>NC_052067.1:73570399-74215607 GCF_015852505.1 Tachyglossus aculeatus
GCACCCCACCCTCAGCCCCACAGCACTTATCCATAATTCATTTGTTCATATTAATGTCTTTTTCCCCTCTAGACTGTAAATTCCTTGTGGGAGGGAACATAATAATAATAATGGTATTTGTTAAGTGCTTACTATGTGCCAAGCACTGTTCTAAGTGCTGAGAAGGATACAAGATGATCAGGTTGTCCCACGTGGGGCTCACAATCTTCATCCCTATTTGACAGATGAGGGAACTGAGGCCCAGTGAAGTGACTTGCCCGAAGTCACACAGCTGACAAGTGGCGGAGCCGGGGATTAGAACCCACGACCTCTGACTCCCAAGACTGGGCTCTTTACACTGAGCCACACTGCTTCTCCATCAGCTCTATCAAATCTATCAACAGGGAACATAATCTATAATCTATCAATTTAGTACAGTGCTCTATACACAGTAAGCGGTCAATAAATATGATTGATATCTCCCAATTTCTGCCCTCCACGTTGATCTCTCTGCTAAAATGGTCTCCCAACAGTTCATTGCTCTGTTGCACTATTCAAGATTGCACAGGCTGTCAGTATTCTTCCCATAAGCAAAAATGTCAAATCAACAGCACTTACTATAAGCACTTACTATGCTTATGTACGGCACTGTACTAAAACCAACATAAGTAAATCATATTCTGAACAAAGGAAAAGTGCATTTTGTTTCTCCAATATATTCTGACAAGTTATCAGTGAAAGAAAATGGCAGGTTATCTGTCCTCTGAAATAGTTTGTCAGTGTCTAGTACGCCCCTTTTCTAGCTCCCTACAAAAAAAGGAAAAAGTGGTCTTTTTAGTCTTCTTATGTAGTAAATCAAACATGGTAGGGAGAGCACTCCCCATGTATCAAAAAAGAATAAACAAAACTTCATTCAAATGGATAAGGATAAAACAGTCTACTCACACCAGAATTTACTCAACTGGCATGGAGGGAGTGAAAAACCGTACTTCTTCAACTCCTACCATAGATGATAAATTATAACAGATTCCTAGATTGTGTATCCATTTGGAGGCAGGGACCGTGTCTAATTTTCATCCGTATTTTTTTTCCCAGCACCTAATACAATACTGTGCAAACAGCAGGTGCTTAATAAAGGGTATTACTACTATCAAATGGCCCTCAAATACTTTCTTCACAAATCACCTGATAAACTTACTAAGTTATCTCTTTCTGAAGAAATTTAACAACGTTACTCTGTTGCTGGTCAGTGCCCAGTAACATTGTTATACCATAAATATCACATTGCAGCCTGTTTTTCCCCCCTTCTATTTCCTGCCATAATTTCAGCAGCTCTTTGTTAACGAAATACAATCTATGCTTCCTGAGTAGAAAAGTTGGCTAGCATGAGACAAAGTACGCCTGTGAGAGGATCCTGCTTTCACTGGTTTGCTTAACTTAGAAGCAGACTGCTAGCCCCCATCAAGCCAGAACACAAGCTACTTTATGAACTTACCAGCTAGAAGACCACCTGTTAAAGTAGTTGAAGTCCGCAGCAAAGAAAACCTGCATGCTTTCCATCGAAATGCTGTGGCAGCCTGAATGCTCATCACCCTAGATGTGCTAAACTAAAAGAGACAAAACGCAGAGGAAGCGGATATCGAAGGCAGTAAGCGAACTGCACCCTGGGATGTCTTTTCTTTGGGCAGCACTTATTTCTCTCATGAGAGAATCTGACTGAATATATTAACCCAATCACCTCGTGAACAAACCAGGAAGCTGAACTTTATGACTGAAGAGATCTACAACTATTTTTGTAGAAAAACAAAAGCAAATAATGAACTAAATACATTCCCAGTGGTGCTAACATAATATTAGTTAGTGGAACACGCTATACAACTTAGCTTCCTGTTTTGAGAGTTGTGACTATAAAGCATTGTGTCTGACTGGTAAGGGGAAAAACTCCACCCCTCTCCATACACCTCATCTTCCCTTCCTGCCCGAAACAGAAACACTCTCTCTCTCTCTCTCCTCTGAAGGTTATGAAACCTGCTAGCAAATCTTCCAAAATAAGGTCGTCTGCATCTCTTCCCTGCAAACCATGAGACTGAATGATCCTCAAAGGTGACTTTTCTTCTGTTCATTCAATTATTTGAGTGCTTACTTGTGCAGAACACTGTACTAAGCGCTTGGGAGAGTGTATGTGCACAACCACTTGCTACCAAGCTCTGCACACTGCTGATACTCCAATGCTATTGATGATGACTTTTTAGCAAGACAGATATATTTGGGTGGAGGAGGAAACTCAGAAGAATACTTGAGAGTAATTAGAAGCTAGTATTATCCATACCATTCTATTTAGTTAATATGTTTTGTTTTGTTGTCTGTCTCCCCTTTCTAGACTGTGAGCCCGTTGTTGGGTAGGGACTGTCTCTATATGTTACCAACTTGTACTTTCCAAGCGCTTAGTACAGTGTTCTGCACACAGTAAGTGCTCAATAAATATGATTGAATGAATGAATGGAGAATGGTGGTGGCATAATTTTAAAGTTAACAGTATAACCCCATAGATGGGGTCTTGGTTTTTCAGAAATTTACAATTTTGAGTACAGAACCATCAAAATTTGTTGTCCCTAAAATAGGTTTCCAAAATAAGATTATATATAATTATATATAAAAACCTTCACCTTCCCATATTTGAAATTCAAATGAATTAAGCAAAACAGAAACCAACTCTATGTTAAACAGTCTAGAAATAGGGACATGCTAGTTGAAACGCCATAATAAATTCAGAATCCTTGAGGGTAGGGTTCCTGTCTAATTTTACTCTCCTCAGGCATTAGTACAGTACTCTGCACAAAGAGGGCCTCAATAAATATTCATTCATTCATTCAATCGTATTTATTGAGCACTTACTGTGTGCAGAGCACTGTACTAAGCGCTTGGGAAGTACAAGTTGGCAACATATAGAGATGGTCCCTACCCAACAGTGGGCTCACAGTCTAGAAATACTCTTGACTGATGCTAAAGAGGCTCTCATATAGGGAGAAATTTTTTCAATAGCAATTTGTTAAAAAAAGAAAGCCCACCATAGTACTGAATTTGTCTTGGTGGAATCATACAGAATTTTCTAGAATAAAAAAATTACTTTTATAAAATACATAGTCAAAGACATGGCTACAGTGGTCATAACTATTTGAATGTCAAAGATCAGTCACAATGGAGTCAATAATGAAAGATAGCAGGATTGTGAAAGCCAGATTATGCCAAGTTACTTTTTAAAATTATCCTCACTAAGCATGTCACCCACTCTCTATTCTAGACCACTCCTTATCATTCAGACAAGACGAGTAGACGAATAGCCTCCTTCCTGCAGCTACACGATTCAAGAGATCATTTATTTAGCAATTACCTATCTTGGGTGTGTGCTTTTTTATTAAAACTGGTATTGACAATAGTAATCAAATTTTGTACATACCACTGCTTCTATTTTAGCTTAACAGCCAAGGGCTGGCTGGCTGCCTAGTTATCTTCTCAGCAGTTTAAGAAAAGAGGGATGGGAACAGGAGAAGGTCACTACCAAACAAACCATTTAAAGCTATGTGTGGGTTTTTTTTTGGGGGGGGGGTAAGGGGTGGAGGAGGAAAAGTAAAACTTGGGCCTTTCTGAAACAAACATTCCATCTAAGAACATGTAGTACAGTGTTTGAACAACGCAAAGCTCTATACCGCAGATGTTAGTCATTAAGGACATATTTTCTTCTTACTTTCTTTTATCGCCCAAACTCATATAACTTGGACACATCTTCCTACATCTGTCAATCCCGACTAATTAATATATAACTCAGAATTATGAAGGAGCAGACTAAAACCAAAAGGCAAAGCACTCCCTCCTGGCACAACACTGGAGCTATCTGAACAATTAAATACGGGATTTATTGAACTTCTCAAAAAATTTATTGTACCAGAGTCTGGATGCAGAATGAAAACCCATTGATCATAAATAAATTGAAGCGGCAAGTTAAACACATGAGAAAAGTTCAATCTATTATCTAGTGGTAAATACAGGTTTATGGGATAGTAAATTATCCCAAAATAGTCTGCTTGAGGAAACTTTAAAAACCAAAAATGTATTGAAAAAAAACTAAATATATCTCCCACATAATACTGAAATTGAGACTGGAAGAGCTTGCAGTCAAATATTTCAGAGCTCAAAGTTTTAAAAGAAGGTCATCTTTTTGCTAAGAGATCAACATTCATTAATAGCAGGATTGTTGATAAAATAAAAATTAGAGACAATCATTTGATTGACAATCAAAAGAGAAAGTATCCTTTGAAAATGTTAGATTTTCAATAAATCATACCTACCTTTGTGGATCATTTAATGGACTTTACTGATCACCTAACTGGAAAAAAGAAATTCTAGTCCTGCATAATTCTGAAATATTCAAAAAAAATGAATCCAAAAAATTGAATTCCATAACTCAATACTCTACTTCCACTCCTCTTGCCCCTAATAGTGGATTAAGCTAATGTTTTTGTAAGTATATGTATAATATATATATAACAAATTATCATGTATAATTTGTAAAAAAATTTGTGCTTTCATCAAGCATTTAAAAAGCAGCTGCTGTTTACAGAAACTACAAAAACATGACAGGGCAAAAAAGCTGATTTTAAAAAAGTAATTTTGATTAAAACTATTTATTTGAGAAATATACTTCTCACATTTATTCAAAGCCCAAAAATGTAAATCAAACTCGAAGTCTCTTCTTCCATCCCTGATTGCCACCTTCAACTATTCACTTCCCATGAATGGTTCTTCTCTACTGATTTCAAATATGTTCATGTATCCCCTATGGTAAATTTAAAAAAACCCTCCCATGAACCCATGGCTCATCGCTACTGCCCCACTTCCTTCTTACCATTCTTCTCCAAAATCCCTGAGCGAGTTGTCTGTACCCACTGCTTCTGCTGCTTTTCCTCCAATTCTCCATTTGACCCCACCAAACTGGCTTCTGTCTCTTCATGCCTTCACGCCAATGACCATCTTCTTGACAAATCCAACAATTTCTACTCCATCCCACTCCTCCTCAATCTCTCAGTCACCTTCAACATTGTCGACCACCCCTTTCTCCTGGAAACATTATCTAACAGAGCATGAGCCTGGGAGTCTCTGTCATCCCCATCCCTCCCATCATTGTAAACAATACCACTATCCTCCCTATCGCACAAGCCTGTAGTCTTGATGTTGCCCTCGACTCACCTCACATATAACCCCGTAACCTTTGTGTTGTCCTCAACTCATCTCTCATACAACCCATGTATTCAATGTCACCAAATCCTATCAGTTCAACTTTCACAGCATCGCTAATTCTTCCCTTTCGTTTCCATCCAAACTGCTAAGCTGATCCTAGCCCACCGTGATTACTGCACCCTCCTCCCCACCAACCTCCCTGCCTCCTGCTTTCCCTAGTCCAGTCCATACTTCACTCTGCTGACAATCATTTTTCTAAAAACATTAAGTCTACATCTCTTCACTTCTCAAGAACCTCCAGTGCTTGTCCTGAGAAGCAGCATGGCTCAGTGGAAAGAGCACGGACTTGGGAGTCGGGGGTCATGGGTTCTAATCCTGGCTCCACCACTTGTCAGCTGTGTGACTTTGGGCAAGTCACCTCACTTCTCTGTGCCTCAGTTCCCTCATCTACAAAATGGGGATTAAGACCATGAGCCCCACATGGGATGACCTGATTATCTTGTATACCCCCAGTGCTTAGAACAGTGCTCGGCACATAGTAAGCGCTTAACAAATGTCATTATTATTATTATTATTGTTCTTCCACCTCCAACCTCAAATAGAAACTTCTTACCATCAGATTTAAAGAATTCAATCGGCTTGCTCCCTCTTATCTTACCTCACTGATCTCCTACTACATCCTAGCCTGCAAGCTTTACTCCTATAGCACCAGCTTGCTCACTGTGCCGCAATCTCACCTATCTTGCTGCTGACCCGCTTCCCTCATCCTTCCCCTAGCCTGGAATTCCCTCCCTCTCCATATGTGGCAGACCACCCCTCTCTCTACCTTCAAATCTTTTTAAACATCTTATTTCCTCTAAGAGGCCTTCCCGGATTAAGCCCTCTTTTCTCTAGCTCCCTCTCCCTTCTGCCTCATCTATTCACTTGGATCTATGCCCTATGGGCATTTTGTATTCTCCTTACCTTCAGCCCCACGGCCCTTCTCTTCATATCTAAAAGTTATTTATATTAATGTCCGCCTCTCCCTCTAGACTGCAAGCTCATTATGGGCAGGGAACTTGCCTATCATCTGTTTTATTGTATTCTCCCAAGTGCTTAGTATAGTGCTCTGCCCACAGTAAGCTCTTAATTTATTCAATTGTATTTATTGAGTGCTTACTGTGGGCAGAGCACTGTACTAAGCGCTTAAATACCATTAACTGATTAAAGGCCAAAGAATTTACCACACATATGTTTTGCTGGTGTTAAGATTTTATTTCAAAGGCCTATTCTATTTGGGTAGGAATGCTGTACAAAGCACCATGCAAAACAAACTAAACTGACCACACCTTGCCCCTAGAAGTTTGCAACCAAACACAAACAATACTGATGCAAAAAGACAGATTAAAGGAACCTAGGCAAATGTTCAGAAAATAAACTGATAACTAATTACATTTGTCCCCACACTGAAAATGGGGTACTTGTTAAGAAAAAATATAGACTATTAGCCCGTTGTTGGGTAGGGACTGTCTCTATATGTTGCCAACTTGTACTTCCCAAGAGCTTAGTACAGTGCTCTGCACACAGTAAGTGCTCAATAAATACGACTGATTGATTGATTAATCAGTGACACCTTTGGGGAGAAGATGTTATTTCACTGAAGCTGGGGACAGCTACAGCTATGGTCTGTCAAACATGAAAGGGGCTAGAGTGATGGTGGAAGACGAGACTGAAGTACAGGAAGGTGTTAGCTTGAGCCAGGTGGGATGCTGTAGGAGAACAGTGTGGCACACCCAATCCCCATTCATTTTGCCTCTTCCCTAAAGGTCACTTCCTCTTATTTTCCTCTGCATTCAAAATAGAAAAGCGGGCAACTTTGCCCCAGTCCACTTCTGCAAAATGGCAAAGTATCTATATGATTGCTAGGGACTACCAAGAAGTCATTTTGGTTTTAATCATTTGTATGTTTTACCTATTTTAAGTTTGACAATGTACGTCCCCTTGTCTCGCCCGCTAAATTGTAAGCACCAAGGATAAGGATTGTGTCTTCTATTTCTGTTAGTTCCCAAGAACTAGAAAGAACTAGACAGTGCTGTGCACAGAGAGATACCCATATAATTCTCTTGCTAAGTGCCACTTTAATACTGTGAAAGAACTCATTCAGTTCCTCAAAATGCCAGGAATTACACAGACCTTATTAAAGTACATTATCATCTCCATTTTTCAGGTGAACCAAATAAGTCCCAGGGCAGTCTTACTGCAAGTCAGTGGTAAGGGTAACAATGGGAGTTCACAGTTCCCTAGCTACACACTTTCACTTGTTCTGCAGCTCTCTGGATTCGGAGAATGCAATGTTTTTTTCACAGCGCACAAGCTAAATGAGCAGCCTCTGTCCTAAAACTGGGTGGGCAGTGTGCAGAGATGGGGCACGTCCTTGGAGAGAGCTGATCCATTTCTAGGGAGATGGGCTTCTAAGGGAGTCCAGGGGATGGTAGGTGATTGTGGGCATGGAACATGTCTATCAACTCTGTTTTATTGTTATACCGTACTCTCCCAAGCACTTAGTCCAGTGCTCCGCACACAGTAAGCACTCAATAAATAAGAGTGATTGATGGACAGAAGTGGGCTAAGACCAGTCGTCAAGGAAGGGAAAATTAGCATTGCTCTAGTGTTCTATACTCACTGTTCTTTGTGGGTAATGGGTGAGGTACAGCAATATCTGATGCTGATGAAATCTTCCAGGGATATTTTTTTCCATATCGCTCCACACTGTCCTATCCTTGCCAGTATCTCACAATGTGAGCTGGTGTGGGGGAACCAAGTGAGTCAATGTGGATGATAATAATATAATGATGATGGTATTTATAATAATAATAATGGCATTTGTTAAGCACATACTGTGCCAAGGACTGTTTTAAGCGCTGAGGTAGATACAAGGTAATCAGGTTATCCCACGTGGGGCTCAGTCTTAATCCCCATTTTACAGATGAGGTAATTAAGGCACAGAAGTTAAGTGACTTGCCCAAAGTCACAGAGCTGACAAGTGGCGGAGCAGGGATTCGAACCCACGACCTCTGACTCCCTAGTCCGTGCTCTTTCCACTGAGCCATGCTGCTTCCCGATGCAATACAAAGCATCACCACTACTTGAAAAACAATATACTGATGGATACAGTTACATCTACCCCTTTCTCTCAATCTTTAACCGAAGTCCTATGAAAGACAGGCATCTCTCCATTTCGGTAGCCTGCTGCCTGCCATTCACACTGATCATAGCACGACTATTCAAAAGAAACTTGGTGTCTAGGAAACCCTATTTGGGGATGTAATGTTTACTCTGAATGGCAAGGGTTCAGAAGAGCATCCTACTCTAGTTTGTCTCTCAGTGACACTCACACATGGATAATAATAATTATTATTATTATTATGGTATTTGTTAAGTGCTTACTATGTGCCAAGCACTACACTAAGTGCTGAATAGTCTCACTATCAGCAGCAGCATCTTCAAACACAAAAGGCAATTACACAAACCACATTTTCTGCTACCCATAGCATAAAGGTCAAATCAAAAGAATCCCAGACTATTTTTTATCAGGATAAGCCATTATCATGCAATACTTCCCTTCTCTCTCTCCCACAGAATTAGCCAACCTCTGCATGAGACTCAGACAAAATACCTGTCTCTCAATAGGTTTTCTGCTGCAGATATCAGATAGCAGCAACTGTTGAAAAAACCCACAATCTCACACATACACCCAATCTCACACATACACCCGCCCACTCCTCACCATCCTCCTTCACCTACTGCCTTGTTAAAACCCAACTTCTCGAATTGATCAACCCCCCCAGCCACCCTAGCAACAGCAAAATAAAATAACCTAACACTCACAACCTAGGTCAGATCTCTAAATTCACAGCCCTTTGGGAACAAGATTGACTTCGGATCCGTTACTTAATCCAACTCCCCTCCACAAAAAAAAAAAGTGAGGGGGAGGGACAGGAAGAGAGGAATTACTCCAGCTCACAAATTTCCTGCCCAAGGACAGCCAGCAACAGGTGCAGTGATCCAATGAAATGATGAATCCCACAATATCAGGTCTCATACTATACAGGTTCAGAGTAAGAAAGACAGCATTAGACAGTGAAGCACAAAGCTGTCCATAATTACTGTGCTCTTCTCCAACTTCCTAAACTTTCCCAAATCCATTTTCACATCACTCTCACACCTCTTTCAAACTTCATACAGATTTAAAATGTTTGTCAAAGCAAAGCAGATACTGTACCCTGGAAGAAATTGAAATCCGAGGAAGAAGCTGAGTCAGTAAATTCCACCCTGGTTCCATCCCTTCTCGTCCAGCCTCTTCCAAGGAACAAACGTGGGGTGAAACTACATAAAATTTTGACTTGACTGCATCTGTGGGAAAAGGGGCCCAGATCCCAGATACATTCTGGTGATACTACTCACCTGCCTCCTGTCCTGGAAGGCTCTCATGCTAAACTATTTCTACAATTCTCTAGACTATAAACTCCTTGAAGGCAGAGACTGGGTCTCTCTATTGTACTGTACCAAGCATTTAGTACAGTGCTCTGCCTACAGTAAGCACTCAAATACGATTGATTGATAGAAAGTTCACCCCCTTCCACTGACCCCTGGCCCTTTTTTCTCCCACTCATTTTAAGAATTCATTGCCTGAAATATAACTTTTAATGAACTGCTTCACTGACAGAATCTTACTTGGAGCAGGAATGACTGCAGAGGGTTTTCCACCTTTTATTCCTTCAGGTTAACCTAAACAACTGCAGTGTAGTCATTCACCCTCAAAAATCAAAGAGTTTTACCGAATCACTTCCTTCAACCAGGCCAAAAACTGTAATTTCTGGACTCCAGATTCACTGCCGTTATCTAAACAGCCAAAGTCAATTCTGGCATCCGGGAAGATGGGAAAATTCCCAAGTAACATAATCCTATGTTAAACCCACTAAGGTGGTTGTTAGAGAATATGATGGGTCATTTGGAGTAGTCTCAGGGCTACTGAATCAGTTCTCTTAGTTTCAGAGGAACACCACATCTCTGGGCTGATCTCGACCTCAGTGAAGGCAGACAACTAACCACAGGTGGTACAATTATGTGGTGTCACATCTGAAAGCTGGGAAACAACTAAGACAACAGAATAACAAAGCCCTGGTGGAGTCTTGAAAGGTGTGGCTTTTGGGGGCAGAAGCTCAAGAGGATTGTGAAACAAAAACATGATGGCATGAAAAAGGCAATCTTTGTGGCTTTTCAGAAATACACCCATCCGTAGGTCAACTTCACTGTCAGTGGCTTCATCTTCAGGCATCAAGATGACCACATATGTGCATTTATCCATATATTTAATGACTTCATACTTTCAGATTGCGTTGTGATCATCATCCCTCCAAACAGTCCTTTGATAGACTAAAACCAATGCATTTTGGGTCACCCAGGGCATGAGTAATTGCCCAGGGCAGAAATGGAACTCCCAGCCCCGGAGCTACCACACAGTTGCTTAGCCCAGTGAGTCATGTTGCATCTCCCCAAAGTACAACCTCAATTTCCTCTTGGTGAAAACCTGCTGTAACACATTCCAATCCAAAAGCTACATTTCAATAAACTTCTGGTAGAGGGGGGAGGACTGGGGTTAAGTCTAAATACATGCAGCTACTAAGCAAGGGCTCCCAAATTGTAATTAAGGGGTAAACTGTGCTTCGAACAACTAGATATCCCAACTCTGATGAGAAGCAGCATGGCCTAGTGAAAAGAAGTGTAGTCTAGTGGAAAGACCACCAGCATGGGACTCAGAGGACCTGGGTTACAATCCCCAGCTCCACTACTTGTCTGTTGTGTCAACTTGGACAAGTCACAACTTCTCTGTGCCTCAGTTACCTCATCTGTAAAAAGGGGGTTAAGACTGAAAGCCCCATGTGGGACATGGGCTGTGTACAATCTGATTATCTTGTATCTATCTTGTATCAGTGTTTACTACAGTGCCTGGTACATAGCAAGCACTTAATGAATACCAAAAAAAAAAAGATAATCTTACCTATTCACGAACTTTCTTTCCAAATAAGGTAACATTTACTAGCTAACAGAAAATGTTTCCCATAAGGCTGTCTGCTTCCCCCTCTAGACTGTAAACTCATTAAGGACAGAAAATGTGCCTAATTCTTTTGTACTGTACTCTCCCAAGCATTTAGTACAGTGTTCTGCACATAGTAAGCACTGATTGATTAAGCTACAAAGCGTCTGTTACCTCCTTGATTAGAAAGTACACCGCCCTCTCTTCCAGTGGTAAAAAACAAGTTTCAAGTTCTGGGGTATTTGTGTGATAATGTAGTTTCCCAAAACTTCCCTGACCAGAAGTTTTGCATTCCTTTTCTCATCCGTCCACAGATCTGTCCTATCGAAGTACCTAGATACCAAAAACTTACCTGAGTTTGTGGCATAGTATTTTCATTTGTTTGATGAACAGCAAAGTATGTTTATGATCTGGGTAGTTTAAACTTCTTAGGGAGAAATTCAGTAGCTCATTTCTCTTTACCAGCTCTGCCCTACTTTACCAAACTAAAGTCAAACAAAATGCTGGTTAAGGGTTTAAAATGCTAGGAATGTTTTCTTTTTCCCTTTTTTTTAAAAAAAAAAAAAAAAGCTTTTACGCTAGTTTCTAGCTAAGGCCAGACCCCTTTACTATTTAAAACAAAAACAGAAAAACACAACGGAGCCTGTTCTCATTCGTTTTCCAGTCTTTTTTTTTTTTAACTTAGATACTCCAAACTAGATCCTGAAGCTTGAGATCCACCCATCGCCATAAAGAATAATTAATTCTCTTCAATTAAAAGGAAGCCACATCTCCTGAACAAGCAAAATACTGCACTACAAAAACAGGAAGCTTTTGCCTGCCAACCTTTTGGTAGGCAACCTTCATTAGTAATCATTTATGTTATTAAATCCTACGATACATATGCTCCCAAACTGTAAATGCTCTGAAATGTTCACTTCAAGGATTGCAACCACAGAAAAGAACTGGACAATGCACTGCAGCAAGAGATGCATCCTTTTAGTCAGAGGTGAATGCAGTATGCTCAAGATAGTTTAGAATGGTATCAACTTGCATCATAGAGAAACAAAAGAGGAAGAGAAAGAAGAATGGAAGCGTTTTCCTAAGATACAAATTTAGTTGGATTTAAAAAAAAAAACTAAAGATGTGAATAAATGCCTTTGTTAAGTGAAGCTGAATCAGAACCTCTGCTCTCTAAGGGTTTCAAACAATACAAATCCCTATGACCCTGGAAAACTGTGCAGGAATTAAAAGAGCTTGAATTTTTCAGGCTATGGATATTTAACAATTAAAATACCTCAAAAAGACATGCTGCCACAGGATCTATCTTAGAAACCTAACCATTTCCTCCATTGTTTTTTTGAACAGCTTAAAATCCAAAAGGACTTCTTTGCAATAATATAGACATAGTCAAGGAATAGAACTCTAAGGCTATCAAATATTATTGGGGAAAGCAAGGGGGCTGGAATTTAGATTTAACTGACCTCCCTCAGGAATCACAATATTACCCATAGATTTATTACTCTCAGAGTTGCTTGGATGACCATTTTGAAAGCATTACCTGGTTGTCTTGAAGAATAACACTAATGTGGCTATTGTCTAAGTGGTCAATTAATTTTTATTGAAAATTATAGATATAGTTGCCCTACATAGTTTAAGGCGCCACTCATAGTAAAATTCATATACAGATGAATGTGTGGCTACAAAAGTCAACATGGACACAGCCCTGACCACCACACCACGTAACACAAAACTGTTTTTTTGGATGTTGTCATATTTGTTGTTCGCCATTTGAAAATAGTTATCAGTACAATAACCAAGATCCCATATCTTGTTTGTTCTGCTGAATGACAGAAAGAGCACTGAGGACAAAAGAAAATGTAAGACTAAAGCCTAAGCATTTTGAGACTTTCATAGAAGTCCCAGATGGCTATAGAACCTAAATGAGTACAATTCAACCCCAATGTTGAAGGCCAAGAACTTAATGAGCAAGAGCAATTGGGGTGGCAATGCTAGATTCATCAGTTTAGCCAGAGTAGCCTCAAATCTGAGTTATTCATATATTTTTCAAAAACTATCCACAATAATCATGACATAATAGTCCACTGTATTACCGTATGACTCAAATGTTCATTCATACTTAACTCAGATCTCTGCATTTGAGTTTCATGGTTATGGAGTTAAATATAATCAAACATGAACTACATCTAAAGGATCCAAACTGAAAAATGCACATGAATACCAGGAGTATGGAAAATGCGAAGGAGAGAGCTATTTTTTATCAAAACTTTGGATATCTGCATGCTGTCATTGCAAAAGCATGTATTTTCAAATCTTCATTTTCTTTCCAGCAAAGGTATTCAGAAAAATAATTTTGACACCTCAGTATTTACCAGGATCACTAAGAAGAGAAACTAAAAATTTATGAGAAGCAATATCCTTTGAAAATGTTGAAAATTGTTTTCCATATTTTAAGACATAAATATAAAATTCCCTAAAATTAAAAGTTAAAAGAATGAATCACGTTGTAACAGAATTTACCACAGCCACCATTTCTTTTAAATTGCTAGAAATTTGTCCTAATTCAATCACATTAGTTTTCTTCTCAATACACAGCACTTACATGTCTAGTTATGTTCTTGAAGAATACTTTGAACTGACTCTGGTGTCAAGTAGGAGGTACAGGAAAGCTAATCAATCAATCGTATTTATTGAGCGCTTACTGTGTGCAGAGTACTGTACTAAGCGCTTGGGAAGTACAAGTTGGCAACATATAGAGACAGTCCCTACCCAACAGTGGGCTCACAGTCTAAAAGACACAGACAAAGTCACAGACACAGTCTGTAGTCAAAAAGCTACAGACAATCCTATCCGTGCCTTTGTAAATGAGATTTTAATATTAAAATCTAGAGCAAAAGTAGTTACTTTGCCAATTGTACTAAAAGTCTCACATATGTATTTTTAAGAAAAGTGTTAGAATGTTAATGTCTGTTTAATTACTGTAAGTCTTGTTAAATTACATTTTGAAGTGTGATTTATGGTGATTTCATCATGGAATGTGTTCACTTGACTCTTTTCCAAGAATAACACTTCAGCTTTAGAGTTTGCTAATTTTCTTTATATTTTCAGTCAAAAGTCTCATATTTAACAGGAAGTAGCTATTAGAGATTGTGACTGAAAAAACACTGAAATCAATGTTATTAAATTTCATTAAAACCATGTTATTGAAATTTCACATTTCCCTTATCCCTACTAATAATCCTTAAAGAGTGTCAAAATTCACTTCTTAAAGTATAATATGGAAACATGTACTCAATGACATAGTTGTTAGGAAAACTGAAATTTCTTAAAAAGAACAAAAAACAAAGGAAAGAAAAGCAGTTGTACATTCAGAACTAACCTTTTGCCCAATCTTCTAATCTGACTCATGAACAATACAATCATACACACACAAAAAGCAGTTCCTCTAGCAATTTCGTTCTTGGCTGAAATGAAACATATGTTTCTGATAGCTACTTATTTTGGAATACAAACGGGATTTAAAAAAAAAATTAACGCAGCCTTTTATCTGAAGTTAAGTTCATATTTTACCCAAACAAACTTCAAAACTGCATGCCAATTCTTCCCACAAAACTCACTATGCTTGTTGTGGTTATCCAAAAGGGTAGAAACGTCTCATGCTAATGCATGAGATTTTCCAGAATATTCACAAAATTGCAAACTTCGCCTTAACTTGCTTAGTGTGACTACTTAGCAGAGCTATGTTCATTAACCCCTTAAAAGTCACAAGAGTTTCAGAAAGGAAAGATTCACTTAAGAAAGTATTTCCCACAATCCAAATTCAAAACCATAATACCAGCTACGCTGCGTTTTTATTGACCTCTAATAGAGCTCTCAGTGCAAATTTAAAACAAAAAGCAGAGTACTATTGCCACATAGCCCCTTGAGATGTTAAGCATCTTCTTAACTTCAATATCTGAAATGGGCTAATGAAACCCGAGAAAACACTAGAGTTGAAAGTAGGATAAATATGAAGTTTAAACACATGGATATTTACTCAGCAATAATGTATTTTTCCTTCCAAACTCTAAATTACTCAGCATTTACTCCTCTTAAATCACATCAATTCTGCTTGATATCTCAGATGCTAGTAATCCTGGATGACAAAAAATATCCATAGGTAACCCTGACTACATTAAATACTAAATAGGCAGGATAATTTGATAGTTTAGGATAATAGTAATAAAGTCACATAGACAAGATGACAAAACTGCCTACAGACTTTAATACTTGCCTTGCTTGATATGTGGTTTTAATGCCAGAAACTATCCGTCATTTCCACTACTTCTAAGCAAAATGTGGTTTAAACGCTGAGAAATGCAGTAGCGGAAAAAAAAGATTACTACAGCTTTCTCTATATTTGAAATACCTGTCAAGCTCAAAATATTGGGTAGTAACAATCCCATTATTTATACCACTCATGAATCCTCAAAGCATTTTTTTTAATTTTCATAGCATTTCTAGAAGTCAGCAGCTATGCAATTTCCTCTATACATTCAATAAATCAGCCAGGGAAAAGTATTCAATTTCAAAGTTCATTAGATTCTCAGTTTCTGATACTGGTGTGCCAATAAGAGGTCCCAATAGCACTGGCATTTTTGATATGAGTAATATCCTCCAACAATTAGACCAAAATATCTTTCCAAAATATCTTTCACAGAAATGCCTTTCCCAGGTCTTTACTGAACTGGCTTGGGTAGAAACCAATGATCCAGAAATGAAGTCACCAAATTCAACTACTCATCCCTCCAACATGAAATGCTCACAGTAAGAGCTTAGTAAATACCACTGATTGATAGTTTAAATTGGAGCTCACTTATTTTATTCACCTGTGCACATTTTAGCATAAAAAAGTACTTGGGAAGCAACAAGTAACGTCATTAATACTAGGACTGCTGTAGTTGTACTTTACCAAGCACCTACCACACAGTACAGGCTCAATAAATACGACTGAAGCGCTTAGTACAGGGCTCTGTACACAGTAAGCGCTCAATAAATACGATTGATTGAATGAAGTATTTATTAAGCACCTACTTGTTAGAGAAACAACATAGCATATTAGGAAGCACACAGAACTGGGAGTCAGAAGACCTGTTCTAACCCCAGTTCTACCACTTGCCTGCTGTGTGACCTTAGGCAAGTCACTTTGTTTCTCTACACCACAGTTTCCTCATCTTTAAATGGGGAGTTTAATAACCTGTTCTCTCTTCCCTTTAGAATGTGAGCCCCAAATGGGGCAGGGAACTGTTTGATCTGACTGTCTTGTATATCTACGCTAGAGCTGAGCACAGTGCTTAACAGATACCACCATTTTAAATGTTAACAGTGGGGAAGGAGGCAACAAGGGAATTCTACACTTTAAGCTCTTTACGGGCAAGGAACGGGTCTGCCAACTCTGCTGCACTGTATTCTCCCAAGCACTTAGTACGGTTCTCTGCATATTAGTAAGCAATCAAATAACTACTGAATCGATTAATTAGGGTGACCTGCCAGCTCAGAAGCCCAACTATTCCCATCCCTCTTTATATCATTCAACTTATCCAGATTTAGAGAAATATGGACACAAATCTTACTTGCAGTAAAACAGTTCCAATGTTTAGGAAAAAGTAACTCCACAATACTACAGGCTGACATTTTTATTTGCAAAGGAAGCCATGCAACCATGCAATGCATAAAATTATATTACCCAGCTACACGTATCTTAAATTCCTGGCCCTCAGTAAACTGTTCAAGAAACAAACACCTTCAAATACATTCACTCAGCAAATGGCTTTCTCAAGATCTCTGGCAGGCTAGGAACAACTACTGAATCTCTGGTATGCCAAGGAAAGATCACCAGCAGGAGAAATATCAGAGCTGCTCCTAATTATTCACTTGTCAGTCCAAATGACTTGAGGCTGAACTACAAATAGCAAAGCTTGGGGAGTGATTAAAGAGGCTTGGACTAAAGTGTAACTGGGGAAAAATTTTGCTATCACCCTAGAACTAGAAAGTGCATGTTACTTTGCTTTTCCTTTCCAAAGGGGAAATAGGAAATAAATTAAGCCATATTTCCTATATTGCCATCCTCGCAAACAATAAGTTCACATCTTTTCACCCTGCTGCACAGAGACTAAAGACTGCTATCGTCTGAGGGTTTCAGCAGTCAAATTAGGAATCAAACTCAGGATTCCTTACTCTTTGTCCAGGGCTAGTCCACTCCTATAAAACTAAAACAAAATAAAATAGTAATCAATTTATTTCAATTATTTCCAAAGGGCTCAAAGGACTTCACAGACATCATATTACTCCTAAAAATATTCTTGTTCAAAAACTTGAAAGCCTTACCCTGTGAAAGCAATGTTGCCTAATGGAAAGACCACGGGTCTGGGAGTCAAGAGTTCGAATCCCAGCTCTGCCACTTGCCTGCTGTGTGACCTTGGGCAAGTCACTGCAGTTTCCTTATCTGTAATCCTACTCCCTACTACTTAGATTGTGAACACCATGTGGAACAGGTACTGTATCGAACTGAGTATCTTATCTACCCCAGCACTTATTTCAGTGCCAGGCATAGAATATGCACTTACTAAATACCATGATTAATTATTGCCTGCCGCATGACCTTGGACAAGTCATTTAACTTCTCTGCAACTCATCTTTCTCATCTGTAAAATGGGGATTACATTCCTGTTCTCCCTCCCACTTAGACTGAGTGCCCCATGTGGTACAGTGACTGTGTCCAATCTTACCCTTTTTTATCTACCCCAGTGCTTAATGCAGTGCTCAGCACAGAGTAAGCTCTTAAATACTACAAAAATGTTAACATTAGTTTCCATTCAACATCATGTTACCCTGTGTGCACATGCAACATTCTGTATGAAGTCTCTAAATTACACAGCATGTCTATTCCTATGACACCATGAAATTGCTCTACATAACGACCTCATAAGAAAATCCACCTGACCCTCAAACTAGAGTATTTCCCCACTGCTCCAAAACCACTGCAGTCCCCTCCAAGTCCCTTTCATAATAGTAATTGTGGTTCCTGAGAAAGATGGAGAAAAAGAAGCCATGGCTCAAACACAGAGAAGCAGTGTTACCCAGTGGACAGAACACAGAGCTGGTTGTCAGAAGGACCTGGGTTCTAATCCCAGCTCTGACAGTGCTGCGTGACCTTGGTCAAATCTGTGCCTTGGTCACCTCTCTGTGCCTCAGTTACCTCATCTGTAAAATGGGAATTAAGACTGTGAGCCCTATGCAGAACATGGACTGTGTCCAACCTGATTAGCCTGTATCTACCCCAATGCTTAGTACAGTGCCTATCACATAGTAAGCGCTCAAAAATACCATTAAAAAAAGATTACTCACCCTGTGCAATGGCAAGGTTGATGGTTCAGGATACCACCATTTTTTATTTCACTGGGTACACTGAAAAAAATATCAAATAAAGGGATACCCAGAAATTTGTAGTAGACACCACACCACAGTTTGCAATCCCAAGACTAGGCCAACCACTTAAAGGGCCCAGAGGTTCCGCAGGATCATTTCATGGGGTGCCCTTGGGGTCAGCAGATGTGCACCTTGGTGCCTGGGGCAGGATGGAAAGAAAGAGCTTGACAGGAAAAGAGAAGTTCCAAATAAATAATAATAATAATGGTACTTGTTAAGTGCTTACTACAGACCAGGTACTGTTTAAAGCACTGGGATGGACACAGCAAATCAGGTTGGACACAGTCCCTGTCCTACATGGGGCTCACAGTCTCAATCCCCATTTTACAGATGATGTATTCTTCTTTGTTGGTTCCTCTCCTTATAATTTCATTTATTGTTGGTTTTTCCCCACTAGATTGTAAATTCCTTCGAGGACGGTGGTCTGCTCTCCCCCTTTTAGACTGTGAGCCCACTGTTGGGTAGGGACTGTATCTATATGTTGCCAACTTGTACTTCCCAAGTGCTTAGTACAGTGCTCTGCACACAGTAAGCACTCAATAAATATGATTGATTGATTGATGTAACTGAGGCACAGAGAAGTGAAGTAAGGTCATCCAGCAGATAAGTGGTGGAGCCGGGATTAGATGTTAATCATAAAGAGAGAAAAGACAAAACAGTAAGGTCCAAGATCAAAGTTCCTTAGAGGATTCCAGCCCACAGCCCCACAAGACTGTGGGCCCAATTAAATGAAATGCTTAAATGCCAGATGCAAGAAACGGGGCAGTAACTGAGAGGCCATTTTGTACATTTGCAATTCTACCCAAAGCATTCTTGGAGAACATCATGCGTACAAATGCACCCATGTGCATGCCTAATAAACCACAGCTGCCACACTACAGCTTCCCCAGCACTCAGAGGACCTAAGCAGGGAGAGGAAAAGCCAGCCCAACCCAAACTTGGTCTATTTTGTTGGCTTTTTCATTGCTGTTGTCCTGTAAGTTGCAGCCAATGGACTGGATCAGCTTAGACTCAAGAACCCTATTAAAAGTGCAAAAATGCTGGCATGAACATTTGAGACAACAGGACATTCGATCGGATATTAAAAATCTTTCCATTGCATTTTCTCTGCTACTAAATTTGTTCAAATATTCATATACAACTAGTCTATCTTGTCTACGGAAGGAAGCACAAAGGTGCACCATGAAGTGCAATCGAATTACTTATGTGATCAGGGGATCTTCCTAATGGCAAAATTAATTTTGCTGGGTACTTGCTTAATCCTACATCAGTTTTTCTCCTGGGTGCCTGAAGTGCAACTAGAAATAAATTAGTTCACACATAGCTAGATTTTATTAACTACCTGGATGTAGTTTGAGAAGGTTAATGTATAGCAAGAAACTGCCCATAAAATCCCTTGGTTCAATCAGGATTTATTAAGAAACTTCTGGGTGATTGTACATGAAGTAAAAGTTTAACAGATTGTGTTAAATTTTCACCTACTTTGGGTTAATGAAGAAATTGCTAACAAAAGGACCAATTCATTCATTCATTCAATCGTATTTATTGAGTGCTTACTGTGTGCAGAGCACTGTACTAAGTGCTTGGGAAGTATACGTTGGCAACATATAGAGACGGTCCCTACCCAACAACAGGCTCACAGTCTAGAAGGGGGAGATGTCAACCCAAATAGCACAAATTTCTGATTTCCAATTTTTGAGGTGGCACATCTGCATTTTTCTATACTGGAGGTAAGTTGCAACTCGTGTTTTAGTCACTCATCTCCCTACTTCCAGTTTCTTCACTTTGCTTCACCCATCATTTTTCTACAACATCATTCTGCACCTAATTCCCCAATCCTCAAAAACCTCCAAGGGTGACACATTCCTCTTTGCATCAAGCACAAACTCCTGATCACTGCTTTAAAGCAAATAGTTCTTTACCTCCTTACTCACATTCTTCTTACACCACACCCCAGTTTGCATTCTTTGTTCCTCCCAAGCTTACTTATTGTCCCTCTTCCGCTCTCCTGCCCCGAACAGCACTTGTTTATGCCCTCCTCTTCTACATGCAACTCCCTTTCCATATAATAATTATTATTATAATAATAACAATAATAACAACTGTGGTATTTGTTAAGCTCTTATTATGTGCCAGGCACTGTACTAAGCACTGGGGTAGATACAAGCAAATAGGATTGGACACAGTCCCTGTCCCACAAAGTCCCTGACTGGGGCGCAAAGTCTCAATCCCCATTTTACAGATGAAGTAAACACAGAGAAGTGAAGTGACTTGCCCAAGGTCACACAGACAAGAGGCAGAGCTGGAATTAGAACCCATGACCTTCTGACTCCCAGGCCCACGCTCTATCCACTATGCCATGCTGCTTCTCACAGCTGTCCATCTTCAGAGATCACCTGAGATCACAACCCCTCCAGGAAGCCTTCTCCAATTAATTTCTAAGTTCCCTACTTCATATTCCCCCAACTGTCACTTCAGCACTTCTACCCTCACAATCTGCCGCAGCACATGAGGACATAACTCATGACTATTATTTTCATCTATCTGTGACTGCCTCCACTGCATCCTTGTGGAGTAAGGATCATGTCTAATTCTAAGGAACCTCCCCAAGCACTTAACAGTGCTCTGCATTCAGTAGGGCCTCAATACCTACAACTGATAGATTCATCCTGGGACCTACTGACCCACTCCATGCCAAAATGCAAGGTCTGGGCTGAAGGGAAATCAAACAAAACTATGTACCATTAAGGTTTAACATTCCCCAACCAGACAGCCTGGAACAGCAGAGGTTTTTTTTTCTTTGAAAGGTATTTGTTAAGTGCTTACTATGTGCCTGGCACTGTACTAAGCACTTGGGTGTATACAAGTTAATCAGGTTCATTGAGTCACATTTACTGAGTGTTTACTGTGTGCAGAGCACTGTACTAAGAACTTCAGTTGGACACAGTCCATCATGGGGCTCACAGTCTTAATCCCCATTTTACAGATGCGGTGACTGAGGCACAGAGAAATTAAGTGACTTGACCAAGGTTCACAAAGCAAATAAGCGGCGGAGCCAAGACTAGAACCCAGGTCCTTCTATCACCCAGGCTTGTGCTCCATCAATTAGGCCAACTGCTTTCATCAATAGACATTTCTGGGTGAATACAGACAACTGTGACCAGAAAACATGGTCAGGTCTCCATAACCTAGGGGATTGTGCAATTTCAAGGCTACCCTGTCCAAGATTAGTATCTTACATTCAGGTTAATCAGAGAAACTGATTACATGCAACACAACTGAAACTTCAGTGAGGAGAAGGGGTACAGACAAATTGGGCATGCAAAAACTGAAATCAAAGCACTCAACAAATTGCATTCTTCTAACTTGTACAGTTGCTATTCTTCTAGATTTCCTAAACTTTCTTTTCAAAGAGAATTCAGTTTTCATGCCCAACACTGGCTCCCTTCAGTCTGGGCAAATTGCCAATGAATCATAAGAGCTATTCTGAGTAAAAAGTCAGCTTGAACAGATTAAGCTAAATAAAATGAATCTGCTTCTGTCTTCTCCACATTAAAACAGCACTCCCCTTTTACTGTTTGGGTCAGTAGAAGGAGTTTGGTTTGTTTGTTTTTCCCCCATTCTGGGCAAAGGTTGTGTTCCCAGCGAATCCTGCATTAAGACAAACCAACATTACAGTAAGTGTGCCTTGACTTAAGTGTGCATATGAGCACAGAATACTTACTCCAAATAGGTAATGTGAATTATATTGTCAGTTATGTAAAATAAGCTGTTATCATCAATTTTTATGGGATTTGTTAAGCACTTACTATGTGCCAGGCACTAAACTAAGTTCCTGGGTTATACAGATCCACAGTAAATGCGAAAACAGGTAAAACAAACAGGTCTTAGTCATCTGTAATTTATTTTAATGTCTGCCTACCCCTCTAGTCTGCAAACTCCTTGTAGGCAGGGATTGTTTACACCTTCACTTTTGTATTGTGCTCTCCCAAGCACTTCATATGCCTGAAACAGAACTCATTTCCCACAAAAACATTGTCCTCCACTTCTTTCCCATCACTGTAGACAACACCACTATTCCACATCTCACAAGTCCAGAACCTTGGCATTAGCCTTTACTCATCTCTCATTCAACCCACATGTTCAATCTGTCATTACATCCTGTCAATTAAATCTTCACATGGCTAAAATCTACTCTTTCCTTCTCCACCTAAACTGCTACCACTTTAATCCAAGCATTTATCCTATCCTGACTACTGCATCTGTCTCCTCACTGACCTCGCTACATCCTCTCCCTACCCTCCAATCCTTACTTCACTGTGCTGCCAACATCGCTTTTCTTAAAAAAAAAAAAATTCAGTCCACATCTCACCACTCCTCAAAAACTTCCAGTGGCTACCCATCCACCACTGCGTTAAACAGAAACTCCATTGCCTTTAAAGCGCTCAGTCAGTTCATCTCCTCTTATCTTACCTCTGATGGCCTACTACAAACCAGTCTGTCGTCATTCCTCTAACACCAACCTACTCATCTTTGAGTACTTTGATCTCATCTATCTCACCACTGACCCCTTGCTCATGTTTGGCCTGGAACTCCTTCCCTCTCCACATAAAACAAGCTACCACTCTCCCCATCTTCAAAACTTTAATAAACTACATATCCTCCAAGAGGCCTTTCCTGACTAAACAGTCTTTTCCTCTACCTCTTCTCCCTTCTGTGTTACTCAGGCTTTCAGATTTGTACACTTAAAGCACTTGACTGATATTCACCCCACCCACAGCACATATGTACATACCAATATTTTTTAAAAAATTTATGTCTCCCCCTCTGGACTTTGAGCTCCTTTTGGGCAGGAAATGTGTCTACCAGCTCTGTTGTACTCTCCTGAGTGCTTAGTGCAGTGCTCTGCACACAGTAAGCACTCAATAAATGCCACTGATTGATTAAATCTAAAATTGCTTGTTAAAGTTATAATAATTATGGCATTAAGCACTCTCTATGTGCTAAGCACTGGGGTAGATATAGGTTTATGAGACGACACATTTCCTGTCCCTAACTACCTAATAATCTATGTTATCCCCATTTTAGAGATAAGGCCCAGAGAGGCTAGGTGAAGGTATGTTAGAAACAGCATGGCCTAATGGATAAAGCATGGCCCTGGGAGTCAGAAGGAGCTGGGTTCTAGTCTTGGCTCTGCCACTTGTCTGCTGTGTGACCTTGGGCAAGTCAGTTAACTTCTCTGTGCCTCAGTTACCTCATCTGCAAATGGGGATTAAGACTGTGAGCCCTATGTGGGACAGAGACTGTGTCCAACCTGACTTGTTTGAATCCACCCCAGCGCTTAGAATACTGCCTGGCACACTGTAAGCACTTAAATATCAGTAGTAGTAGTCGTCATCATCGTCGTCGCCGCCATCGCCGTAGTATTGCCCGAAGTCAACCCAATAGGGCAGGGCTGGGACTTGAACCCAGATCTAACAAGCAGTCCTAGTAAGCATGCTTACTAGGCTACAAGCAACAGGTGACCTTACTCTTATACAAAGAGTACAATATAATGACAAAATCAAAACAAATTATATTTTCAAAGCAAAAACCTATTTGTCATTCTATCACAATTTTTCATTACAGAGTGAGATTTCTGATTATTGTTTCTATGGCGATTGTTATACTTTACTGTTGTTGTTTTCATATGTTCATTTTAGCCTATTGTTTCCCCTGTTCTCCTCCCCTTAGATCATAACCCATTTCTATAGCCAGCGACTGTGTCACTGTTCATTAATTCTTCCCACTAGAGTGCTTCACATACTGTAAGTGCTTAAAAATGTGATTGTTTCATTGTAATTCTTCAGAAATAGATGGAAGGTGAAATTATCTTTTGATAAAAAGAATTTAACAGAAATTCCTTCATGATTAAAAAAATGGTATTTTTTCAGCACTATGTTCAAGAGCATTATTCTAAACACTCGGGACAATACAATACAAGAGATATTAGCAGACACATTCCCTGCTCATAATAAGCTTACAGTATGGGGAGACAGACAATAATATAAATAAGTGATTTAAAATAAATACTTTAAAGATAAAAAATGTTAAAAGTTTGCAAAAAGGAGACAAGAAGTTACAGTCTTTCAACCTGGACCCTATCCTTACATGCTGGTATAAGTAAACAGGTGAATTGAGTATTTTCAGCTCACTAACATTCAATTTAGTGAATTTCTACCCCCTGATTCCACGTGCTATTTCAGGGACCTTAAAGTCCCAAAAGTTCTAAAAAAATAGCAAAGCAAGCTTTCCCAGAAATTAGAGGAAATTTATACTAAGTAACAGATGTGCATTACCAAGGTAAACTTGTAACTTGTCCCCAGGAACCCATCCAGCACCAGATGTAGTGTACTTACTCTATTACAAAGTTTCCATAAAAAATGGTAATAATATATTCACAAAAGGAAAAAATAAATAAAGACTAATGGTGGGTTGTCCTCCAGTGTAGCCTAGCATGGGCCTGAATCAAAAGGACCTGGGCTCTAATCCGGGCTCTGCCCCTTGTCTGCTGTATGACCTTGAGCAAGTCATTTAACTTCTCTGTGCCTCAGTTACCTCGTCTGTAAAATGGGGATTAAGATTCTGAGCCTTTTGTGAGACAGGGACTGTGTCCAACCCAGTTACCCAATTACCTTGTATCTACCCAAGTGCTTAGTATAAAGTGCCTGGAACATAGAAAGCGCTTAACAAATACCACTATTATTATAATTATTTATAAGGAAACTAACAAGACCTCAAGAATGAGTTGGATCCTCATGCCAAAACAATGATACTTAAAATTCTCTTGCAGAGCCACCCCATTTCAACGAAATTATAAAATGAAATATTATTGTATTATTAGTGTATATTATTTGCCTTCACAGATAAAGTAATCCCAGCAACTGGAGCTCTGATCCAGATTCTTTAGGATACAAATAAACATCTGCCGCAAATTTTACTGGCGGGGATACTATCTTCTATTTCTATGGTCCCCTCTCAAGCACTTGGAATAGTGCTCTCTGCACACAGTGGGTGCTCAATACCACTAATAGATTATTGATCATTAAATAATCATTTCTACCAGTTCAACAGCAGTAAATTTTGTCCAAAAAAAGGAATATATTGTTTGTGCTGGAATTTTTTTTTTTGCAGAGAGGGATCTGGGAGGCAAAAGAGAGGGCAAGGGAAATTAATCATTCTCCACATTCAAAAGTAATTCAGGAGGGGAGATATTGTGAGATCTTGTGCCACTACCTACTCACATCACATTTACAAAGTGGATGCTCACTTAGACAGGACATGGTGACCGAGGGTAAGGGAAATTATATTGAGAAGCAGTGTGGCTTAGTGGATAATGGAATAATAATAATAATAATAATGTTGGCATGTGTTAAGCGCTTACTATATGCAATGGAAGGGTCTGGGAGTAAGAAGGACCTGCGTTCTAATCCTGACTCCACCATTTTTCGGCTGTATGACTTTGGGCAAGTCCCTTCATTTCTCTGTGTCTCAGTTACATGATCTGTAAAACACAGACTAAGACTATGAGCCCTATGCAGGACAGGGACTAGGTCCAACCTGATTAGCTTGTATCTACTACAGTACTAGTACTTACCGGCACATAGTAAGTGCTTAATAAATACCATTTAAAAAAATCAGTAGGAAGGGAGAGGAGGAAGACCACTAAGAGAGAAACACTGAAGAAATTGTTTTTATAGAAAATTTACAAAGACCCATGTTGAATATATTTGCTCAAAATAGAATTAAGTTCCACAATTTCCATTTCTTCCCACTTTAAAGGCATGGTCTTACCCTCCAGTATTCTATTTTTTTAAAGGGTCACTAATTCCTTGACTCAGAATTGATTTAACGTTCTAAAAGTAGCAGCATGGTCCTCCTTACTGGAACCCGATAAGAGAGGTTTTAGAAAGTACTGTGAATCAACTGTTTTAGTTTCATTTTCATAATCCTTGGATCCACCTCTGTCCTCCCCCGGACTCCACAATTTCCTCAATCAAGTGAGAAAAGTTAGGAGATGAAAGATGTGAGACTAACTTCCCAGGGAAACGACACAAGGGGGATCCCTTTATTCATTCAATCATTTATTGAGCACTTACTGTGTGCAGAGTACTGTACTAAGCACTTGGGAAGTACAAGTCAGCAACATATAGGGTTGGACTGTTTTATCCATTCACTGGGGAGAGGGGGACGAGACAATATGGGATGTTTTACAAGCCACCATATGAATGATCAACAAAACTGTGGACTGTGGATTGGCAAGAACCTAGGCCTAACAAAGAAAAAGAATTAGCTCCCAGAACCAGAACCATAGGACTCCACGGATTCCTTCTGCTGCCAACTCTATGGAAATACTGTGGCTATTGTCCCCACAGGCTTCCTTCCAGTTGTTGAGATGAAGCCATTAATCTTCCTCACCAAAACGTTTTGGAATGAAAGCCCATCTTTACTCAGGAGAGATCTCCAAGTAGGCTTATAGTTCTGAGCAGAGGTTAGTACAGTGCTAAGTGCTTAGTACAATGTTTTGCACACAGTAAGTGCTCAATAAATTTGACTGAATGAATGAATCAATACTCCTACTGCTATTAGGATGGCAAGCCCAGGTGGGACTAAAAAGACCCCAACTGGGCCAAACCCAGGAGCATTCTGAAACCTGCTTGCCACTCCCAAGCCCTAGTCTGCACATCCACTCTCCCTCCCCCAACTTACAAAAGACTCACCTCCTTTTGGCATTGGCAGACAGGATGGGGTGTTAGCACCTGTAGCTTAATGGTAAATGTGAAGCACCATAGCCTAGCAGAAAGAGCACGGACCTGGGAGTCGGAGGACCTGGGTTCTAATTCTGGCCCCATCACTTGACTGCTGCATGACCTTGGTCAAGTCACGTAACTTGTGCCTCAGTTTCCTCATCTGTAAAATGGAAATAAAGACAGGGAGCCCCATGTGGGACATGGACTGTATCCAATCTGATTAAATTGTATGTACCCCAGCGCTTAGTACAGTGCCTGGCACATAGCAAGCACTTAAATACCACTGTTAAAATTGGTTCTTGAAATAAGTATCTGAAGTCAAGTGGAGCCAATTTTGTCATATGTCAATGGGCTTTCCATACACTTACTACTGCCTGTACGGAAGACTGGTAACTTTTCTACTTTGAGTACATGCCATAAACAATGTAACTCTCAATAGTAATAATAATAATAAAAGTAATAGTGGTATTTGTTAAATCCTTACTATGTGCAAAGCACTGGGGCAGATACAAGTTAATCGGGTCAAACACAGTCCCTGTCCTATATTGGTCTTAGAGTACTCTAGGGGAGGAAAAACAGGTATTTCATCCCCATTTTACAAATGAGGAAATGGAGGCAAAGTTAAATAATTTGCCTAAGGTTACAGAGCAGAGAGTGATAGAGTCCGGATTAGAACTCAGTCTTCCAGGCCTGTGCTCATGCTGCTTTTAATCAATAGATAGCTTAGAAGAGTTTGGTTTCTAGCTAAAGCAAAACATTTGATCTACCTTCTACCTGAGCATGATCAGATTCCATTAAGATGAAGGAGATTATTTGTTAATGAGTAATTACATCTGATTATTTTCCTCCTTTAGGAGCAAAAGAATAAGATACAACAGCAAATACCAATTCAGAGAAGCAGCATGACCTTTTGGAAAGAACACGGGCCTGGGAGTCAGAGGTCCTGGGTTCTAATCCCAGCTCAGTCGCATACCTGCTGTTGACCTTGGGTAAGTCACTTAGCTTCTCTATGCTTCAGTTCGCCCATCTGCAAAATGGAGATTCAATATCTGTTCTCCCTCCCACTTAGACTGTGAGCCCAGTGTGGGACCTGATTATCTTACATCTACCTCAGTGTTAAGCACATAATTCCCTCATTTATTCAATCATATTTGAGTGCTTACTGTGTGCAGAGCACTGTACTAAGTGCTTGGAAAGCACAATTCAGCAATAGAAACAATTCCTGAACACACCAGGCTTATAGTCTAGAAGGGGGAAGACAGACATCAAAACAAGCAAACAGGCATCAATATAAATTAGTAGAATTATAGATACATACACATCAAAACAAGTAGACAATAATACAAATAAATAGAATTATAGATATGTGCATATATACACAAGTGCTGTGAGCAGGGTAGGGGTAGAGGAAAGGAAGCAAGTCGGGGTGACAGGGAGAGGGAGCTGAGGAAAAAGGGGGACTTAGTCTGTTAACAAATACCACTATTGTAATATCTGCACCTACAAAAACTAGGCCAAAAATTATCAGAAGAGATTTTTATTTGCAAGGAAGCAAACAAAGTTTGAGTGGGCTGACCTTGCTAATTATAGAGTGGTACCTTTCGCTGGTCAACTTTCTAAGGGCATATGTAAATTACTTAACACTTAATTACTTAGCCATCATTTCACAGGACAAAGCAAAAATAAACATCCATTCTAACTGGACACAGTATTGTTTTTAATTGTTAAGCAAAATAAGTTCTAGAATTTCACTAACAACAGCCATACAACAGAGCATTTCTGAGTAAATCAAACTGGCAGACTCCTGTTTAAAGCAGGCAACAACACTTATTACTACAAAGCACTGCTAACTGGAACTGAAATCCATTTACCTGGAAATTAGACCACAGACCTAAAATGACAGTACCCTCGAGCATCTTCAAATTTTTCTCTATGCCCTCCAAATAAAAGAAACTGGAGAAGTTGACTACAGATGAAAGGAGAACAAAGCACAATGATTCAGGAAAAAAGGCTAAGAAAGTATTGCCCAAATGTCTCCAAGTTCCTGGCAGTAACTTAACAACGCATTCCAACCCCAAGTATAAAGCTTTGGGTACCAAGGAGTAATGTGAGGGCTCAACATGCACAAACAAAGAGTCAGAGAACCAATAGACTTCCTGTTCTTTCTTCCTGTTCTTGCTCAGTTTTACTGCTTCGTTCCCCACCAGTTTCATTATGAAAGATATAAACTTTCAAATACTGTGCAGACCCATCAGGTAGCACAGAAAAGTGAGGCCCAGGAAAGTTCATTTTTTAGCAGAATACTGATGAAAAATTTGGGGTGATGATTACTAAAGAATTAGTGTAGACAGAGTAGTTGCCAATTATTAGGAAGGGCTGGGATCACACATTTCCAAATAACAGAAGGTAGTGGTTGTGCCATTCAAGATGTCTGCTGTCCACTTTTCAGAAGTCCCAAGTAAGTGGGCATCTGTGAAAGCAGAAAGCCAAGCCCCCACCCTAATTCTGCTCAAGCTGAGTCACAGGACTAGTCACTCCATCAAATTTACTGAGTGCTTACTGTGTGCAGAGCTCTGTACTAAAAATATAACAACAAACAGACACATTCCCTGCCCACAACGAGCTTACAGTCTAGAGGATCTGGGTCCAGTAGCAACACTGGGCATTCAAAATGCTTTGCATGAAATTCTGGGCCCATTCCCAGGAGGAACCCCAGCCAACCTGTCTCAGTCACTGCAGACTTAAAAGGGAGTGAGAGAAGCAGGGCTGCTTCAGGATGCACCAGAGAGGAAAGCAGTGTGGGCTGCTGCAGTAGCCAAGTTGGAAACGCCCAGCCTCCTTCTTCCCGTTGTACGTGGAGTTTGTGTAAACATGGTCCTGAGAAGGGAGGCAATGGAGGAGAGCGAAAGAGAAGTCATGGATCTCACCGAAGAGACCCTTAAACTGTAAGGTTTCTTGGACTTCAGTCCAGTGGTGTACACTGTGAAAGAGAGGTGAAGGCAAGTGTCTTCCTGCCTCTAGGCAGTCCAGGTGGGAAGAGAAGGGGAATAAGGGGAGACCATGAGCCTGGCTTGAACTCCAGCTGAGTTCTGCTCTGCTTCCACCTAACCTGAGACAGTAGGTCCTGAGGGGTGTCAAACTCAGGCAGGACTCCACAACACTCAGATTTGCTTGTTCAGAAAGACCACTGAATGGGCACTTTGAAGGAAGAAACTTAGAAAAATAAGACTCACATTAACAAAGCATTGGCTCTCTGAATACTAACTTCAGAATATCCTGACCACACACACAAAACTGGCTGCCTTTCTACTACGTAATTATTCCCTGAATGAAAAGCGCTTCTTGACATCTGTTCTTAATTTGTTTTTAATTTCCATTTGCTATCTTATCTGTACAAAGCTGAAATTAGTATCATTGGTTGACATTATCTTCACCAATGAGAAGCTGCATGGTGTAGTGGATACAGCATGGGCTTGGAAGTCATAAGGTCATGGGTTCTAATCCCAGCTCTGCCACATGGCTGCTGTGTGACCTTGGACAAATCACTTTACTTTTCTGGGCTTCAGTTACCTCATCTGTAAAATGGGGATTAAGAGTGTAAACCTCATGTGGGACAGGAACTGTGTCCAACCAGATTAACTTGTATCTACCCCAGCACTTAGAACAGTGCTTGGCACAGAGTAAGTGCTTAACAAGTACCAAAATTATCATTATTCACTGTGTCACATTAAGCATTCTAAAGTCCAATTAAAGTTTCTCTACAATGTTTTTTTCAAATACAGATTTTGTTAGGCTGTAGAAACCTATCATATTCACACATAATATAAGGATTAATATTACTCCTTTCAGCTTTAATGCATTTTACTGAATAAAACAAACGTTTCCTTGTTCTATTTTTCAATTCACCTGACCCTCTGACTTCAAGAAATACAAATAATTTCACAGATTTCAAATCACCTAGACAAGCAGCAGCCACAAACCAAAGGGAATAACCCAGAAGGAAAGGTCCCTATTCAAGCAAGAAAAACTACCAAGTAGAACAAACCTGAAAATATATGCCTTGAATTATCAAGAGACTTTGTTTCTATCTGTCCTCCAGAAGGAATGAAATGATAAAGACCTAATTTATCTGCTCAAAAAGACAGGACTATATTAAATATTCCTATAATGACTTTCTAGACCAACCTTCTCAAAACTAAATCTATTCACTTACATTGGTAACTTTCTGAAGGTAAAGAACTAGCAGAGGGCTGATCAGGACTATGCTGTTCCCTGTATGGAAAAAATACCTTTATATTGCCTAAATAAATAACCCTCACATGATACCCTGGCAAAGTGGTGTACACAATGTACAAGGGCGAGCCAGAAATTAGCAGTGTGGGAAGGGAATGGAAGGAATAAAGGAAGGATGCAGTGTGGCTTACTGGACAGAGCACGGGCCTGGGAGTCAGAAGGACCTGGGTTCTAATTCCTGATCCACCACTTGTCTGCTGTGTGACCTTGGGTAAGTCACTTAACTTTTCTGGGCCTCAATTACCTCATCTGTAAAATAAGGATTAAAAATGTGAGCCCCATGTGGGATAGGGACTGTGTCCAACCTTACTGACTTGTAAATACTCCAGTACTTACAACAGTACTTAGCACATAATAACCGCTTAACAAGTACCATAACAGTATTATAAAACAGACCCCATAAAATGGAGGGGAAAAAAGAAAAGATTGGCACCTTTACTTTGTTTCGTAAGGTGTTTTGGCATTTCCAACTTTCTACACATTGTGGCCTTGCTATAAACATATTTTCAAAAACCAAACAGAATATTAGTTTAGTATTTCCTGCTTCAATTTAGAGGATACATTTTTGATTTTGAACACAATTACACAGCTGCAAAAATTACATTTAAATTTGATGACTTGTACAATATAAATCTCCAAACCAAATTTGTTTTTTAAAATCCATTTGCTTTTGGATCACATTTACAGTTACTGACTTCATTTATTCATTCATTCATTCAATCGTATTTGTTAATCGCTTACTGTGTGCAGAGCACTGTACTAAGCACTTGGGAAGTACAAGTTGGCAATAGAGACGGTCCCTACCGTCTGTGAATTAAATTGTATTTACCCCAGCGCTTAGTACAGTGCCTGGCACATAGCAAGCACTTAAATACCACTGTTAAAATTCACAGTCTAGAAGGGGGAGACAGACAACTAAACATGTAGACAGGTGTCAAAACTGTCAGAATAAATAGAATTATAGCTATATGCTCATCATTAACAAAATAGAGTAGTAAATATGTACAAAATAGAGTAATAAATCTGTACAAATATATACAAGAGCTGTGGGGAGGGGAAGGAGGTGGGGGGGGGATGGGGAGGAGGAGAGGAAAAAGGGGGCTCAGTCTGGGAAGGCCTCCTGGAAGAGGTTAGCTCTCAGTAGGGCTTTAAAGGGAGGAAGAGAGCTAGTTTGGCGGATGTGTGGAGGGAGAGCATTTCAGGCCAGGGGAAGGATGTCGGCCAGGCGTCAATGGTGGGACAGGCAAAAACGAGGTACAGTGAGGAGGTTAGCAGCAGAGGAGCGGAGGGTGCGGGCTGGGCTGTAGAAGGAGAGAAGGGAGGTGAGGTGGCGGTGGGGGGGGGGGGGGGGCAAGGTGATGGAGAGCCTTGAGCCGAGAGTGAGGAGTTTTTGCTTGATTCGAAGGTTGACAGGCAACCACTAGAGATTTTTGAAGAGGAGAGTGACATGCCCAGAGCGTTTCTGTACAAAGATGACCCGGGCAGCAGAGTGAAGTATAGACTGAAGCACGGAGTGACAGGAGGATGGGAGATCAGAGAGGAGGGATAGGATGGGAGGCTGAACAAGCAAGGTAGCGGTTTGGATGGAGAGGATAGGTGGATCTTGGAGATGTTGTGGAGGTGAGACCAGCAGGTTTTGGTGATGGATTGGATGTGTGGAGTGAATGAGAGACCGGAGTCGAGGATGACACCAAGGTTGTGGGCTTGTGAGGTGGGAAGGATGGTAGTGCCGTCTACAGTGATGGGAAACTCAGGGAGAGGACAGGGTTTGGGAGGGAAGATAATGAGCTCAGTCTTGGGCATACTGAGTCTTAGATGGCAGGCAGAAATCCAGATGGAGATGTCCTGAAAGCAGAAGGAAATACGAGCCTGGCGGGATGGGGAGAAAGCAGGGGCGGACATGTAGATTAGGGTGTCATCAGCATAGAGATGATAGTTGAAGCCATGGGAGCAAATGAGTTCACCAAGTGAGTGAGTGTGGATAGGTAACAGAAGGGGACCAAGAACTGACCCCTGAGGAACCCCTACAGTAAGGGGATGGGAGGGGGAGGAAGAGTCTGCGAAGGAGACTGAGAATGAACGGCCTGAGAGATAAGAGGAGAACCAGGAGAGGACCGAGTCTGTGAAGCCAAGGTTGGATAGCGTGTTGACTTCTGTTCTCACTGTGAGTTTCTGTTCAAATATGCTTCCACTATTACTCAAATTTTACACAGCAGCTGTTCCAGACTTTAGATCAATACAGACATCTGTATTTGATATATGTTTGGGTTTTGACATTTTAAATCAGCTGGCATAAAATGCCATCGAAGAATGTCATATTTTCCTCAGAGATACATTAAGTTTTTTTTAGAATAGCTTATAGGGAGACAAGATGCCTTTTTAAACTTACCAGACATTAAAAAAAAATCCTTCCTTTATCGTCATACCTGGTCAAGCTATCAGGTCAATAATATTATTAAGTAATGTAAAATCTGCAGGAAGCTTATATCTTCCTTTCTTTTTCTAAATGGGGGAAAGAGGGAGAGGGTGCTCAGCAGAACACATTATGGTAAGAGAAACAGGGCTTTCTGAGTTCTAACTACAGTCCCTTTTTCAGCTGATTTGCTGAGGGTCTCCTCAACCCACTTGTTTTCTGCCTGGTTTCACTCTCTTCTTCCACATCATTTCCCCTTAAACACTCATGCCGAAAAAGTTGTGGGGACACCTTCCTTAATTTACCTATATTTCTTCAAAATAAAATAGCCAACGATAGCAAAGTACTTCTCTTTTCAAGGCAAATATGAATAAATGCAGACAAGTGAAAAGTTGAAAGATTGGCAAGTATTAATAAAATACTTTCCCTCTGACTTTCATTAGGGAGACACCTTATTTTAAGTTTTTTATTTGGCATCACACTATCAACAGATCACAAATAAACAGATTTACATATCAATGCTAAAATGACTGATGAGATGGCATGACCAGGAAGATGCAGAATTAGTTTGGAACTTTGTCTTTGAAAATGCGGCTTTTTTTAAAAAAAGGGTTTGAATATGAAGGGGGCTTTTCAGGAAGATTTTCCCCAAGCATGGGTAACAGGGGTGACCAGTGGGTCAAAAAAAGAAGAATTGCAAATAAGGTTTGGTTGCTAGATGATTAGCTGGAAAAAGCAAAACCAGTGGCCTATCTTGTAATGCTCTTCTGGAAGAATGTTACACATGGACAGAGATTTATTTTTTATTACAAAAATGTTTAGGACATGTTTCCCCACTCTTCAAGAAATTCCAAAGGTTGCCCATCCACCTCTGCATCAAATAGAAACTCCTCACCATTGGCTTTATAGCACTCAATCACTTTGCCCCCTTTCCTACCTCACTACTTTCCTGCTACAACCCAGCCTGCACATTTTGCTCCTCTAATGCCAACCTTCTAACTGCACCTCGATCTCATCTATTTTGCCACTGACCTCTTGCCCACTTCCTGCCACTGGCCTGGAATTCCCTCCCTCCTCATTACTCTGCCTGCCATCAAACCCTAATTGAAGATACACTTCCTCCAAGAAGCCTTCCCTGACTAAGCCCTCCTTCTCCCTCTCCCTTCTGCATGGCCCAGACTTGCTCCCTTTATTCATGCCCCCTCCCAGCTCCACAGCACTTATGTACACATCTGTAATTTATAGTACTTCCCAAGCGCTTAGTAGTGCTCTGCACACAGTAAGTGCTCAATAAATACGATTGATTGTAGTAATTTCTGTCTCCCCATTTAGATTGTAATCTTGTTGTGAACAAGTAATGTGTCTGTTTATTGTTGTAATGTACTCTCCCAAGCACTCAGTACTCTGCACACAGTGAGCACTCACTAAATATGCTTGACTGACACTGTGGGCAGGGAATGGGTCTACCAACTTGGTTACACTGTACTCTTCCAAGAGCTTAGTACAGTGCTCTGTACCCAGTATGCACTCAACAAATTCACATGATTGACACAATGCAGAATGTTACTATCAGACTATATTCTTGTACCTAACCCAGTGTTAAGCACCTAGAAAGCACTTAATACCATAATTATTACTATCTGCACTTTTGTCCATTAACTACATCAGTGGCAGGGAGATCATATGAAAGCAGAAGAATCAGGGCATAATTAGGGTTATAATTATGGTATTCATTATGCACTTACTATGTACCAACCACCGTACTAAGCATTGGTAGACCTTCTAGACTGTGAGCCCGTTGTTGGGTAGGGACGGCACCAATTTGTACTTCCCAAGCGCTTAGTACAGTGCTCTGCACATAGTAAGTGCTCAATAAATACGATTGATGATGATGATGACCATCTCTATATGTTGCCAACTTGTACTTCCCAAGTGCTTAGTACAGTGTTCTGCACACAGCGCTCAATAAATATGATTGACAATGAATGAAAGGGGGTAGATGGAAAATAATCAATAGTACAGTGCTCCGCACACAGTAAATGTTCAATAAAAATTTACTGAATGGAAATGCATCTATTAGTGTGTACTTTACAAAGAGAAAGAAATCAAACCAAAGCCATCTACACAAAGAACACCTCAAAGCAACGATTCATCTATACCTATTGTCAGCTACAAAAAAAAAATCTTGTGCCATATATATTTATATGCAGACACCAGCTCATATGCACCAGCTCAGCTCTATATGCAGAAAGTTGGCCTTTGTGTGCATATACTATTATGACTATGGTATAGAGTTGTAAGAAAAAAAAAAAAAAAAAGAGAACGTGATACATGGCCACTTGTCCCTTACTCATCCTATATGTTAAGCCCTACTGCTGGTACCATGAAAACAGGACTGCTTTGGCCAACAGGATACCTATGTTCTAACTTCGAGGTCTGGCTACAGCTGCTTAATGTGGGCAAAGACCATAAATGCACTTCACAGGCTGCTGCATCCCACCTGCCTCCCTGCTCGTTGCACTCCACGTTCCAGCAGAAAGAGGACAGGCAGGGGAAACAGAGTGTAAGTGGTACCGTATAAGCTGCTAGTACTATTATCCATCTCTGCAAATGTTCTCAGTCCTGAAGTTTCAGGATTGAGGTTCATCTGTTGTTTTCAGTAGGAGATTCTATACAAATTGCATCAACTGGCACAGTCTGAGTTTACCTCTTACTTGCAGCCTGGTCAAAACCCATGCTCAAGAGGAGTCGCTCCACTTCAGTTCCATCTCTTTGGGTCAGATCAACTCGGTCTTCCAGTTGTCCACAACTTTATTAATAATAATAATAATAATAATAATAGTATTCATTGAGCGCTTTCTATGTGCCAAGGACTGTTCTAAGCGCTGGGGTAGATACAAGGTAATCAGGTTGCCCTACGTGGGGCTCACAGTCTTAATCCCCATTTTACAGATGAGGTAACAGGCACAGAGAAGTTAAGTGAATTGCCCAAAGTCGCACAGCTGACAAGTGGCAGAGCCGTGATTAAAACCCACAACCTCTGACTCCCAAGCCCGTGCTCTTTCCACTAAGCTATGCTGCTTCTTGAGGTCATGCTTGCTGATGTTTTTAAAATCATTTCTATCTCCCTTCCTCCTCTCCCCAAAGCCTGCTGCTTAGTCACCCAATTTCAATCAATCAACCAATAGTATTTATTGAGCGTTTACTGTGTGCAGAGCGCTGCACTTCATGCTTGGGACAGCACAACACAACAATAGTTGGTAGACATGTTCCCTGTCCACAGTGAGTTCACAATCTAGAGGGGGAACCTCCTATTTCACCTTGCTAATCTCTTACTATAACCTAATCCGAACACTCTACTGCCCTCTTCTTCAGTTCACCATTCAGCAGCTGTATGGTTAGCAGTACCTTTGTTCAGTGGGTACATTATATTCCAAGGAGAGCATCACAGATCTTAAATTTTAGGAAACCTACTACTAATGGAACAAGGTATAAATTTCCATATTAGATGATTAACTCTCCTCCCTCTCTTTCATGCATGTTGGAATGTTAATCCTCATGCTCTCTCTCTCTCTCTCTCTCTCTCTCTCTCACACACACACACACACACCCACACCCACACACACACCCTATATAGCATTTTAGTTCTCTACCACTATTTAGGCTTTTATAAAAATCTACAGATAACTATATCAGACTTCACTGGACCTAGACTTCACTGGACCTAAGCCATATTCCCTTCTTCACCCTTCCCCCCCACCCCATTACCTAAAACCAGGAACAGAATAAATAGAAAGAAAATAGGCAGTGAGAAACGGGATAGATGTGACTGCCAGTAACAGAGGGAAACTGTAATCCACACGTACATTTACTCCACCCTATGCAATAACTTTCTCAGAGAAAAGAAACCAAGTGGAAAAGGCTTCTGTCTGGCCATTATGGAACCAGGGATTTTTGCACCATTCTTACCCCTTTAATAGGAACAATCAATGGTACAAATAGGCCTTTAGCCCCCATCTCAAAAAGGCAAATGTCAGGAGGGGAAAATGAGAAGAGGGTAAAGCAAAGAACATCAAAGAATAATAGCTGAAGGGGACAAGGAAGAAAGCAGGAGAAAAGACAGAGGTGCAACTCCTATCCCTCAGAGAACCACGTGTACTAACTGCACTGCCCAATACAAGTGTGAAACCTCGTGCTTTGAGGATACCAAATATTAGATATGCAAAAGAATACTTCATAACCTACTAAAGAATTCAAAAATTTGAATATTTTGCTGGAGAGCTTGAAGCTGGCACTGCTGGAGTGAAGTCTTCACCCTGGCTTTAATTACCACTATGGGAATGGAGATGCAGGGAATTAGAAGACAAGCAGAGCTGGAATTATGCTTCAGAAGAGAAGTAAATGCTCATCTGGATCCTGATTAGGAAGTGAGGTAAATCTTTGTTATTTCTATGCCTCGTCCTAGAAGCTACAAAAACTACACTTCTCCGCAAAACAGTCTAGTGTGGATGAGTGTCGAGTTAGGCATGTCTAGGAAAATAGAAATTCTAGGGCAGAGGGAGAAAAGGGAAGAGTAGAAACTTGTACTTTGAGGGATCCTGATGACCACTACATACTTACTCTACATAGGACAATCCCAGTCTTCCAAGCACAGATGTCCTATGTGGTGTCCATCTCCCTAACTAGGCAAATAATTCCCCTGCTGAAGGACTTGACATCATAAGAGCTCCCACAGCAGCATGGTGGGGCTTCCTCCAAACACTGAATGGACCAGGCTGCAGTGGAGAGGCAGATGAGGGCATGTGAGTCACTATGTACAAATTCCAAAGTTTCAATTGTCCATATTAATGTCCCATTAATAATAATTGTGGCATCTGTTAAGTGAGTGGCATCTGGCACTCACTACGAGCCAATCAGTGTACTTAGCGCTGGAGTAGATATAAGATAATCAGGTCTCTGTACCACAGGAGGCTCACAGTCTAAATAGGAGGGAGTGCTTAGTACAGTGCTCTGCAAACAGTAAGTTCTCAATAAATACGACTGAATGAATGAGGGAGACCAATACTGAATCCCCATTTTAAAGATAAGGAAACAGATACAGAGATGCGACTTGCCCAGGATCACAGAGCAGGCAAGTCATGGAACTGGGGGATTGGGACCGTGATCCCTACCTGCGACAACCTGATAACCTTGTATCTCCCTCTGCACTTAGAACAGTGCTTGGCACATAGTAAGCGCTTAAACAAATATCATCATTATCATCATTAGAACCCATGTCCTCAGACTACCAGGCCGGTGCTCCTTCCACTAGGCCACATTGTTTCTTCATTCACAAAAATGAGTATACAAATGTATTAAATGCATGTATATAGGCAGTCATTCTGTATAATCCATTTTGGGGGTGCCAAAATCCTGGGCCCAATCTGAGTCTCCGGAGAGAAGACCCCTTACTTCCTGAAGGAAAAAATCCTGAAGTGAGCCAGCCTTTCCTGCTGGTGGGAATGGGGCCACTCCAGCATAACGTGGCACACAGTCATGCCCCGTGGGCCGCTGGGATGTGATGTGCCAGCAGCTCACAAGAATGTTTGCACAAATGTGACATGCAATGAGCAGCAGTGTGGCCCTTGCCAATGGTCACCATCCACTTTCCTACACCACACACCAGAATAAACCTGGGTAGGTTGGTGTTAGTGGTGTGAAGTGTGTGGGCTGGGCTATAGAAAAGCAGCGAGATAAATTAGGAGGGAACAAGGTGATTAAGTGCTTTAAAGTTGATGGTAAGGAGTTTCTGTTTGATGCAGAGATGGATAGGCAGCCACTGGAGGTTATTGAGGAGTGGGGAAACAAAGACCAAACAGTTTTGTAGAAAAATGATCTGGGCAGCACACTGAAGTACGGACTGGAATGGGGAAGAGACAGGAGGAAGGGAGATCAGCAAGGAGGCTGATGCAATAATTAAGGCAGGATAGGATAAGTGCTTGGATTTACATGGTAGTAGTTTGGATTGTACTTTCCATATGCTTAGTACAGTGCTCTGCACACAATAAGCACTCAATAAGTATGACTGAATGGAGAGGAAAGGGTGGATTTTAAGCGATGTTGTGAAGGTTGAACACAGGACTTGGTGACAGACTGATTGTGGGTTGAATGAGAGTGATGAATCAAGGATAATGCCAAACTCTGCTCCTCAAGTCACAGTACCCTACCAGGACTTGTTTTTGTCTTCAAATTTTGTTAATGTTTTGTCTCATCTCTCCTTTTGTGTCTGTCACCAGTTCCCTCTCCCCCTATTTTTAGATTTTGAGCCCCTTGAGGCAGGGACCATGTCTAATTCCCACCTGTGAATTCCTTCCTGTGCTTAGAACAGGGCTCTGCACACAGTAAGCACTTAACACTACCACTCTCTATTACTTCCTCCTGTAGTTAAATTTCAGAAGCACTTATGCACATGTTTAAGCTTTCTTACTCCTATCTATATTTCACTTTACAATCTAGCAGGAGAGACAGACACCAAACTACTTGAGGGCAGGGATCACGTAATATAAATTCTATTGTGCTATTAATATTAATACTATGTTCTGCACACAGTAGATGGTCAGTGAATACTAACACTTGATTGGCTTTCTTTTGAGAGTGGGTACAGACAGATAAAATACAGTGCTACGCTGGCCTTCTAGATGCCAGCTTTCCTAGGAGATGGAAAAAATCTTTTTTAATAAAATGTCAGTGAAAACAAAGCCTTTTTAAAATTACTCATGTATATATTAATTTCCCATTAAACCATGCTACAATAATCTAGGGAAAAAAACAAAATATAGAGTTTATTTAAGCTACCAAAGGTGAAATAATCCTATCAGGCAATGTACATTTTAATTATATTTTTTGATGTGGAGGGCTTTTAAAGTGTCATTTCTGTTCCTCAGAATTCTCAAAAAACAATCTATACTGAATCTGATTTGCCTACCTCAGCCTTGTTTCACACTATCAATATTAGTTTTACACAAATCCTTTTGAATGTTTTGAGTGCATATAGTCTACAAAACTGTTGAAGAATATATGAAGAGTATATCTTTTTATTATTTTTCTTTCCTTTTTCAAATCCTAGGAAACAGTACCTAGTAAGACTGTATTCTTTCAAGAGTGTAATCCCAATTTTTAGGTTTTGCTTCAAACCTATCTTAGGAACAAGGAATGTCATGCATTCTTGTATCACAACTGACTAAATGGTTACAGATAAAGTCCCATCATCCACTATTGATTGAATTTCAGTGTTCCTGGCACTGTCCACAATGCACACACGCACCCAAAAACAGGTTTCAGAATGGTTACCTGGATGGCCATTCTTGAAGAGTTCACATTTACTGGCAGGTTTGATTTTAAATAGGGGTACTTTAGTGTTGTAAATATTCACTTCAGTTGTAATTAAAATAGCTTATCAGATGTTATTTGGGGGCTAAGCTAGCACCTGATGCTAAAGGGGTTCTGTACCTTTCATCACCAGCTAAACATATTTAAAGCATTCTGATTAAATACTTAATTTTTTAGCCACTAAATAGGTTCTGACATATACTGATAAACAGGAGACACCATGTTAGATTCTGGTAACGTCAAGATTATATTCTAACACTCCAGCAGATCTATAAAACAATAAACCATGATATAATCTCTCAGGTGACCTTCATTAGAAAGCCCAGAAAACTTTTCACAACAAACAGATTTCAGCTTCTGACAGCCATTTTTATTACTTCCTCTTACCAAGAAAAAGAAAAGAGATAGTGTGCCTGAGTTTACAGTCATTAAAGATCCCTGTAGTCATCCTGACTTATTCAATTGTGTGCTTTTAGGCAACTGCCTGTGACTTTTTCATTTGAAGACTTTATCTGTACCTGCCCACTTCCTAGTTCACTGGGATGCTGGGAAAATGAATAAAACAATGTCACAAGGTTATATGCATCTCACACAAAAAAATGCATGTATTCATTCAAATTCTTCAACAGGAAAGAACTAATGCTGAGAAAGGAAGTTATTTTACTGTGAGAAAGCTGATTGTATTATAGTTACATCATCTGCACACTGATGAAGCCAAGAGGTCCTAGGACCGGGTTCCCAAACAATCTGGCACATTAGAGACTGGTTTTTAAAACAGACTAAACCAAAGCTTCACTTTAAAGAAACAATACAGATATTTTCACAGTGGCAATAATAAGTAACTTCAACTGAAAGTTCTCTGAATTCACTTCCTTTCCTTCTCTCCAGAGCCCTCATGAGCTCCAACACACCTAGACAATCACAGAGGGAAGAACAACCTCTCTTCACGCCTTTCTCCATCACATGCTTCAAGTAGAACACCTTTCCAGGACAACAGCAGTCTACACTGCAATCCCTGCCCCTCCTCCCAAGCACACCACTATAAAGACACACCAAGATAACAAAAGAGATACTAACAGAGCACTAGAGGCCAGCTACATTGAGAACAAAGTTGCTGAAGCCATGTGTTCATCCCTTACTTCTGGCCCTGTGGACTATCCAGGATATGTGCCAGAATGTACAAGAATGCCACTTAGTGGCATCCTATCTCATCCTATCCTGTCTGGACTACTGCACCAGCCTTCTCTCTGATCTCCCATCCTCGTGTCTCTCTCCACTTCAATCCATACTTCATGCTGCTGCCCGGATTATCTTTGTCCAGAAACGCTCTGGGCATATTACTCCCCTCCTCAAAAATCTCCAGTGGCTACCAATCTGCGCATCAGGCAGAAACTCCTCACCCTGGGCTTCAAGGCTCTCCATCACCTCGCCCCCTCCTACCTCACCTCCCTTCTCTCCTTCTACTGCCCAGCCCGCACCCTCCGCCGCTAATCTCCTCACCGTACCTCGTTCTCGCCTGTCCCGCCATCGACCCCCAGCCCACGTCATCCCCCAGGCCTGGAATGCCCTCCCTCTGCCCATCCGCCAAGCTAGCGCTCTTCCTCCCTTCAAGGCCCTGCTGAGAGCTCACCTCCTCCAGGAGGTCTTCCCAGACTGAGCCCCTTCCTTCCTCTCCCCCTCGTCCCCCTCTCCATCCCCCCCATCTTACCTCCTTCCCTTCCTCACAGCACCTGTATATATGTATATATGTTTGTACATATTTATTACTCTATTTATTTATTTATTTTACTTGTATATATCTATCCTATTTATTTTATTTTGTTAGTATGTTTGGTTTTGTTCTCTGTCTCCCCCTTTTAGACTGTGAGCCCACTGTTGGGTAGGGACTGTCTCTATATGTTGCCAATTTGTACTTCCCAAGCGCTTAGTACAGTGCTCTGCACATAGTAAGCGCTCAATAAATACGATTGATGATGACTTAGTGTCACTGTCCTTTACATAATATGGGGAAATCTAGTCTCCAGTTGGTCAGTCAACTGCATTTATTTAGCACTTAATATGTGCAGAGCACTGTACTGAGCACTTGGGAGAGTACAATATAACAGACACATTCCTTGTCCACAACAAGATTACAGTCTAGATATACAGTTTCATGTCCCCTCTTATCAGAGAAAGCAATCTTAGGGCCCATTCTCCCCCAAAACTGGAGGTAGAATTGAGCTCATTATTTCCCCACCTCCAAAAACCAGTCAATTGGAAGTTCCATCAATCTTATCAATCAATTGTATTTAGTAAGTATTATGTGCAGAGCACTGTAAATACAATCTTCAATCGTCTGGCTATATGACAATAATAACTGCAGTATTTAAGATTACTAAGAGCTGAGGTAGACAGAAAATAATCAGGTTGAACACAGTCCCTTTCCCACATGGGGCTCACAATCTATGGAGAATGGAGAACAGGTATTGTTGAATCCTCATTTAACTGATGAAGAAACTGAGGCACAGGAGTTAAGTGACTTGCCCAAGGTCATACAACAGGCAAGAGGCAGAGCCATGATCAGAACCCAGGTCCTCTGACTCCTATGCTCATGCTCTTTCCTTTTGGTGATTGCTCTTTTTTCAATTAACTACTTCAATTAAGGCTAGACCTGGACAAGATTTCACTTGACAATTGAAACCACTCTAAACTACTTTCTTAGTGGGCACAATCAAAAATAGCAAAAGATGACAAATACTGGAGGAGATGTATACAGTTTCATCTCACAGAAAATAAATAATTTGAGCATGATAGTTCATTTATTCTTTCATTCAATCGTATTTATTGAGCGCTTACTGAGTACAGAGCACTGTACTAGCGCTTGGGAAATACAAGTCGGCAACATATAGATGGTCCCTACTTTGCTTAGAAACAAAAAAGTCAAGCCTAAACCAAGAGAAAAGTCCTTCTGTTAATCTCTCACTGAAATTTCAAATAGTAAGAACCTACCTGAACAACACTTTTAAACATTGGTCATTTTGCGAGTTTAGACTTTACATTTGATTTGTGGTGAGTTGTTTTACAGAAAACAGTAGTCCCTATCATTTACCTTGAGATTTAACTTGTGCTGGCATCCATTCCCACATTTTAAGGACATGTGCATAACTATTTCTGACCAACAGATGAACTTGAAAAAAACCCAATACCATCCACTGTCTGGCAAGTGGGACACATCAAGAATAGCTCTTCCCCCCGAGAATCCTATATGCCAATACACTGGGTTTCGGGAAAGGAGTCCCTTGCCATTTTCCCACCGTGCCACCCTAGGTCTTTGCTCCCGACACGCCCTGCGAATTACGAGGAACTCAAGCCCTACCAATATTAGAACTCTGGGTGATCTGGGCAGTAGTGCCATGAAGTCACCACCATTCCCCTTTATTATTTCAGTTTATGCTTTTTTCACGTTTCCATTGTTTTCATCCTTCTGCATGTGTTGGTTGCCTGACAACTGCCCCACTATTCTTAGGACTCTATACCCTTGGAGAGCCGGGAACTCTGCACCTCCTCAATATTTTTTCCCCTGAGTTTGGTACAGTGCTTTACTATTATATTATTACAACTAGTTGTTTGTGCATTAATAAATCAATTCTGCCCCTGGTTTCCCCTTCCTCCCCACCAGACATCACCTACCAAAATTTTCTCAAGAATTATTTAAAAAAAGCAATTTCTGGAGACAAAATTCTAAGTTTCTTCTTGCTTATAGTATATGCAGGACTAGACAGCATCTTCTTGAGCTTTTACCAAGAGCACCTAGTACAGCACCACACTCATGAACCCTTGGTTTCTCCTAGAGAATAGTTCTGCCTTCTTGTCAGTTCATGCCTCACAATAACTCCATTATTCACCCCTTCCTCTTCACCCAAGCTGGCACCACGCTGGGGCCAGCATCTGTCCTAGCCCCAGCTCAACAACTACATCAACCCCTTTGCTGAACTCCCTGCTCCAGTGCCTCCGCCAGAGGAAAGACTCCATCATAAGCATTCACTTGATCCATCCAACCATTTCCCTTTCCCCAATTCCCAGGGTCCAGCCATGCAGAAAAGATGCTGCCTCTCCCCCAGGGACAACGGTGCTCCCATGGTTCCCTGCTCCAGCCCGGCAAATGACTCCATATGCAGCAAACCTGCCCAACTTTTAGAAGGTTGAGAAGGTCAGCAGCGTGGCCCTGCAGCTGTGACTTCTCTGACTAGTGGTCTGAGTTCTGTGGAGTCTAAAATCCTGCTGCTCCTTTCATGTTTATCCTTGCTTTTGTCTCGTTTATCTTTGTTCACTCTTCCTTATGTGATCTTGGCACACCCCTGTCCCCTGGCTCAGTTCTTAGATTGCAAGCCCCTGGGGGCCAGGGACTACACATCTCACCCATGCATTTCTTCATCAGTGCTTAGTACAATGGCTTATACACAGTAAGTGCTAAATTAACTTAATATTACTACTACTACTCTCCAGTCAATATTTCACTCCACTACCTGGTCACTGGACTAATGTGCTGCCCTGTCTCTCTGCTCCACAAAATTTATTCAGTAGTTACCCATTCCCCCTCTCCATAACAAGCAAAACCTTCTGACCACTGGTTTTAAGGCTCTTAATCAGTTCTCCCCTCGACTTATCCTCACTCCTCATCCACTACTGTCTTCCTGTCAGTTCATGCCTCACAGTATCTCCATTATTTTCCCCTTCCTCTTCACCCAAACTGGCACCATGCTGGGGCCGGAATCTGTTCTAGCCCCAGCTCAACTACTACATCAACCTCTTTGCTGAAAACTCCCTGCTCCAGTGTATCCCCCAAAAAGAGAGGCTCCATCATAAGAATTCACTTGAGCCATTCCAACCATTTCCCTGTCCCCGATTCCCAGGGTCCAGCCACACAGAAAAGATGCTGCCTCTCCCCCAGGGACAACGGTGCTCCCATGCTCCACCTCACATGTTTCACTTCTCTCATGCCAACCTCTCATTGTGCCTCATTCTCACCACTCTTGCCCCACACTTCTTGCTCACACTCTCCCTTCTGCCTGAAACTCTCCCCGCTTTATAAGCGGTAGACCACTGCTCTCCTTATGTTTAAGGTGTTTCTGAAATCACATCCTCTCCAGGAGGACACCCGTGATTAGTTTCTCATCTCCACACCTTGTTCCCCCAAACCAAGTGCCACTTTAAGACTTCTGCATCACTTCTGTATCACCAGGCAATTGACTACTCAGACCCTCCACCCACTGTATTTACATCTACATATATTTACATTCTTTGCTTTTTATCTGTAAACTATTTTAGTATCTTACCTCCTTGCTATACTGCAAGCACCTCCAGGGCAGGGATCATGAATACCAACAATACTGAGTTCTTCCAAGTGCTTAGTATAATGCTCTGCAGCAAGTGAGACACTCAAATACTATCAATTAATTGATTTATTATTGAGATGGAGCATTCAGGGTCCAAATCAATGGGAAAACATCATTGGCCTTGTGTCCATTTATCTTGAGAAAACCCAAAGAGTGAAGGAACAATTAAAAGAAAACAGCCCTATGTTTTATGGAAGAAAAAGGATTATTCTGTCTTTCTAGTCCCTATATCAAACTAAATTTAACCTCTTACTGTAACACACCAAGTCCAGGCACTAAGCAGCTGCTCGACAGGATATGATTCTGGACCTAGACATACAGGAGCTAAATTCTCAATGTGTAATTAGGTGGTTGTTACCTAGGAGATAAAAGGCACAGATGTACCATTAAAAGTTCTTAAATTATTTGATAGTTCCTTAATAAAGGAGATTCAGTAAAGTTGTACTATTCTCATTAGTACAGCATTTTAAAAGCTAGTTATTTTTAGGGCTAGGGCAAGTACAGAGAGAAATATCAAGGAGCTTTATGCAGAGGAAAGTGGTCTCAAACTGATAAGAGCCATTCTTTTCAATCTTACAGTGTTACTGAATTGGAATACACCTAAATTCTATTACAGAGATAACATTGTTAGAAAATCCCACAATAATGCTAAACCAATTAACACAAGCATTTCTTCCAACACTGTAGCAAGCTGTGTCCAAGAAGGATCACACTGTTGAATGAACATTCCCTAACAGCATTCTAATCAAGATGCATACTGTAAATACAAAAGCAGAACTGATTGTACAGAAACCGCATTCTCTTTGAGGTCAATTTACAAAGAGGAAAGGGATGTTTGAATTTAATTAGAGGTAACTCGCCATAACTGGCATAGAAAAAATAAAAAAGGCAGAACTGTGTCTTTAAAAACCACAGGAAAAATGTTTCTGAAATTATGTTAATTATATGTTTAGGTAAAAGATATCTGCTATTTATCACTCTTATTTTCAAGATCTTCAAAAGTTAAAATCATCAATTATAGCCCTCAAAACCTCAAGCACCTGGATTTACCACATAAACCTTTCCAATACAGGAAGATACAAATGTCAGTTGTAACTGAATGACAATACCTTTGTTTATTAAGACCATAAAATATTCCAAAAAATGAAAAGTACCCAGAGATTTTTGCAGCTGTTTCAATGAGCAAGCAAGTGAACACAAAGGAAACTGATGAAACTGTTTTTCAGAAGAAAATAGGAAACACATGGTTACGGTGGAAACTTATGCAATGACAAAACTAATCAAACAGTACTAGACAGTCAAACTGGGGAAGATACAAGTTCTGGCTATCTGGTAGGACTAAAAAACTAAATGTCTCCTTCCCAGTATTTTAGGCATAATTTGTAGCAGTTGCTTGGGCAAGGGTGAATGAGGTAAAGGAAATTAAAAAGATAGAATAAAATAAAGAAAAAGAACATGGCTATTACATACCTGATCTGGACTTAATGATGTCACTGAATTCACTGTTCGACCCCTCATCGGGTCTGTCATCTTGCTCCCCACACTTTGCCATCCTTGCAGAGACTTAATCTTAAAGCCTTATGAAGTCCTCTTTTAAGAATAGATCCTTTCTATGCAGGTCTGGTTTGGCATCAATACCTAAAAGAAAAAGTTGAGTTTTTTCCCCTTTTTATAGTATTTGTTAAGTGCTTACTATATGTCAGACACTGTTCTAAGGGCTGGGGTAGATTCAAGCTAATCAGGTTGGATCTAGTCCATGCCCCAAATGTACTATTCTCCATTCAGTCTTAATCTCCATTTTACAGATGAAGTAAATGAGGCACAGAGAAGTTAAGTGACATGCCCAAGGACACACAGCAGGCAAGTGGCAGAGCAGGCATTAGAACCCACTTCCTTCAAGAACTTCATCAAGAAGAGATGCTCAGCTATGGTTTCCACTAGGCTTTTCTTTATTTCAGGTTGTCTCTGTAGTTAAAAGTCATAAGCATATCTGCATTTGACTTCTGTATGAGTTTGCACATAGTTATTCTTAGTTTTAGCTTATCCACTTTTAACTCTCCTCCCTTTCCACGATAGTGCAAGTACACAGCAGAATGGGAAGAGACAAAGAGGGACTGATCAGGAAATCTCATCTTACTGGAGTGACCTACAGAACATAATGGGGGGAACAGGGAGGAATATGTATCCTGAAGAATCAGTTTGGGGATCAGATATATCACACACTCAGCTGTGATCAGAGTTCTCCCAAATGGTCCACCGATGTTTTCCTACAACCTTCACTTTCCCCCTCCATTTTCCTTCCTTTCCCTTCTCCCCACTCACTTTCCTTGGGTCTACGTGCTCCTCAGTGTCTGCCAAACCCTTCTGAAATGGGGAATTCATGGGCTGGAAGGACAGCCACATGAAATTTTAACTTGGAGACTTCATTCTAGGAAGGCCTGTAAAAGTTATAAGCTAAAAATACATAAGGTTCTTTTAAGCAGCTTGTGTCTTCATCATCACTCCCTACTGAGAGCAAAACCCTGCCCTGGAATGTACACTTGTGAGCTGAGATTAAAAGTCCTTGGAAAGGGACTATTGGTTAGATCATCAGAGGAGTTTGGAGGACCGGCTGGGATGGAAAGGGCCATGAGAAGGGAGATAAATTTGTCATAATGGGAAGACACCAGGCACCTCATTATCCTTTTTTCAAAACAGCCGAGAAAGTTTCCTGGCACCTAGGAGCGCCAGAGACACCCGGGGAAGGAGTTAAGGGGAGGCCGGTTCTGCAACCCACATTTCTCTTTCTGTTGCTTTCTAACATGGGCAGGAAATTTCCAGCAAACCCAACCGAGCGAGTCAAACCTCTTCCCTCGTCTCTGTCCCGGGGGGCTCCTAAAAGGGTGGAAGAGCTCCCCGGGGCTGTGTCAGGAAGGCAAGTCGCCCTGGAATCCAGCTGCAAGCCCACCAGTGCCCACCACCTCCAAAGAGCCCTGGGGGCAGGGGCCAAAGACATTTACTCATTCTTGGACAAAGCTGCCAAAGGAGGTGGGTCCAAGGAGCCGCCAGCCTGCCGCACACGGAGGCTGGCAGGGGCCTGGGCAAGCCTCTGGCCACTAGCCCCTCCCCGACGCCCACTTCCAAGGGACGCGGCATCAATTGCTTGGTATGTCTCCCCACCCTTCACCCAGAAGCTGTCGCCCAGGCTGCACGTTTGTTTACGCTTTCCCTGGCGCTCAGCACAGAGTAGGAGCTCAATACAGCACTTGTATATATTTGTAAAGATTTATCACTCTACTTACTTGTACATATTTACTATTCTATTTATTTTGTTAATGATGCACATTATAGCTATAATTCTGCTCGTTCTGATGATTATGACACCTGTCTACATGTTTTGTTTTGTTGTCTGTCTCCCCCTTCAAGACTGTGAGCCCACTGTTCAGTAGGGACCGTTTCTATATGTTGCTGACTTGTACTTCCCAAGCGCTTAGTACAGTAAGCGCTCAATAAATACGATTGAATGAATAATGATGTGTATAGCTCTATAACGGTATTTATACTGATGCTATTGACGCCTGTTTACTTGTTTTGATTTCTGCCTCCCCCCTTCTAGAATGTGAGCCTGTTGTGGGAAGAGAGTGTCTCTATTTGTTGCCGAATTGTACTTTCCTGGCACTTAGTACAGTGCTCTGTACACAGTAAGCGCTCAATAAATGACTGAATGAATGAAACGTGGCTCAGTGGAAAGAGCACGGACTTGGGAGTCAGAGGTCATGGGTTCTAATCCCAACTCCACCATTTGTCAGCTGTGTGACTTTGGGCAAGTCACTTCACTTCTCTGTGCCTCAGTTACCTCATCTGTAAAATGGGAATTAAGACTGTGAGCCCCACGTGGGACAACCTGATTACCCTGTATATACCCTAGCACTTAAAACAGTGCTTGGCAAACAGTAAGCGCTTAAATACCACAATTACTATTGAGCGCTTACTGTGTGCTGAGCACTGTACTAAGCATTCAGAAAGTACAATGCAGCAATAAAGAGAGACAATCCCTGCCCATAACAGGCTCACAGTCTACTGGGGGTGGGGGTGGCGGGGGAGAGACAAACATCAAAACAAGTAAACAGTCATCAATATAAATAGAATTATAGATATAGACATATATACATAAGTGCTGTGGGGCGGCAGGGGGGGAGATCAAAGGGAGCGAGTCAGGGTGACGCAGAAGGGGGGAGCTGAGGAAAAGCGGGGCTCAATCTGGGAAGGCCTCTTGGAGGAGGTGTGCCTTCAGCGCAGAGGGCACGTTGCGAATGTGAGCTCGTCCTCTAGACTGGAAGCTCTTTGTGGGCAGGGAATCAAACAATCGTATTTATTGAGCGCTTACTATGTGCAGAGCACTGTACTAAGCACTTGGGAAGTACAAGGTGGCAACATATAGAGACAGTCCCTACCCAACAGTGGGCTCACAGTCTAGAAGGGGCTAGAAGTGGGCTCACAGTCTATGACATCTATGTGATGTCATAGTGAACTCTCCCAAGCGCTTAGTACAGTGCTTTGCACACAGTAAGTGCTCAATAAATAAAATCATTAATAATAATAACCGGCCCCTAGTTGCTCGTGGTTTGTAGCCAAATCCTCCCCACTTGGGGGATCTGCTCCTTTGCTCCACTCAAGCCGAGCACACTTCCTTATCTCCCTGGAAGGGATATACTCTGCTGTAGTGAGCCCTCCCAAACAGTTCTACTTGGTAAGAGCTTACTGTGTGCCAAGCGCTTAGTACAGTGCACTGCACACAGTAAGCGCTCAATAAATACGATCGAATGAATATATCATTCAGTGCAGAGCACTGTACTAAGCGCTTGGGAAGTACAAGTTGGCAACATATAGAGACAGTCCCTACCCAACAACAGGCTCACAGTCTAGAAGGGGGAGACAGATGACAAAACAAAACAAAACATGGGGACGGGTGTCAAGTTGTCAGAACAAATAGAATTAAAGTTAAATGCACATCATTAACAGAATAAATAGAATAGTAAATATGTACAAGTAAAATAAATAGGGTTCATTATGAACTGGGGTGCCCTCTCGCTCCACACTCAGCCCTCATTCATTCATTTAATCGTATTTATTGAGCACTCACTGTGTGCAGAGCACTGCACCAAGCGCTTAGGAATTCGGCAATATATGCCAGTTAATCAAGTTGGACACAGTCCCGGTCCCATATTGGGTTTACAGTCTTACATCCAGCACTCAGAACAGTGCTTCACACATAGTAAGCACTTAAATGCCATCATTATTGTTATTATTATTAAGAAGCATGGTGGCTTAGTGGAAAGAGCCCGGGCTTGGGAGTCAGAGGTCGTGGGTTCTATTCCCGCCGCCGCCACTTGTCTGCTGTGTGACCTTGGACAGGTCACAACTTCTCTGAGCCTCAATTCCCTCCTTTGTAAAATGGGGATGAAGACTGTGAGTCCCACGTGGGACAACCTGATCACCCTGTATCCCCCCCAAAGCTTAGAACCGTGCTTTGCACATAGTAAGCTCTTAATAAATGCCATTATTATTATTATTATTCCCCGGCTCCGCCAATTGTCAGCTGTGTGACTTTGAGCAAGTCACTTAACTTCTCTGTGCCTCAATTTCCTCATTTGTAAAATGGGGATAAAGACTGTGAGCCCCACGTGGGACAACCTGATCACCCTGCATCCCCCCCAGAGCTTAGAACCGTGCTTTGCACATAGTAAGCACTTAATAAATGCCATTATTATTATTCCCCGGCTCCGCCAATTGTCAGCTGTGTGACTTTGGGCAAGTCACTTAACTTCTCTGTGCCTCAATATCCTCATTTGTAAAATGGGGATGAAGACTATGAGCCCCACGTGGAACAACCTGATCACCCTGCATCCCCCCCAGAGCTTAGAACCGTGCTTTGCACATAATAAGCACTTAATAAATGCCATTATTATTATTATTATTCCCCGGCTCCGCCAATTGTCAGCTGTGTGACTTTGGGCAAGTCACTTAACTTCTCTGTGCCTCAATATCCTCATTTGTAAAATGGGGATGAAGACTGTGAGCCCCCCGTGGGACAACCTGATCACCCTATATCCCCCCCAGAGCTTAGAACCGTGCTTTGCACATAGTAAGCGCTTAATAAATGCCATTATTATTATTCCTCAGGGGGGAGGGGTCCGCGTCCCCACGACCCTCGTGGGAAAATCACTATGCTCAAGTCCTCTACCTTTTGAGGGGGAGGGTCGTACGAGATCCTTTCCTGAACGGCTCTCCCCTGCATTTTCGGGGAGACGACTCTACAACAAGTCTGAGCAAAAAAGGAGGAGGACGAAGAGAAGCAGCGTGGCTCAGTGGAAAAGAGCAGGGGCTTTGGAGTCAAAGGTCATGGGTTCAAATCCCGACCCTGCCAACTGTCAGCTGTGAGACTTTGGGCAAGTCACAACTTCTCTGGGCCTTAGTTCCCTCATCTGTAAAATGGGGATTAAGACTGTAAGCCTCCCGTGGGACAACATGATCACCTTGTAACCTCCCCAGCGCTTGGAACAGTGCTTTGCACATAGTAAGCGCTTAATAAATGCTATCATTATTATTACCGGAGCCGAGGTGGGATCACCGCCTCGGGCCCATCAATAATGCACGTGTTTTACCTGCTGCTGGGACCGACCCTCCCCCACCCACTTGTCTCCCCGCCCCAACGCGGTTCGCTTCGTTTTTAGGGGGGGGAAAACCCGGAATAATACCTAAAAGGGAAATACTTTGGTTGTGCAATCGCAACCAAAATAAAGATTAAGTACCGTCCCCTTCTACACTGTGAGCTACCCGTTGTTGGGTAGGGGCCGTCTCTCCATGCTGCCGACTTATCTTTCCCAAGCGCTTAGCACAGCGCTCTGCGCACAGTAAGCGCTCAGTAAATACGATTGAATCAGTGAATATTTTTTAAAAAAGGAAAAAGCCCACCTGGAATCGGCGGCACACGCACCAAGGTTGCCTGATATACAAATGTTTTCCCTTGAGCGAGGAACCGCAAGAGGGATCGGGCTGGTCTTTGGCAGTTTCAGGGGTCCAGTTGGCTCCTTCTCCACCGAGTTGCGGCGGTTCCCGCCCCTGGGACGGCCGAACGGCACAACTTTGTGGGCGCGACTTGTTACCGTCCCTTCCCGCTTCTTCTGCTCCTGGTCCTGGTCCTGCTGGGGCCGGGGGCTTCCCCTTTGTTGGAAGGGAAAGGCGGGGAGGCGTCTCCCCCGCTCCGGTCCCCGGCAGGGCACAGGCTGCGGCCGGCGCCCCGAGGGCTGGGCGGGGGGCGGGGCCGGCTCTTGCCCCGAAGTGCCGCGCCTGCTACACCGCCCGCTCCCGGAACTTTGTTCCCGGAGCTCTCCTCTGTTCTGCTGTGCTCTCCTCTCCTCTCCTGTCCCGTCCCGTCCCCTCCCTTCTCCGCCCCGGGCTAAGTCACCGCCGCGAGCCGGGCTGAGGCTGCGGCGGCCGCTGGGCTCCGGAGCCGGGAACGTGGCGCGACCCAGTCACCTGACCGCCCGGACTGTCAATCATCCCAGCTGGAGAGCCGGACTTCCCTGCCCTCTCCTCCCCTCTTCCCTCCCCTCCTTTCCTCTCCTCCCCTCTTCCCTCCCCTCCTCTCCACTCTCCTTCCCTCCCCTCCTTTCCTCTCCTCTCTCCTTCCCTCCCCTCCTTTCCTCTCCTCTCTCCTTCCCTCCCCTCCTTTCCTCTTCTCTCTCCTTCCCTCCCCTCCTTTCCTCTCCCCTCTCCTTCCCTCCCCTCCTTCTTCCCCTCCCTTCCTCCCCCTTTCTTCCCTTTCCCTCCCCTCCTCTTTCCTCTCTCCTTCCCTCCCCTCTCTCCTTCCCTCCCCTCCTCCCCCCTTTCTTCCCTTTCCTTCCCCTCCTCCCCCCTTTCTTCCCTTTCCTTCCCCTCCTTTCCTCTCCTCCCCCTCCTTTCCTCTCCCCTTCCCTCCCCTCCTTTCTCTTCCCCTCCCCTCCTCTCCCCTCCCTTCCTCTCCCCTTTCTTCCCTTTCCCTCCCCTCCTCTCCCCTTTCTTCCCTTTCCCTCCCCTCCTTTCCTCTCTTCCCTCCCCTCCCTTCCTCTCCCCTTTCTTCCCTTTCCCTCCCCTCCTTTCCTCACCTGTCTCCTTCCCTTCCCTCCCTTCCTCTCCCCTTTCTTCCCTTTCCTTCCCTCCTCTCCCCCTTCTTCCCTTTCCTTCCCTCCTCTCCCCCTTCTTCCCTTTCCTTCCCCTCCTTTCCTCTACTCTCTCTTTCCCTCCCCTTCCCTTTCTCTTCCCTTCTCCTCCCCTTCTCTCCCCTCCCCTTCCCTCCCCTCCCGTCCCCTCCTCTTCCCTCATTGATTCATTCAGTCGTATTTATTGAGCGCTTACTGTTTGCAGGGCACTGTACTAAGCGCTTGGGAAGTACAAGTCGGCTACAGAGACGGTCCCTACCCAACAACGGGCTCACACTGTCCCCTCCCTTTTCCTCCCTCCCCTTCCCTCCCTTAATAATAATAATAATGGCATTTGTTAATCGCTTACTATGTACATAGCACTGTCCTAGGCGCTGGGGAGGATACAAGGTGATCAGGTTGTCCCACGTGGAGCTCACAGTCTTAATCCCCATTTTACAGATGAGGTAACTGAGGCACAGAGAAGTTAAGTGACTTGCCCAAGGTCACACAGCTGACAATTAGCGGAGCCGGGATTTGAACCCATGACCTCTGACTCCCAAGCTATAGTCATTCATTCATTCAGTCGTATTTATTGAGCGCTTACTGTGTGCAGAGCACTGGACTAAGACTTTGGGGAGTTCAAGTCGGCAACAGAGACGGTCCTTACCCAACAGCGGGCTCACAGCGTCCCCTCCCTTTCCCTCTTCCCTTCCTTTCCCTCCCCTCCTCTTCCCTCTCTTTCCCTCCCCTTCCCTTTCTCTTCCCTTCTCCCCCCCTTCTCTCCCCTCCCCTTCCCTCCCCTCCCGTCCCCTCCTCTTCCCTCATTGATTCATTCAGTCGTATTTATTGAGCGCTTACTGTTTGCAGGGCACTGTACTAAGCGCTTGGGAAGTACAAGTCGGCTACAGAGACGGTCCCTACCCAACAACGGGCTCACACTGTCCCCTCCCTTTTCCTCCCTCCCCTTCCCTCCCTTAATAATAATAATAATGGCATTTGTTAATCGCTTACTATGTACATAGCACTGTCCTAGGCGCTGGGGAGGATACAAGGTGATCAGGTTGTCCCACGTGGAGCTCACAGTCTTAATCCCCATTTTACAGATGAGGTAACTGAGGCACAGAGAAGTTAAGTGACTTGCCCAAGGTCACACAGCTGACAATTAGCGGAGCCGGGATTTGAACCCATGACCTCTGACTCCCAAGCTATAGTCATTCATTCATTCAGTCGTATTTATTGAGCGCTTACTGTGTGCAGAGCACTGGACTAAGACTTTAGGGAGTTCAAGTCGGCAACAGATAAAGACGGTCCCTACCCAACAACGGGCTCACAGCGTCCCCTCCCTTTCCCTCTTCCCTTCCCTCCCCTCCTCTTCCCTCCTTTCCTCTCCCCTACCCTTCCCCTTCTCTCCTTTAATAATAATGGCATTTGTTAATCGCTTACTATGTGCAAAGCACTATTCTAAGTGCTGGGGAGGATACAAGGTGATCAGGTTGTCCCACGTGGGGCTCTGAGTCTTAATCCCCATTTTACAGATGAGGTAACAGGCACAGAGAAGTTAAGTGACTTGCCCAAGCACACAGCTGACAATTGACGAAGCCGAGATTTGAACCCATAACCTTCCCGTCCCCTCCACGACCTGGCCCGGCAGTCCAGACCTGCCTCCGCCGCCCCCAGCCCCTTCCTCGAGTTTTGAGGAAGCTCCCCTCGGGGGGCGATCGTCCCTCCCGTACCTCGGCCCGGTTAGCCCGGTCTACACGGGGGGAGTGGGAAGGGCGGGGGAAAAACTGAAATACAATCTCCTTCATTCAGATTATCCTAGAATAGGAGACACGCCCCTCCAGCAAGTGGGTCTCTGGTTACGGTTATTCTTCTTTCTTTGTCCCCCCTCACCCCAAACCTCGCCTCATTCCAGCTCGCTGACGCTGCCGCAAGAATTTTTCCTGGTTCCAACATTTTGGCGTGTTCCTCGACTTCACAAGCCACAATCAGAGTTGGGCTGCGCTCCGAACCAATCAATCCTATTTAGTGAGCGCTTACTGTGGGCGGAACCCTGTACGGAGCACTTGGCAGAGTACAGTATAAAACAGTTGGTGGACATGTTTCCCCAACCACAACGACTTACAGTTTAGAGGGAAGATGCTTTTCCTGACGGTGAGACTAGTTCCATGAATGTGGGTGTCTTGAGTGAGAATCTCTTGCCTACTTGGGCCAGGAAAATATAGTTGTGCACCCTTTCTGCTCCCTAGCCATTTCTGTGATCACTGCCCAGGCACCAATCGGGGAGTGGGGGGAAGGGGTATGTCTATGTCTTGGTCATATTTATTAAGCATTTACTGTGTTCAGAACAGTGTACTAAGTGCTTGGGAGAATACAGTATTACAGAGTTGGTAAACACCTTCTCTGCCCACAAGAAGCTTTCAGTCCTACCATCAGCATGACGTGTGTTTGAGTTGTGTTTGCCATAATGATGATGGTTTGTACTGAGGGGTCTCCAATGCCAGACAGACTGCATCTATCAGCAGCCTTACAATGCATGTCTTAAACAACAGAATATCACTAACACCTCAACAACATCAGACATCCAATCTGTCTCTATGATTTAGTATCCCATTTTGTTGCATATAATAATAATAATAATAATAATGGTATTTGTTAAATCCTTAACTATGTTCCAGGCATCTACTAAGTGCTGGGGTGGATACAAGCAGATTAGGTTGAACACAGTCCCTGTCCCATGTGGGGCTCACAGTCTCAATCCCTATTTTTCAGATAAGATAACTGAGGCCCAGGTAAGTTAAGTGACATGCCCAAGGTCACACAGCAGACAAGTGGTAGAGCCGGGCTTAGAACCCATGACCTTTTGACTCCCAGAGCCATGGTCTATCCACTACACTATGCTGCTTCTCCATCATACTCACAGTTCCTTAATAGGAGTTCAGAAGACCTTTTCTATTTCTTTGGGGAAACCAATGGAAGACAAAAATGAGAAAGAAAATCAGTAAAAACACCCAGTTGTATTTTAAACAAGTAAACAGACTGGAGAGGGAAAAAACCAACAACATCAAAGCAGGGCTTACCCAGGAAAGTGTGGTTGTGTTAAGGAGTGGGATGGCATCGCCACATTCCTACTTCTGGACAGATTTGATACATCTGGTCCCAGCAATTGTTTAACAGTGATACAAACCCCCTGACAGCTACCACTCCGGTGAGAAAAGACTTCCTTAAAAACCAGATCCCATGTCTCATCTGTCATTAGCCAATCCAGTCTTATTCAGTGCCATTATACCCACCCCAAATGCCATTATTTCTGGGTGATGAATTCTCATCTTCATGCAATGCCCTGGTTAGAGGGTGTACAACATGGAAGTGAAACTTGTAGAGAGTGAAGGGTTAGGATGGTAAAAATTAAAAACCCATGCTCCCCACCAAATTCACAGCCACATAGATTCAACTACTCACTCCTTTGGTGAACTCATTCGCTCCCATGGCTTCAACTATCATCACTATGCTGATGACACCCAAATCTACATCTCCACCCCTGTTCTCTCTCCCTCCCTCCAGGCTCGTATCTCCTCCTGCCTTCAGGACATCTCCATCTGGATGTCTGCTTCCCATCTAAAACTCAACACATCCAGGACTGAGCTCCTTAACTTCCCTCCCAAACCTTGTCCTCTCCCTGACTTTCCCATCACTTCCTCTCCCCCTCCTCCCCCCTCCATCCCCTCCGCCTTACCTCCTTCCCTTCCCCACAGCACCTGTATATATGTATATATGTTTGTACGTATTTATTACTCGATTCATTTATTTTACTTGTACATATTCTGTTTATTTTATTTTGTTAATTTGTTTTGTTTTGTTCTCTGTCTCCCCCTTCTAGACTGTGAGCCCACTGTTGGGTAGGGACCATCTCTATATGTTGCCAACCTGTACTTCCCAAGTGCTTAGTACAGTGCTCTGCACAAACGCTCAATAAATATGATTGAATGAATGGCACTACCATCCTTCCCATCTCACTAAGCCCGCAAACTTGGTGTCATCCTTGACTCCGCTCTCTCATTCACTCCACACATCCAATCCGTCACCAAAACCTGCCAGTCTCACCTCCGTAACATCGCCAAGATCCGCCCTTTCCTCTCCATCCAAACCGCTACCTTGCTGGTTCAATCTCTTATCCTATCCCGATTGGATTACTGCATCAGCCTCCTTTCTGATCTCCCATCCTCCTGTCTCTCCCCACTTCAGTCTATACTTTACACTGCTGCCCGGATTGTCTTTCTGCAGAAACGTTCTGGGCATGTCACTCTTCTCCTCAAAAATCTCCAGTGGTTGCCTATCAACCTTCGAATCAAGCAAAAACTCCTTGCTCTAGGCTTCAAAGCTCTCCATCACCTTGCCCCCTCCTACCTCACCTCCTTTCTCTCCTTCTACAACCCAGCCCGCACACTCCGCTCCTCTACGGCTAACCTCCTCACTGTGCCTCATTCTTGCCTGCCCCACCGTCAACCCCTGGCCCAAGTCCTGCCTCTGGCCTGGAATGCCCTCCCTCCACACATCTGCCAAACAAGCTCTTTTCCTCCCTTCAAAGCCCTACTGAGAACTCCTCCTCCAGGAGGTCTTCTCAGACTGAGCCCCCTTTTTCCTCTCCTCCTCCTCCCCTCCACATCGCTCCCCTTCCTCCCTCTGCCCTACCCCCTTCCCATCCCCACAGTCCTTGTGCATATTTGTACATATTTGTTACTTTAATTAATCATGTGTATATAGCTATAATTCTGTTCTGATGGTATTGACACCTATCTACTTGTTTTGTTTTGTTGTCTGTCTCCCCCTTCTAGACTGTGAGCCTGTTGTTGGGTAAGGACCGTCTCTACATGTTGCCAATTTGTACTTCCCAAGTGCTTAGTACAGTGCTCTGCACACAGGAAGTGCTCAGTAAATACGATTGAATGAATGACTGAATGAACTACATGTCTTCACTAACCTCATTCTCTCAGATGTTTTGAAAATCACAAAATTATTTTTTAAAATAATAAAGCCTATAATCACAAATGTGGTGGGGATTTGCCCAAAATAGACTGAGAAATGCAAGGGTGTATGCTTTGGGCATTTTTCCAGATTTGCATGGTTTTATTTGCTAAATACTATATAGGGATGAGTAATGTACTTCAGCCTGCTTCTCTGAGTCTTCTTCAAAGTTCTCACCACCAACTCTCATTTCCAATATAAAAAATTTTACAGCTAAATTGCTGCTTGGTGTTAACAGATGGAATGGTGGAATGGTAAGTGGGCAGGCAGTGCTGATTGATTGAATGAATATTTAATCGACTGCTTACATTATCCTAGATGCTGTAGGATATGACTGGACTCATCAAACCTGCGGATGCCCTTTCATTCTTTTCGGGTGACAGGGGCCACCTGGCTAAAATACACAGAATGAGAAGCAAAAAGAGTCCTTCACCAATTCAGGCATTCAAAAGGAATAAGGAAGATATAAAATCTGTCCAAAAGCAGAAAGATAATTCAGCCTGATCTTTGGTAGAACTGTGAAACTCTAATTAAGCATGTCTGAGTTTTAAAAACAGTTTAATCAGAAGTACAATTGAAAAGAATACAAAAAAGGAAACTCAAATAGAGACTTAAAACCACAAACTAGGTTATAAACTAGAAAACCTCAAAATAGATGACCAACCCCTACTTTTTTGGCCATCACATTTTTTCCAGTCATCTTAATTAGAAGATAAAACAGTTCACACCATGTGGAACTCCTTCTAAGAGCTGGAGGAAGCCAACCTCAATCAGAGCCAGGAGAACAAAGATTGTGTCTCCATTTGCCCCACCCCACCCCCACCAAGAGCTTTCTGGGGGCTTGGCTGCAACCAGGAACACTTCTTAGTGGGGCAAGGGGTAGTGAATCCCTTTGCTCCCTGGTAAATGTAGTTTCTCGTTTTCTCTCTTCAGTTCCCTTGCCAACTTTTAACCAAACTTCTGACCGGATGTTGTGAAAGCACACAGCCCACACCAAAAATTGTAACGCAGTACAGTTTTACATCCATCATTAGAAGAGAATTGCATTCAGGGTTCAATGCTTTCCAACTTAGTCTACGCAGCTATGCTAGTGGATGCCACGAGTAATCTAAGTCATTGTGTTTGAACATTTCAAATCCACCCAGAAAATTTTCCAGCTTGGACCACATGTATCATCAAAATTCCTATCATTTAGGAGTTGCTTTATGTAGACAATTGGGATTTAGAGGGACACAGGATAGACAAGGTGCAGACTACCGTGTACCACTTTGTAGAATCAGCCCAGACCATGAATTCATGATAGGTTTGAAAAAAACAAGGGAAAGCACGACCTGCACTAAGAACTTAACCAAAGATATTTTGTAGAAACCGAATACTGTGATGAGATTCAGCTATCTAGGCAGTGCAGTGTACAACATTGCTCTAATACATTGTAAAATCAAAAACAAAATAAAAAAAGTTGCTATGTCCTTTGGGAAATTGTCAGAGCAAGTTTGATAACAACTTGGCATCAAAATATAGGCCCAAATTCAGGTCTTCAGAGCTGCAGGCAGTTCTCCCTTATGGCTCCTGGGGCACAATTTCTTGAGCAATTTCATCAGGGTCATCTACAACCAACAGCAAGATAGAATCACAAGCATGGTCTTGGAATGCAGTCTTCCAACACTGACACAAAGCCTACCTCATCACAGCTTTGCCAAATTACTATAGGATAAATGACACGATAAAGAAAACAGCTGGTGTTCCATCAGTAGAATTAAGGCAAACAAAAGCAGGAGGAACAAAGGAAATGTTGTAAAGAGGTAGTGAAGCGCAGCTTTGGTATAATGTGACAGTCTGTTGCAAATAAGTGTGGTCAGTTATGCTGTCCCATTCAGATATTTACTGCAAGTTTCCCTTACAGAAAAGACACATTTTCAAGAGAGAATTACACTATTTTTACTAAGTAACTTTTGTCATGAGCATTTTTTATGTACTGTGCCATGTATTAAAGCCCTCTCGATACCTACGTCAAAGCATCATTGGGAAACTTCTACAGAGAAGCCATCTAGTTATTGGAAGAAGGTGCTGGCAGGTTAAGAAATATTTTGTGTTGGAGAGGGGGAAAGCTGGGTTTAATACCATATTGGTAAGCTCGCTGTGGGCAAAAATGTTGTCTGCTTATTGTTGTACTGTACTCTCCCAAATACCTAGTACAGTGCTCCACACAGTAAGTGCTCAATAAATACAATTGAACCAATGAGTTAAAACCTACTTGCACTGCTCAGAACCACTGGTCTGTCTGCCAGCATGATATGGTGCAATCAAACCCAGTTCTCTCCCTGAATAGAAAAGCCTAGAACATAGTGAAAATGAGACTAAACCAAACCACTGACAGGTGTTTACAAACATCAGGCAATGTAATAGGGAGATAGTGTTTGTGCTTGGGATGGTAGAGCTAGTGAGACACACCAAAGCCTTTCTAGCCATACTTACCACAGTAGTAAAACTCAACATTTGTGATTTTATCTGTAAATACTAAGTATAATTATATGCATAATTGTAATATATAATATTGTTCTAATGCCAACCTTCTCACTGTACCTCGATCTTGTCTACCTCACTACCGACCTCTGGCCAACTTCCTGCCTCAGGCCTGGTACTCCCTGCCTCTTCATATCCGGCAAATAATCACTCTCCCCACCTTCAAAGCCTTATTGAAAGCATATCTCCAAGAGGCCTTCCCTAATTAGGCACTCATTTCCTCTTCTCCCACTCCCTTCTGCATAGCCTTTGCACTTGGGATTTGCACCCTTTATTTACCCCTCCCTCAGCCCCATAGCACTTACGTACATATCCATAATTTATTTATTTATATGAATGTCTGTCTCCCCTCTAAACTATAACTAGAGAAGGAGCCTGGCTCAGTGGAAAGAGCATGGACTTTGGAGTCAGAGGTCATGGATTCAAATCCCAGCTCCACCAATTGTCAACTGTGTGACTTTGGGCAAGTCACTTAACTTCTCTGTGACTCAGTTACCTCATCTGTTAAATGGGGATGAAGACTGTGAGACCCACGTGGGACAACCTGATCACCTTATATCCTCCCCTGTGCTTAGAACAGTGCTTTGCACATAGTAAGCGCTTAATAAATGCCATTATTATTATTATTATAAGTTTGCTGTGGGCAGGAAACGTGTCTACCAACTCTGTTACATTGTACTCTCCCAAGCATTTAGTACAGGGCTCTGCCCACAGTAAGCACTCGATTAAATACAATTTATCGATTGATATGCATATATTGCATGTATATGTATTTTACTACTGTACTGAAGTGTGGTGGAGGGGAGATGGGTGGAGAGGGATGAGTTTGAGGTATGGGGTAGTGGGAAAGCCCCTAGGAACAAGGGATAGGAATGCATTAGGGAAGAATGAATTAGGAGTTTGCATAGTCTGCAAACTTTGTTCCTCTAATGCCAAATTACTCACTGTACCTCAATCTCCTCTATCTTGCCACATACTCCCTCTGTCCTGGAACTCTCTCTCCCTTCACATAGTGCATATCACTACTCTCCCCACCTACAAAGTCTTACTAAAATCACATCTCCTCCAAGAGGTCTTCCCTAACTAAATCATCTTTTTCTCTAGTCCCTTTCCCATCTGTGTCACCTAGGCACTTAGATCTGTGCCCTTTAAGCACTTGATATTCACTCCAGCCCACAGCACTTCATTCATTCAATTGTATTTATTGAGCGCTTACTGTGTGCAGAGCACTGTACTAAGTGATTACATACATATCTGTAATTCATTTATTTGTATCAATGTCTGTCTCCCCTTTTACTCTTTATTCAATCATATTTATTGAGCACTTACTGTGTGCAAATCCCTATACTAAGTGGTTGGGAGAGTACAATATCATAATAAATGGACACATTCCCTGACCACAACAAGCTCACAGTCTAGAGATTCATTCATTCAATTGTATTTATTGAGCACTTATTGTGTGCAGAGCACTGTACAAAGTGCTTGGGAAGTACAAGTCGACAATGTATAGAGACAGTCCCTACCCAACAATGGGCTCACTATCTAGAAGTCTAGAGATGTGAGCACTTTTTGGGCAGAGAACATATCTACGAACTCTATTATATTTTATTATCCTAAGTGTTTGATATAGTACTCTGCACTCAGTAAGCTCCCAATGAATCCCATTAATTAAATGCCTAAGCCTGGTCATCATATGAGGATTGGTTCTGGAATGAAATCTAAGAAATCGCATGTAAGTCTTTGGGAAAATGTACCCTATAACACAGTTGTGAACATTGCATCCACTCTTTCAAGGAACATATGTGACATAGATGTGTATAAATCCTAAAGTATACTAAAGTGCCCCTGTTTAAAATCAAACCTGCCAATAAACGTGAACTCCTATATGCACTTTGAACTTTCTATTCAATAAACAGTTTGATGGTCTTCAATGAGGTAGTACACATGGAACCTCAAACTTTTCAAATGAATACTTTTTTCAACACTTTATAATTAGAAAATATGAAAAAAGATGGCTATTGGGAAAAGGAGGAAGTAAACTAAAGAGAGGATGACCAGTAGTAAGAAATACAGGCTATAACATTCTCAAAATGTTGCTTCCTACATGTGTATTTTATCTTTTCTTTTTTCCATTTGGTAGGAGGTGGGAGAGGAGGTGCTAGGAATGCCAGAAAGATTCCTAAACCTCTGGTTTCTGACCTCCCTCCACATCTGCAGAAAAGACTCCAAATGAGAATTTCCCACCCCGCTTCTCCTACTACACCTGGAAGTCCAGTGGTGGGAAGGTCCTAGACTTTCTCTCCGTTTGTCTGATCCTGTGATTTTTTTCCATTGGCACGGGGTCCTTCTAATCCTTCATCCCTTAGAACCCCAAAATACATACATATGCGCACACACACACACACACACACACACACACTCTCTCTCTCTCTCTCTCTCTCTCTCTCTCACTTACTCTACCCTACTTAAAAACTGCTTGGATTCAGTGTTCCTGTGGCATGGAAATGGGAATGAGGAGACATTTTGACCAAGATCGGTAGAATTTCACCTCTCATTTTGTGGGGGAAAAAAAGTTTTGGGTGACCTATAGTGTCCATCGGAACTCTTAGTGTTGTACACCAAAAATTGCATATGCAACGCTTTGTTGGGGTGCCAAGTATTACAAGAAATTATGAAAATGAAGGATTCAGTGGGAAAAAATGTTGTTTACTAAGTTGGAAAACAATATGTGAGTAATAATATTGGTCAGACCACATACACACACGCACACAGACATAGACTCATACATTCACTTTCACCCACTCAACCGCACACACAAAAATGCCCCATACTAAACTGTAAACAAGGATATTAAGTCAGTGAGTAGGGGCACCCTCTTTACAGATGTCTGTGTCAGGTCTCTGATTAGCACTGACTATGAGTGTGCCCCAAGTACTTTCCAAACAGGATAGCTTCAATTTCTTATCTCTCTCAGATGAAGGAAGGCTCTTAAAGCAGAATTCTCAGGTTGTTTTTCCTTCACCGATTTCATTACTTTCTAATGTTCAGATCAGTCTTCTGACAGAGGAATAAAAGTCAAATGTTGAGTCTAGTATAACATTACAACTTTTGATTCAGTGTAGGAAACAGTAAAATACTAGTATGAAACATCAGGAAATTAGTCTATAAACTGGAAGAGATTAATTGCATTGTCAGGATTCTACAAAACATGTAGAAGTGACCAGAAATCATCTCATTGTTATTTCACAAAAACTCTAAGCAAAAAGTTAAAATAAGGATTTTTTTATATGTCTGAAATATGTGTTTGTTTTTGTCCCCTTGTTTTTTTTTACCTGCCACAATCAATCAATCAAAGGTATTTATTGAGAGCTCACTGTGTGCAAAACACTGTACTAAGTGCTTGCGAAAGTGCAATATAATAGAGTTGGTAGACGTGATCCTTGCTCACAAGGATCTTACACTCTAAAGCAAATCAGTGCTTGAGAAGTAAGTTGATTAGAAGAAAATTCAGCTCATATCACCACAAACAGTTAAAATTTAAGTTGTTCATTAGGGACTGATTCATTCTGTTGAGCCTATCCCAGTTTCATAAATCATGAAGGTATCCAGTTAGCTTGAAGGTTCTATTTACTGGGAAACTGATAATAGAGTAAAAAAATTCCTAAGTACAATGTTTGGGCATCTATCTTTGGTTTAGATGAATTAGCTATGCCTATAGGAGGTCCACCTGAATTCCAATTCTGTTTGGCTTAGGGAGGTCTTGAAATAACTAAATTAAGTTAATTAATTTAGAGAAGCAGTGTGGCCTATTGGAGAGAGCATGGGCCTGGGAATCAGAGGGACTTGTATTCTAAATCTGGCTCCGCTCCTTGTCTGCTGCGTGACAATTGGCAAGTCACTTAACTTCTCTGTGCCTCAGTTACCTCATCTGTAAAAGGGGGATTTATACTGTGAGCTCCGTGTGGGACAGGGACTGTGTCCAACCTGATTAGCTTCTATCTACCTCAGCACTTAGTTCAGTGCCTGGCACATAGTAAGTGCTTAACAAATAAACCAACAAAAATGAGACATTTCTCCATGTTGATACTGAGATCTTCAGTTAACTCCATTGGAATATTGTAAATATCTTTCTCATCTGAGTTATGAAATTCTGTTTTAAAGTATTCTCACATGTAGGAATGGAATAAATGTGATATACAATATAATCAATTCACATGGGTGTTATTTTTTAGTTTATCCTGCTTACGTTTGTTTGCCGAATCTTTCTGCATATCTTTTAGCTGCTGCTCCTGCTAAAGGAAATGTATTTCTTTAATCCAAATTATCCAAATCAGCTATCTTCTGACTAAATTTGGCAGAAGCCATAGAACATTTTTATCCAGAGAAGACCCTGGGTGAGTTATGTAGACCATTTTACCAACCTTCATCAATCTCTAGAAGATGTTTGGGTTTTTCAAATCCCCGAAGTCATGACTTTACAATGGTAAGGTCTACGAGCAAGAGATAACTGGACATATGTTGATTTCTTGTCAACCACCTCTTGCTAATAGCCTTAACAAAGGCAGTGCCAAAATAAATTTGACTTGAGATAGGCAAAACCAAACAGTCGGTTTTTACACTTGGTAAAATGTAGCCCATCATTCTTTACTAATTCCTGTATCTTCCTGAAATCAATGTAAACTATCTTTTTTCCTTGCCTCTGAGCTACTACCACTGAGGTTTTCCAGGAGCTATCTATTCATTTGAATGGTTCAATTATACTGTCCTGTGGTCTTTTAGGTACCTCTGTTTCTCCTGGTTTTTGATAAGGTAATGGAGAGATTTTTTTTCTGTCTATTAATTTGATGTTTAATTCCATCAGTAGATCTAATATCCCCAGTGGTCAAATACTGAAATTCCTGAAGTACTTCAAGCTGCTCATTCTCTTGGTTTCCTGATAAATTCATGGGCTCTCCATTTGCCACCTGGATAGAGTGTAGTATAGCTGTAGAACTCCTGTGAAGTTACTCTCCAAACTCTTCAGTGGTTACTATATGGAAGCCAAGGATTCTCTTCCTATTAGCTTTTCTGTGTTTTCATTCATTCTTCTGGTTGACTAAATAAAGTGTTCCTGCTCACTGAGGATACTTTTTAAAGTCCGGGTTCTATGTCAGCAAGAGAGTAAAAGAGTATTTTAGGGAAATTCAATGCTATGCTTGCTATTTAGAAAATTCAACTTTTAATATCCAACATAAGAAAAGTTTAATTTTCAGTCGAGATTTAGTATCTTCTAAAGTTTAAATCAGACATAGACTGTGATTTGAAAGACAAGGTTGTTCTAGTTTATTGTATCATTTGATCCAACAGAGTAAAAAGACAGTTTCTTTGAATGAGCTTGATGATCAATCCATCAATAGTATTTATTGAGTACATACTGTGAGTAGAGCACTGAATTAAGCACTTGGGAGAGTACATTGGATAGTGATTGCCCAAACAGTTCCCTGATGCTGATTATTTTATTCACCAATTCTTCCTCTTCTTCAGTCCGAGAATCTTTGAATGTCAGGTAGTTAACTGGTCTGATAATGAATCTCCCCACTGACCCATTTACATCCCACTGTAACAATGATAAGAAACAGGGTCTGCAGAGAGGATCAGCAGTGGGTCTCTCAGGGTAAGGCTATTTCTTCAAAATTGTCCTGGGAAGGCCCATAAGAAGTAGTAGAGAATATGCCTACTAATTCTGTTATGCTGTACTCTCCCAAGCACTTAGTACAGTGCTCTACACATAGTAAGAGCTCAATAAATACCATTGGTTGATTGATTTCTTGAGCATCTATAGGATTTCATTCATTCATTCAATCGTATTTATTGAGTGCTTACTGTGTGCAGAGCACTGTACTAAGTGCTTGGGAAGTACAAGTTGGCATCATATAGAGACGGTCCCTACCCAACAAGGGGCTCACAAGCTGTCTAAAACATTACTTAAATGTTATTTGGAATGCCACTCAGAATCACTCAGCTTTATATTTCAACTTCAACTCATATTGTTTGAAAATTTAATGACAACATTTCTAATGTTAAGGCAAGTTTTATAAAGTTTTGCATAATGTTCTAGGAAATTGCAGCTCCTGAAATACAAAATTTCACCTCTTAGTTTTAGGGTCAGTTTTAAGTTTGGGAAGATCAACTAATATGCAGCAACTGACTGCTATAAGAAATTACAATATGAACATATACTAAATAATAGAAGGTAAGTGTAAGTTATACCAATAATGAAAGAATTCCAATCTCTGTGTTCTCTTCATGGTTAGAAAAATACTGGACTATCTTTGCTGCCTCAAATGACAATATAATTTAAGACCAAGAATGATACAACCAAATGTCCTATCATAATTCCTCCAGGTTCTCAAATGCATGATGCTGCAGTTGCAGTTAAAAACAACTCAAATTTCTTGCTAAAACATTAATAATAATTATTATTATAGTATTTGTTGGGTGCTTACTATGTACCAGGCACTGTACTAAGCACTGGGATGGATAAGCAAATTGGGTTGGATACAGTCCATGTCCCATGTGGGGCTCACAGTCTCAATCCTCATTTTACAGATGAGGTCACTGAGACACAGAGAAAACATTGCATTTCTCCCAAGTATGTATATGTGTGTGTGAGAGAGTGTGTGTTTGAGTGTGTGTGTGCATTTGTAAAGTCAGTGAATTTGAAAAGATATTAAGTCATTAAGCGCAATCTAATCCTCTCTTTCTATCACATACTATGCTTTCCACATCAAGGTTATTACTAGGATGCATGGCTCTATACTGTTTGATGCATAAATTGAAGAATTGACCTGGCTCATAACCTCAGGATGTTGAGATCTATGGTCTGAAGGCTAATGGTATGACTCTTTCTTTCAGACCCTGGCACCCCAAATTTTATATTCAATTCTTCTTGTGCTGCGGGATTTGGTCTAAACTTCAGAGCAATCATATGGCTCACTGACAGCCAATAGCTGTCAATCACACATAAGATTTCCTCTCACCACAATACTAGTGAAAACATAGGAGCAACAACATGGATGACCTTGTTTATTTACTACGTAACCATTTGGGCTCTTACAGAAAGTCGGAGCACAACAAATAACTGACTAAAAAGTTCATGGAAGTGATTCCCAGAGAAGGACTAGCTAGCTGTATTTCTGAGGAATTGCTATATTTCTATCCCAGAGTTGCCTAGTAATAATAATAATAATAATTGTGGTACTTGTTGAGCTCATACCATATGTGGAGCACTGTATTAAGTGCTAAGAGAGATACAAGTTGAACAGATTGGTCAAAGTCCCTGTCCCTCACAGAACTCAAAGTCTAAGCAGGGAAGGAGAACAAGGATTAAATCCTCATTGTACAGATGAGGAAACAGAGGCACATAGAAGTTATGTGACTTGCCCAGGATCACACAGGAGGCAAGTGACAGAACCAGGATCCCCTTCTCAAGCTGAGGAAATGAGATATGCCAGCTTTTCTGTTATGGTGTTCCAAGCCCCAGCTGTCTCTGAACTGGGGGGGGTGAAGAGGGGGGTGTCACACTTTTATTTCAAGCTATGGCCGGAAGTGGTTTTGCTGCTACCCCAGCAAAGGCTGCCACTTCTATTTACAGCCACAGACCAGGCCAGTGGCTGAAAATACATACATCCGAGGGTTAGCTGGTTCTATGATTGACTCCTGAGAGTTTCCTTGGGGATAGAGATGGAGACTTCAGGACCAGAGATCTACTCACTCCAAGGGCTCTCAATGCAGACAATTCTTCCTCACTATGCTCCTGGCGTAAGGGTGGTGGTCCCTAGGGTCAGGTTTATCCATACATAGAGTAGAAGGGAGGCCTTCTTTTGGGATCTTTTCCCTTTAAGCACTTGAGAGTCTCCCTACCCTCAGCACTTTATTCATTCATTCATTCAATCATATTTAGTGAGCGCTTACTGTGTGCAGAGCACTGTACTAAGCGCTTGGGAAGTACAAGTTGGCAACATATAGAGACGGTCCCTACCCAACAGTGGGCTCACAGTCTAGAAGGGGGAGACAGAGAACAAAACAAAACATATTAACAAAATAAAATAAATAGAATAAATATGTACAAATAAAATAGAGTAATAAATATGTACAAACATATATACATATATACAGGTGCTGTGGAGAGGGGAAGGAGGTAAGGCAGGGGGGATGGGGAGAGGGAGAGGAAGGAGGAGGCTCAGTCTGGGAAGGCCTCCTGGAGGAGGTGAGCTCTCAGTAGGGCTTTGAAGGGAGGAAGAGAGCTAGCTTGGCAGATGTACGGAGGGAGGGCATTCTAGGCCAGGGGGATGACGTGGGCCGGGGGTCGATGGCGGGACAGGCGAGAACGAGGCACAGTGAGGAGATTAGCGGCAGAGGAGCGGAGAGTGCGGGCTGGGCTGTAGAAGGAGAGAAGGGAGGTGAGGTAGGAGGGGGCGAGGTGATGGAAAGCCTTGAAGCCAAGGGTGAGGAGTTTTTGCCTGATGCGTAGGTTGATTGGTAGCCACTGGAGATTTTTGAGGAGTGGAGTAACATGCCCAGAGCATTTCTGGACAAAGACAATCTGGGCAGCGGTGTGAAGTATGGATTGAAGTGGGAAGAGACAGGAGGATGGGAGGTCTGAGAGGAGGCTGATACAGTAATCCAGACGGGATAGGATGAGAGCTTGAACAAGCAGGGTAGTGGTTTGGATGGAGAGGAAAGGGCAGATCTTGGCAATGTTGTGGAGGTGAGACCGGCAGGTTTTGGTGACGGATTGGATGTGAGGGGTGAACGAGAGAGCGGAGTCTAGGATGACACCAAGGTTGTGGGCTAGTGAGATGAGAAGGATGGTAGTGCCATCAACAGTGTTGGGAAAGTCAGGGAGAGGGCAGGATTTGGGAGGGAAGACAAGGAGTTCAGTCTTGGACATGTTGAGTTTTAGGTGGAAGGCAGACATCCAGATGGAGAGGTCCTGAAGGCAGGAGGAGATGCGAGCCTGGAGGGAGGGAGAGAGAGCAGAGGCAGAGATGTAGATTTGGGTGTCATCAGTGTAGAGATGATAGTTGAAGCCGTGGGAGCGAATGAGGTCACCAAGAGAGTAAGTGTAGATCGAGAACAGAAGGGGACCAAGAACTGAACCTTGAGGAACCCCTACAGTAAGGGGATGGGAGGGGGAGGAGGAGCCTGCAAAAGAGACTGAGAAGGAATGGCTGGAGAGATAAGAGGAGAACCAGGAGAGGACGGAGTCTGTGAAGCCAAGGTTGGATAGCGTGTTGAGGAAAGGGGGTGGTCCACAGTGTCGAAGGCAGCTGAGAGGTGAAGGAGGATTAGGATAGAGTAGGAGCCATTGGATTTGGCAAGCAGGAGGTCATTGGTGACCTCTGAGAGGGCAGTTTCTGTGGAATGTAGGGGACGGAAGCCAGATTGGAAGGGTTCGAGAAGAGAGTTGGCGTTGAGGAATTTGAGGCAGCGCGTGTAGACGACTCGTTCAAGGAGTTTGGAAAGGAATGGCAGGAGGGAAATGGGGCAATAACTAGAAGGTGAGGTGGGGTCAAGAGAGGGTTTTTTTAGGATGGGAGAGACGTGGGCATGTTTGAAGGCAGAGGGGAAGGAACCAGTGGAGATTGAGCGGTTGAAGATGGAAATTAAGGAGGGGAGAAGGGACGGAGTGAGAGATTTCATAAGATGAGAGGGAATGGGGTCAGAAGCACAAGTGGCCAGAGTAGCACTTGAGAGGAGCAAGGAGATCACCTCTGAGGATACTGCTGGGAAGGATGGGAGAGTAACGGAGAGCGTTGAGAGCTGGGGGGTTGGAGAAGGCGGGGGAGTGACTTTGGGGAGCTCAGACCTGATGGATTTAATTTTATTAATGAAGTAGGAGGCCAGATCATTATGAGGAGCACTTATGAGAAGCAGTGTGGCTCATTGTAAAGAGCACAGGTTTGGGAGTCAGAGGTCATGGGTTCTAATCCTAGCTCCGCCACATGAAGGCTGTGTGATCTTGAGCAAGTAACTTAACTTCTCTGGCCTCAGTTACCTCATCTGTAAAATAGGGATTAAGTCTGTGAGCCCACATGGGACAACCTGATCACCTTGTATCCCCCCGAGCGCTTAGAACAGTGCTTTGCACATAGTAAGCGCTTAACAAATGCCATCATTACTTATTATATTCATAATTCATTTATTTATTTAATGTTGTCTCCCCCTTTAGATTGTATGTTCCTTGCGGACAGATTATGTGCCTACCAACATTATTGTATTGCATTTTCCCAAGCACTTAGTACAGTGCTCTGCACACAGAAAGTATTTAACTACTCTGTGCCTCAGTTAAGTCAACTGTAAAATGGAGATTAAACACCTATCTGCCCTCCTACTTAGATTGTGAGCCCCATGTGGGACAGGGACTGAGTCCGACCTAGTTAACATGTACTTACCCCAGTGCTTAGAACAGTGTTTGACACATAGTGAGTGATTAACAAATACCATAAAAACATAACTAAGTAAATAAATACCATTGGTTGATTAACTGATTGACTTGCCCACTTGACACAGCAGGCAAGTGGTCAAGCTGGGAATACAGCCCATGTCCCCTGACCCCGAGGCCCATGCTTTTACCACTAGGCCACAGTGCTTTCCAATGGGAGAAGGGTCAGACTTCTCTTAAACTAAGGGAGTTGGGGGTGGAGCATAGGCTATCAGAGACAGGCTTCCCATGGCTAGGTCTCCTCTGCTAAGAATAGGGTAAATGAGGAGTTTGCACCTTACTAAAAGTACAAGCCACCACAAGAGATGATAGCTTCTGGACGACCTTCTTTGATAGTATCCCACCAGTTAAAAGCATTGTTTTACGGGACATTCTCAGACCACTTCTGCTGATTGGTTCCCCTGGATAGGACCTAATTCGTGGACACATCTTCCAACCCACCTGTTGAGGTTCTGCTTCCTCTGATTGGCTCTGCCAGACAGCATCTGACTGGTAGACACATCCACCTGTAGTGATTCAATAGTGGGGGACAGCACCACCACCCCACGCCCAGTATTTGATGGGAGTTTCGTGTTTTATTGCTTTTACATTTCTTTGGTCTGGTGTGTGTGCTGCTGACATTTGAAGGGCTTCTTTTCAAAACTGGATGATTTTCAAGGAATAGAGGGATCTCAGTGGGACACACCTGGCACACAGTAAGCACTTAACAAATACTGTTATTGTTATTATTATTATTATTACTATGCAGAGACCAAGAGAGGCAGAAGGAATGTTTCTGAATACCCAAATCAGTATGGGGAGAGCTGAAACACGCCCGATTCAGGCCATGCTTTGAACCACTTTGAGGACAGGATTGTTCCCTGTCCCATTCCCAACCCCATCACCCCCACCTCCTCCCACCAGGAGACTCTGGATTTGGTGTTCTCAGCCAGATGTGGAGAGCAGACCTGGATCCAAGGACGGGATGGTGGCTGTCCTTGAGGATCCCAGCTCTTGGCTCCCACCCTGAAGAGGGACAGCTGAGGAAAAGGAGGGAAAACCAAGTTGACTGTGTCCTGGCTCCTCAGGAGGGGGTGGAAGCAGGGAATTCAAAGTTCAGAGCCACCTGCACCTTTCCCTCCAGTCCTCCATGAAACTCCTGGCAAATGCCGGGTGAAGGGAAGCTCTGCAGTCTAGCATATCCTGCTGTGGGGGGAGAGCAAGGGAGCATGAGGGAAGGCAGTGGCATATGCAAGGACATGGTAATGCATGGTGGGAGGCTGGGGGGAGATGAAGTGACGGGGAGGGAAGCGACACATAAAGGACTAGGAAAGCATCAAGTCGGCCCACTACTCCAGCTTCATGGGATTCACCCAATAGCAGGATGACTGTCCATAAAGGTGTAGTTCCTTCATGAAACCTTGGACTGGCCATTCTGGGTCTTCCCATGCTATCCATAACTCAGTGGCTGTTGTCACAAGCCCCACCACGCTCCTTTCACTACCACTCTGGTTCCTTCTTTCCCACCATCCCCTCCCCAAGCCCCCAAACCCCACATTTTGCCAGGGTCCCATAGATTAGTTTGTTTCAACAAGATCTCCACTACCCTGTAGTTTCCAGTTTCCAGTTATAAATCTTTAAAAACTAATTTTTCAAAATGTAGAACTTTTTTTCGGAATGATGTTGCAGAAACACTTGGTAGGATTACATTAACTCTAAGCTTAAAATTTTATGAATTTGTTTTTTCCTGTTTTGTAATCTTGCTCTGGCAGAGATCAAAAAAGGTCCTATGACTGAAAATCTTGAGCTCTAAATGGACTGTTTTAGACTTTAAGTTGTTGGTGGAGTGCTTTTTCATAGCTCTAAATGTGGTAGATTGTAAACTCCGTGAGGACAGGGATCAAGTATATCAAATCCATTATACTCTCCCAAGAACTCAGTACAGTGTGCTGCATACAACAGGTGCTCAACAAATACTATTAATTAATTATTAATTAATTGTTGGATTAAGGTTTCAAAAACAATAATATTCAAAATGTGTTCCTTTGCTAAATAAACATAGAGCTAACTTTCTGGACACAATCACTGTGTTGAATGAATAAATGTATACGTAATGAAGATCACACATTACTAAAAAAAAGCAGACGACCATGAAGAACATTTTGTTTTGTTTTTAAATGTATTCCTGCTTGTCAAAATTGAAAAACAATTTAATGGCACTTTTAGAGGTGCCCTCCATAAACACTCTAGTGAGAAGCAGCATGCCCTATTGGAACGCTGATATGTATATATGTTTGTACATATTTATTACTCTATTTTACTTGTACATATCTATTCTATTTATTTTATTTTGTTAGTATGTTTTGGTTTTATTCTCTGTCTCCCCCTTTTAGACTGTAAGCCCACTGTTGGGTAGGGACCGTCTCTATATGTTGCCAACCTGTACTTCCCAAGCGCTTAGTACAGTGCTCTGCACACAGTAAGCACTCAATAAATACAATTGATTGATTGATTGATTGACTGATTGCAGAGCACTGTACTAAGCACTTGGGAAGTACAAGTTTGCAACATATAGAGATGGTCCCTACCCAACAGCAGGCTCACAGTCTAGAAGGGGGAGACAGACAACAAAACGAAACATATAAACCAAATAAAATAAATAGAATAAATATGTACAAGTAAAACAGAGTAACAAATATGTACAAACATATATACATATATACTTCCAGACTCATTTCTCCCAGAATGCCCCTCCTCCATCTGCAATTGTTCTGGTAGTGTAACCGTAGAGTTGTCTTGGTAAAAATGTGGAAGTGGTTTACCATTGCCTCCTTCCTCATAGTAAACTTGAGTCTCCACACTCGACTCTCTCCCATGCCACTGCTGCCCAGCACAGCAGAGTTTTGACTTGTAGCAGATTGCCTTCCTCTCTCTAGCCACAGCCCAAGCTGGGAATGGAATGGGTATGCCTCTGCTTGACTTTCCCTCCCATAGTCGAGACTGGTAGAGTACTGAAAACTCTTCAGGTGAGACCCTGAGAGGGGTTTAGCAGGGGTACTAAGTGCCAAAACAAATCAAAGCATCACATTAGGGCCATGAAGTCATCGAGTCCTATTGGCTGATTATTTCCTGAAACTACAAGTTTCTGAAGATCACTAAACTTTTCAAAGATTCCCCTGTAAAAAAGGTTTTTGAATCAATCATTAGTATTTTCTTTAGGGTTGTAATTGTTTTGGTTTTTTTTTTTTTTCATTTTAATGGGTTTCATTATCATGAATGACTTCCAAGTTACATCACAGAGATCAGGGACTCTTCCTGCAACAGTCAATTTCCTCCTTTTGAAAGGGTAAGCATCTTTTTTACATTTCAAAGTTCAGTGTGACAGAAAGTTGCTTGTAAGGTTTGCAAATTTTCTCACTCTGTTTAACTTCATAGAGGAAAGAAGGGGAAGAGGAATCAGGAATAGAATGCCCAGGAACATAGATACAGGGCTTCCCATGTCCAAATCATTTAGAATATAAATGAATTCATGGTAAGACACTCTGGATTCCCCAGTAAATATCGCCTCTCCTACAACTGCTCTGGATTGTACTGGCACACCAATGTGCATGCACACACACACACACACATACATCTTTTTGTGGACTCTTTTTTTCTTTCCATATTTGTGTGAAATCTTTGAAATCACACCCAGAAAACTCTTGAATCTCTGGTTTGTCATCCCTACACACACACACACACACACACACGCAAACAAACACACACTCAGAGCTACAATGTACCTCTGCCATCTTTTAATCTTTTAATTGTGTTGCCAATTTGTACTTCCCAAGCGCTTAGTACAGTGCTCTGCACATAGAGAGACATCAATGCAAATAAATAAAATAAAATTACAGATACGTACATAAGTGCTGTGGGGAGATGAGGTAAAGTGGAGCTTAATCTGGGAAGACCTCTTGGAAGAGATGTGCCTTCACTAAGACTTTGAACATGGGAAGAGTAATTCTCTCTCAGGTTTGAGGAGGGAGGGCATTTCAGGCCAGAGGCAGAATGCGGGCTAGGGATCAGCAGTGATTCAGGCAAGATCGAGGCACAGTGAGAAGATTAGCACTAGAAGAGCAAAGTGTGTGAGCTGGGCTGTAGAAGGAGAGAAGCAAGGTGAGGTAAGAGGGGGCAAGGTTGTGGAGTACTTTAAAGCCAATGGTGATGGGTTTTTTTTTGATGTGGAGGTGGATGGGCAACCACTGGAGTTTTTTTTTGGGGGGGGGGGGGGTGATCTGTCCTGAACATTTTTATAGAAAAATGATCTGGGCAGCAGAGTGAACTATGGACAGGAGTGGGGAGAGACAGGGGGCTGGGAGGTCAGCAAGGGGGCTGATGCATTAATCCATGTGGGATAGGATGAGTGACTGGATTAACATCATAGCAGTTTGGATACAGAGGAAAGGGAGGATTTTAACAATGTTGTAAAGGTGGGACCAATAGGATTTAGTGTTGGATTGAATATGTGAGTTAAATGAGAGAGAGGAGTCAAGGATAATGCCAAGTTTATGGGCTTGTGAAACAGGAAGGATGGTGGTGCCATCTACAATGATGAGAAAGTCAGGGGGAGGACAGTGTTTGGGTGGGAAGATAAAGAGCTCTGTTTTGGACATGTTAAATTTGAGGTGACGGAAGGACATCCAAATAGAGATGTCTTGAAGGCAGGAGGAGATCCACATAGAGGTGGTAGTTGAAGCCATGGGAGCGAATGAGTTCTCCAAGGGAGTGGGTGCAGATGGAGAATAGAAGGGACACAGAAGTGAACCTTGAGGGGCCCCCCAGTTATGGGTTGGGAGGGAAAGGAGGAGCCCACGAAGGAGACTGAGAATCAATGGCCAGGGAGATAAGAGGAGAACCAGGAGAGGACAGAGTCAGTGAAGCCAAGGTTGGATAATATTTTCTGGAGAAGGGGTTGGTCCACAGTGTCAGAGGCAACTGAGAGGTTGAGGAGGATTAGGATGGAGTAGAGGCCATTGGATTTGGTAAGAAGGAGATCATTGGTGACCTTTGAGAGGGCGGTTTCTGTGGAGTGAAAGGGACAGAAGTCAGATTGGAGGGGATCCAGGAGAGATTTGGAGAAGAATTTGAAACAGTGGATGGCTCCCTCAAGGAGTCTGGAGAGAAATGGTATGAGGGAGATGGAGTGATAACTGGAGGGAGCTGTGGGGTCAAGAGAGGGTCTTTTTAGGATAGGGGAGACATGGGCATGTTTGAAACCAGTGGGGAAGAAGCCACTGGAAAGCGAACGGTTGAAGATGGCTGTTAGGGAAGGAAGAAGAGAGAGGGTGAGAGTTTTGATAAGGTGCGAAGGAATAGGGTCAGATGTGCAGGTGGAGGAGATGGCTTTTGAGAGAAGTCAGGAGATCTCCTCTGCACTGCTGGGAAGGATGGGAGAGTTGAAGAGGGGGATGGAAGGGGGCGGGACTGCGGAGGGGCAGGAGAGATTTTAGGGAGCTTAGGCCTGAATGTGTCCATTTGCTTAAAAAGTAGTTGGCCAGGTCATTAGAGGCAAGGGATAGGGGAGACAGGAGGCAAGGGGCCTGAGGAGGAAGTTAAATATCTGGAACAATGGCAAGAGTGATGGGTGTGGGCGTCAATAAGGGTGGAGAAATAGTTTTGCCAGGCTGAGGGGAGGGCAGAGTTAAAGTATGCAAGGATAAACTTGAATTGGACAAAGTCAACCTGATATTTAGATTTCTGCCAGCAGCGTTCTGTGGCTCAAGCACAAGAGTGAAGGAGGTGTACTGTGCAGGTGATCCAGGGCTGTGGGTTAGTGGTATGCAATCGACAAAGGGTTAGGGGAGTGAGTGAGTTGAGTTCAGTAAAGAGGGTGGTGTTGAGAACATCTATTTGGCCATTCATTCATGCATTCATATTTATTGAGCACCTATTGTGTGCAGAGCATTGTACTAAGCACTTGGGAAGTACAAGTCAGCAACATATAGAGACAGTCCCTACCCAATAACAGGGAGGATAGTTGGGGTATGGAGGCAAAGTGGGGCATGATGAGTTGAGAAAATTGGATGGGTCCCAGAGATCAGGATCTCTGAGTGGGAATAGTACAGATTTACTGGGAGGAGGTGTGGGGTAGAGGAGGCAAATGAGGAGGCTGTGGTCAGATAGAGGGATTTCAGAGTTGGTGAGGGTAGAGGTGTGCAGTGGTTAGAGATTATGAGATCTAGTGAATGTGTGTCCAAGTTGGTGAGTGGGTGAGGTGGGGTGGAGCAGGAGGTCAGCAGAGTTGAGGAGTGATAGAAGGCACACAACAGAAGGGTCATCAGGAACATCTATGTGGATTTTGAAGTCCCCAAGGATCAAAGTGGGCATGGAGAAAGAGAGAAGGAATGTGAGAAAGGGATCAAAATGGTTAAAGAAGTTGGAGGTGGGACCTGGGTGGCAGTAGATGACAGTTACTAGAATCTGGAGTGGGTGGTAGAGGTGGATGATATGGTCCCACATAAGGGCTCACAGTCTCATTAGGAGTGAGAACAGGTATTGAATTCTCATTTTACAGATGACTGAGTCACAGAGAAGTTAAGTGACTTGCCCGAGGTCCCACAGCAAACAATTGAGCCATGATTAGAACCCAAGTCCTTTGATTCCCAGGAACCATGTTCATTCCACTAAGCCATGCTGCTTGAGGATCTGTATCAGTGTCTTAGGGAACTAAACTACACTGACTCCATCAGGTAATTCAGTCACTTCTGCTTAGGCAACAAACACTGCTTCGGTTTTCTGTCCTCTATGAGGTTTTTCTTGCTTCTTCTCATTTTCACCTACACACATTCTCTCTGACAAGTCTCTCATCAGCTTTAGTGAAAACATAATTGGAAATACATTATCATTAGTGAAAGCCACCTCATTCAGCGTGCCTTCCAGATATCTTCAAGTGTCAGCATGCATCTAACATCTTTCGGGAAAAGTGGGATTTTTTTGTTTCATTTTGTTTTTTGGAAGTCAGGATTTTAGCTCCAGCAAGTCTGCACTAGCAACTCTGTGAGAGTGCAAGGTAGTAACAGAGTTTGGTTGGGAAGTGGTAAAATGATTAATTGCATACCTTCAAGTCAGACTTCAGCCCCTTGATAAGGCTACCTCCTCTGGGGAAAACATTTGGCTCTTAGAATCATCATTATTACCAGCCATATTTGTTTTACCAAGAATGTGTGGCAGGTCCCATAGACGCTGACTTGAGATCATTATACTAGAACAGAATAAGAAACGGCTAATTTTCTGACTATCTCAAAGCAAAGAGGCAGGTGGACCTAAAACAATATGAGTTTAGGGATTCAAATTGCTTAAATCATGTATTTTGAAACTGGCGAGACTTTATCCCCCTTCACCTGAGCAGACAGAGGTGGGGAAAGAGAAAAAAAGATAGCTTATTGGTCGCACGCAGCCTCAAACCAGAGTCAAGAACAAAGCCAGGGGAGTCAAGCCAGGGCTCAGAGCAAACTATAAAGTGGAGAGAGAAAGCAAGGAATGATCAGGAAAGGCAGGACAGGGTTCAGAGCCACTAAAGAAAACAAGAAGGGCTCAGCTACCCAAGAAAAACAAGACCTAGGACTTAGAGTAATCAAAAATGATGGGTTAGGAGCCTCCAACCTGCTGAGAGCAAGTTGTCTCCAGGGAAGATGGATGTGGGCCCCAGGTCTGCAGGAGATGGCCTCTAGACTGCAAATCTTTTTCTGGTCAGGGAATGCCTGCTAACTCTGTTGTATTGTACTCTACCAAGCATTTAATACAGTGCTGTGCACAAAGTACTCAATAAATACCATTGATTGATTAATTGACACAGGCTCAGGGAGCTGAGAAGGCTCAGAGAGACCACTAGAGCTCCTAAGGAATCCATCAAAGATATTTATTGAATGCTTATTTTATGTAGTACACTGTATGAAACGTTTAGCAATGTACTAATTTGGGACCCAGGAAAGGGATGGGGGTAGGGGTAAGAAGGATGGGGAAGAGACTCAGAGCTCTGAACTCAGAGAAGCAGCATGGCTCAGTGGAAAGGGCACAGGCTTTGGAGTCAGAGGTCATAGGTTCAAATCCCGGCTCTGCCAATTGTCAGCTGTGTGACTTTGGGCAAATCACTTAACTTCTCTGTGCCTCAGTTTCCTCATCTGTAAAATGGGGATTAAGACTGTGAGCCCCACTTGGACAACCTGATCACCTTGTATCCCCCAGCACTTAGACCAGTGCTTTGCACATAGTAAGCACTTAACAAGTACCATCATTATTATTAGTAGTAGTAATAGGGGCAGAGAGAGTAGCAGAGCACAGATTGGGGAGGGGAATGACAAACGGAAGCTGAAAAGAGAGAGGAATAAAAAATGGATGGGTGGGGGAGAAAGCCGATCCTTTAGGATTCTTCGAAATTTCCTTCTTACAATAAGACTGTTTTTCAGATTTGAAATATTATATGAATGAACCCAGCTGTGAAAGTGCTAAATGTTAATACTTTCAAACCAGTGACCTTATTTAGAAAACACTGGCCATGGCTGCAGGGGTCAAACCTTGAAAACATTCTTCAGAATCCAGGTGTTCCTTAATATTCTTAAAATGTCTTTCATATGAGGTCACTGTGGGAAGGGAATGTGTCTTCCAACTTTGTTTTAGAGCTTAGTTCATAGTAACATAGTACACAGTGAGCTTAGTATACAGTGCTCTGCACAAAGTGTTCAATAAATACCATTAATGATGATGATGATAAGGCTCTGCACACAGAAAGTACCCAATAAATATGATTGATTGATGAGCTAACATTAAAATGATTTGATTCCAGCCACTGTCTCTCACTTCAACCCGGTGGCAGTTGAAAACCTTAGGTTGAACTCATGCAGGTAGGAGACTCTTGCTTTGAGGTTGAAGCTTTGATTGTGATACGATTTGATTGGCATTTGCCAACTGGGAATAATAATAATAATAATAATAATAATAATAATAATGGCACTTATTAAGCACTTACTATGCGCAAAGCATTGTTCTAAGCGCTGGGGAGGTTACAAGGTGATCAGGTTGTCCCACGGGGGCCTCACAGTCTTAATCCCCATTTTACAGATGAGGTAACTGAGGCACAGAGAAGTTAAGTGACTTGCCCAAAGTCACACAGCTGACAAGTGGCGGAGGCAGGATTTGAACCCATGACCTCTGACTCCAAAACCCAGGCTCTTTCCACTGAGCTCTGTGCTGGCCCTCTCATCATGCCTCAAGCCACTCTGGACTCTGATGATTGCCATGAATGAGGCACTCAGGACTGCAATTGTAGGTGGGGGAAGTGGAGGCAAGTGGGGAGAGATTACATAGCTGAAGAAAACTAAAATGCTCTGGCAATCACAGAGCAGGGTCAGATTAACTGTTGTTGTTCAAACAATCAATCCTCAGTATTTTTTGAGCAATTACTCTGTGCAGAGCACAGTACTGGACTGTACTGGACACACACTTGATATCATCTCTAGTCACCGTATGAGCTCTACCCTCACCAACTCTGAAATCCTCTGTCTAACCACAACCTCTTCACCTGCCTTCTCTCCCACATACCCCTTCCACACAAATCTGTCCTGTTCCCCCACAGAGATCTCTGATCTTTTGACTCCATCTAATTTTCTCATCATTATGCCTCATTTAGCCTCCATACCCAAACTACCTTCCCTTGATAACCCAATTGACACCTTCAACACCTCCCCCTCTATAAAACTTAACTCACTCACTTTCCTATCCCTGCGTCAATCTTGTACTGCTAACCCACACCCCTGGATCACCTCCACATTCTACTTCCCTCACTCCTGTGCCCAAGCCACAGAGAGTGGCTGGTGAAAATCTAGATGTCAGGCCAACCTCATCCACCTCAATTTCATCCTTGTGTGCTTTAATGCTGCCCTCTCCTCTACCCAGAAAAATTACTTCTCCATCCTTATTGACACCTATGCCCAGTGCCTTTGCCAGTTGTTCCAAATGTTTAACTCCCTCCTCAAATCCCCTGTCCCCCCTGCTTTTCCAGTGCTTGGCACATAGTAAGCACTTAACAAATACCATAATTATTATTATTATTATGATCTCTTGCCCCTAAGGACCTGGCCACCTATTTTATTGAGAAAATCAAAATTATCAGGTATGCTCTCCCTAAAATTCCCCCTGCTCCACTCCAGTCCCACCCTCTTCATGCCTCTTCTTCAACTCTCCCAAGTTTCCCAGGAGTATCTCAAGAGGAGATCTCCTGCCTTCTCTCAAGATCCACCCCCTCCACCTGCACATTTAATCCCATCCCTTCTCACTTTCCCCCTCCTTCTTCCCTTCCTGACTGTCATCTTCAACTGTTCACTCTCCAATGGCTTCTTCCTCACAGGTTTCAAACATGTCCATGTCTCGCTTATCCTAAAAAAAACCCTCTCGACCCCACAGCTCCCTCTCTCTCCTACCATTGCTGTCTTGAGAGAATTGTTTAAACCAGCTGTCTCAAGTTCCTCTCCTCAATTCTCTCCTTGGCCCCCTCCAATCTGTCTTCTGGCCCTTTCACTCCAGAGAAACCACCCTCTCAAAGGTCACCAGTGATCTTCTTCTTGTCAAATCCAACAGCCTCTACTCCACCCTAATCTTCCTCAACCTCTCAACTGCCTTTAAGACAGTCAACTACCCCCTTTTCCTGGAAACATTATCCAGCCTCGGCTTCATTGACACTATCCTCTCTTAGTTCTCCTCCTATCTCTCTGGGTGCTCATTCTCAGTCTCTTTCATAGAGTCCTCCTCTGCCTCCCACCACCTAAAGTGTGGGACTTCCTCAAGGTCCCCTTCTACATCTGCATCTACACCCGCTCCCTTCCCATGGCTTCAACTACCACCTCTACATGGATGATTCCCAAATCTACATCTCTAGCCCTGAACTCTCTCTCTGCAGTCTTGGGTTTCATCCTGCCTCCAAGACATCTCCATTTAGATATCCCGCTGACTCCTCAAACTTTACATGTCCAAAACAGAACTCCATATCTTCCCACCCAAACCCTGTCCTCCCCCTGATTTTCCCAACACTGTAGACAGAACAACCACCCTCCCTTATAATAATGACTGCATTTGTTAAGCACTTACTATGTGCCAAGCACTATACTAAGTGCTGGGGTGGATACAAGCAAATTGGGTTGAAGACAGTCCCTGTCCCAAGTGGGGCTCACAGTCTCAATCCCCATTTTACAGATGAGGTAACTGAGTCCCAGAGAAGTAAAGTGACTTGCCCAAGGTCAAACAGCATACATGTGGCGGAGCCAGGATTAGAACCCATGACCTTCTGACTCCCAGATCCATCCATACTCTATCCACTGTGCCACGCTGCTTCCTATCTCACAAGCCTGTAACTTTGGCATTACCCTTGATTCATCTCTCTCATTCAACCCACCTATTCAATCTATCTCTAAATCCTATCAGTTCAACCTTCACAAACATCGCTAAAATCCACCCTTTCCTCTCCATCCAAACTGCTACCAAGTTAATCCAAGCATTTATCCTATCCCACCTTGACTACTGTATCAGTCTCCTTGCTGAGCTCCCTACTTTCTGTTTCCCCCTAATTCAGTCTATACTTCATTCTGCTGCTCAGATCATTTTTCTACAAAAATGTTCATTCCATGTTTCTCCACTTCTCAAGAACTTCCATTTGTTGCCCATCCACCTCCACAAACAGAAACTCCATACCATCAGCTTTAAAGCACTCATTCATCTTGCCCCCTCCTAATTCACCTTGCTGCTCTCCTACTACAACCCTGCTCACATACTTCACTCCTCTATTGCCAACCTACTCACTGTACCTCGAGCTCATCTATCTCATGCTGACCTCTCGCCCACATCCTGACTCTAGCCCGGAACACCATCCCTCTTCATATCCAACAGATGGTCACTCTCCCCACCTTCAAAACCTAACTGAAGGTTTTGTTCCTTCTACATTGCCTTGCCAGTTATTTGCCAGTTGTTCCAAATATTTCACTCCCTCCTCAAATCCCCTGTCCCCCCTGCTTCTCCAGTGCTTGGCACAAAGTAAGTGCTTAGCAAATACCATAATTATTATTATTATTACTATGATCTCTTTTCCCTAAGGACTTGGCCACCTATTTTATTGAGAAAATCAAAATTATCAGGTGTGATCTCCCTAAAATTCACCCTTCACCAAAATTCAGTTATTCACCCTTCCCTCAGCCCCACAGCACTTACGTACATATCTATAATTTATTCATTTATATTAATGTCTGTCTCCCCTTGAGCCTGTAAGCTCATTGCAGGCTGGGAATGTGTCTACCAACTCTGTTAAATTGTTATATTGTACTCTCCAAGTGCTTAAAACAGTGCTCTGCACACAATAAGCACTCAATAAATATGACGGATTGATTGCTTACTAAACATTTGAGAGAGTACAGTAAATAAACACAATCCCTGACCTTGAGAGAGTTTACAGTCTAGTTGGTTGTTCTCTTAGCTTCTCTCCCTTGTTTGTCGCCTTCCACTTCTTCCATATTTGTAAGGTTTCAGGATGTCACCCCATTTTCTGTCTATAGAGAAAATTCAGTCTTATTCATGAGAGTTACTTGAAATTACAGAACACAGAGAAAGAGTCTTTTGGACATCAGTTAAACTGGGACATTCCAATCCGAAGCCAAAATGATCTTCCACCCCTGAAAGGAACTTAAAAAGGCTCACGACACCAAGCAGTAAATCACTGAAATGAGAACAGAGATCACACAAAACCAACTCAAAAAATCAGGGAAACAATCTTTCCTTTCAGGAAAACATTAAAACTGTTCTAGCCCTGCTGAAATAAGAAAAAGGAACAGGCAGGAATGAATATACCAAAAGAGAACTATCAGTGGAGTCTGAAAAGTGGTATCAGATGTTGGCAAACCATAATGTTCGAAAAGTCACTAAATAATGTTTCATCAGGGTCCTGTGATCCAGGGAGTCCCAGCAGAAACTACAATTCCTGAAAATAAAGTCTACTTGTTATGTAGACTGTCAACTATGGATTGACAAGATCCTTACTGCAGCACAAGAAGCAGTGCAGCCCGGTGTAAAGAGCATAACCTGGGAGTGAGAGAATTATTATTATTATTATCTGTGTTCTAATCCTGGCTCCACCACTTGTCTGTTGTGTGGCCTTGGGCAAGTCACTTAACTTCTCTATTACCTCATCTGTAAAATAGGGATTAGGACGGTGAGCTCCAAGTCGGACCTGAACTGGGTCCAGCCTGATTAGCTTATATCTACCCCAGCAAGCTTAGTACCATGCCAGGCACATAGTAAGTGCTTAACAAATATAATAAAAAAGATACACAAGCTTGTTAGTGTGGGACTAGAATTAGAATAGAATCCTGATAAAGAATGGGCTTTGTCTTTGATTGCACTGAATTTTTCCTGATTTGGTGAGAGAGGAAGGGAAGAAGGAGGGAAGTTCTGAAGGGTGATGGGGGATAAGAAAGGCAAACACACAGACCAGAGTTCTGAATGTGGTTCTGGTTTCTTCTGTTGGGGAAGAAATTGGCAGCTGCATGCAAGAGGCAGTCTGTCCTTCTGCCCCCTGGTTGCCTCTGTCTGCCCAAGCAAGACCTCTCTGACATTACCTTGGACAGCCACTTAGATTCTCACAAGAGCAGAATTCATTCAGCCTGTCTGAAAAGATAAAGTACCTAGTACAGTGCTCTGCACACAGTAGGCATTCAAGGAATATCATTGATTGCCATCAAAATAAATAGAATTATGCTATATACACATCACTAATAAAATAGAGTAATACGTATGCACAAATATACACAAATATGCACAAATATACACAAATATGCACAAATGCACAAATGCAAAATGCACAAATATGCACAAATATACACAAGTGCTGTGGTTTCCCAAGCACTTAGTTCAGTGCTCTGCACACAGTGCTGCCCTAGTGAAAGGACAGGAAGTAATGTGTTATTTTGTTCATTCAGTGCCACTGAGTAACATCAGCAGCAATACATGTAGAGCCCTGGGAGGGCTACAGCTGTCAGCAATCTATTGATTGAGTGACCTAGCCCTATTACACTGTATTTCTATTGAGCAAGATTCTACTGAGCAAAAAGCTAGGCTCTCATTTTGGCCCATCCTGTAATAAATATATGGAAAAAAATTTAACTTCAACATATTGCTTTTTGTTCTGTCAACCAAGTTTCCTTGTACACACTGATCTGCAAACCACTTTCTAGCAGCATATCCTAAATGAAGAAGAATATTCGCCGCAGCTGTTGCCTCTGTTAAATCAGAACAGGCACATCCAAAACGTAGATGGGCCAACATCTTAACAGAGCAGTGGCTTGAGTTGTTGGACTGGTTAAACCTTAAATTTGAAAGGAATGTTCTGAGCTAGAGATTTAAGAAGATTGCTTCAGATCAGTGTAGCTGATTGCAAGATGTGTGGCAAAGACAGAAGATACGGCTTTCTATTATTATTATTATTATGGTACTTGTTAAATGCTTACTATGTGCCAAGCACTATTCTGAGGGCTGGAGTTGATACAAAGTAATCAGTTTGGACACAGTCTGGCCCCACATGGGGCTCAGTCTTAATCTCCATATTACAGATGAGGTAACTGAGGCCCAGAGAAGTAAAATGACTTGCCCAAGGTCATACAGCAGACAAGTGGCAGAGCTGGAATTAGAACTCAGGTCCTCTGACTCCCTGGCCTGTTCTCTATCCACTCAGTGGCACTGCTTCTCAAGGGTTCTGATTCCTGAATTGCCCCTTCCTACCTCACCTCCCATCTGTCCTTCTACAGCCCAGCCCACACCCTCCTCTCCTCTGCCACTAATCTCCTCACCATGCCTCGTTCTCGCCTGTCCCACCGTCGACCCCCGGCCCACGTCCTCCCCCTGGCCTGGAATGCCCTCCCTCCCCACATCCGCCAAGCTAGCTCTCTTCCTCCCTTCAAGGCCCTACTGAGCACTCATCTCCTACCAGGAGGCCTTCCCAGACTGAGCCCCCTCCTTCCTCTCCCCCTCCTCCCCCTCTCCATATCCCCCGCCTTACCTCCTTCCCTTCCCCACAGCACCTATATGTATGTATATATGTTTGTACATATTTATTACTCTATTTATTTATTTAACTTGTACATATTTATTCTATCTATTTTATTCTGTTATGTTTTGTTTTGTTCTCTGTCTCCCCCTTCTAGACTGTGAGCCCACTGTTGGGTAGGGACCATCTCTATATGTTACCAAATTGTACTTCCCAAGCGCTTAGTACAGTGCTCTGCACACAGTAAGCGCTCAATAAATGCGATTGAATGAATGAATGAATGGTTTGAGTTTTTATAGTGGAATTTTTTCACAGACTCTAAAGGAGTAAGCAAATGTTGATTTTTCTGGTCTGTAATTAAACATGTGGCCGCATTAGAAAGGTTCAAAATCCAAATGTTCTCTAAATAATGGCAACATGTCTGACCACAGTAGAACTAGGTTTATTTGGGAAAGGCAAGAACACAAAAAGACTCCTATAGCATGACTTGTGGGTGGAAAGGAAGTGTTTATTTTGAAAAAGTAAATTACCCTTGCACCTCATCTACCTAAGTTCCCTTGAATGAATGAATGAATGAATCAATCAATCAATCAACACTATCTATTGAGTACTTACTGTGTGCAGAACACTGTTCTAAGTGCTTGGGAGAGCACAATACAAAAGAGTTTGTAGAGGTGTTCCCTGACATGTCTTACAGAAGCAGCACGGCATAGTGGATAGAGTACTGGACTGGAAGTCGGAAGATCATGGATTTGATTCTAATCCTGGCTCCACCACTTGTCTGCTGTGTATCCTTGAGCAGGTTACTTGACTTCTCTGTGCCTCAGTTACCTCATCTGTAAATGGGGATTGAGACTGTGAGCCCCACGTGGGGCAGGGACTGTGTCCAACCTGATTTGCTTGTAGCCAACACTTAGTACAGTACCTGGCACAGAGTAAGCGCTTAACAAATACCACAGTTATTATTATTGTTACTGACCACATTGGGCTTACCATCTAGAGGTTAAATCACAGAGGTTTGTTTTCCTGAGCAGCCACAACAGTAGGAATCCTGGGTTTCATAGACCCCAGAATCTTAATGATGAAGGAGGAAGACAGAGAACTCTCTGCCCAAGTCATTCATGGAACTGTTCAGGCATAAATAAATGAAACCATGCATTGTTACACCTATGGTGCAGAAGCAGTATGGCCTAGAGGATACAGCACAAGCTTGGGAGTCAGGAAAAACTGGATTCTAATACTGGCTTTGCCACTTGTCTTCTGTGTGACCTTGGGCAAGTTGCTTCGCTTCTCTATGCCTCGGTTACCTCATCTTTAAAGTGAGGACTAAGACTGTGAGCCCCATATGGGTCATGGACTGTGTCCAAACTGATAGCTTGTATCTATCTATCTATCTTCTAGACTGTGAGCCCGCTGTTGGGTAGGGACCGTCCCTATATGTTGCCAACTTGTACTTCCCAAGAGCTTAGTACAGTGCTCTGCACACAGTAAGCGCTCAATAAATACGATTGAATGAATGAATGAATCTATCCTAGCACTTAGCACAGTGCCTGGCACAAAGTAAGTGCTTAACCAATATCATTTTAAAAAAGGCAGGGTCCACTCTAAAGGGGATCTGCCTGATCCTTAGTCCCCACCCAGAAGCCTGAGATATTAATCAATCAATATTGAGCACTTACTGTGTGCAGAGCATTGTACTAAGCATTTGGGACAGTATACAATAGAGTCAGTTTTTTGTAATATCTATCTCCCCTTCTAGTCTGTAAGCTCCTTGTGGGCATCAATCATGTCTACCAAATCTATTGTATTTTCTCCCAAGCACTTAGTATAGTGCCCTGCACATGATATGAACTCAATAAACACCCTCGATTGACTGATAGAAAGAATTCCTGTCCTCAAGGAGCTTACAGTCTAGCAGGAATGGGAGACCAGGAGAGAAGATCTATTTCAAAGAAAAATTTAGATCTGATTTCATTAGTCTCAGGTCCATGGTCACAGAGCAGGAACACTTTCAGATTCAGTGTCTTTCAAATAGAAATTAGGGACTTGTCCTCTGAGCAACCTTTCCCAGAAGACTGAAACTGGGTGTCCTGACCCACAGGACAACAAGGAATTGTTCCTTTAACAAAGGAAGGAGAAGAGCCAAGCTACTTTACAAGGCTGCCTAGACAAGTGATCATGGAAAGATGAACATGAGCAAACAATTGGCGCTTGTAGCTATGATCTTGAGAAAGACATGTTTTCATTTCAGAGGCCATCTGGCCTCTGATTGGTTTTGGGAGTCCTCAGTGAACATAAGCACTCATAAACAAATTATTCAAATTAGATCTTAAGGTCTGCTTTCCCCATGCAAAAATGACTTCCCAGCTTGGCTAAATGTTGTCCTCTCTGTTACAATGTTATATCATTCCTAATCAGTAGAGGTTCTATAAGACGTTTCCTGATTATTATTATTTATAGTGGCATTTGATAAGTACTTATTACATGTCAAGCACTGTACTAAACACTGAGGTAAGATAGATCTCACGTGGGCTCACAGTTTAAGCAGGAGGGAGAACAGGTAATAATAATAATAATAATAATAGCAATAATGGCATTTATTAAGTGCTTACTATGTGCAAAGCACTGTTTTAAGTGCTGGGGAGGTTACAAGGTGATCAGGTTGTCCCACGGGTGGGCTCACAGTCTTCATCCCCATTTTACAGATGAGGGAACTGAGGCACAGAGAAGTTAAGTGACTTGCCTAAAGTCACACAGCTGACAACTGGTGGATTGGGGATTTGAACCCATCACCTCTGACTCCAAAGCCCATGCTCTTTCCACTGAACCACGCTGCTTCTCTAAGTATTGATATTGATCTAGGTATTGATTCTCCATTTTGCAATGAAAGAAGTGAGGCACAGAAAAGTTAAGTGACTTTCCCAAGGTCACACAGCAGACAAGTTGCAGAGTCAAGATTAGAACCCAGGTCCCCTGACTCCCAAGCCTGTGCTCTTTCCACAATGCCACATTGCCTCTTAATTCCTCCCAATGGGAGCCCTCTGGCCTGTTCAGGTCACTTGAATGACCTCTTTTCTTCCCACTCTAAAAGTCTCTTTGTTGTTCTTTTCCTGGGGTTCCACTAATCTGGGCAACCTCACCTCGTTGGCCTCCCAGCATAGTTGATTAGTGAGTTAGCAGGAGGGTGGCCTGCAAATCAGTAGGAATGATTGAGAGCCTGATTTGAAATCCTGGCCTGATGATGTAGTTCAGTCACTAGGTGGCAGCAAAAACCACTTACAAGGCCTCCTTTAACGGAGACTAGATATTTGACTATTGTGAAAATAGGATTTTTCTTCTCACGATAGTCTTGGTTGTTATACCCAATTCCATTTTGTAATTATTCCGGCTTGGACAGCTTGGCTTAGTGGAAAGAGCACGGGCTTGGGAGTCAGAGGTTGTGGGTTCTAATCCCAGCTCCTCCATTTATCAGCTGTGTGCCTTTGGGCAAGCCACTTAAGCTCTCTGTGCTTCAGTTCCCTCTTCTGTAAAAGGGGGATTAAGACTGTGAGCCCCCTGTGGGACAACCTGATTACCCTGTACCTACCCCAGTGCTTATCTTCCCTCCCAAACCCTGCCCTCTCCCTGACCTTCCCATCACTGTAGATGGCACTACCATCCTACCCGTCTCACAAGCCCGCAACCTTGGTGTCATCCTCGACTCTACTCTCTCATTCACCCCTCACATCAAATCCGTCACCAAAACCTGCCCATCTCACCTCCGCAACATTGCCAAGATCCGCCCTTTTCTCTCCATCCAAACCACTACCCTGCTGGTTCAATCTCTCATCCTATCCTGACTGGATTACTGCATCAGCCTCCTCTCTGATCTCCCATCCTCCTGTCTCTGCCCACTTCAGTCTATACTTCATGCTGCTGCCCGGATCATCTTTGTGGAGAAATGCTCTAGGCATGTTACTCCCCTCCTCAAAAATCTCCAGTGGCTACCAGTCAACCTATGCATCAGGCAAAAACTCCTCACCCTCAGCTTCAGGACTCTCCATCACCTTGCCCCCTCCTACCTCACCTTCCTTCTTTCCTTCTTCAGCCCAGCCCGCACCCTCTGCTCCTGTACCGCTAACCTCCTCACTGTACCTCGTTCTCACCTGTCCCGCCGTCAACCCCCAGCCCACATCCTCCCCCTGGCCTGGAATGCCCTCCCTTCGCACATCCGCCAAGCTAGCTCTCTTCCTCCCTTCAAAGACCTACTGAGAGCTCACCTCCTCCAGGAGGCCTTCCCAGACTGAGCCCCCTCTTTCCTCTCCCCCTCCCCACTCCCCCACCCTACCTCCTTCCCCTCCCCACAACACCTGTATATATGTTTGTACAGATTTGTTACTCTATTTATTTTACTTGTACATATTTACTATTCTATTGATTTTGTTAATGATGTGCATCTAGCTTTACTTCTATTTATTCTGATGACTAGACACCTGTCCACATGTTTTGTTTTGTTGCCTGTCTCCCCCTTCTAGACTGTGAGCCTGTTGTTGGGTAGGGACCATCTCTATATGTTGCCAACTTGTACTTCCCAAGCGCTTAGTACAGTGCTCTGCACACAGTAAGTGCTCAATAAATATGATTGAATGAATGAATGAATGAATAGAACAGTGCTCAGCACATAGTAAGCACTTAACAAATATCATTATTATTGTTATTATTATTGTTACCATTTTACTTGAGCTGGTACTGAAGAGGTTTCAGAGATATCACTGCTGGGAATTTCCTTGCAGTCAATCAACAGGACTATTGAGCGTCTATTGTGGGTAGACTACTATTCTAAGCACTGTGGAGAGGACAGTGGAGATGGAAGAAACAATCTCTGCCCATTAGGAATATACAATTGGGAAGGGCTAACAGTCTAAATTATAACTAGGTTGCAACCTTTCTTTGTTCTAGTTTCTCCTCTCCCTCTTTGCTATTTTCACCCTTTAACATAACAACCTCAAGAATTACATTCTACCAATACTACGGAAAATTGCCTATAATTCCCTCTTTGGGCAACATCTGGTGCTCAAAAATATAATTAGTCTTTCTTATTTGCCAATCATCCCCTTTATCATATAATTTTTATGTTTTTTGTAAACCTTGGCAAATTACATTTATTAGGTGGTGGCAGCCTTTTTTATATTATTAATAATAATAATAGAACCATGCACTGGGTTAGATACAAGATAATTAGTCCCTGTCCCACATGGAGCTCACAGTCTAAGAAGGAAGGAAAACAGGTGAGAACACTGAGGCACTGAGAAGATAAGTGATTTGCCCAAGGTCACACAGCAGGCAAGTGACAGAGACTGGATTAGAACCCAAGTTCTCAGATTCCCAGGCCCATACTCTTTCCTCCAGACCACAAAACTTTTGGATACTTTTGTCTCCTAGGGCTAAAAGCAGTTTTGATCTTCAAGTGGTGAAAACGTGTGTCTGACCCCTAGCCCTTGTTCAGCCTCTGGTCAGGAACGCCCTCCTTCCTTGGATCCAACAGACAATTACTCTCCCTGCCCTGCTTCAAAGCCCTATTGAGGATTTATCGCCTCCAAGAGGTTTTCCTTAACAAAGCCCCCCTTTCCTCTCTCCCACTCCCTTTTGCATCACACTGACTCTCTCCCTTTGTTCATTCCCTTCTCCCAGCCCCGCAGCACTTCTGTGCATATCTGTAATTTATTTAGTTATATTCATGTCTGTCTCCCTGCCTCTGGACTGTAAGCTTATTGTGGGCGAGGAATGCGTCTGTTTATTGTTGTATTGTACTCTCCCAAGCACTTAGTACAGTTCTCTGCACACAGTAAGCGCTCAATAAATTTGATTGATTGAATGAATGAATGAATGCTTCCAGTTCAATGGTGGAATTTTAAAAAAAACCTAAACTGCTGGAAAATGCATTAATGACAAGTGAATGCTTTTGCAAAATAACCTAACCCTTCTGATAATTGATCTAACTTTTCTGGAATAAACTTTTTGCACTAAGCGCTACAAGAAATGTTTCTTTTTTTCTATCTTCATTTCCTATGATATTCAAAGGATTTAGAGCTATAGGAAATGGCCTTTATTTTTGTGTCTTTTATTATGACATCTAAAGCATTATAAGAGTTACTTTCCATCATCACCTCACTATGGTCTCTGCCGATTGCTCTGACCCAAGCTGTGATTCTGCCTCTTCTGCCCAACCACACTGGCCCTAGAACATAACTTGGGCCCCGGTGGGAAATGCTCTCTGAAAACAGTAGCTTGAAGCTGGTAGCAAAACTGTCCATGAGTAGTTAAAGCTTCGTACAGTGCTTAGTACAATGCTCTGCACACAGTAAGTGTTCAATAAATATGATTGAATAAATAGTTGTGATGTTGTTCTGGGATCCTGGCATCATTCCTCTGTTTATTTGGTTTTTAATGGTATTTGTTAAGTTCTTACTATGTGCCAGGTACTGTATTAAATGCTGGGGTAAAGACAAAGTTGGACAAGGCCCATGTCCCACCTGGGGCTCACAGTCTTAATCCCTATTTTACAGATGAGGGAACTGAGGCATAGAGAAGTCAAGTGACTTGACCAAGGTCACACAACAGACAGATCAGCGCTTAGATCAGAGCTTTGCACATAGTAAATGCTTAATAAATGCCATTATTATTATAAGTGGCAGAGTCAGTACTAGAACCCAGGTCCTCCTGACTCCCAGGTATGTGATCTATCCACAAGGCCACATACTTTTCTGTTTCAAGCCCCATCCTTTCCAAAATTCTAAAAGTTTGGAAAGTGGATTCTATCCTCTTGCCCTCCACCTTACTCTGACTAGAGAGTCAGTGAGTCAATCATATTTATTGAGTGCTTACTGTGTGCAGAGCACTGTACTAAGTGTTTGGGAGAGTACAATATAATAATATAACAGACCCATTCCCTGCCCACAACGAGCTTACAATCTAGAGGGGGAGACAGACATAATGTAAATAAATTACAGATACATACCTAGGTATTGAGGGGCTGAGAAAGGGAATGGATAAGGGGAGCAAGTCAGGGCCATGCAAAAGGGAGTTGAAGAAGACGAAAAGAGGGCTTAGGAAAAGCCTCTGGGAGATGTGCCCTCAATAAAGCTTTGAAGGGGCAGAGAGTAATTGTTTGTCAGTTATGAGGAGGGAGGGTGTTCCAGGCTAGAGGCAGGACATGGGCAAGAGGTCGATAGATGAGATCGCGGTACAGTGAGAATGTTAGTATTAGAGGAGCAAAGTATTTGGGCTGGCTTGTAATAGGAGAGTAGCCAGATGAGGTAGGAGGAAGCAAGGTGATTGAGTGCCTTAAATCTAATAGTCAGGATATGGAGGATGGAAGGTGTGAGATGGAGGGGAGCAGTGTATGTGGACTGCTTTGTCCTTCATCCACCTCCTGGGTCTTGCCTTGAAATGCTTTTACTCCTGCAAGGACAAGTGTACTCCTTCAAAGTTGTTACTAATAAAGATTGTTCTTTTTTTTAAATTTACATTTGGTCTTTAAGGATGGATTATCAGCAAATGCAAACACCGGCAATCCCAAATTAAAGCTAAAATAAACAAAGCGAAACAATGTGCAGAAAAGGTCTCCTTTTCATTTCTTTTATTTTATTTCCAGTGGATTCCTGGTTTCTATCCAGTGCCACATGTTGTCCATCACAAAGCAGCATCCCATTCCTGTGCGTAACCTTTTCTTATTTGTAACTAGGTTCAATTCATTCTCATTTCATTCTTAGAGTTTATGAATATATGTATGTGTTTGAAACAGAAGAATCCTTTTATGAACAGTTGTAATTGTCCAGAACAATGGGCCTTTAATGGAAACATGACCTTTTATTGCAATCAAAAATTTACCAGACCTAGAAGTAGTTAGCATTACTCCAATGCCAAAATGCCTAGAGGGACCGAACTGCTCTCTGCAGAAAAAATGTTATATTTGAAGCTTAATTTGCATAAGTGTTAGCAGCTCTCCCCTCAGAAGATCACCTACCCTAGAAACTAACCTATTTGCAACTGAATTTTAATAGAAAATTTCTGTATTCCCCGTAATTCCATCTGGAGTGAGGCCGGCAACCTGTTCACACCACAATGTTTGTACCAGGCGCAACTGCACAGGGGAGGTTGGTATTCCTCACCCCATTTCCTGCGGGGCTGCCTTCAGACATTTGGCTGAGGCTGGAAAACATTAGGGACCCTCCCTAGGGCATCAGGTTGTCTGGTTCACCCCAAACACACCTGATGCTATCTGTGTACACTGGGAACACAACATAATGTTAAAGATGTCATGTGGCCATCCACCTCAATCAATCAACAATCAATCAATCAATGAAGAAGGAGCTTGGCCTAGTGGATAGAGCATGGGGCTGGGAGTCAGAAGGACCTGGGTTCTAATCCCAGATCAGCCACTTGTCTCCTGTGTGGCCTTGGGCAAGTCACTTAACATCTCTGCCACAGTTACCTCATCTGTAAAATGGGGTTTAAGATTGTGAGTCTTATGTCTACTTTGTCTAACCTGACAACCTGGTATCTATCCCAGTGCTGAGTACAGTGCCTGGCACATAGTAAGCACTAAACTTCACTTCTCTGGGCCTCAGTTCTCTCATCTGTAAAATGGGGATTAAGATTGGGATTGGGGATTAAAATGGGGTGCCCGTGGGACACCTGATCACCTTGTATCTCCCCCAGCACTTAGAACAGTGTTTTGCACATAGGAAGTGCTTAATAAATGCCATCATTATTATTATTATTAAACAAATACTATAAAAAAACTAATTAATCAATGGTATTTACTGAGTACTTATTATGTGCAGAGTCATCTGAGCCCCTGAACCTAGAGCAATTCTCCAGAGGAATCCCTGACTCCCTCCTCCAGCCCCTTGTGCCAGAGCTGTTGCATTTTCCTATTTGGATCAATAGATAGTTATTTATTCAATGGTATTTATTAAGTGCTTACTATGTGCCAGGCACTGTTCTGAAGACTGGAGTAGATGCATGGTAATCTGGTTGGATAAAGTCCCTGTTCCACATGCAGCTCACAGCCTTATTCCTCATTTTACAGATGAGGTAACTGAGGCACAGAGAAGTCAAGTGCCTTGCCCAAGGTCCTATAGCAGACAAGTGGGAATTAGAACCCAGGTCCTTCTGGCTCACAGGCCCATGCTGTAACCACTAGGCAACACTGCTTCTCAAGAGCTGCTTATTCAATCATTCATTCATTCAATCGCATTTATTGAGCGCTTACTGTGTGCAGAGCACTGTACTAAGCGCTTGGGAAGTACAAGTCGGCAACATATAGGGACAGTCCCTACCCAACAACGGGCTCACAGTCTAGAAGAGGGAGACAGACAACAAAACATTTACGAGAGCGCTCAGTAAATAGAACGATTTGACGGATTTATGAAAGCGTTCAGTAAATAGGCTGATTTTAGGGATTTACGAGACCGCTCAGTAAGTGGGCTGATTTTAAAAAGTTACGAAAGTGCTCAGTCATTACGGTTTTAGGGATTTACGAGCGCTCAGTAAATAGGACAATTTGACAGATTTCCGAAAGCGGTCAGTAAACAGGAGGATCTTACGGATTTAGGCGCGCTCAGTAAATAGCTGACTTTACAGATTTACGAAAGCTCTCAGGAAATAGGCTGAGTTTAAGGAGTTCAGTCATGACGATTTCTCAGCGCTTACAACAATGCTCAGCACCTAGTAAGCGTTTAACAGATACCGCCGTTGACAAATTGCCGAAAACGCTCAGTAAATAGGAGGATCTGACGGATTTACGAGCGCTCAGTAAATCATCATCATCAATAGTATTTATTGAGCGCTTACTGTGTGCAGAACACTGTACTAAGCGCTTGGGAAGTACAAGTTGGCAACATGTAGAGACAGTCCCTACCCAACAGTGGGCTCACAGTCTAAAAGGGGGAGACAGAGAACAAAACCAAACATAGTAACAAAATAAAATAAATAGAATAGATATGTACAAGTAAAATAAATAAATAAATAAATAGAGTAATAAATATGTACAAAGGGAAGGAGGTAAGATGGGGGGATGAAGAGGGGGACGAGTGCTTACTGAATGCAGAGAACTGTACTGAGTACCTGAGAAAAGACAATAGAGTGAGTAGGCATGATTTCTGCCCTCAAAGAGTTTACAATCCCAGGAACAGCATTTGCCTCAGATTTTCAAAGCCTTCCACAGTGTTACCACCCCTCCGTCTGCAAGGCCTGAGGCAACTGCCCCCCTCACTTATTCATTCATTCAAACAGTGCTCTGCACATAGTAAGCGCTTAACAAATACCATCATTATTATTCAATCGTATTTATTAAGCACTTTCTGTGTACAGAGCATTGTACTTAGCACTTGGAAAGTACAACAATAAAGAGAGACAATCCACCTGAAGCTGTTCCCTAACACTTATGCGGAGGGCCTGATTATCAAGTCACCTGGTATGGCAGGGAGAACTTCAGACTTTCCTCAGCCTCCTTCATCCAGTCCCTCAACTCACTCTTCAGCTTGAGGAGAGCAGGTCAGAGGCAAAGTGGGAGGAGGGAGTAGAAAAAAGGGAGGAGGGAGGAGAGAACCAGATATTAGCTGTCAATCATGTAGGTTCCTGAGTCAGTCGAGGGGCCTGGGCACACACACACAGAAGGAAGCATGAACAATGGACCCCATGCCTGGTCTTAGAAACCCAAGCTATCTTTTTCAAAATGAACAAGACTGAAGTGGGACAAACATACTACTTACCAATCCCCCTTTTGTTGGGTTGAATATCAATTCAATCATATTTATTGAGCACTTATTGTGTGCAGAGCACAGTACTAAGCGCTTAAGAGAGTACAGTATAACAATAAACAGACACAGTCCCTTCCCACAATGAGTTTACAGCTCAAAGGGGGATTAAACTGAAACTACACTAAGTAGCAAACAACAGTCTCCTTTCCATTGTTTTCCAATTGCTGTGAGTGTCACCTGATTTGGATATAACCCAGTCAGTCAATCAAGAGAAGCAGCGTGGCTTAGTGGAAAGAGCCCGGGCTTGGGAGTCAGAGGTCGTGGGTTCTAATCCCGGATCTGCTACTTGTCAGCTGTGTGACTTTGGGCCAGGCACTTCACTTCTTCGTGCCTCAGTTACCTCATCTGTAAAATGGAGATTAAGACTGTGAGCCCTTTGTGGGACAACCTGATTACCTTGTATCTATCCCAGTGCTTAGAACAGTGCTTGTCACATAGTAAGTGCTTAACAAATACCATATTATTATTATTATTATTGCAATGTAACAGTTAGTAGATGACAGAGTTCCCTGACATGTTCCCTGCCCACAATGAGTTTAACAATCTAGCCAAAGTTCCCACTACAGCTTTTTAATTCTCCTTGTGCTCACATTTTTAAAAGTCTATCCTACACTTCAACCAAATGATAAAAATGTGCCTTAAGACTGGTCTTTCAGAACAAAGTCTGTATTTATATGGGTTAAAATGAAATGGAGATTTGAGCAATTAACTGGTGAGTTCATCAGAGGAAATGATAATACTGGTATCTGTTAAGTGCTTACTATGTGCCACGCACTGTTCTGAGTACTAGGTAGATATAAGATAGTTGGATCAGCTTGTATTTTTTGTATCATTCATTCATTCAATCATATTTATTGAGTGCTTACTGTGTGCAGTACTAAGCGCTTGGGAAGTACAAGTCGGCAACAGAGACGGTCACTACCCAACAACAGGCTCACAGGGGAGACAGACAACAAAACAAAACATGAAGACAGATGTCAAAATCGTCAGAACAAATAGAATTATAGCTATATTCATTCATTCAATCATATTTATTGAGTGCTTACAGTGTGCAGAGCACTGTACTAAGCACTTGGGAAGTACTAGTCGGCAACATATAGAGACGGTCACTACCCAACAATGGGCTCACAGGGGAGACAGGCAACAAAACAAAACATGTAGACAGATGTCAAAATCATCAGAACAAATAGAATTATAGCTATATGCACATTATTTAAAAAATAAATTGAATAGTAAATATGTACAAGTAAAATAAATAAAGGAATAAATCTGTACAAATATATACAAGTGCTGTAGGGAGGGGAAGGAGGTAAGGCGGGGGGGTGGAGAGGAGGAGAGGAAAAAGGGGGCTCAGTCTGGGAAGGCCTCCTGGAGGAGGTAAGCTCTCAGTAGGGCTTTGAAGGGAGCAAGAGAGCTAGTTTGGCAGATGTGTGGAGGGAGGGCATTCCAGGCCAGGGGAAGGACGTAGGCTGGGGGTTGACAGCAGGACAGGCGAGAACGAGGCACAGTACGGAGGTTAGCGGCAGAGAAGCGGAGGGTGTGGGCTGGGGTGTAGAAGGAGAGAAGGGAGGTGAGGTAGAAGGGGGCGAGGTGATGGAGAGCCTTGAAGTTGAGAATGAGGAGTTTTTGCTTGATTCATAGGTTGATAGGTAACCACTGGAGATTTTTGAGGAGGATAATGACATGCCCAGAGCATTTCTGTACAAAGATAATCCGGGCAGCAAAGCAAAGTATAGACTGAAACAGGGAGAGAGAGAGAAGGATGGGAGATCAAAGAAGAGGCTGATGCAGTAATCCAGTCGGAATAGGACGAGAGATTGAACCAGCAAGGTAGTGGTTTGGATGGAGAGGAAAGGGTGGATCTTGGTGATGTTGTGGAGGTGAGACCAGCAGATTTTCGTGATGAACTGGATGTGTGGGGTGAACGAGAAAGAGGAGTCAAGGATGACACCAAAGTTGCAGGCTTGCGAGACGGGAAGGATGGTAATGCCATCTACAGTGATGGGAAAGTCAGGGAGAGGACAGGGTTTGGGAGGGAAGATAAGGAGTTCAGTCTTGGACTGAATGGCATAATTGGTATAATTGGCAAATGGAGAGGGAAATCCAATATATACATTATGATGTTACAGATGTAAACATCTGTTACAAATGAAATGAAGTGACATGTTCCTTTCCCGTGAAATGAAAGGTTATCTCCTGAAATTTTGGTGGTGCAGAGAGAGAATCTGTCTAAATACTTGTGATAAATAATGCTTTTGACCTTATTTGAGTTCAAAATTGAAATAAAAGCAGTTTTGTTTTGTTTTATTTAGCTCATACCCCATGTCCACAAGGGCAAAAAATAAAAAAATAAAATCTGGATCACCTTCCTAAAGTGGAAGTCATGTTCATACTGTAAACTTGTTTTGGGCAGCGAATGTGTCATCTTATTCTGCCTTTACTGTATCAGCCACCTTGCTGACCTCCCCGCCTCCTGTCTCTCCCCACTCCAGTTCATTTTTCACTTTCTTTCCCAGATAATTTTTCTACAAAAATGTTCAGGACATGTTTCCCCACTCCTCAAAAGCCTCCAGTGGTTGCCCACCCACCTCCACATCAAACAAAAACTCCTTACCATTGGCTTTAAAGCACTCAATCACCTCCCGGCCAACCCCATTTGTTACTCTCCTACTACAACTGCTAACCTTCTCAATGTGCCTCCACCTCAGCTATCTCCATCTCACCTATCTCACTGCCAACCCCTGGCCCAAGTACTGCCTCTGGCCTGGAACAACCTTCCTCCTCAAATCTGGCAGATAATTACTCTTCTCCCCCACCTCCTTCCAAGCCTTACTGAAGGCATTTCTTCTTCAAGAGGCCTTCCCAGATTAAGCCCCCCTTTCCTCTCCCACTCCCTTCTGCATCACCCTACTTTCCCACTTTGTTCAACCCTCTCCCAGCCCCACAGCACCTATGTACATAGCTGTAATTTATCTATTTCTATTAGTGTTTGTCTCCTCCCCTCTAGACTGTAAACTTAATGAGGGCAGAGAATGTCTGTTTATTGTTGTATTGTACTCTGTACTAAGTGCCCTGCACACAGTAAGCATCAGTAAATACTATTGATTATTTTCCAGTGAATAATACCAAAACCTAATGTTTCAACCACAAGTTCTAAGTCCAGAGCAGGTCTAGGTCCCTTTCTTGGAGATAAAGTATTAATCGACTCTTTTAATCAAAGCAATCTAGGAATAAGCATTTCCCATACTATCAATGTAAGTTACAGTAGACATAAGATGAAGAAAATCCATTGTTTTCCAAAAATTGTTTTAACTTATAGTATCACTAGAGTTTCCTACCAAAAACAGAAAAGTCCTTTTTAGGGCATTCTACTGTTAGTATAATTTTTCAAGTGATGAAATTAGTCACACTGAGTCAATTCAGAGCATCTGTGATGCATGAAACTTTGTTCAAAAGCTTTAAATTCACAGCAGTAATTGTAGGCTGTAATCACATTGTGGGCGGGGAATGTGTTTGTTATATTGTATTCTTTCAAGTGCTTAGTATAGTACTCTGCATACAGTAAGCACTCAACAATTTGGTTGATTGATTGGATTTGAGAGTAATTTCTATCAAAATGATAGTACAAAAATATATGTTGCCAACTTGTACTTCCCAAGCACTTACTACAGTGCTCTGCACACAGTAAGCTCTTAATAAATATGATTGAATGAATGAAAAAGCAATGCCATTTATTTACAATTAAAGAATTATATGATTCAACTTTTGTTTCACATTTTGAATTATATGTCAAGAATTTATGATCTGACATGCTTTATTTTTATACTCTATGACCCCATCACCCTAAACACTTTGGCCAGGGAGTAAGGGAACTGGATTCTAATTTTGCCTCTGCTACTTGCCTTATGTGTGTGACCTTGGGAAAATCACTTAACTTTTCTGCACCTCAGTTTACTCATCTCTAAAATGGGGATTCTATACCTGCTCTCCCTCCCCTTTAGACTGTGGTCCCCGTTTAGGACTGGAATTGTGCCCAACCTGATTATCTTTTATCTACTTCCATGCTTAACAAATACCATTACTATTACCATCACCATTTGGCACAGATTTTAAATTTATTTTAAGCCTAAATGTTGATATTATGAAACTGTTCAGAAGAGAATTACATTGTTATTTTAAAAGCACTACAACTGAACAAAATGATAATGATGAAAAAGGCAAAGTTATTGTCACAAATGAATTCCAAACATTTTGCAGTCAAATTGTTCGTGTTGTGGCTAACCTTCAGAGTATCCATGATTGGTGATGACCATGAGAAGGAAAAAAAGGAGAGGTTATAAAATAAGGTATGTACCTAGATATTCCTAGTGATTAGAATGACAGCTCCTAGCAGTGAAGGAACATGTCACTTCCCTCTATTGTATTTTTCCAAGGGCTTGATACAATGCACTGCAACCTGGGGCATGCAATAAATAACTTTACTCATACTACTATTAACTCTTGTAATACAATGCATACAAACACACTGAGCACATTAGCTGTTATATCAGTGTTTTTATTGGTGATGACAATTGAAGACGATTTAGGATACCATTAAGAGCACTGTACCTAGTACAGTACTGAATAACACGAAGATGACTTCTGTTTTGGCAGATCTGAATAAAGGTCTGTTCTATAGGGCAGAAAGTGAAGTGGATACTTGGACTGTACAAGATGCCAGTCTGATTCAGCAGTTCACAGCAGAACATTTGCCCATGTTTTTTGTAAATTAAACCAAATTGGGTAGATTGTTCATATGTGTTTACCAACTCTGTTATTCTGTACTCTCCCAAGTGCTTAGTACAGAGCTCTGCACACAGTAAGTGCTCAATAAATATGACTGATTAGTAGATAGAAATTAAACATCAAAAGTCTACTCTGGAGCTGCAATGATTCAGATTGACTGTGAAACCTAGATCAGAGGGACTATCTAAACAGTGAGGTGGCGTGGCCTAGTCGAAAGATTGCAGGCCTGGGATTCGGAGGGGCTGGATTCAAAATCCAGCTAGGCCCCTTCCCTGCTGTGAGACCTTTTTTTATTACTCAGTTTCTTCATCTGTAAATGGGGATTCAATGTTCTCCCTCCCCCATAGTCTGTGAGACCTGAGTGGGACAGAGACTGTGCCCAACCTGGTTATCTTCTATCTACCCAGAGTTTAGCACAGTATTTGGCACGTAGTAAGTGCTTATGAAATATCCGAAAGACCAACAACCACTAAATAATAGTCAAGGGCCTACACAGCATAACCAATGTGCCGTCATGGTTTAGTTTACATATACTCTCATTCATTCATTCAATCGTATTTATTGAGTGCTTACTGTGTGTAGAGCACTGTACTTAGCACTTGAAAAGTACAATTCAGCAATAAAGACAATCCCTGCCCACACCGGGCTTACAGTCTAGAAGGGGGGAGGCAGACATCAAAACAACTAAACAGGCATCAATATAAATAAATGGAATTATAGATTATGTACATATATACACACGTGCTGTGGGGCGGGGAGATGAGAGTGGAGCAAAGGGTGCTAGTTGGGATGACATGGAGGGGAGGGGGAGCTGAGGAAAAAGGGGACTTAGTCTGGGAAGGCCTCTTGGAGGAGGTGAGCCAAGCCTTCAGTAGGGCTTTGAAGGGGGGAAGTGTGACTGTCAGATTTGTGGAGGGAAGGTGTTCCAGGTCAGAGGTAGGACGTGGGCCAGGGTCAAAGGCAGGACAGGTGAGAATGAGACACAGTGAGAAGGTTAGCACCAGAGGGGTGGAGTGTGCAGGCTGGGCTGTAGAAGGAGAGAAGAGAGGTGCGGTAAGAAGGGGCAAGGTGATGGAGAGCTTTGAAGCCAATAGTGAGGAGTTTTTGTTTGACACAGAGGTTGATAGGCAATCACTGGAGTTTTTTGAGGAGGGGGAGTGACATACCCAGAACGTTTCTGTAGAAAGATAATCCGGTTGGCAGAGTGAAGTATGGACTGCAGTGGGGAGAGACTGGAGGTTGGGAGGTCAGAAAGGAGGCTGATCCAGTTAGGATAGGTTGAGTGATTGTACTAACGTGGTAGTGGTTTGGATGGAGAAGAAAGAGCAGATCTTGGTGACGTTGTGAAGGTGAGACTGGTAGGAACTGGTGATGGATTGGATACGTGGGATGAATGAGAGCAGAGTCAAGGATAACACCAAGGTTGCAGGCTTGTGAGACGGGAAGGATGGGTGTGCCGTCCACAGTGATGGGAAAGTCAGGGAGAGGAGAGGGTTTGGGAGGGAAGATAAGGAGCTCTGTCTTGGACATATTGAGTTTGAGGTGGTGGGAGGACATCCAAGTAGAGCTATCCTGAAGGCAGGAGGAGATGTGAGCCTGGAGGGAGGGAGAGAGAACAGGAGAGGGCATATAGGTTTGGGTGTCATCCGCATAGAGATGATACTTGAAGCCTTGGGAGTGAATGAGTTCTTCATGGGAGTAAGTGTAGATGGGGAATATAAGGGGACCAAGAACTGATCCTTGAGGGACCCCTACAGTTAGGGATGGGAGGGGGAGGAGGAGCGGGCAAAGGAGATTGAGCATGAATGGCCAGAGAGAGAAGAGGAGAACCAGCAGAGGACAGTGTCACTGAAGCCCAGGTTGGATAACGTGTTGAGGAGAAGGGGATGGTCTACAGTGTCAAAAGCAGCTGAGAGGTTGAGGAGGATTCAGATGGAGAAGAAGTCTTTAGATTTTGCAAGAAGGAGATCATTGGTGACCTTTGAGAGGGCGGTTTCAGTGGAGTGGTGGGGGTGGAAGCCAGATTGGAGGGGGGTCCAGGAGAGAGTTGGAGGAGAGGAATTTGAGGCAGCGAGTGTCGACGACTCGTTCAAGGAGTTTGGAAAGGAAAGGTAAGAGGGAGATGCGGCGATAAAATATATGGCTATTTTGGTTTTACTTTCTTCTCTCAGTGCATAAACCCTGGCCGAATTTCCACATAGAGGTAGTCCAATGTTATTGTGTGCTTGTCTGTCCATTAATGATATTTATAGAGCACTTATGGTGTGCAAAGCACTATACCAAGCTCTTGAGAAAATACAATACAGTCGATAAAACCTATCCTTGCCCACAAGGAGCTTACAACCTAAAAGGGGAGACAGACATTAATTACAGGTAGGGGGAACAGTAAAGTATAAGGATGCATATGTAAGTAATAATAACGATGATGGCATTTATTAAGCACTTACTATGTGCAAAGCACTGGGGAGGGGATACAATGTAATCAGGTTGTCCCAACTGAGGCTCACAGTCTTCATCCCCATTTTACAGATGAGGGAACTGAGGCACAGAGAAATGAAGTGACGTGCCCAAAGTCATACAGCTGACAATTGGCAGAGCTGGGACTTGAACCCATGACCTCTGACTCTAAAGCCCAGGCTCTTTCCACTGAGCCATGCTGCTTCTCTGTGGGGTTGGGATGAGTACTGGGGGGCTGGAATGAGTAGCAAAAGGAGCAGCGTGGCTCAGTGGAAAGAGCACGGGCTTTGGAGTCAGAGGTCATGGGTTCGAATTCCGACTCCGCCACATGTCTGCTGTGTGACCTTGGGCAAGTCACTTAACTTCTCGGAGCCTCAGTTACCTCATCTGTAAAATGGGGATGATGACTGTGAGCCCCACGCGGGACAACCTGATCACCTTGTATCCCCCCAGTGCTTAGAACAGTGCTTTGCACATAGTAAGCGCTTAATAAATGCCATCATTATTATTATTATTATAAAATGCTTATGGGTTACTCAGCCAAATGCATAAGTGATGAAGAGGAGAGGGAGGGTAGGGGAAATGGAGCCATAGTTGGAAAAGGCCTCTTGGAGAACATGCAATTTTAGGAGGAGGGGAATACAAAAGGGGAAAAATTTCCAAGCCAGAGGGAGGAAATGGGCAAGAAGTCAGCGACTGGATGAAACTGAGGTATTGAGAGAAAGTTGGTTAGAAGAGAAAAGTGTGAGGATTGGGCTGTAGTAGGAGATCCACAAGGTAAAGTAGGAGAGAGCTGATCTATTATAAAGCTGATGGTAAGGAGTTTCTGCTGCTGTGGAGGTGGTTGGGCAATCATTGCAGGTTTTTGAGGAGTGGGGAGACATGTACTGAATGTTCTTTCAGAAAAATGGTCCAGGCAGCAAAGTGAAATGTGGACTGGGCATCTTCAAAGGGCCAGTCAAGGGAGGAGGTGCGGTAGCGGCGGCGGCAGCGGGTTCTCTGCTCCGCTGTGGCGCTTAGTATGTAGAAAGCTGTACATAGTAAACGCTCAATAAATACGACTGACTTAGACTGTGAGCCCACTGTTGGGTAGGGACTGTCTCTATATGTTGCCAATTTGTACTTCCCAAGCGCTTAGTACAATGCTCTGCACATAGTAAGCGCTCAATAAATACGATTGATGATATGATGATGATGACTGACAGGAGGAGGAGCAGTAGCGGCGGCGGGGGCGCCCACCTGGAGGCGTTGTGCCCCTCTGTGTCCTGCTGTGCCCCGCTGTGGCGCTTAGTATGTAGTAAAGTGTACATAGTAAGCGCTCAATAAATACGATTGAGCAGTCAAGGGAGGAGGCGCGGTAGCGGCGGCGGCGGGGGGCGCTCTGCCCCGCTGTGGCGCTTAGTACGTAGTAAGCTGTACATAGTAAACGCTCAATAAATACGACTGACTGACTGGAAGAGGAGCAGTAGCGGCGGCGAGCTGTACCGCGCTGTGCCCCGCTGTGGCGCTTAGTACGTAGTAAGAAGCAGAGAAGAAGAGAAGCAGCGTGGCCCGGTGGAAAAGAGCACAGGCTTTGGAGTCAGAGGTCATGGGTTCAAATCCCGGCTCTGCCACTTGTCAGCTGTGTGACTTCGGGCAAGTCACTTCACTTCTCTGGGCCTCAGTGACCTCATCTGTAAAATGGGGATGAAGACCGTGAGCCCCCCCCCCCCCCCCGTGGGACAACCTGATCACCTTGTATCCTCCCCAGCGCTTAGAACAGTGCTTTGCACATAGTAAGTGCTTAACAAATACCATCATTATTCGAATCCCAGCTCCGCCACGTCTGCTGTGTGACCTTGGGCAAGTCACTTAACTTCTCGGAGCCTCACTTACCTCATTTGTAGAATGGGGATGATGACTGTGAGTCCCACGCGGGACTACCTGATCACCTTGTGTCCCCCCCAGTGCTTGGAACAGTGCTTTGCACATGGTAAGCACTTAACAAATGCCATCATTATTATTATTATAGAGCACTGTTCCAAACATTTGTGATGTAAAGAGCTCCTACTTGTGAGCTCCTACTGAGAGCTCACCTCCTCCAAGAGGCCTTCCCAGGCTGAGCCCCCTTTTTCCTCTCCTCCTCCCCATCCCAAACGCTTAGTACAGTGCTCTGCACACAGTAAGCACTCAATAAATACGATTGAATGAATGAATCCCCCCGCCTTACCTCCTTCCCCGCCCCACAGCACCTGTATATATGTTTGTCCAGATTTATTACTCTCTTTTTCACTTGTACATATTTACTATTCTATTTATTTTGTTAATGATGTGCATCTAGCTTTATTTCTATCTATTCTGATGATTTGACACCTGTCCATGTGTTTTGGTTTGTTGTCTGTCTCCCCCTCCTAGACTGTAAGCTCGTTGTTGGGTCGGGACCGTCTCCAGATGTTGCCAACTTGTACTTCCCGAGTGCTTAGTACAGTGCTCTGCACACAGTAAGCTCTCAATAAATACGATTGAATGAATGAATGAATAGTAGTAGTAGTAGTAGTAGTAAAGTATACAGAGTAAGCGCTCAATAAAGCAGCGTGGCTCAGTGGAAAAGAGCACGGGCTTTGGAGTCAGAGGTCATGGGTTCTAACCCCAGGTCTGCCAATTGTCAGCTGTGTGACTTTGGGCAAGTCACTTAACTTCTCTGTGCCTCAGTTACCTCATCTGTAAAATGGGGACTAAGACTGTGTGCCCCACGTGGGACAACCTGTAAATAAATACGTACCAATACGTACCAATAAATACGATTGATGACAACCTGACCACCTTGTAACCTCCCCAGCGCTTAGAACAGTGCTTTGCAGATAGTAAGCGCTTAACAAATACCATCATTATTATCAAGCAACGTGGCTCAATGGAAAGAGCCCGGGCTTTGGAGTCAGGGGTCATGGGTTCAAATCCCGGCTCCGCCAATTGCCAGCTGTGTGACCTTGGGCAAGTCACTTAACTTCTCTGGGCCTCAGCGACCTCATCTGTAAAATGGGGATTAAGACCGTGGGGCAACCTGATCACCTTGTATCCCCCCAGCGCTTAGAACAGTGCTTTGCACATAGTAAGTGCTTAATAAATCGTGGCTCAGTGGAAAGAGCACGGGCTTTGGAATCAGAGGTCATGGGTTCGAATCCTGGCTCCGCCACATGTCTGCTGTGTGACCTTGGGCAAGTCACTTAACTTCTCTGAGCCTCAGTTACCTCATCTGTAAAATGGGGATTGAGACTGTGAACCCCACATGGGACAACCTGATCACTTTGTATTCCCCCCGGCGCTTAGAACAGTGCTTTGCACATAGTAAGCGCTTAACAAATGCCAACATTATTATTATTATTAAATGCCGTTATTATTATTATTATTATTATTATGGTGTACAGAGTAAGAACTCAAATACTATTGACTGACAGGAGGAGGAGCAGTAGCGGCGGCGGCCGTTTGGGGGCGCTGTGCCGCGTTGTGCCCGCTGTGCCGCGCTGTGCCGCGGCGGCCGCTTGGGGGCGCTGTGCCGCGCTGTGCCGCGGCGGCCGCCTGGGGGCGCTGTGTCGCGCTGTGCCCGCTGTGCCCGCCGTGCCCAGGCTGTGCCCAGCTGAGCGGCGCCTGGTGCCCCCCACGGCCGCCCGAGTCCTCGGTTGGGCTCCGCCCGTGGGGCCGCTGCGGAGCAGGCCGCCCACCCCGTGCCCAGCGGAGGCTCTCCTCCCGCACACACCCCGCCCCGCCCCCGAAAACGGAACCCGGCCCAGCGCGGGTCTCCGCGGATGGCAGGGGGGGTTGGGGGGCCGCGGGCCGCGGAGCGCAACCTCCTCCAATTGTAGTTTCGTTTTTAAAGACTAAAAAATTCTCCCTACCAGGAGTGGGGTTCGAACCCACGCGGACATATGTCCATTGGATCTTAAGTCCAACGCCTTAACCACTCGGCCATCCTGGTGTCGGTACGGAGCCTCCTTTCCGCCACCCTTACAAGCCTCTCCGGGCCCCGGGGCGGCGGCCTTCTACTCTCCTGACCCCCCGGACGCCTGGTCAATCAATCAATCAATCATCAATCAAGCAATCAATCGTATTTATTGATCGCTTATTGTGTGCAGAGCACTGTACTGAGCGCTTGGGAAGTACAAGTTGGCAACATATAGAGACAGTCCCTACCCAACAGTGGGCTCACAGTCTAAAAAGGGTCTCCCTTTCTCCTTCTCCCCTCCCAGGCCCACAGCGCTCATGTCCATAGCTGCAATTTCACTCATTCATTCATGCATTCACTCCATCAAGCAATCGAATTTATTGAGCGCTTACTGTGTGCAGAGCACTGGACTGAGCGCTTGCGAAGTACAAGTTGGCAACATATAGAGACAGTCCCTACCCAACAGTGGGCTCACAGTCTAAAAAGGGCCTCCCTTTCTCCTTCTCCCCTCCCAGCCCCACAGAGCTCACGTCCATATCTGCAATTTCACTCATTCCTTCATGCATTCATTCATGCATTCACTCCATCATCATCATCAATCGTATTTATTGAGCGCTTACTGTGTGCAGAGCACTGGACTAAGCGCTTGCGAAGTACAAGTTGGCAACCTATAGAGACAGGCCCTACCCAACAGTGGGCTCACAGTCTAAAAAGGGCCTCCCTTTCTCCTTCTCCCCTCCCAGCCCCACAGCGCTCACGTCCATAGCTGCAATTTCACTCATTCATTCATGCATTCATTCATGCATTCACTCCATCAATCACTCGTATTTATTGAGCGCTTACTGTGTGCAGAGCATTGGACTAAGCGCTTGCGAAGTACAAGTTGGCAACATATAGAGACAGTCCCTACCCAACAGTGGGCTCACAGTCTAAAAAGGGTCTCCCCTTCTCCTTCTCCCCTCCCAGGCCCACAGCGCTCACGTCCATAGCTGCAATTTCACTCATTCATTCATGCATTCATTCATGCATTCACTCCATCAGTCAATCGTATTTATTGAGCGCCTACTGTGTGCAGAGCATTGAGCGCTTACTGTGGGCGGAACACTGTGCTAAGCGCTTGGGAAGCACAAACCGGCAACAGATAGGGACAACCCTACCCCACAGCGGGCTCACAGTCTGGAAGGGGGAGACCGACTGCAAAACAGAACATATTTGTATTGATGCCTGTCTCCTCCTCCCTTCCCAGACTGTCAGCTCCTTGAGGACAGGGAATGTGACTGCTTATTGTTCTAGTGTTGCCAACTTGTACTTCCCAAGCTCTGAGTACGGTGCTCTGCACACAGTAAGCGCTAAATAAATACGATTGAATGAATGAATGAATGAATATTGTTTCCCAAGCACTTAGTACGGTGCTCCGCACACGGTAACCGCTCAATAAATGATTGAATGAATGAGTTGGCTTCTTCTCTTCAAGGATTGGCACAGCTCTGGTGTGGCAGGCTATTTTACTTTCAAAAGGCCTCCCCCTTAGTCTCTTCCGTCCTCCCTCGTCCCCCATCCACCGCATTAAACGCACTCCCCAGGGAAGGGAATGAAAAATAATAATAGTATTGGTTAATCCCTTACTTTGTGACCTTGGGCAAGTCACTTAACTTCTCTGTGCCTCAGTTACCTCACCTGTAAAATGGGGATTGACTGTGAGCCCCCCGTGGGACAACCTGATCACCATCTCCCCAGAGCTTAAAACAGTACTTTGCACATAGTAAGTGCTTAATAAATGCCATCGTTATTATTATTATTATTATTATTATTATTATTATTATTATTATTATTATTATTATTATTTGTGCCAGGCACTGTACTAAGTGCTGGAGTGAATACAAGCAAATCAGGTTGGACATAGTCCCTGTCCCACATGGGGTTCACAGTCTCAATCCCCATTTTCCAGATAAGGTCACTGAGGCACAGCAGAAGGGAAGTGATTTACCCAAGTTCATGCAGCAGACAAGTGGGAGAGCAGGGATTAGAATCTATGACCTTCTGACTCTCAGGCCCACGCTCTAGTCACTACGCCATGAAAATGAAAATTGTAGTTTGCTCCTGCTTTGCCCTGCCCAGCAAAGCATGGGCCAAGCTTCCTGAGAAGTGTGGATCACAACACTTTCTGGAATGGGGATGGCACATGCAGACTGCTGGATCCGAATACCTTTGGGGATTCTGTGACCCTCCCCCTCCCCCCACTTCAACCACACAGATGGGCATACTTGAGCACCCCGCCAGTCAATGGCCCTGGCTCCCCAAGTGACCTCAGAATCAAGATGGCCTGGACTGTCCCAACTGCCAGCGTGGCTTAGTGGATAGAGCACCAGCCTGGGAGTCAGAAGGACCAAACTCTGCCCTCTCCCTGACTTTCCCATCACTGTTGACGGCACTACCATCCTTCCCATCTTACAGGCCCGCAACCTTGGTGTCATCCTCGACTCCGCTCTCTCGTTCACCCCTCACATCCAAGCCATCACCAAAACCTGCCGGTCTCAGCTCCGCAACATTGCCAAGATCAGCCCTTTCTTCTCCATCCAAACCACTACCCTGCTCATTCAAGCTCTCATCCTATCCCATCTGGACTACTGTATCAGCCTCCTCTCTGATCTCCCATCCTCGTGTCTCTCCACACTTCAATCCATACTTCATGCCGCTGCCCGGATTGTCTTTGTCCAGAAACGCTCTGGGCATGTTACTCCCCTCCTCAAAAATCTCCAGTGGCTACCAATCAATCTACACATCAGGCAGAAACTCCTCACCCTGGGCTTCAAGGCTGTCCATCACCTCGCCCCTTCCTACCGCACCTCCCTTCTCTCCTTCTCCAGCCCAGCCCACACCCTCCACTCCTCTGCCGCTAATCTCCTCACCGTGCCTCGTTCTCGCCTGTCCTGCCGTCGACCCCCGGCCCACGTCATCCCCCTGGCCTGGAATGCCCTTCCTCTGCTCATACGCCAAGCTAGCTCTCTTCCTCGCTTCAAGGCCCTACTGAGAGCTCACCTCCTCCAGGAGACCTTCCCAGACTGAGCCCCCTCCTTCTTCTTCCCCTCGTCCCCCCTCCATCCCCCCTTCTTACCTCCTTCCCTTCCCCACAGCACCTGTATATATGTATATATGTTTGTACATATTTATTACTCTATTTATTTATTTTACTTGTACATATCTATTCTGTTTATTTTATTTTGTTAGTATGTTTGGTTTTGTTCTCTGTCTCCCCCTTCTAGACTATGAGCCCACTGTTAGGTAGGGACTGTCTCTATATGTTGCCAACTTGTACTTCCCAAGAGCTTAGTACAGTGCTCTGCACACAGTAAGTGCTCAATAAATATGATTGATTGATTGATTGATTGACCTGGGTTCCATTTGTCTGCTGTGTGACCTTGGGCAAGTAACTTTAACTTCCCTCTGTTTCAGTTACCGCATCTGTAAAATGGGGATAAGAGTGTGAGCCCCATCTGGGACAGGGACTGTATCCGACCTGATTAGCTTCTATCAAATCCAGTGCTTACAACTGCTTGGCACATAGTAAGTGCTTAACAAGTACACTACTACTACTACTACTACTACTACTACTACTACTACTACTACTACTACTACTACTGCTACTGTAGTAAATATAAATATAATAAATAAAATAATATAAATATAATAATATATTATATATAAATATAATGTCAGAGTTCATTACCCAAGAGTGAGGGCCACCTCTGCTCACCACACCACCCTCAAGATGGAGGTTCATGATGACTTGGAGCCCGCTGTGGGCAGGAATTGTCTCTACTTGTTGCTGAATTGTACTTTCCAAGTGCTTAGTACAGTGCTCTGCACACAGTAAGCACTCAATAAAAAAGATTGAATGAATGAGTGATGGGCTAAACAGAATCAGTGGGTGTGGGGATGAAACCAGATCCCCTTCCAACCTCTTCCCAACCCACCCTAAACTCTATCGCTGAAGACGAATCAACTAATCAACAGTATTTACTGAGCCCTTATTGTGTCCTTTATACTAAGCACTTGGGAGCATCTCGTTCAGCTGCCAATATTTCCTTGGATCTGGTCCCATTACAACTACAACGTCCAAGAATCTTAGGCACTGGGAGAATGTGACCTCAATGTTTGGAAACATCTCCACATTGTTCACATTCTGTTGCCTTGAAGTTCAGTGTCCATACTGAACAACCCCCATCAGGCTTGGGTCACTCCAGAGATCTCAAACCAAATCATCCCCCTCTCCTTGCCAGGCTTGGATCTGAGCAGGGAGGCCCTAAATCCTTCTTTCCTCCAGGTTTAGGGCCTTTGGGGACTAGGTAGGCCATAATGAGCAGCTGAGGTACCGCAGGCATTCACAATAAACAGTTGTCTGTGAATAGTAATAATAATAATTGTGGTATTTGTTAAGTGCTTACTACGTGCCAGGCATGGTACTAAGCACTGAGATGGATACAAGCAAATCAAGTTGGACACAGTCCCTGTCCCACATCGGGCTCGCACTCTCAATCCCCATTTTACAGATGAGGTAACTGAGGTAAAGAGAAGCAAAGTGTCTTGCTCAAGGTCACACAGCAGACAAGTGGCAGAGCTGAGATTAGGACCCACAACGATAATAATTTTGGTGTTTGTTAAGCGCTTACTATTTGCCAAGCACTGTTCTAAGCACTGGGATAGATACAAGGTAATCAGGTTGGACATAGTCCCTGTCCCACTTGGGACTCACAGCCTTGATTCCCATTTTGCAGATGAGGTAACTGAGGCACAGAGAAGTGAAGCATCTTGCCCAAGGTCACACAGCAGAAATGTGGCAGAGACGGGATTAGAATTCGGGTCCTCTAACTCACTGGCCCAGGCTCTTCCACTCTTTCCAAAAATACCGTAATTATTATTAGACCACGCTGCTTCTCATTAAGCCATGCGGCTGCAGTCCATGTGAACCATCTGCAAATATATGTGTGCATTTTCTATGTATAATGTTCACGTACGATATCTGCCATCACTTTTGGAAGTGAGTACTCTTTCCAGTTTGGGTGGTTTGGGGCAAAGATAAAATTCCACTTAGCACAGATCAGGAGGAAGCATGTGGGACTATTCAACATGTAGTTCAGTGTTCACACTAACGAGATGTATGACTATAAATAACATTTCTTTGAGTGTTTTCCCTTCACTTTGACTTCCTGCAGCAAAGTGTTGAGCAAGCAGCAACTTTCGGCAGACAAGACGATAGCGAACAGTTTCCATAACATGAAATGTCTTCATGATGTCAGTGCTTTCGAAATGTTTGTAGGAAAATAATTTGCTATATTAAATGTATTTTCCCTCGGTGATATGTCTATTTCCTTAGACCATTTCTTTCGTTACAGGTGCTGTGCCAAATTGGTTTCTTTAGCATTGCTCATGAGTTCAGGACTGTTGGAAATGATAAAACCATCTCTTTTTTTACAGCCGCTGATATTCTCTGACCAGAGGTCAAGACATAAAGTAAGTGAATGTTAGTTGTCCAAATGAATGAATATTATATATTGAAATATGAGTACACAAAACCTAGGAACGTCGAAGTTAGAATTTTCAAGCCCCTTGACACCCGCTCTTGTGCATTGAGATTCTTATCTTTCTTCCTGTATTTTCTCATTACAGATTTGTGCAAAATATAGATGCCAAAGTTCATTCCATGTGTATTTTATTATATTTTAACTATATCTATTGCTTCTGTATCATGCCTAGGCAATATAAAAAACAATAAATACTGAAGCAACATGGCCCAATGGAAAGAGCATAAACCTGGGAGTCAGAGGACCTGTTTTCTAATCCTAGCTCTTCCACTGGGCAGCTGTGTGACCTTGGGCAAGACACTTAACTTCTCTGTGCCTCAGTTATCTCATCTGTAAAATGGGAATTAAGACTGTGTACGAATGTGGGACATGGACTGTTTCCAATCTGATTACCTTGTATCTACCCCAGCACTTAGTACAGTGCCTGGAATGTAGTAAGTGCTGAACAAATAACCATTAAAAAAAATTCCTGTTCTCCTTCCTACATAGTTTGTGGGACCTGATGATCTTGTATCTATCCTCTAGGGCTTAGTACAGTGCTTGACACATAGTAAGAGCTTAAATACCACAATTTTTTTCTTTACACAATGTGTCTGAACTCTGGCTTCAGAGACCACTCCACATGAAAATCTTTAGTTGTAATTGCCAGTCTGCACTTTTCTAAAAGAACTAAATGCCTTCATCATCATTCAAGAAACATTTAAATGAATTCCTAGAAACCTGTATGTCCTACATAAGAAGATTTTTAATCCCATGCAGTAAATCACCTCTAAATCAAAGAGCCAACATGACTCTTGAGAAACTTATAGATTCTGTCACTGTGGCGTCAAATTCTGAAAGTTATACTAAATAATAGGATTTGGACTTGCCCATGGCACTAGCTTTGTCTATTCATACCCAGCCATCCCAACAAAATGTCATTGTCGATGGCACTTATTGAGCACTTAATTTATGCAGAACACTGTACTGAGCACTTAGGAGAATACAACAGTCACTGAGCATTTAGGAGAATACAACACAACAGATGTGCTCTGCCCACAGAGAGTTTACAGTGTAGAGGGGAAGAGATGGGGACATAGAGAATGCAGAGGTCATCCTCTTGGTGATGCAGGAAGCCAGAATGGAAACTGGCTCTGACACCTACCTTGTGTTACTGAGCATATATGCCGGAGAGGCGACATAAAGCATTTTAAGCAGGTAGGCCCATCAGGCAGAATCGGGTCCCAGGCAGGCTAGGCCGGGCAACTCTTGCCACCAGGCCCTTTGTTGAAGGGAAATGCATTTCTATCTTGGCAGCGTGGCTTAGTGAAAGGAGCACAGGCCTGCGAGTCAGAGAACCCGCATCCTAATCCCGGCTTTGCCACTTGCCTGGAGGGTGACCTTGGCCAAGTCACTTCACTTCTCTGGGCCTCGTTACCTCATCTGTAAAATGGGGATTGAATGCTGTGAGCCCCATGTAGGACAAGGGACTGTGTCCAACCCAATTTGTTTGAAGCCACCCCAGCGTTTAGTACGGTGTCTGGCATATAGTAAGCACTTAACAAATACTATAATTATTATTAATAATAATAATAATAATGGTAAAAATAATAATAATTCCTTTGGGGCTAAAATAAAACAAAAAAAATCAAAACTATTTCAGGGTGGGGCTTAAATGCAGAAAATTAAAGAAACCTTAAACAATATAACAATATGAGCCCCCTTCCTGTACCTTGACCAAGGAGCTGGAGTTTAGCACAGCAATAGGGGAGGTTAGAACCTTCAGCTGGGGGCTGGGGGTTGGAGACATGAGAACTATGGGGGGCACTTGACATTGCTGCGTCTACCCACCACTGCAGCTGTATGTGAGCCAGGGGGTCGGGCGCAGTGGAGCAGGAAACACGCTGGACTGTGCAGTTACTTAAACTCAAGGCTGAGGAAAGAGGGAGGCAGGTGGGGGGACCTGTCCAGGGCCCTGCATGGAGCAAGGCTCTGCACTGGCCCACCCCAGGATTCAGCCTAGTGGAAAGAGCTCAGGCTTGGGAGGCAGAGAAACTGGGTTCATTCATTCATTCAATCGTATTTATTGAGCACTTACTGTGTGCAGAGCACTGTACTAAGCACACAATTCTAATTGCAGTTCCACTACTTGTCTGCTGTGTGACCTTGGGCAAATCACTTTACTTCACTGTGCCTCAGTTACCTCATCTGTACAATGGGGATGAAGACTGTGAGCCCTACATGGGACAGGGACTGTGTCTGACCCAATTATCTTTTATCTCCCCCAGCACCCAGTACATAGCCGTTATTATTATACAGTCCTCTAGACTCTAAGCTCACTGTGGGCAGGGAATGTGTCTGTTTATTGTTGCTCTGTACTCTCCCAAGACTTAGTACAGTGCTCTGCACACAGTAAACACTCAATAAATACAATTGGCTGACTGAATGACTGAGTGCAGAGCAGATCCCGGGGCATCCATTCATTCATTCAATTGTATGTATTGAGCGCTTACTGTGTGCAGAGCACTGTACTGAGTGCTTGGGAAGTACAAGTTGACAACATACAGAGATGGTCCCTACCCAACAACGGGCTCACAGTCTAGAAGGGGGCATGGAGCTTCCCCAGTTGCCGCCTCCCTCACTTCACCTCTGAGGATGGGGACTCTGGGCTAGGCCAGACTGTGGTCAGGGATGCTCCTGTTTGGGGGTGGAGCTGGGGAAGGGGCAGGGAAGGCCCTTCGCTGATCCACCTCCTCAAACCACTCCAGCTGTTTGGGAAGAGGTAGCAGCAAGACTAACTTTGCACCGGAGCATGTTCCCACCACACCATGGTGACCTGAGGTCTGGGTACTGGTACCACCCCTGGCACCTTCCAAGTGCACACCTGCCAACAGGCAAAGTTTTCAAGCGTTTGGGATCCAGGTGGCCCAATTCCCCAGTTTTTCTCTGAAAAGTCTGGAAAGGGTGTAAACTGTAAATCCAAACTTCGCAGAGCTCCTAACTTATCGATCATGTTTGGAGATTTTTCAACCATTTTCCATAGGACCCTTGGAAGCTTTGGGAAGTGTTATCTAATGATAATGGCAAGTGTACACCATCTCAGCCACCTGCATTCTCCAGCTCTGTGTGTGTGTGTGTATCTACAAGTATACACACACACACCCCTCTCACGGTTGCACCTGGTCTACATGTTTTGTTTTGTTGTCTGTCTCCCCCTTCTAGACGGTGAGCCCGTTGTTGGGTAGGGACCGTCTCTATATGTTGCCGATTTGTACTTCCCAAGCGCTTAGTACAGTGCTCTGCACACATTAAGCGCTCAATAAATACGAATGAATGAATGAATGAGAGTTTTCAGTACTCTACCAGTCTCGACTATGGGAGGGAGAGTCAAGTAGAGACATACCTATTCCATTCCTAGCTTGGCCAGTGGCTAGTGAGTGGAAGGCAATCTGCTGCAAGTCAAAACTAAATCTGCGCTGGACAGCAGCTGCATGGAAGAGAGTCAAGGGCAGAAATTCAAGTTTACTGCGTGGAAGGAGGCAATGGTAAACCACTTCCATACTTTAATCAAGAAAACTCTATGGATCCCCTACCAGAATGATTGCAGATGGAAGTGGGCATTCTGGGACAGATGTGTCCATGGAGTTGCTGTGCGTTGGGATGACTTGATAGCATAAAACAAGACAGGAATACACACACACACACACACACACACACACACACACACAGAGTACAAGAATGTATATATGCTAATGGTATTTGTTAAGTGCTTACTATGTCCCAGGCACTGTGCCTTAGGGTATAAACAAGCTATATACTGGGGTATATACAAGCTAATTGGGTTAGACACAGTCCATGTCCCACATGGGGCTCATTGTACTAAGTATCTCTAGGCTGTAAACTCTTTGTGGGCAGGGAATGAGTCTACCAACTCTGTTATATTGTACTCTCCCAAGTAAACCGGGGCCTGGAGCAGCAGGTTTAAAAGGAGTTGGGTTGCAGAGGGAGCACGGGGAGATTGGAGCAAATGGAAAGACTAGCCAGGGAAGCATGTAGCTATTGGGGGTTCCAAAGAGATCCCACCAGGTAGGTTGAGTAAAAAACTCCAGATAAGGCATTCTATATGGCCATCCCCACCTTCCATCACCTAAAAATCCCCTTCCTTCCCTCTTTGCACTCTCCCTCCCTACTGGGGCCCTGGTCTTCGGTTCAGGGAGTCTGTAGGGCAGGGGATCTGTGGGTCAAGGGGCCTGCAGAGTAGGGTGGTGGGGGTCTGCTGAGAGGGGAGTGGTCTGGAGCCTCTGGAAACTCAATGCATTACCAGATTTTTGGATAAGGATCCACCACTGCCCCACCTCAAGGGGGAAATCCATGATCTGTAGCATTGTCAGGTGAAACTGATTTCCTTAAGGACATGCATAATGGTTCACTCAACCGGCTAATATGACCATATGGGTTGACCAAGCACCATTGATTAAGGACATGGAATCCTTGAGCTGCTCTGATCACTGACCAACTGTTTTACTTTCATCTATACAAAGGGCGTCTTCTTGGAAACATTTCTCGACAGACAGGTTTCTTGCCGAAAGAAGAATGCGAAGAGTAGATACAAACTGCAAAGAGAAGGAATGGCACCCTCTTTGTGCCTCTTCCAGGGTGTAAAGGACCAGTGCACAGCATAAGATACAAAAAAAATTAGAGAGGGAGGAGAAGATTTGGAGAATAGCAAACTATTTATAAATTAGAGACTCTACCTCCACAACTCCTGTTTAAGTCAATGAGAGTTATCTTTGAGTAGGAAATATGTAGTTGAATCACCATCATCATCATCATAAACAATGATGTTTTTCAAGAACTTACTGTGTGTAGAGCACTGTACTAAGCGCTTGGAAGAGTACAATACAATGGAGTTGGTAGAAAAGTTCCCTGACCACAATGAGTTTACTGTCTAGAGTCTACAATCCCTTCTACGTTTAATAACATGTCTAGCTATAGTAATAATCCTTTCCTCTTCTCCCACTCCCTTTTGCGTCACCCTGACTTGCTCCCTTTATTTATCTCCCCTCCCAGCCCCACAGCAGTTATGTACATATCTCTAATTTATTATTTATATTGCTGTCTGACTCCCCCTCTAGACTGTAAGCTCATTGTGTCTGTTTATTGTTACACCTGTCTACATGTTTTGTTTTGTTGTCTTTCTCCCCCTTCTAGACTGTGAGCCTGTTGTTGGGTAGGGACCGTCTCTATATGTTGCCGACTTGTACTTCCCAAGCGCTTAGTACAGTGCTCTGCACACAGCAAGCACTCAAGCACTCAATAAATACGATTGAATGAATGAATGAATATTGTACTTTCCCAAGGGCCTAGTAGAGTGCAACTACTCTAGTTTGCTCTGCAAACACTAAGTGCTCAATAAATAGGATTGAATGAATGAAGTTTAGTAATAACACAAACACCTGGCCTGCATCCAGATATCCGTTCCCTTGTTACTGTCCCCGACACTTCTCCTGTTCCTATTGTCACTTCTTTTCCTTCGGCAGCAGGACTCGCTCTCTCTTCCAAGACCAGCCCTGTTACTCCTCTTCCCCACAGCTGCTCTGAGAAATGCAGCCCTCTTGCCTCCAGGGTTACCTCTAATTCCATGCTGCCCTTCCAACATTTTTCCTTACTCCGGTTCCTGCCCCTCCTATGGGCCCAGCCCTCTGGTCAGTCACCACCTGGGAACTAACTCCAAGCCAATCACAGTACTCAGAGTGACCCAGTAGAGACAACTTCTAGTTATACTGAGGGATGAGGGCAAAAGTGGACAGGTTAACCCTTAAATATTTGTGCTATGTTAAATCTGTATTGCACTATTCTTCTGGACTAGGTATACGTGCAGGTGCTTACTGGTAGCTCATAAATAAAATCTGAAATAAATTCTGCTTACAAGCCAAAAATTTTCTTCTGTTTGATTTCTGAATTAAACAATCTCATACCACTATGTTGACCAACCTGTCTTCTTCCATGATACAAAATGTCCTACTTGACAAGAGTTAGGTTTAAAAGACACCACTAGAATAGACAAATATGCTTGGAGATTGGATAGTTTTAATAACACAATATCCAGAGCATTTATGTCTTAAGAGAACTGAAGAAATACTTTGAGGGGAAGGTCATAATAATTGGGGAAGCAGCGTGGCTCAGTGGAAAAAGCACGGGCTTTGGAGTCAGAGGTCATGGGTTCAAATCCCGGCTCTGCCAATTGTCAGTTGTGTGACTTTGGGCAAGTCACTTCACTTCTCTGTGCCTCAGTTACGTCATCTGGAAAATGGGGATTAAGATTGTGAGCCCCCCGTGGGACAACCTGATCACCTTGTAACCTCCCCAGCACTTAGAACAGTACTTTGCACATAGTAAGTGCTTAATAAATGCCATTATTATTATTAATAATAATTATAATGATAAGTGGTATTTGTTAAGCACTATTACATGCCAAGCACTGGAATTAAACACTGTGGTAGATACAACTCAATCAGATCAGACACAGTTCCTGTCCCACATGGGGCTCACAGTCTAAGTAGAAGAGAGTAGGATTTAACCCGCATTTTCACAAATGAGGGAACTGAGGCACAGAGCAGTTAAGTCACTTGCCCAAGGTCTCACAGCAGATAAGCAGCAGAGCTAGCATTAGAACCCAGGTCCTCTAACTCCCAGGCCATTCTCTTTCCATTAGGTCACACTGCCTCTCTGAGGGTGGTTTGTGTAGCTCCTATTATATTAAGACTTCTGACTTGTGGACTCTGTGTATATATCTATAATTCCATTTATCTATTTTGATGGTATTGACACTGCCTACTTGTTTTGTTTTGTTGTCTGTCTCCCCCTTCTAGACTGTGAGCCCATTGTTGGGTCTCTATCTGTTGCCAAATTATACTTTCCAAGCACTTAGTACAGCACTCTGCACACAGTAAGCGCTTAATAAATATGATTGAATGAATGAATGACTCTTCTAGATTTTTACTTGACAAAAACAAAAAACTACCAGCTGTTTCCCTTTGTATTTTTGAAACATATTTTGCAAATTAAGCCAGAGAAGATAGAAGATATTGCCCACAGGCAGTTGCTCTGAAGGACCACTTTGCCATGCTAGACATTTAACTTCTACATTTTTCCAAAATCCTACTCCAGTCTGGACAAGCTTTTTGATTTTACCTTCCCTTTGGCTAGCCAAAGATTTGGAGAAAACATTTCTAGAAGTTGGAGGGTAATCTAGGCCTTGTTTTCTAAATTTATCATTTTTTCATTTTCCCCAAGCACTAGAATGGAACCTAGAAGGCTTGAATGTGTCCCTAGCTCTTTGGCTGATTTTCTGTGTACCCTGGAATAAGTCCCTTAACTTCTCTGACCTTTATAAGTATCCTATCCTTAAAATGGTGAATAGCTGCATTTAACTCTGCCTTGAATGTGCATTGTGATATTTAAATGGTCAACGTTTGCCTATCAATTTATGTTTAGAAAAGAGCATTAGACTCTACAGTATTTGAATTAACTTGAATTAATTGAATTAATTTATTGAATTATTGAATTAAATTGAATTGATAAATTGAATTAATTTGAATTACAACACCTGAGCAATGCTGAAACATCTATCTAAATTGTTTGGCACATAGTAAATGCTTGACAATTACTACAATTGTTATTATTATTATTAGATTGTCTTGGGAGGATTTTTGCTACTCCTTGAAACTATCAAATAATAAATAACATACATTAGACAACAGTCACACTTAGATCTTTAAATTTACAGAGATCATACATTAATTCTACTAATATCTGTCTCCCCTTAAGACTGTAAGCGTGTTGTGGGCAGAGAACACTTCTACCAACTCTTCCAAGTGCTTGATACAGTGCTCTGCATACAGTAAAAGCTCAATATATTAATAATGATGATCAATGTTAAGGTTCACAAATAACCCAGTGAGTGCTCAATAAATGCCACTGACTATGGTTGGCACTCACTCTCAGTGTTTCAGGGGTGAGGGGGCTGAAAAAGATGGATGAGTGGCTCGGAGTCACTTACACACTGAGCACACCCAAAGATCATCCTTTGGGCTTCCTCTCCAGTGGCTCTTTGCAGAGCGTGACATGTTTGTGCTATTTTAATAACTCTATTGCCCCAGGAATCAACTGCCCCTCATATGCCAAACCCTAAAGATGAGCACATCAGCCTTTGTCTACAGCTTGAGCACTGAGGCTGTGCCAGTTCTGAGCAGCATTTAATAATAATAATAATGATGTTGGTATTTGTTAAGCGCTTACTATGTGCCAAGCACTGTTCTACACGCTGGGGTAGGTACAAGGTAATCAGGTTGTCCCATGCGGGGCTCACAGTCTTCATCCCCATTTTACAGATGAGGTAACTGAGGCACAGAGTTCAAAGCCCTACTGAGAGCTAACCTCCTCCAGGAGGCCTTCCCTGACTGAGCCCCCTCCTTCCTCTCCCCCCCTTCCATTCCCCCCGCGTTACCTCCTTCCCCTCCCCACAGCACCTGTATATATGTATATATGTTTGTATGTATTTATTACTCTATTTTATTTGTACATATTTATTCTATTTATTTTATTTTGTTAATATGTTTTGTTTTGTTGTCCGTCTCCCCCTTCTAGACTGTGAGCCCGCTGTTGGGTAAGGACCGTCTCTGTCTGTATGTTGCCAACTTGTACTTCCCAAGCGCTTAGTCCAGTGCTCTGCACACAGTAAGCGCTCAATAAATACAATTGAATGAATAAATGAACAGAGAAGTTAAGTGACTTGCCCAAGGTCACACAGCTGACAAGTGGCAGAGCCAGGATTAGAACCCATAACCTCTGACTCCCAAGCCTGGGCTGCTTCTCATATAGTCCCTTCCAGATCCAACATCACCCCTTCCTGATTCCACAGCCCCATGGTGCTGCCTTTCTCAGCTCCCCTGTTCTTTGGGCCCAATATTCTCCTCCATATCCTCTACCTCTATCCCAGTGCCAGGGATCCTTGGGAGAGCAGTGGGGAATTTGGGGGCCAGGAAAGTATCAATCAATCGTTTTAAGTGAACACCTATTGTTACGGTATTTGTTAGACACTTACTATGTGTCAGACACTTTACTAAGGGCTGCAGCAAATATAAGTTAATTGGGTTGGGCACAGTCCCTGTCCCACATGGGGCTCACAGTCTTAATCCCCATTATATGGATGAGGTAACTGATGCCCAGAGAAGTGAAGTGGGATGCCCAAGTTTACACAGCAGACAAGTGGCAGAGCTGAGATTAGAACCCAGGACCTTCTGACTCCTAGGCCCGTGCTCTGTTGAGTGAAGAGCATTATATTAAGTGCTTGGGAGGGTACAACTGTGTAAGAGATGTTTCCTGGCCTCAAGAAGAGACCCCCTCTAGACTGTAAGCTCATCATGGGCAGGGAATGTATCTGTTACATCGTACTCTCCCAAGCTCTTAGTACAGTTCTCTGCATGCAGTAAGCACTCAATAAATATGATTGAATGATCAATGGGAGAGACTGAAAGACAAAAACTAAATCATATCTCTCCCAAGAATCCTTTCCTGAATGATCTCTCTTTTCTCCGGCTTATTGTCCTGCCTTTCTGCATCTCCTCTGCACTTCATCATCAATGCTACTTACTGAGCACTTACTATCTGCAGAGCACTGTACTAAATGCTTGGGAGAGTACAGTGCAACAGAGTTGGCAGACACAATTCTGTCCCACAACGAGCTTACTTGATCTGTATGCCTGAAGCACTTTGATTCTCATCCCATTCAATCAATCAATCATATTTATTGAGCACTTACTGTATACTTAGAGAAGCAGTGTGGCTTGGTGGAAAGAGCATGGGCTTGGGAGTAAGAGGACATGGGTTCTAATCCCGGCTCCGCCACTTGTCTGCTGTGTGACCTTGGGCAAGCAACTTCACTTCTCTGTGCCTCTTACCTCATCTGGAAAATGGGGAGGAAGATTGTGAGCCCCACATGGGACAACCTGATTACTTTGTATCTGCCCCAGCACTTAGAACAGTGCTTGATACAAAGTAAGTGCTTAATAAATACCATAATAATAATTATTATTATCATTATACAGATTACTGTACTAAGCACCTGAGAGAGCACAATATAACAGGGTTGGTAGACACGTTCCCTGCCCTCCCAGCCCCAAAGTAATTTTGTACCCCTCCCTGCCCCTTCCCCTATCCAAAATTTGTTTTAATATCTGTCTCCACAACTCTACTGTAAATTCTTTGTGGACAGGAATTATGTCTACCAGCTCTGTTGTATTGTATTCTCCCAAGCACTTAATAACTACCAAATCTATTTTACTCTCCCAAGAACTTAGTAAAGAGCTCTTTATGCAGTAAACATTCAATAAATACCTATTTATTTAGCATCCCATAATCCTGCTATACTTCACCCCTTTTCAGTCCACAATCCATGCTATATTGACCTAACAATTTTGCATCATCACTTGGCACATTTCTCCACTTTACAAAAGCCTCTTATGGTTACCTACCTCCTTCAGCATCGAGCAGAAACTTCTCCTTACCATTGGTTTTAAGGCTTTCCTTCTGCTCGGTCCACTTACATATCGGTTCTCCTCATCCCTTACTCTTCCACTGGCACGCTTCACTCTTATCGAATCCACCTTCTAGTCGTAACTCACTTTCAATTCTTCCATCTCATGCTTTCCAAGCCTGTTCTCATGACCTGGAATTTCCTTTCCCCCCCAAACCCACCAGACTTCTCCCCATCTAACCCTCCTAAAATCCCTCTTCCTCCAGGAAGCCTTCCCCAGTCAATTAACACCCCAGTCTTGTCAGCCCAACTCCTACTTTTAGCACTCCAGTGCTTCATTCCCATCCTCAGCTCTTGTTTATATATATATCCTTATTAATCTATTCCATTTGTATTAACCCTATTGTACTTTGCAAAGCAGTTAGTGCAGTCCTCTGCACAAACCATTCATTGATTCAATTATATTTATTGAACACTTACTGTATCCAAAGCACTACACTAAGCACTTGGGAGAGTAATAGGCACTCAATAAACGCTATTGATATCTTTTTCTGTACATGCAATCATTTAAGCTGTTTCATCGTGAGGTATTTGTACTGATTCATGCTTTATACTTGTTCTTCCTCTGCCTTTCATTATCTTGAGAACATTTGTGTTTTGTCTCTGCTAGTTAACCGGTTACTCCTTGAGGGCAGAGACTGTGTGCCTTGATACCACTGCATGTCATCAAGCACTTAATAGAGTGTTTGGTACTCTGCATGTACCTAAACAAATATCATTGATTGTTCTGTTTCTCCTTTTTTGCTTGCAAACTCCTGTTGGTATTTTATTGTAAATGCTTCAATTTGTAAAGGCAGTCCTCAACGAGTAGAAAAAGACTGAGGGCTGAGGTGATATTGTGCAAATTCACTGCAGGCATGCTCAACTCACATGATAGGCAGAGAGGATACCAGTGTTAGATTAAGTGGCTTCAATGGTGTATGTACGTGTAAATGAGCAGATGTTACAAGTTCACCATGAAATTATTTTAAAATCATCCTCAGTCCTCAGTAGTTTCCTGTCAAGATAGGATCTTTACTGGCCTCTGCAAAATTAGCACCATGTAAGGGATGAATGTTGAAAAACTTCAGTGCAAAGCATTGTCTCTACTTTTTGTTTTTGGATATCCTTGAATCATGTTTAATTTTTGCTGTTTTCTAACTTTTTTGAGAATGGTAGATTACTTCAGGACATCTTTATTTGGTTTGAAAATGCTTACGTGGCCCAGTATGAAGTTTTGAAACACAGGTCATCAGGTTAACAATAACAAACTATTAAGAGGCCAAAAACATTGGTGGGTTTTGACACATGTCTGCAAAGACTAACGTAATGACAAATTAAAGTCACTTCATTCATTCATTCAATTGTATTTATTGAGCACTTACTGGGTGCAGAGCACTGTACTAAGTGCTTGGGAAGTACAAGTTGGCAACGTATAGAGACAGTCCCTACCCAACAGCTGGCTCACAGTCTAGAAGGGGGAGACAGACAAGAAAACAAAACATATTAGCAAATTAAAATAAATAGAATAAATATGTACAAATAAAATAAATAAATAGAGTAATAAATATGTACAAACATATATACAGGTGCTGTGGGGAGGGGAAGGAGGTAAGGCAGGGGGATGGGGATGGGGAGGAAGGGGAGAGGAAGGAGGGGGCTCAGTCTGAGGAAGGAGGGCGCTTATCAGCCCAACCGCAGCCGCTGCTTCCCCCACCCCACCCGACCCCACCTGGGGAGTGCCAGCTTCCCCCCTCCCCAACAAGGCTCGGCTTTGGGCATGGGAAGGTTGAAACAGGCCCTGCGATACCGCCTTGCCCCTTTTTTTGTGGTATTTGCCAAGTCTTTAGAGAAGCAGCGTGGTTCTGTCGAATCGACGATGATGATTTATAGAATCCATGTTTCTTAATGACCCAAGGTTATCTTTGCATATTAATTATTTATATTAATGTCTGTCTAGTCCTCTAGACTGTCTGCTTGCTGTGGGCAGCAAACATATCTACCAATTCTGTTGTATTGTACTCACCCATGTGCTTATTCCACTGCTCTGAAGCTACGGCCTGGACACTGACTTGATTTGAGGACAAAGCATAGCTGGGCTGGCAGCCTTGGGAGCCAAGAGGGGAAGGACAGGAGTCAAATGGGATCCAGATTGATCCTGTGGCTGGACCTACTTCAGAGTCTGCCTCATTCCGAAGAATATTATAAATGGAAGCTTGTTGTGGGCAGGGTTCGTGTTTAACAACTCTGTTATATTGTACCCTCCCAAGCACCTAGTATAGTGCTCTGCACACAGTCAGTGCTTGGTAAATACCATTGATGATGATGGTGATGATATAAACAATTTAGCTGCAATTCAACTCACCCCAAATTTCACTTGAAGCAAGATGGAGGAGAGTCAGGAGCAGCCCTCTCTTGTTCTGTGGAAGTAAAGCAAGTTGGGGCAACCAGTCCTGAGAACTGGGAACTCTGGGAAGGGACAGAATGCAGGGGATTGGACAGGAAACAAGAAACAACTCCCTTTGAAATAACTGAATTTGGATTAAGTAATGATGTGTAGCGAGGGTGAATACAGAAAATGCAAACAGAATCTAAATACACACTGTTTAAAAATCAATTTCCTCTTCCTTTAATTGTTTGATAATAATAATGATGATGGCATTTATTAAGCGCTTACAATGTGCAAAGCACTGTTCTAAGCACTGGGGAGGTTACAAGGTGATGAGGTTGTCCCACGGGGGCTCACAGTCTTAATCCCTATTTTACAGATGAGATAACTGAGGCTCGAAGTCTCACAGCTGACAATTGGCGGGGCCGGGGTTTGAACCCATGACCTTTGACTCCAAAGCCCGTGCTCTTTCCAGTGAGCCATGATGTTTGATGAACACTTCTCTGTCCACAGACCGTTGAAGCGGTTTTCTTGAGATCTGGCCCAAGGAAAATTCCCTGGCATGGAGTTACAGTAAACCAGAATAAAGTGTGCTGAGAACTGTTTATCTTTGCTGTCAAAAGATGATCACCGTACTTGATTTTATCACTCCATAAACTGCTCCCTTTAGAAGGTGAATGAACTTTCCACAAGGTGGTCAGGGGGACATACACAATTAAGGGGTCCCATCAGTTCCCCTGCTAACCTAAGAATAAACTCCCCTCCTCTGCCACTAATCTCCTCACTGTGCCTTGTTCTCGCCTGTCCCGCCGTCGACCCCCGGCCCACATCATCCCCCTGGCCTGGAATGCCCTCCCTCCCCACATCCGCCAAGCTAGCTCTCTTCCTCCCTTCAAAGCCCTACTGAGAGCTCACCTCCTCCAGGAAGTCTTCCCAGACTGAGCCCCCTCCTTCCTCCTCCCTCTCCTTTCCCTCCCCATCCCCCCGCCTTACCTCCTTCCCCTCCCCACAGCACCTGTATATATGTATATATGTTTGTAGGTATTTATTACTCTATTTATTTATTTATTTTATTTGTACATATTTATTCTATTTATTTTATTTTGTTAACATGTTTTGTTTTGTTGTCTGTCTCCCCCTTCTAGACTGTGAGCCCGCTGTTGGGTAGGGACTGTCTCTATATGTTGGCAACTTGTACTTTCCAAGCACTTAGTACAGTGCTCTGCACACAGTAAGTGCTCAATAAATACGATTGAATGAATGAATGCTCTGCATACAGTAAGCACTCAATAAATACCACTGATGATAATGATGATTAGCTGGCAAAAGTGAGGATTTATTTTTACAACTGAAACCTCTCTAGAGGAAATGAAATTCAGAATACTAGTCATTACAATGATTAATCACTACAGCCATAGATTTTCTAGAATGGGCAATAAAAGTTGGGTATTAAGTTTCTATTTAAATCTGCCCAGCAGGTACCTTATACATTAAAAGAGTGGGCAGGTGGCAGAACCTACTGAGGGAAAATAAAGAGTCTGAAAAAGAAAAATTGCTGAACACACATACTGCTTTTGGCACAAACACTTCATGTTCCTCTAAACTAAATTGATGTTAATAAGTAGGGTTTCTGTCACAAGATAACACAAGAAGGGTTTGAAGTCCATTTAAATGAGGATCCCATTGTCACCATCTTTTTTTTTTCCTGTTAGATCACACAACCTTAGATGTGGTTCCTGGCCGCTGGTGGGGACCGATTGGGGAAGAAAAGGCTGATTCCTTGGTTTTCATCTTCTAAACGTTTGCAAGCAACAGATCTTTCATAGGAACTTGGGAAGTCTTTGGTAAGCCTGGTTGTTTTAAACAAAACTGCACTCATTGTAATTCCACTATTTTGCACGTGGAGAAAGACCAGCAACTGCCTTAACCTTCCATCTTGCGTCCTACCCATAACTTTCTTCCTTTTTCTTTTTTAGTGTTCCAATTCGTTGCCCTCACTTCAAAGTCTCATTAAAAGCACATCCCCTCCAAGAGGCTTATCCCAACTAAGCTCTCATTTACCCTTTTCCCACTCCCTTCTGAATCACCCTTGCACTTCATTCATTCATTCAATTATATTTATTGAGCTCTTACTGTGTGCAGAGCACTGTACTAAGTGTTTGTAAAGTACAATTTGGCAACAGATAGAGACAATCCCTACCCCACTGGTCTTGCACCCTTTATTAACTCCTCCCTCAGCCCCACAGCACTAATGTACATACACATAATTTATTTCTCTTAATCCATCTCCCCCTCTAGACTGCAAGCTCCTTGTGGGCAGGGGACATGTTTACCAACTCTGTTAAGTTGTACTCTCCCAAAGCACTCTCTTAGTGCTCTGCACAAAGCAAATTGCTCAATAAATAACATCGATTGACTTCAGCTGTTTTCACTTACCTGTTATGTGCCATGGAGTAGTGACGTCTGCCAAGGGTCAGTTGGTGCAGACCATCTCCTCCCAAATGGTCATCAGCTTTTGAAGACCTCTAAAATCTTCCTGCATCTGGACCAGCTTGGTTATTGATCTGGGTCAACAGGCCCATAGTGCACTGAACCGGAGGGCCTCTACTAGGTTTACAGTTGGCAGGTCCGGATTGTGATAATGTTCTGGTTCCTATTGGAGGTTGAGCTGAGGTCAGAGGACAAGTAGGAAGCTTTCCCAGGAACTATGTTTCCCAGAACCACCTGAGAATGAGAGCTCTTTTAATTGAAGGCAGAGGGCCAGCACTGTTGGTCCCTAGGTTTTTTTCCTCCCTTGCTTTGGGGCTGTCCCAATAGATCTGTAAAAGGTCTTGAAGTGCACTGTTGGTGAGGACACTATATTAAAGCTTTTTTGCTTATTTAAAAGACTTTTCCTTAAAAAATTACTGGGTGATCTGTTTTGTGAGAGACCTTGTGTGTTGAATTTTGGATCTGATTTAACTTTCCCTTTCTGAACTTTTAAGTAAACTTTCTTTGTTTCAAGTCAGAGCGTTTAGGAGTATCTAACTATACCCTCAATTTTTCTCAAATCTCAGTAATCCTGTATGATCTTGGGCAAGTCAATTAACTTCTTTGAGCCTCAGTTACCTCAACTGTAAAATGGGGATTCAATACCTATTCTCCTGCTTACTAAACAGTTAGCCTTATGTGGGGATCTCCGGATTACTGCATCAGCCTCCTCTCTGATCTCCCATCCTCCTGTCTCTCCCCACTTCAGTCTATACTTTGTTGCCTGGTCAGAATGCTCTGGGCATGTTACTTCCCTCCTCAAAAATCTCCAGTGGCTGCCTGTCAACCTACACATCAAGCAAAAACTCTACAATAATAGAATTATTATAGCTATAATTTTATTTGTTCTGATGTCTTTGACACCTGTCTACATGTTTTGTTTTGTTGTCTGTCTCCCTCTTCTAGACTGTGAGCCTGTTTTTGGGTAGGAACCATCTTTATATGTTGCCAACTTGTATTCATTCATTCATTCAATCGTATTTATTGAGCACTTACTGTGTGCAGGACACTGTACTAAGCGCTTGGGAAGTACAAGTTGGCAACATATAGAGATGGTCCCTACCCAAAAGCGGGCTCACAGTCTAGAAGGGGGAGACAGACAATAAAACAAAACATATTAACAAAATAAAATAAATAGAATAGTAAATATGTACAAGTAAAATAGAGTAATAAATCTGGACAAACATATAGACAGGTGCTGTGGGGAGGGGAAGGAGGTAGGGCAGGGGGGATGGGGAGAGGCAGGAGGGGGCTCAGTCTGGGAAGGCCTCCTGGAGGAGGTGAGCTCTCAGTAGGGCTTTGAAGGGAGGAAGAGAGCTAGCTTGGTGGATGTGCGGCGGGAGGGCATTCCAAGCCAGGGGAAGGACGTGGGCCAGGGGTCGATGGTGGGATGGGTGAGAACAAGGCACAGTGAGGAAGTTAGCGGCAGAGGAGCAGAGGGTGAAGGCTGGGCTGTAGAAGGACAGAAGGGAGGTGAGGTAGGTGGGGGCGAGGTGATGGAGAGTTTTGAAGCCGAGAGTGAGGAGTTTTTGCCTGATGCGTAGGTTGATTGGTAGCCACTGGAGATTTTTGAGAAGGGGAGTAACATGCCCAGAGCATTTCTGGACGAAGACAATCTGAGCAGTGGCATGAAGTATGGATTGAAGTCGGGAGAGACAGGAGGATCGGAGATCGGAGAGGAGGCTGATACAGTAATCCAGACGGGATAGGATGAGAGCTTGAACGAGCAGGGTAGCAGTTTGGATGGAGAGGAAAGGGCAGATCTTGGCAATATTACGGAGGTGAGACCGGCAGGTTTTGGTGACGGCTTGGATGTGAGGGGTGAACGAGAGAGCGGAGTCGAGGATGACACCAAGTTTGCTAGCATGTGAGACGGGAAGGATGGTAATGCCATCAACAGTGATGGGAAAGTCAGGGAGAGGACAGGGTTTGGGAGGGAAGATAAGGAGTTCATCCTTGGACATACTGAGTTTTGGATGGCGGGCAAACATCCAGATGGAGAGGCCTTGAAGGCAGGAGGAGACATGAGCCTGAAGGGAGGGAGAGAGAGCAGGGGCAGAGATGTAGATTTGGGTGTCATCAGCGTAGAGATGATAGCTGAAGCCATGGGAGCGAATGAGTTCACCAAGGGAGTGAGTGTAGATAGAGAACAGAAGGGGACCAAGAACTGACCCTTGAGGAACCCCTACAGTAAGGGAGTGGGAGGGGGAGGAGGAGCCCGCAAAAGAGACTGAGAATGAACGGCCAGAGAGATAAGAGGAGAACCAGGAAAGAACAGTCTGTGAAGCCAAGGTCGGATAGCGTGTTGAGGAGAAGGGGGTGGTCCACAGTGTTGAAGGCAGCTGAGAGGTCGAGGAGGATTAGGATAGAGTAGGAGCCATTGGATTTGGCAAGCAGGAGGTCATTGGTGACCTTTGAGAAGGCAGTTTCGGTGGAATGTAGGGGACGGAAGCCAGATTGGAGGGGGTGGAGGAGAGAGTTGGCATTGAGGAATTTGAGGCAGCTGGTGTAGATGACTTGTTCAAGGAGTTTGGAAAGGAATGGTAGGAGGGAGGTAAGGTGATAACTAGAAAGGGAGGTGGGGTCAAGAGAGGGTTTTTTTAGGATGGGGGAGATGTGGGCATGTTTGAAGGCAGAGGGGAAGGAACTTCCCAAGTGCTTAGTACAGTGCTCTGCACACAGTAAGCACTCAGTAAATACAATTGAACGAATGAATGAATCTCCTGATTAAATTGTATCTACCCCAAGTGCTTAGAACAATGCTTGATATATAGTATGCACTTAGACCATAATAGCAAAACAAAAAACCTCGGACTGTGATAAGACATTGGTAAGCCTGGTTATTTTAAACAAAACTGTCCTGTGGCTATACTAGGATGTACCATAAACATCTCCCCTACTGCCTTTGCTCAAATGAAGCCCTTTCTTCTCCTAGTATTAAAAAGACTTGTATTTTGCTCTATTTTTCCCTCTGTTAAATTTCATGAATTTCAATGACCTGGCAAGAGATAGCCAGATTCACCATTATGACTCTGCTGAATAGAGTTTTGTAACATACTTACACGTCAAATAACAGTCTAGCTGAGTACAAACTCCCTACTTAATTTACCTTTATTTTTGAATAGAACACTTGATTGTTTCTCCAAATGAAAAGGCAAATTATAACAAAGATTGGCAGCCTTGTCACCAAAAAAAACCAGAAAATCTCCCCAAAATAAGGAAGTTTATCCCAGTTCCATTGAACTACCTTAATTGTTTTTATTATAATTGCCAATCCAATGAAAACTCTTTTCTATCCCCAGAACTTGGAGGCTACTTAACTCTCAAGATTGCTCTTGAGGAGAAGCTTTGAAACAGGCTAATCTTATCTCGAGGAATGTAAAAGGATGGTGAGTGTGAGTAAATAATTTTTTCCCTTTTAAAAGTTTGTGTTTGGAGGAGGGTAAGGTCAAGTAGAGGAGAACAAAATGGAACTTCTACACCTAGAAGATCCCAAGGGACTGCTGAGAACAACTGAAGCCTGAGTTTAAAACTGAGTTTATTTACCCCCCCACCCCCACCCCTACACACACTTTAGGCCAGGTGTGAAAATTGGCACTAACCCACATGCCTGTGATCTAAAGGAAAGATAACATTCATTAAGAGATGTGGAAAGTCATCTCAACTGCTTTTGAATTAGTAAGGAGGGTTGGGGTCAGAAGGCAGCATGGTGGAGTGGAAGAGCATGAGTCTGGAAGCTGGAGGAAGAGTGTTAGAATCCAAGCTCTGCCTCAGGCCTATTGTATGACTATGTTATTTTTGTTGTATGCTGTATGACTATGGACAAGGCATTTTATCTCTTTCATTCATTCATTCATTCATTCATTCAATCATATTTATTGAGCGCTTACTGTGTGCAGAGCACTGTACTAAGCCTCATCCAACAAACGGGGAGTAATACCACCTGCCTTTTTACCTACCTTAGCTTAGGTTGTGGAGGATAATAATGAGATGTCATGTGAGAGTGCTTTGTAATTAAAGTGCTAATCAAAAATCAAAGTGTTAGTAATAATTAGGTATTTTCACAACTCTGTATTTGGGAGTGAACTCAGCATTCATTATAGGCAGATGCTTGAGTACTCAGCTTTGGAGAAAGTAGAAAAAGGATGGGGTTGAGTAATGGGGTTGAATAGAAGAGGGAGGAGCTAACACTGGTTAATGTGGGGAGGGCTAACTTTGCAGACCTATTTTCTTTTTGTGGCTGACATTAACTAGCTATATGGTTACTGTAGATACACACCACACAAGCTGTGCTTCAGTCTACAAAGCAGAAGTGTTCAGGGAAGCAAAATTACAAGTCTATTTGAGTTCTTCATACCTCTCTCTTACACAGATCACCCCATTTCTCTCCTCCACACACACCCATAACTCATCATTCAATGTTGAGCAACCTGTTTTCTCACAAATAGTACTGTAAGGGAAGGCACTTGCACTTGAGAGTTCTCTGGGTGTGGCCTAAGAAATCTTTCAAGTATTTCAGTTCTCAGCAAAATAGGGACATTTCTAGTTCTTTCTTCACCTAAGATGTTGATAATTGCTTGAGAAGTCTTCATTTGCCTTGAAAGCCTTATTGAAGACAAATCACCTCCAAGAGGTCTTCCCCTACAAGACCCTGCACTTGGATTTGCCCCCTTTATTCACTCTTCCCTCAACCCCACAGTGCTAATGTACATATCCGTAATTGATTTATTTATCCTAATGTCTGCCTTCATCTCTAAGACTGTAAGTTCACTGTGGGCAAGAAACATGTCTGCCAACTGTTATACTGTATTTTCCCAAGCATTTAATACAGTGCTCTGCACATAGTAAGTGCTCAATAAATATGACTGATTCATTGATTTGGTCTACAACCTGGAGTTGTTCCTACAGTTGGTTCTGACTTTGTAAATTATGCAACTACCTCTAGATTTACAATCTAATCCCAATGCGGGGCACAAAATTATCTGTAACAGTGCCAAGCATTTGGGGTTCATTCAATCAATAGTCACTGATGTTGCTAAAAACATAAACATGAAAGTTGAGACTTGGACAAGACACAAATATGTGGAATGACAAAATGTTTGTGATGTATTAAAACTATTTAAAAAAGAAAGTCTAAGAACTCTATTGGGGGAGGAGAGAACTGCCTCTTTTAATAGCAACAGTATTAATAAGTTACAGTCTAGGTGAAGAAATATGCATTCTACACCAGGAACAAAGTATGTGCTTAATAACTGCCCATTAAGATCCTTGAGAATGAAAGAACTCATCCTCCTGGGGGAAAAAAACAATCCCCAAGGGTTTAAGAACTGAAGTACTTGATTTTCTTAAAACACTGGTGTTACCCTTCAGTTATGGTTACAGGTGTAGAGAAAGAGAATTATCTTGGTCTTTATATACAAAATAGTAAATATTGTTAGTATTAATTGTTCCACACTTGTACATACAAATACATTCAGCACTTACACATAAAATAGACATTACAATGTGAACTTTAAATTATTTTGAACATGCTGACAAATGATTAATAGGTGCCCTAATCTCTCAAGTGCTTGCACCTATTCAGTCCTCAGTGCTTTAAAAATTTCTGGAAAGTGTCCCAAAAATGTCTGCAATGCTCTGTGGAGCACGATAAAACAGAAAAGGATCCACTTTAAATGAGTGTTTGACCTGGTAATAAGGATGATGATGAGAGAAAGTCACAATCAAGGGAGAAACCTGAGGAAAGCCTGCCTAGCAGGCAGAGAGAGAGAGAGCAAGAGAGAGAATAAGTCCACTTAAAGGCAATTTTTATTCCCTGTCAGATTCTGCTTCAAGAGTCCAGAAGGCTTTCAGGCTTGTTCGGATGAGTAGCTTCAATTCTCAGTTCACTATGTGAGCAGTGAAGCCAAATCACTCTGAAGACATCATCTCAGCAGCCCTCAAACTGAAGGCTCATTGGGGCAGTGGGATTAGCTTTCATTTTCCAGGGAAGAAGAGGTCATTCCCTGGTCTATTCTCTTGACAGCGAAGTAGGCAAGAGTGTGGTGGGTATCATAAACACATGAGCCTTGACCCTTGTCATCTCTGAACTCATTAGGAATGCTTTTGATTTAAGAAAATACTTTGGCACAACACTTGCCAGAAGGGATAGGATGCCTCGATTCCACTTTTATAAGAACCAAATTCTCCAAGTTTAGTTCCTTAGCCATGTTCAACGTGATCAGTCTGTGTTGGCAACCACAGAGGAAGAAGCACCTCCCTGTTAATTGACGCAGGGACAGCAGAAACAGCAAATCGTCCGGCAGGGATTCTTCTTCTTGTACTCCACTGCTCTCTTCACCTGAGCTTTCGCCTCTCCCACAAAGTCCTGGGTCTTCTCCAAGTTGAGCTCGATGACATTCAGGGTATCGCCCTGTTCCTCCACCACGATGGCCATCTGCAGGAAGAGGTCGTGCACCTCCTGGATGCGGCTCTCCAACTTCTGCAGCTCCTTGTGCCGTGACTCGATCTCATTCAGGGCCGACCGAGCTCCCTTCACGTCCGCCAGGAGGTTCTCCGAGAAGACGTCCCACTTGCCTTGCTCAAACATGTCTTCGATCTGGTCCCCAGAGACGTCCTTCCCCATGATCTCCAGCTGCCGCTGAATCCGGATCTTGCAATTTTCCCGCTGGTTCATCTCTGCCTGGTTATACTCATGCATGACTTTCTGGAAGCCCTGGAAGAGGACGTTGTAGTGGGCCTTAGAGATCCGGGCCGTGGTGGAATTCTCCCCGTGCTTCTCGGCTGCTGCCACGATGAAAGTTTTCATGCTCTGCAGCTTCTTGTGGATGCCCTCTCCCCTCACCTTGATGTCCTTGGCGATGGAATTGGTGTCCCGCTTGATGCTGCTGAGGCGCCGCATGGAGGTGAGGAAGCGGGTGTTCTGCTTGCCCAGACGCCGGACGTCCACCATCAGCAAGTCATTCTCACTCTGAATGGCCTGGATGTCTCCGTACATAGATTTCAGGAGGTGATCCGTCTCGAACACAATGTCCTCTCGGTCTGAGTCGGTGTTGTCATCGGAGTCGGGGTACTGTTGGTCATACTGGCGGGACAGCTCCACTAGCTCAGTCAGCCGGTCCTTCATAGTGGCTGCAAACGGAAAAGACGGACTCCGTTAAAACATTTTCAGTCATTACGATGACCATTCAAGAACAGTCCGTTGGAGAGGTTACAGGAGGGCCAGAAAGTCATCTTCAACTCCATAAACCCAGAATTCCTGAATGGGGCTTATGACATGCAAATCCAAGGATTGAAATTGAAAGTGTATGCTCCTTGTGGGCAGGGAACATCTACCACCTCCATTCTGCTGTATTCATTCAATTGGATTTACTGAGAGCTTACTGTGTGCAGAGCACTGTACTAAGTGCTTGGGAGAATACAATATAACAATAAACAGTCACATTCCCTGCCCACAACAAGCTTACAGCCTCCTATACTCTCCTAAGCACTAAGTAAAGTGCTCTGCACACAGTCACTGCTCAGTAAATACCACTGATTGATTGATTGATTGACTGTGAATACTTGAAATTTTTGGGTTGCGGATGCCTTATGGATTTCCTGAAATTTGGTTCAAGCTTCCATCTATGCATGCTGCTTCCCGACTTGCTCTTTTGAAAACCCTTCCAGGAGTCTCCCTTATCTACAAAAAAAAAAAAAGACACACCCAGACTTTTATCTTGACCTGCTAAAATGAAAAGCTGTCAACATGTTGGCTTCCTAAACATTGTCATTTGTGGCCCTAGATAGTATTTTGTTAACTAAATTTCTCTCATTGCCACATAATCGACCATGTAATTTTACTTACAGGTAAGCGGACAAGATGCTGTCTTTTATAAGACCTACTCAGTCAACATGATAAAGGGATTTCAAACTCATATCTTAAAAAAAAAGCTAAAGTAATTATTACTTAACCAGTTAAGGTGGAGCTAGTAATTTGGAAACAGATTGAACATACATTGTAACATGTAAGATGTTTACTTCATTTCTTTGATGCATGCATGATTGCTATTTTCATAAATATACTTGAAATGCCTTTCTCTGAGGTTTTTGACTTGAACTACTTGGTGAATTTTACTCACAGTTGTCATTTTTGCTACCAGAACTGCTCACAAGTCTGGTCTACCCAAAAACTGTGAACCAGTGGGCCAGTCTAGGTGGTGACCTATCACTGGAACTGAGCCACAGGGACTTGACTGACCACAGATCTGCTTGCCCTCCCATAATACTTGGGTCGGTACTCTTTGAGCACTTTGATACCTCGACCCCACAATACTTATTTACATGTCCTTATACTCTGCTGCTCCCCTATCTGTAATTTATTTTAATATCTATCTCCCCCACTAGACTGTAAGCCTCCTGAGGGCAGGGATCGTGTCTATCAACTCTATTGTACTGTACTCTGCCAAGTGCATAAACAGTGCTCTGCACACAGTAAGCACTCAATAAATACCATTAATGGCTTGATCTAACACATTCAGGCCTTTTCATTATTAACTAGGGCCCGCTAAGTTTGATGCTGAAAGATTTACAGATACCAATAATAATAATAATAATAATAATAATAATGGCATTTGTTAAGTGCTTACTATGTGCCAAGCACTGTTCTAAGGGCTGGGGGGATACAACGTAATCAGGTTGTCCCACGTGGGGCTCACAGTCTTAATCCCCATTTTACAGATGAGGTAACTGAGGCACAGAAAAGTTAAGTGACTTTCCCACAATCACACAGCTGACAAATGGTGGAGCCGGGATTAGAACCCATGACCTCCGACTCCTAAGCCTGGGCTTTTTCCACTGAGCCACAAAGCTCCATCCCAAATGCTCTTTGCAATTTTTCTTTAGCATCCCAGCTCACTCCACCATCCTAACCTCCTAAAATGCATTATGTCATGCTGTGTGCTGGGTGAAAAGCATACCACATCCCATTCATCTGGTAGTTGCAAAATATGGAGGGGGAGGCCATTTTTTCAATCAGTCAACCAATGGCATTTATTGAGTGCTAACTTTGTGCAGAGCACTGTTCTAAGCATTCATTCATTCAATCATATGTATTGAGTGTTTACTGTGTGCAGAGCACTGTACTAACTGCTTACATTACAACACTAAACAAACATATTCCTTGCCCACAATGAGCTTACAGTCTAGAGATAATTTAGAGATATGCATATAAGTGCTGAGGGGTTGGGGTGACTGTCAAATGTACAAAGGTCACACATCCAAGTGTATAGATGACATAGAAGGGAGAGCGAGCTGAGGAAAAGAAGGCTTAATCACAGAAGTCTTCATGGAGAAGATGCAACCGTAATTGTGCTTTGAAGGTGGAGAGAGTGGTGGACGGTTGTATATGGAGGGGGAGGAAGTCCCTGTCAAGGGGGTGGAAGTGGGAAAGCAGTTGGCAATGAGATAGATGAGAATGGGGCACAGTGAGTAAGCTGGCGCTAGGGGAGTGTAGTGTGTGGGTTGGACTGCAGTAAGTAGGAAATTAGTAAGGTGAGGTGACGGGGGTGAGCTGATTAAGTGCTGTAAAGCTGATGATAAGGAGTTTCTGTTTGATGCAGAGGTGGATGGGCAGCCACTGGAGGTTGTTGCGGGGTGGGGGAGACGTGATCTGAACATTTTTGAAAGATGATTTGACTTGAGGGATGCAAGCGGGGCACCCAGAGAACTAGAAGAAAAACAAGGAGAAAATATTCCTATCTTCAGCAAAGGCACCTGGAACACACTCCATCCACCAACTATGAGAGCATTCAATGGATGATACTGCTATAGTGACTATGAGCAGTGAATAGTAGCCTTAAGGAGGACAGTATAGTTCCATCATCATCATCATCATCAATCGTATTTATTGAGCGCTTACTATGTGCAGAGCACTGTACTAAGCACTTGGGAAGTACAAATTGGCAACATATAGAGACAGTCCCTACCCAACAGTGGGCTCACAGTCTAAAAGGGGGAGACAGAGAACAAAACCAAACATACTAACAAAATAAAATAAATAGAATAGATATGTACAAATAAATTAAATAAATAAATAGAGTAAAAAATATGTACAAACATATATACATATATACAGGTGCTGTGGGGAAGGGAGGGAGGTAAGATGGGGGGATGGAGAAGGGGACGAGGGGGAGAGGAAGGAAGGGGCTCAGTTCCAGTGGTGAAGGTCAATTTTTCCATGTATTCCATTCTTGCTTATTCCCTGTCTCTAAACTGTAAGCTCATTGTAGGCAAGCAACATGTCTACCAACTCTTTTGCACTGTACTATCCCAAGCACTCGATAAATACCAGTGATTGATTATTTTGTCTCTACCCAAGAGCTTGGTGCAGGGCTTGGCTCAAAGTATGCACAATAATAATTATTGTTACAATAACTATGGTTTTTAAGTGTTTACTACTATGTATCAAGCCCTGTACTCAGCAATAGGGTAGATATAAGATGATCAGTTTGGAAGCAGAGTCCTTGTCCTACATAGGACTCACAGTCTATGGCGAGAGAAAATGACTAAATCCCCACTAAGGTGATGAAACTGAGGCACAGATAAGTTAAATTACTTGCCCAAGGTCACCCAACAGGCTGAGATTAGAGCCCAGGTTTGTGCCCCTGCGACAAGGCTTGTGCTGTTTTCCCTGAGCTCTGCTGCTTTTAAAAAAAAACCCAAAACCCACCGCAAGTATTCTATTAGGACCTTGGCCTGTTTCCAAGACTATATGAAAGTGTGCTTTGAAGAAAATGTTTTTCTTACTAGAAAATGCTTATCTGTCTACTTCAGCAATCATTTGTTTTTACAAGAGCTAGTGACAGGAGTGAAAGGCAGGCAAGCCTATGATTGTTTTTGCATTTGGCAACATCTTTCAATCCACATCATGACAATAGGTCCTTTCAAACTGACAGAGGGATGATCCTTCATAACATGTTTGTGCAGATCAAAGTTTAACTCACTTGAATCTAACCCAAGCCTCATTAGCAGGAGATAGGTTCAACCAGCTGAACAAACAATAGCTCTTATTTCGTCTTCTACAAGAGGGCCAGACTACTTCTCCAGTGGTAGAAATCACTGCACACAAGGGGGCTTGTTGTTGTTTTTTTTCAAACGATACTGGTTTCACAATCTTTCTTTGTCGTCTGTCATAACTAGCTGAATTACTATAACCACAAGAACTTGCAAAGTGGTCTAAATCCCCCCAATTTGCCTCCTCTGTATAACTTGGGCCATAGCCCATTGGGCAAGGAAGATTTGAAAATGTTTCATAGAGCACCTAATACACTATTTTATTGCCAGTGCTATGCAAAAACAATGAAACACTTCAAGATTAGTAAACATGTATTCACCAATGCTTTCTTTTCCTATCGCCATTCCCACCCACCTCTTCCCCGATTCTGAATTGCTGAGGATGCTAGACTCAGTAGAGAACACTACCTTACCCCAGAAGTAGACATGGGCTTTATTCTAAACAGATGGTTCAGGGCCCCTCCCGACCTTACCTGGTTGTTCCTTTCAGATCTGAGGGTGATTCCATTACCCAATTGCCACTTTAAGTCTATTTTGGAAAAATTGCTACTATTTGATGATGATGGTATTTGTTAAGAGTTTACTATGTGCAAAGCACTGTTCTAAGTGCTGGGGGGATACAAGGTGATCAGGTTGTCCCACATGAGGCTCACAATCTTAATCCCCATTTTACAGATGAGGCAACTGAGGCCCAGAGAAGTTAAGTGACTTGCCCAAAGTCACACAGCCTAACAAGTGGCAGAGCCGGGATTAGAACCCATGACCTCTGACTCCCAAGCCTGTGCTCTTTCCACTGAGCCATGCTGCTTCCTATTTAAGGATGCACACCCGATGAAGTTAGTAAATAGGCAGAAAGCTCTTCATTAGCAGACTCATTTCCCACAATACTCTGTCTTCAAGTCAGAATCAACTAGAGAAGCTGCTTGTTCTAATGGATAAAGCATGGATTTGGGAGTTATATGACTTGGATTCTAATCCCTGAGCCATCATTTGCCTGCTGTGTGACCCTGGGCGTGTCCCTTAACTTCCCACTGCTTCAGTTTCCTCCTCTGTAAAATGGGAATTCAATACCCACTTTCCCTCCTATATAGAGTGTGAGCACCATGTGCGACGTGGACTGTGTCCAGTCTGGTTATCCTGTCCCTATCCCAGTACTTAGTACAGTGCTTGGCACATAGTAAGCACCTAACAAATACTGTGCCTATTTTATTACTTGAGCACTGCAGTCTTAGAAATTACTGCATTGCTAATCAAAATTTAAATGCTATTTCCCACAAGTTCACAAATCTATTGTCACTCCTACTTCCTAAATATCACAAAAGGAGAAGACTCATTGTGGCTGTGACTGAAAGACAGAAATTTCTCAAATTACCATTTACTGGAATGCTGAGGAACCACTAAGCAAGCCTGGACTTGGTCTAGTTTCAGACCCAAGAACCTTTGGAACTACCCTTCTATTCAATCATAGTTATTTAACTTGACCCTGAGTATCATTAGGGTCAACTTAAATAACTATGACTAAATAGAAGGGTAATTCCAAAGCAAGAGAATTCTGAACCCAGAGTTTTACTGATCTTAAAAGTTTCAATATGAAAGGACTCACTGTGGTCTCCGTGTTGATAGATAACAGCTAGAGTCAGCCCTCACAAAAAAACAATCGATATTTACCGGTTAAGGGACTAACACTGTAATGGCTTGCCATAGGCTTGCGAAGGAAGAGAAAACCAGGAAAGTGAGAAAGTGCTGCATCTTCTTTCAGTAGTTCCCCTGAACACTAATGTGAAATTCTTGGTGGGGCCCCCATGAACGAGTTCAACATCCAGGTCTGAGTGGGAGAAAGAGCCTTGGGAGGAAGCTCAAACTTGCCCCCACTTTGCTGCCTCTTGGGCATCTTAGTTAACCAGCCCTCACTAGTTACTGCCCACCCTGCCATAGTCCACCCTCCCTCAACTACCACCTTACCGCTTCTGCACCAACTACTCTCTTGTGTATTCTCAATCCCCTATACCACTTCTATACAGTACTGACTCACATGCCCTATTCAGCATTAATTCATGTACATGATCTCCTTTTCCTTCCTTCTGTCTGTAAAGTACTCTAGTGTCTATCTCCCCAGCTGTATTGTAATGGCACTGAAGACTGCAATTATATCATGTCTAATAACTCTGTAGTACTTCCAAGAATTTAGTACACTGCTCTCCTCATGTTAGGGGTGTGATAAATATTAACGACTGATAGTCACCCAAGCATCTTTCTCCTACCTGAAAATTGATACCAGTGAATATGACACTGATGGCAGAAAATTAAGAATTATTAAGCCTCAGTGGTACAACTTTCACCTTCCACTTTTTGAACATTAATCAGTCATTTACTAACCTCAAAAGTCATTGCTAAAGATTTACAACCATATTTTCTCAACAGAATGCATATTGGGGATGTAGATCAGGACATGGAGAGTCACCTGTAAATAGGCAACAATCTGAAATGAAGTAAGAAAAAGAAAATTGTTTCTTTTAACTGAACACAGCAGTTGTCTCTGTGATTTTGATACAAACGGTGTATGTTTTTCTTCAGGATAATGCAATTCTAATGTTTTTGGCTCAAGGAATCTGAGTTCTAGGCCAGTTTATCTATTGGGCAAACTAAAACACTTCCTCACTGCTCATCTATCATGGAGAAACCCTAACACAAGTTATAAGGGGCCCCAAAGGCCCCTTTCAGCCTCCACTTCTTTGCTGAGTCCCAAATATTCTAAAGGAAGGGATGGACAGGACCAATCTTTGATCTGAGACTTCCTGGGATTTCCTGCCTAGGGAGGACCCTCCAAGAATCTCCAACTGATGCCAAGTTGTTCTAATGCTTCATCTCTGAAACTAGGGTTTCCCCATTTCTAGTAGAAAGTTCTGCCACTGGCTGGGAAAGAGAGTACTCTGTTCAAAATACCAAGGAGATGTCAGTTTGGTCTGAACAAGGGGATCTGTGGAATTCCCAGAATAATAATAATAGTAATAATAATAACAATGGTACTTGTTAAGCACTTACTATGTGCCAAGCACTGTTCTAAGTGCTGGGGTAGAAACAAGTTAATAAGGTTGGACGCAGTCCCTGTCCCACATGGGACTCACACTCTTAATTCCCATTTGACAGATGAGGTCACTGAGGCCGAGAATTTAAGTGACTTGCCCAAGGTCACACAGCAGACATGTGTCCGAGCATTAATGGCCTTCATAAAAATAAAAAAAGAGTTGGGAAAAAATACTCCTTTTTCTGTAATGTAGGGGGCATTTTTCTTTTACTGAACACTTCCAAGGAGGGTCACAGGGGAAAGATGGGGGAAGTGTGCTGCCTCCTGAGCAGCAACTTTTGTCTGCCATTTGGAAATAACCAGTTGTTCTATTGCTCTTGCACACCACAGTGCATCTGCCACTGTCCTTGCAACTCTTCCACCTCAGAAATGATGTTTTATGCCATGGTTTTCTGCTCCCCAGGGCCCTTTCCACCATAGCAGAGTCCCAGATGCAGAAGGAGAGCAACTGAGGGAACAGAATGGTGGTCCTGGGCATGCCAGCCTGGGAGGTGCCCAGTACAAATCTCGATCAAAACAAAACACAGGAGCCAAATGATCAACTGTTTGACATGCCAAAATGTGATCATGGGACTCTTTAACCCTGACTGATTCTCCATTTGATAAGCATCCCCCCTGGGCGCTCAGACCCTTTCCCCTGTTTTAGTGCAGCAAAGTGTTTCCGCAAACCCGAAGAGCCAGTTTTGAAAAATGGGTAAATAGTTACTTGGAGCTTCCACTCTCAATGCTGCCAAAGTAAAGAATACTCAGTGGGCATAGTACAACTTCCCAAACCGCTGAGCAATTCTTCTGCCACATTCCAAGCATCCCTTCTCTCATCACACACTAGCCGAGAATCATTTTCTGTTTCTCTCTAGCATCAAGTGGATATGTGACTTAGGTTCCAGTTCGTTGAAAATTCAATGATTTGCTATCAAGATCTTCTTCACGGAGAATATCATGGAGTCTGGGGTGCGGGGTAGGGGGTGGGGGGTGGAGTGGGGGAGTATTTTGAAAGGATGGTGACTTCCAGGCAATATTCCATTGATGTCACTTTTAACCTTATTCATCCTACCTATGATTATGACTGGGGAAAAAAAATACACCATAGACTGTCATAATGCTAACTGGTTTTAGAGAAGAACGGAATTAAACAACATTCAGCATGCTTCAATATTTCACTGGTGCTTCAAATACTTGGACATTTTTTTCTTACATAGTGCTTCACTATTTAAGAGAATTGCTTAAGCAACCACAAAACAGTGTAGAAGATAAAAGAGGGAAACAAAGTAGGTTTGGGTAAATATACATGTTATTTAGGTTTAATGATACATTACTGAGGGTAAGATTTTATCCATGTGTGCAACATGGCTTTAAAGATGCCTTCTACAAATTGTCTTCTAAAATATATGCATATAAAGATCCTCCCCCAGAACACAATTGTCTGAAAGTCTTGGTTCTAAAAGAACCATTCCATTCCTGATTGCTGTCTACTAATTAGTCAGGTGCTTGCTTCCCAGATGTCCACTTAGGCTATATCATTTGTGATTATGCTTCATTAAATCTTTAAAATGTTCTTCTGCTCTCCTTAGAGTATAGGAGTACCTCAAGTTACAGCCACTCCACTGTAGTTACCCCTGGTTACATCCATCATAGGGTTGCTGTACTCTGGGGTATTGCTCTACTGCAAATAAGGAGAGCAGAAGAAACATTTTAAAGATCTAGTGATGCACGGGCACAAATAATATAGCAGAACTGAACTTCTCGGAAACAAATGTCTGGCAAATCCAGCCCAGAGTGGATCCCAATCAGGGGAGGGGTGGCAGCCAAAAATTTGGGTTTTAAGCACTATTGAATCAATTTTCAAGGAAGCAGATTAATTTATAAAAATGACTGAAAAAGACAGCCCTAACAGAGGGAGAGAGGTACAGAGGTGATCAGAAGGATTTAGCCTATTACAAGATTCTTTAAAAAGAAGGGGGATCCTTTTCAGCCAAAATTGGACAAATCTTTTATTAAAGGTGAAAAACCTTTAATAAAGACCACAGTAGGCAGAACAAACTTCTATTCTGCAGACTCCTAAAAGACTCACTCAACATTACAATTCCTCAATTAGTTAATGTTATGCTGCTGTGCTTTGAATTACTTCAACAAAAATTAAATGACTGGTTCATGATATTTAACATTACAGTATATAGCACATTAAGGAATTCAGTATTTTTCCAGAGGCTCTGGAATAGATCATGGCTTATAACATGTAGATCTTTGGGAAAACCCACAATGCAAGTATACCTGATTCAACCATATTTTCAAGATAGCATCTGGTATGTCTGAACAGAGATTTCAGCCCTAGCCCTGCTGGGATCCAATGGAAAGTCATGTAGCTCTGGGAATTAGGATTCTACTCTGAACTCCACAAGTAGGGAAATGCTTCCTAGGACTATACCATCATTACTGAAGTTTTTAAATCAAAGAACCACTTATGCTGTTGTGCAAGATGGGCACTGGCAGATATTGAAAAATATCCAGATAATATGGAGTGCGGGGACCAGAGTGACTCTGAGAGCAACCACCTGCTGAATTATAGTTGTGGTACTTGTTAAGAACTATGTGCCAAGCACTGCACTGAGCTCTGGGGTAGATATAAGAGAAGCAGATCAGACCTAGTCCTTGTCCCACATCAGACTCACAATCTAAGGATTATGATTCTAATATGCTGAGTTCATTTTCAACAATAAATAGGCCCTGCACCTAAGAAATGTTTTGTGTGAACTTCATAATGTGCTTTACCTCTGACTACCTAATCATTCTTTGCACAACGCCCCTGTGAGAACAATGACTGGCAGGAGCAGGAGTTCAAATGGCACTACGAAACTCTCAGTATTATAATCAGTTTCCTTCCACATGTTCCTGTTTCTGAAGTTTCAGGACTGAGGCTTTCCCATCATTCTTGATAAGAGACTCCATGTTAACGACTTCCCATAAGGCAACTGCTTGGAAATTCTGCTACCATCTCTATCCCTCACACCTGGTAAGTCTGTCTCAATAAAATTATGAGAAACTGTCTGGCCTAGTGGAAAGAGCAAGGGCCTTGGAGTCAGAGGATCTGGGTTCTAATCCCAGATCTACCAACTGCCTGCTGTGTAACCTTGGGCAAATCACTTCACTTTTCTATGCCTCAGTTTCCTCATCTGTAACCTGGAGATTCAATACCCATTCTCTCTCCCACTTAAATTGTGAGCCCCCTGTGGGAGCTCCTTGTGAGCAGGGAACAATCAAAGGTTTCTGATTCAGTACTTCTAGCACAGTCTTAAAATGTGCACTACCAATTGCACTCCAAACAGGTCCAAGAAACAAGGGAGTTGATAAGAGGTAACAGACTCACCATGAACTTTATTTCAGTGGTGTTTATTTCATTTGTGACTTCAGCATTCAGCTGTTGTCATTCCTAGAGTTTCCTGCATATGTGTTTTTTGCACTTCTGATAGACTGGCTCTGGTTGGGCCCACCAGGCACTTTCTCCCCTTCCCTGCACCCAGGACTGGCTCTGCTATCCCAACCACTAGTGTACCTGTATTTGAATGGTCGGCTTCCTCTTTTTTGCAATTCAAAGACTGGAATGGAGACCCACATTTTTGCCCTTTAGTCTTCTGGTAAAGTAAACATAGTTCAGAGTTCAGGGAGGAGATCAGTAGTTAAGGGCCTTTGGGGTGCAGCATGATAGTAGTATTCGTTCATTCATTCAATCGTATTTATTGAGCGCTTACTGTGTGCAGAGCACTGTACTAAGTGCTTGGGAAGTACAAGTGGGCAACATATAGAGACAGTCCCTACCCAACAATGGGCTCACAGTCTAGAAGGGGGCGACAGACAACAAAACAAAACATGTAGACAGGTGTCAAAATCGTCAGAACAAATAGAATTATAGCTATATGCACATCATTAACAAAATAAATAGAATAGTAAATATGTACAAGTAAAAGAAATAGAGTAATAAATATGTACAAATACATACAAGTGCTATAGGGAGGGGAAGGAGGTAGGGCGGGGGGATGAGGAGGAGGAGAGGAAATAGGGGGCTCAGTCTGGGAAGGCCTCCTGGAGGAGGTGAGGCCTCAGTAGGGTTTTGAAGGGAGGAAGAGAGCTAGCTTGGCGGATGTGTGGAGGGAGGACATTCCAGGCCAGGGGAAGGACGTGGGCTGGGGGTTGACGGCGGGACAGGCGAGAATGAGGCACAGTGAGGAGGATTATACACAGTACAAAGCAGTGTAATATAAGGCACTACAGGAAAAAAGACAAAAAATCTCCTGTTGGTATCTATAATTTAAATAGCTGAGGATATTTATTAATTTATTTGTAGGCTACACAGAAACTAACCTTGGGATTAGATATGGATGCCCAAAATACAAACCTTATGTTTAGCAGAAAACATTCACTAATGGAAAAGTTTTATTTTGAAGTGAATAACTCAGCATAAGTCTACCAAGGTAAATAAAACACAAACAGAACACAAAAACACAAGCTCAAACTAACCCTAAAATATTGTCAAAATGTTTGAAGGATATGTGTATATATGATAAATTGACAACATATGAGTCAATCTCCTTTATGATATTTGTTAAGTGCCTATTATGTGCCAGGCACTATACTAAGTGCTGGGGTAGATACAAGCTCATCAGGTTGGACACAGTCCAGGTCCCACATTAGGCTCACAGTATCAATCCCCATTTTACAGATGAGGTAACTGAGACCCAGAGAAGTTAAGTGACTTGACCAAGATGACAGAGTAGACAAGTGGTGGAGCCGGGATTAAAACCCAGATCCTTCTGACTCCCAGGTGCATAATCTATCCACTAGACCACGCAGCACTCACTGTGTGCAGAATACTGTACTAAGTGCTTGGGAGAGTACAGTATAACAGAGTTGGTGCCCTTGTTATTCCCTATAACAACAAGCACATCAAAGAGGTTGAAATAATATTAAAAGTAGAATGGTGCAGGTTCTGTGATCTTCACAGTGCCTCAACATTCAAAATTTGCATGTTTAAAATAGAACCACTCATATTTCACTGCTTTCCCAAAAGAAACTAATTGCTTTTTAACCCAAAGTTGCAGAAAACTCCCCAAAGCACAGTGTGAAATTTAACCTGATTTCTCAGAGGGGTAATTTCAATGTCTACATGAAATTCCTTACTGCAAACAGCAAATGCTTGCACCTTTTAAATGCAAACATGATTTAAACAACTTTGAAAAGTATGTAATCTCACAATCATTTAAGTTGAGTTTTGAAACAAACATATAAATGGGCAGTAGTCCCACACTATTTGCTAACAGAGCCAGGGGTCAGGCCTGAATTAAGGAACTTGATGGTTTTCAATTAAAGATCCAAAAACCTGTCATGTTTTTTAAAAAGTCCTCAAGGTAGTTCCAAACAGTGATGTCCCTATCTACTTGTTTTTAGGATACAAATTTCAAAATAAGTGACCCCAGTAGAGTCTATGAGGAATTAACCAATTGCTAAACATTTACTTGTCTGTATGTAACTGGTCCTTTGAATGCAATTCAAAAGACAATTTAAAGAAACTAACACCTCGGAACCTTCAGAACACGTTCTGTGAAAACCAAAACTGAAACCAAAATCATGTATTTGTGAAATTTCCCCTTAGTTGTCTACTTCTTCATTTGGAACGTAAAGGAGGAGGAAGCTAATCATCGTGGCATCCAACATTTTGAATAAGACTGTTCAGAGAAACTGTTGCATCGAGGTCTTTAAATTATGATGGATGGTTTCCCTCCCAAGTGGCTATGTCTCCCCCTTAGACTGTAAACTCATTGTGGGTAGGGAATGTGTCTTGTTTATTGTTTTATTGTATCTCTCAAGTGCTTAGTACAGTGCTCTGCACATAGTAAGCGCTCAATAATACAATTGAATGAATGAATGAATGAATGAATACAAAGACCATAATTAACAGGTTACACAATTGTTGTTGGAAAAGATCATTCATTTCCTTAATGGGAACTGATAGATCAATACTAACAAAGGCTTCAGGCACTAACCCACACTGAGGCTAAATTCACAGAGACCAATTCATTAATCAATGGAATTTATGGAGTACTTATAATAATAATGGCATTTGTTAAGTGCTTACTATCATAATAGTTTTGGCACTTGTTAAGCCCAAGCACTGGGGTAGATACAAGATAATCAGGTTGGACACAATCCTTATCCTATATGGGGCTCGCAGTCTTAAGTAGGAGGGAAATTAGGCATTGAATCCCCATATTACAGATAAGGAAACTGAGGCACTGGGAAGTTAAGGGGCATGCCCAAGGTCACACAGCGGGCAAGTGATGGAGCTGGGCTTAGAACCCAGGTCACCTGATTCCTAGACACATGACCTTTCCACTAGGCCATAGCTCACACACACATTCTTGCATGGTCCTCCTGGGAGCAATAAGTGGCTGGTGGAAAAGAAAGCCACTCCCCTAGTACATGGATATAAAAGCTGGAATCTGTTTGTGGACACCCATACCAACACTACATCACTGCATAGGCTCTTATGGAACTGAACCCAGTGGGACTGCTATATTCTGGAAATATTTTTTTACAAAAAATAAAAATTACTGACTTTCAAACTTTTTTACTGACATAGTTTTCCATAATACTGTGGAGCATGGCCTAGTGGATAGTGCATGAGCCTGAGAGTCAGAAGGCCTTGGGTTCTAATCCCACCTCTGCCACTTCTCTTCTGTGTTACTCTGGGAAAGTCACTTAACCTGTCTGTGCCTCAGGTTCCTCATCTGTAGAATGGGGATTAAAACCATAAGCCCCATGTAGGATATGGACTGGGTCCAACCTGATCAGCTTTTATCTACCCCAGGGCTTAGTACAGTGCCTGCCACATAGTAAGTGCTAAACAAATACCATTAAAACATAATATAAAATGATATTGGGGCATAAATTAGTTATGGCTTCTATTTGGCTCATAGCTAGACAAGGCCAAGCTTCAGCCATTAGGGGTTGAGCTCTGCCAGGCATGCAAACCTAGGCATAAAGGGAGAAAGGGACATTAAGGGCAACTAGAAAGTCTAGAAACCACAGCTCCCCACCTTCCACCTCCCTTCCTTCCTCCCTGCCTCCCTCCTCTTACCACAGAGTTCTCAAACAGCAGCCCGCTGGTTCCTCTCTCCCTGGGAAAGAGGAAAAGGGTGTTGGGGAGGAGGTAGAAGGAGAGGGGAAGAAAAGGAGCAGGAGGGAAATAGGAGAGGGGAGGGAATAGCAAAAGGGAAGGGAGAAGGATACAAAAGGAGAAAGGTAGAAGGAAAGAAAGGAGAAGGGAGAAGCGTGAAGGAGAAACAGGAAGAAGGGAAGGAGAGCGGATAAGAAAGCTCCCTTTCTTCTATCCCTCTCCTCCCTTTGCCCTGCAGCCAGGCTGATTCACAGACCCAGGTACACTACTAGATTGTAAACTCTTTGAGGGCAGGGCTCGTGTCTACCAACAAACCAGGAGCTTAGTACAGTACTGTGCACACAGTAAGTACTCAATAAATACTACTGATTGATTAATCAGTTGAAAAATGGCCAGAAGGAGGCCTCCCCTTCCCAGCTAGAACTGCACAAGGTAGGGAGGAGGAAAGAGAGCAACTGACCCGAGCGGGAGAATTTGACGGCCTGTGGGAGGTGACAGCTGGGATCTGGGGTGCAGGGAGGAGGCAGAAGGAAGCTCAACTGTACCTGATGGATGGGGAGACCAGGACTTACCCAACCACCCTTATGGGAAACAGGGTAATTATTTTCTACCAATGCCCTGACAAACTGCAGCTGTCCTTTGCAGCCCAGGGTGAGGGGCCACTGCTAAGGAATGTGTTCACTGGCTCACCTGCCACTACCAAAATATGTTTGTGGTCTTTAAGATATGACCAATTTTAGGTTATTTTTATGGAATGTCTGAGAATTATGTGCATGATTGGTAATCCTGCAATCCAGCTACCACTTAAAGTTCTAAGGGTCCCAAGGAAGCTCCAACAACAGGCAAGCCCCTGTTATTGTAAAAATCCTGCCGGAAAGGAGAGCTCCATTCTTCCCTCACTCCCAGGAACCCCCAAGGATCACACAGATCATAGAATTAGTGTCGTGGGGTTGGGAAAATCCAAACTTTGGACCGAAAAACATGAACAGGGAGAGAGCACCATGTAGACGTGGAACGTGTCTGTTGGAGTCTCATTCAGCTGGCCCCGCCCCAGAGTCCTCCCTGGGTCACCACCTGACATCACCTCACCCAGCCATGCTGAATTCTCGGCCTTTAAATCCTAATTCCCAACCAACTGGAGATTATTCTAATGGTGGCCCACCCTGATCAGTCAACATCAATCCCAGATTAGTTGGGGAAGGTCAAGAGCAGGCTCCTAGAACATATTTTGAAGATACAGTGTTTCTGTATATTAGGCATTGTATTCGTGTTTGCCCTAGTTTTCCCACAGTGGCTTATCCTGGACCTTTGCATATTATTGTTTCAGGAGCTGGACCACAAGTGATTTCTTCCAGAATGAATGTGGATTAGAATTAAGGTTGGGCACAAAGTGAAATGAAGGAAGTGCAGCACCTTGCTCTAATAATCTACTTCTCATGTATGTTTTATGTTGAGGCTGCAATCTACAATGACTCTAGCCATTCCAAAAGGATGTCCATTCATATCCATAAAACCTAAATTGTTATGTATCTAAAATGAACAGAGAGGCGAGACTGTGCTCCTTCAGCAGTATAATGTTAATGACAGAGGTCACCCTTGACAATATTTTCACTGTAACTACCACTTTGGTATTATTGATTTTATTTTCAGTCCTCTAATAAAGGAATCAAGTGGCCATTGACTGGAACCATTTTAGGTGTTTCGTTCCTCCAAATTCTTTCCAGCTATTAACTGCCAATTCCAAATCTTAACTTTATTTCTCTGCCCTTATTTTATAAAACTGCATCAAATTTTATTTTCAAAACTGGTTCTGTGTGCAATTGGCAAAAAGAATACCACACTATATCTCTCAGTGATCAAGTTTTAAAGTGAAGCAAAGGCCTTTATCTCTAGAAAGAAAAACTGACAAGTCACCAAATGGAGAAGTTACCAGTTAGAATGTGGCCGTGCTGAACACTTGTATATCTGTATATCTTTCTGATGCAGTCTCTAAATGCTAAGGGAATGGGATCACATCTGCTTAACCTGCTTTGTATAATGCCCAACATCACGCACTGTGTACTTGATAAATATTCATGATGATAAAGGTGACATGTAAATATGATCCATCATCTTCTCTAGCCCAACTAGTCAAAATCTTGATTTTTCAATCATTAAAATGCACATGTTACAAGATTAAAATGAAAAAAGCAAATTGAATCACTTGGCTTAAACCAAAAGCAAAAATATGAATTTTACCCCATTCATTTTTCTAAACCAGAGATATTCCTGGGATCAGATAAACTAATACAAGAAATATGTATCCACATTTTAGGGGTGAGAGCGTATTGGGAATGAATGTGCAAATGTAGTTGATGATTGGGGTTGTCCTTTGCATGAGGTATTTCCTTCATTGCACTTTGCATTGAACCAAAGTGACAAAGGTAGTCAAGACTCTAGCTAAACCCAGCATTATGATCTATTTTTTGAAGGGCTACATAAACAATGCTACCTAAGAGCCTTACAGTTCTCAGAGTTGGGAATATTTCTGCCACCACTGGTTTTGAAGTACTCCTAAATCTCATTCAAGAATCCACTCTGCAAATCTATTTCTAGCAAAAGCCATGTAAATTCTCTCCTTGCTATGTCCCTTTCATTGACCTCATCTGAGTTCCTTCCAACACACACCCAAACACTTGAACATTCTCTGAACTCGTTAGTTGTTCTTCTTAGTCATTTTGATGCAATCACTCTCCTAGAAAACATTCCTTTAGCCACAAAAAGGAGGGCACCACCCTTAGTGATTCATGATCAGCAGACTCAGAACATTAATTTGATTGGATTACAACACAAGCATTAATTCTGGCTTCTCTCGCTGGGACCTCTCTTTGGAGAGTAGGTGTCTAGGTAATTTCAATCCTGCACAGGTACCAGCGTGGTTCAGTGGAAAGAGCACAGGCTTTGGAGTCAGAGGCCACGGGTTCAAATTCTGGCTCTGCCAACTGTCAGCTTTGTGACTTTGGGCAAGTCACTTAACTTCTCTGTGCCTCAACTACCTCATCTGTAAAATGGTGATTAAAACTGTGAGCCCCCCGTGGGACAACCTGATTACCTTGTAACCTCCCCAACGCTTAGAACAGTGCTTTGCACATAGAAAGCACTTAACAAATGCCATCATTATTATTATTACCTGGTATTGATGGAAGGAGCATGGACTTGGGAGCCAGAGGAGGCTGTAAGACTGTAAGTTAGACTATGAGCTCACTGTAGGCAGGGAATGTGCCTGTTTATTGTTATATTATACCCTTCCAGGCATTTAGTACAGTGCTTTGCACACAGTAAGTGCTCAATAAATATGACTGACTGACTGACATGGGTTCTAATCCCAGCTCCGCCACTTGTCGGCTCTGTGCCCTTGGGGCAGTCACTTCACTTCTCTATGCCTCAGTCACCTCATCTGTAAAATGAGGTTTAAGACTGTGAGCCCTGTGTGGGACAGGGACTGTGTCCAACCCAATTATCTTGGGTCTACCCTAGCACTTAGTATGGTACCTGGCATATATATAGTAAGTGATTAACAAATTCCATAAAATAATTAAAATGATGATTTGTTAAGACCATTCTAAATTGAGGACTGTACACTGGTAAACTTCCAACTGAATTTCTAAATTCTCAACTGACCACTTCCACTTGGCTTTATATATCTTCCATACGTCACTGTAGCTTTTACACACATAACTTTCTTAAATATCAGACTACTAAGCTAAACTAGTTCAGTGTGCTTAGCTAAATATACTTGGAGAATGCATTGTTGAAAAATAAGCTCAAAGGGAACAAAATGAGAAAAGGTAAAGTCAAAATTCCACCATGACAATTTTGGAATCACTAGCAATCACTGTTAATATCAGGAGAGGTAACAAAGCTGATAATCTTGAGATTAGTTAAAAACAGAATAAAAATGTTTTCCATCCATATCTACAGCATTGTTTTAAAGAATCCTAGTGATGCTCCTCACTTTTCACTGCGCTCAATCGATCGATCAATCAATCATATTTATTGAGCACTTACTGTGTGCATGACACTTTACCAAGCACTTGGGAAAGTATGGTATAAGAGAGTTGGTAGACGTGTTCCCTTCCCACAGCATCTTACAGTCTAGAGAGGGAGACAGACATTCATATAAAAAATTAAATTATGGACTTAAGTGTTCTGGGGCTTAGAGAGGAGTGAATAAAGGGGGCAAATCTTCCTAGTGCAAGGTTGATGCAGAAGGCAGGGAAATGATGGCTTGGTCAGGGATGGCATTTTGGAGGAGATGTGCTTTAAGAAGGTCTTGAAGGTGGAGAGAGTGATAGTCCATCGGATATGAAAGAGGGAGAGCATTCCAGGCCAGAGATAGGATATGAGCGAGAGGTCGGTGGTGAGAGAGACAAAATCAAGATGCTGTGAGAAGGCTGGCATTAGAGAAGCAAAGTGTGCAGGGTGGGTTGTAAGTAGGAAACCAGGGAGGTAAGGTAGGAGGGAGTAAGGTGATTGAATGCTTTATAGCCTAAGGTAAAGAGCTTCTTTTTGATGTGAAGGCAAATGGGCAACCACTGGGGGTTCTTGAGGAGTGGGAATACATGGACTGAACTGTCTTGCAAAAAAAAAATGATCCAGGCATCAGCGTGAAGTATGACCTGGAATGGAGAGAGACGGGAGGTAGGAAGGTCAGCAAGGAGACTGATGCAGCAATCAGGTAGAATAGGATAAGTGCTTGGATTAATGTGGTTACAGTTTGGGTGGAGAGGAAAGAACAGATATTAGAGATGTTGTAAAGGTTGAAGCAGTAGGATTTGGTGACAGATTGATTATGTGTGCTGAATGAGAGAGCTGCGTCAAGGATAACACCAAGGATACCGGCTTGTGTGGCAGGAAGGATGATGGTGCTGTCTACGATGATGGGAAAAACACAGGGAGGACAGGGTTTGGGTGGGATGATAAGAAATTCTGTTTTGGACATGTTAAGTTTGTGATGTTGGCGGGACAGCCAGTAGAGATGTTCTGAAGGCAGGAGGAAATCAAGACAACAGAGGAGAGAGATCAGGACAGGATATAGAGATTTGGGAATCATCAACAAAGTGATGGTAGTTTAAGTCATGTGAATGAATGAGTTCTTCGAGGGAGTGGATGTAGATGGAGAATACAGGAGGACCTAGTATTAAGCCCTAAGGGACTCCCACAGAGGAGTGGGAGGCCAAGTGGAGAAGAGCCACAGAGAGGGAACAAGGTGTGAGGTGATGCAGAGGTTTTAATGACATGGTATTTAGTAAAGCAAGAGATAGTTTCCCAAAAGACCAGCTAAGTGCCAGGACTGGACCTGAGGATTGGATCAGAATGGATCCAAACTCTTAGAACATGAACTAATGCCTACCAGTGTGACCTCATTGCCAGACAATGATCATTAATATATTCAATCCATCACTAACTCCAGTCAGTTCCACCTTCACAACATTAAAACAACGTTAATACAATCACTTTTTTAATGGTATTTGTTAAGCATTTACTATGTGCCAGTCACTGTACTAAGCATTGGGGTAGATAAAAGATAATCACATTGGATACAGTACCTGACCCATATAGGACTGACAGTCTTAATCCCCATTTTACAGATGAGGTAACTGAGGCTCAGAGAAGTGAAGTGACTTGTCCATGATCACGCAGCATACAAGTGGTGGAGCCAGGATTAGATCCCAGGTTCTCTGACTCCCAAACACATGCTCTTTCCACTAGGGCATGCTCAGGTCTGTATCTCTCAAAAAACATTAGATCTGGATTCTAGTAACCTTTCCAAAGTTTGTTGTCATTAACACACACCCAGTTAATGTAAGCAGTTACATGACAAAGAGAAAGTCATTGTCACTTCAGAGGTCTGAGTAAATGAAACAGATCTCTGGAAGTCGAAAATATTGCTTCCTTGCTGACTATCCTGTTCTTAAAAAAATACAGGATTATCTCAATTTAAGTAATTTAAAGTCTACTTTTGCAAGTCCCCACATTTCAAATTAACACTTCGTTGACCAAGACAGGTTGATGGAAAAGGTAGTTTATTTTCATCTTCCTAATCCTCCTCAACCTCTCAGCTGCCTTTGACACTGTGGACCATTCCCTTCTCCTCAACACATTATACAACCTTGGTTTCACCATCCTCTGCTTGTTCTCCTCTTATCTTGCTGGCCATTCATTCTCAGTCTTCTTCATGGGCTCTTCCTTCCTCTCCCATCCCCTAGTTTTAGGGGTCCCTCAAGGGTCAGATCTTGGTCCCTTTCTATTTTCCAACTACACTCACTCCCTTGGAGAACTCATTCGCTCCCACAGCTTCAACTACCACCTCTATGAGGATGACACCCAAATCTACATCTCCTCCCCTGTTATCTCTCCCTCCTCCCTCCAGGCTCGCATCTCCTCCTGTTTTCAGGACATCTCCAGTTGGATGTCCTCCCACCACCTCAAACTCAACATGTCCAGTACAGAGCTCCTTATCTTCCCTCCCAAACCCTGTCCTCTCCATGACTTTCCCGTTACTATGGATGGCACAACCATCCTCCCCATCTCACAAGCCTGCAAACTTGGTGTTATTCTTGACTCCACTCTCTCATTCACGCCACATATCCAAACTGTCACCAATCCTGCCAGTCTCACCTTCACAACATTGCCAAGATTTGCCCTTTCCTCTCCAACCAAACTGCTACCAGGTTAGTACAATCCAGCACTTAGAACAATGCTTTGCACATAGTAAGCGCTTAACAAATACCATCGTTATCATTATTATTACAATCACTCATCCTAACCTGACTGATTTACTGCATCAGCCTCCTTTCTGACCTCCCAACCTCCAATCTCTCCCTACTGCAATCCATACTTCACTCTGCAGCCCAGATTATCTTTCTACAGTCACTTCCCCTCCTCAAAAATCTCCAGTGGTTGCCCATCAACTTCTGTATCGAACAAAAACTCTTCACTATTGGCTTCAAAGCTCTCCATCACCTTGCCCCCTCCTCCCTCACCTCCCTTCTCTCCTTCTATTGCCCAGCCCGCACACTCCGCCCCCCTGGTGCTAACCTTCTCACTGTGCCTCATTCTCGCCTAGCCTGCAGTCGACTCCTGGCCCATGTCCTACCTCTGGCCTCGAATGCCCTTCCTCCTCAAATTCACCAAACAATCACATTTCCCCCCTTCAAAGCCCTACTGAAGGCTCACCTCCTCCAAGAGGCCTTCCCAGACTAAGCCCCCCTTTTCCTCAGTTCCCCCTCCCCTCCGTGCCACCCCAATTCACTCCCTTTGCTTTACCCCCCACCCCTGTCCCACAGCATTGTATAGGTACAAATCTATAATTCTATTTATATTGATGCCTGTTTGCTTGTTTTGATGTGTCTATCTACATAATTCTATTTATTTATATTGATGTCTGTTAACTTGTTTGATGTCTGTCTCCCCCCTTCTAGACTGTAAGCCCGATGTGGACAGGGATTGTCTCTCTTTATTGCTGAACTATACTTTCCAAGTGCTTAATACAGTGCTCTGCACACAGTAAGTGCTCAATAAATATAATTGAATGAATGAATATTACTAATAGCCAATAATTATTTTCCATATAGTTTTTTATGGTATTTGCTAAGCATTTACTACGTGCCAGCCACTGTTCTAAGCACTGGGGTAGATTCAAAGTAATCAGGTTGGATGCAGTCTAAATCCTACATGGGGCTCACAGTCTTAATCCCGTTTTACAGATGAGGTAATAGGCACAGAGAAGTTAAGCTACTCACCTAAGGTCACACAGTAGGCAGGTGGAGGAGCTAGGATTAGAACCCAAATCCTTCTGACTTCCAGGCCCATGCTCTATCCATTAAGCCATGCTGCAAATTTTTTCATCCCATTACAGTGCCTCTGCCAAGATGGTAATGATAGTGATAATAATAACGGTATTTGTTATGTGCTTACTAGGTGGCATGCACTGTACCTAGAGCTGGGGTAGATACAAGATAATCAGGTCCCCACATAGGGCCCACAGCCTAAACAGGAGGAAGAACAGATGAAGGAACTGAGGCAAAGAGAAGTTAAGTGACTTGCCCAATATCCCACAGCAGGTAAGTGGCAGAGTCAGGATTAGAACCCAGGTCTTCTGTCTCCCAGGGTCGGGCTCTTTCCACCAAGCTATGCTGCTTCCCTTATCTTCCCCCACATCATTCTCCATTAAAAAACAAGATTCCTACATTTTGACTTCATGTAGCCAAAACAATAGGGTGAACAGGCAAGCCTAATAATAATAATACTAATTATGATGGTATTTGTTAAGCACTTACTATGTGTCAAGCACTGTTCTAAGTGCTGGGATAGATACAAGCTAATCAGGTTGGACACAGTCCTTGGCCAACATGGGGCTCAAAGTCTTAATCCCTATTTTACAGATGAAGTAACTGAGGCACAGAAAAGTAAAGTGACTTGCCCAAGGTCACACAGAAGACAAGTGGTGGAGGCAGGATTAGAACCCAGGACCCTCTGACTCCCAGGCCTATGCTTTTTCCACTAGGCCATGCGGCCACAAGGTGGAGGAGGCTGATTTACCTCATTTATGTGTCCAAGACACTAGCAGGTGTTGGGGCCCTGATGAAGAGTAGTTACAGAGCAACATATGTTCTTAGGAGTGAGACTAGCGATCAAATCAGGGATTTTTCCGTCTCAAAATCCTGAATCCTGGACTGGATGGACCATTTATCTAATTCAGTAATACTATTTTTTTAATGTATGCTCTTATGTCTTTTCCTGCTCTGTTCCCTAGTTAAACAGATTCAAGATGACTTATTAGAGAGTGAAGTTAAGGATCTTAAAATGATTTGTCCCTAACTATTCATTCAGTCGTATTTACTGAGTGCTTACTGCACGCAGAGCACTGTACTAAGCACTTGGGAGAGTACTACACAACAATAAACAGACACATTCCCTGCCCACAATGAGCTGACAGTCTAGAACTCTTACTATTACCACGAATCAAGCAGGGCAATCATCACGTTATTTCTTCAAGCATTTTTTGATGTCACTGTCAGAGACGGAATACTAGGATGGATAGACCATTCTTAATAATAATTGTGGTATTTGTTAAATGCTTACAATGTGCCAGGCACTGGGGTTGATACAATATAAGAGGATCAAACACAGTTCATGTACCACGTAGGGCTCATAGTCTAAGGTAGAGGGAGAACAAGTATTTAATCCCATTTTGCGGATGAGGAAAATGAGGCCCAGAGAAAGTGACTCTCCCAAGGTCACGTAACAGACAAGTGGCAGAGCTGCGATTAGCAACCAGGTCCTCTGACTTCTCAACCTCTGCTCTTTCCACGAGGTTACACTGCTTTTCAAGATGGCATTGTGTATGTGCCATTTCCCTCTCTCCTCATGTACCATGGAGGGCAGGGAACATTATCTTTAAAAAAAAAAAAGGTATTGGTTAAGTGCTGATTATGTGTCAAGCACTTTTCTAAGTGCTGGGGTAGGTGCAAGTTAATCAGTTCAGAAACGGTTCCTGTCCCATATAGGGCTCATTGTTTAAGTAGGCGGGAAACAGGTATTGACTCCCCATTTTACAGATGAGGAAACTGAGGCACAGGGAAATTAAGTGACTTGCCCAAGGTCACACAGCAAGCAATTGGCAGCGTGGGGATTAGAACCCAGGTCCTCTGACTCCCAGGCCCACGCTCTTTCCAACTAGACAATCTTGCTTTTGCTGTACTTTCCCTACTGTTTAGCTCAATGCTTTGCACTCAGAGGGCATTCAAAAAATACCACTGATTGGGTAATTACCATCTCCAAGGAACCCATCCTGATTCTAAGCTACACCTCTCAGAAGGTGGAAGTCATCACTCAGGTAAGTCCAGAAGTGTAAAGCAAAAAAATATGAGACCAGGGAAGGGGCTGACATACCACCACCACCCAGGCCCCAGCATTCTCTCACTCAGATAACCACTGGCTGGTTAAAAAATAGTTATTCATGTGGACTCTTAAGGGAATGAGCCCCTGATTTCCCTAAAAGACACAGGCCAATGAGCAACTAAGCCAGTAAAAGGAGCATAGCTCTGCCCATGGTCCACAGTTTGCTGCTGCTGCTGCTGCCGCCACCTTTCAGAACTCTGCAGTCTCGGTGTCCAGTCGAATCCAAACTCTCCCAAACTTACTTTCTACCGACCTTTCATCTGAGAGAAACTTTTTAAAGTATTGATCTAGCTCCCTCCTCTTGTCAATACTGTGGGAGTAGTCCTAAATTTTCCACTTCACCAACCTCTCACCAAATCCAATCTCCATCCCTTGGCAGAAATCCTCTCTTCTTCCCTGGTGTTGTTTCTGAGACAACTGCTTAATGCTTAATATAGTGCTTTGCACACAGCAAGTGCTCAGGAAATACGATTAATAATAACAACTGCAGTGACTGCTGGACTACAGCTATTTTGCAGTGCTTGTTACAAGTTTCACAAAGATCTAGGCTACTGGAAGTTTGTGTTCATTATCTAGTTAGAGTTAACACTCCAAATTATTATTATATGACCTTGGAGCTACTTCTAAGTATTGAGCACATTTGAGAACTTGGAGTATCTGAAAACCACGACCTCCTGTTTCTATCTTGGCTAGGACTTGTAAAGTAATTTACTTTTTCGTGGTATTTGTAAAGTGTTTACTATGCACGAGGCACTGCACTAAGCACTGGGGTAGATACAAGCTAATCAGGTTTGACACAGCCCATGTCCTGCACATCCAGCCCATGCCCATGTCCAGCCTGAATCCCCACCTTACATAGGAGATAACAGAAGTACAAAAGTAAAGTGACTTTCCCAAGGTCACAAAGCAGATGAATGGTGGAGCTGGGATTAGAACCCAGGTCCTCTGACACTCTGGCCTATGCTATTTCCACTAGGCCATGCTGTTTCCCAGTAGAGTAAAATGACCCCAGTCAAAATGTAGCAAAAAAAAAAAAAAAAAATGTACCAAATTGCAAAAATTCTCTCTTTCGCGACTCTGTTGGAGAAAAATAGTTTTAGTGGTACATCCATCGATCTAAGATTACCAACAGCAGCTTGCCATAGGAAATAAAACGTGAACCCCACCCCAGGTAGGTCTAGTCCTAAAAAGTCAACAGATAAGCACGTTTTATTTTGTTTCTAAAATATGTGTTTTAAGTGACTATATCAGCCAGCAGGGCTTGCTTGACAAAGTCACAGGTCGGGCGGTTTGGTGACTCATTTTAAGATGCCAATGCAAAGTGGTTCCCCGTCCCGGGCTAAGAAATGCCCAAATCGAGTCGCCGAGGGTTTAGAGTGACAGGATGTGCACCCGGCCACAAGCATTACTAGGATCCGGGGCTGCTTCGGAAAGCTAACGGTCCCCGGGAAAACTGCGAGCTTCTCGGCCTGACGGGAGACCCGTCTTCCTTCTTCTCCGTTTCTCCGAAACCGGTCCTCGAAAAAGGAAGACGGTGGGTGTGGGAAACGGTCTGCGGCCGGGCCCGACCAATTTCCCGTCCAGGTGGCTCCCGACCCCCGAGGAAGTGGTCAGAGGAAACAGCTGCCCGCATCAATTAATTCACAGAAGCTTGTTTTTGAGATGAAAATAAAGAACCAAAAACAAAAGAGGTAGGGTGGGGGGAAGAGGGGGAGAGGACGGACGGGGAAAAGGGACGGCTGGAGAGCTGTTGGAGGGGGGCAGCCTTTTCTCCCCTTCTCTCCGCCTGTAGACGCCCCGCCTCTTCCAGGAGGCCTTCCCAGACTGATCCCCCATCGCCCCCACTCCCTCCTTCTGTCCTTCCCCTTCCCACAACACTTGTGTATATTTGTACATATTTATTACTCTATTTTTAATGTGTATATATCTAATTCTATTTACCTATTTTGATGGTATTGACGCCTGTCTACTGTTCTGTTTTGCTGTCTGTCTCCCCCCCTTCTAGACTGTGAGCCCGTTGTTGGGTAGGGACTGTCTCTATGTGTTGCCGAACTGTACTTTCCAAGCGCTTAGTACAGTGCTCTGCACACTGTAAGCGCTCAATAAATACGATTGAAGGAATGAAAGGAAGCGTTTTGTGGGGGGCGGCCGGGGCGGGCAGATGGTGCGGGGAGCCATCCAGAGGGCTACCGGAAAAATAATAATAATAATGGTATTTGTTAAGCGCTTACTATGTGCCAAGCGCTGTTCTAAACGCTGGGGGGAATACAAGGTAATCAGGTTGTCCCATGTGGGGCTCACAGACTGTGAGCCCACTGTTGGGTAGGGACTGTCTCTATATGTTGCCAACTTGTACTTCCCAAGCGCTTAGTACAGTGCTCTGCACACAGTAAGCGCTCAATAAATACGACTGATTGATTGATTAATCCCCATTTTACAGATGAGGTCACTGAGGCACAGAGAATAATAATAAATATAATGGTATTTGATAATCAATCAATCAATCGTATTTATTGAGCGCTTACTGTGTGCAGAGCACTGTACTAAGCGCTTGGGAAGTACAAGTCGGCAACACATAGAGACAGTCCCTACCCAACAGCGGGCTCACAGTCTAGAAGCGCTTACTATGTGCCAAGCGCTGGGGGGATACCAGGTTGCCCCACATGGGGCTCACACTTTTACCCCTATTTTACAGATGAAGTAAACGAGGCCCAGAGAAGTGAAGTGCCTTGCCCAAAGTCACCCAGCTGACAAGTGGCGGGGCGGGATTAGAACCCACGACCCCTGACTCCCAAGCCCGGGCTCTTTCCACTGAGCCACGAAAAAAGCAGCTTCCCGGGGGCAACCTCCTCCTCCTGCTGCCCGTGCCCCCCGGACCCGTGCCCACCAGGGCGGCTGGCAGAGAGGGGCCGCCCTGGTCTGCTCGGGGAGCGGAAGAGAGAGGGAGCAGAGAAAAAGGAAGAGGTGCCTGGGCGCTCGGGCCCCGGGGAGGGGTGTCTGCGGGATAATAATAATAATGATGGCATTTATTAAGCGCTTACTATGTGCAAAGCACTGTTCTAAGCGCTGGTGTAGCTACAATACAAGGTGATCATCATCATCATCATCATCAATCGTATTTATTGAGCGCTATATGCAGAGCACTGTACTAAGCGCTTGGGAAGTACAAACTGGCAACATATAGAGACAGTCCCTACCCAACAGTGGGCTCACAGTCTAAAAGGGGGAGACAGAGAACAAAACCAAACATACTAACAAAATAAAATAAATAGAATAGATATGTACAAGTAAAATAGAGTAATAAATATGTTGTCCCTTGGGGGGTTCACAGTTTTAATCCCCATTTTTACAGATGAGGTAACTAAGGCCCAGAGAAGTGAAGTGACTGGCCCAAAGTCACACAGCTGACAAGTGGCGGAGGCGGGATTTGAACCCATGACTTCTGACTCCAAAGCCCGCGCTCTTTCCACTGAGCCACCTGTACTCAGCCGTAGGGAGAGTACAGGATGCCCCCCGTGCCCCCTGTGCCCCCCGTGCCCACCGCCCGGACCGGCCGGGGCTCGGACTCACCGTGCAGGAGGGGCGCGGAGGGCGCCTGCAGGCCGGAGATGAGCCGCGGATGGGCCGGGCTCTTCTCCTCCTCCTCCTCCTCCTCCTCCTCCTTCCCCCTTCCCCCGCCTCCCTGGGCCCCGCCCCGTAAGGCCCCCGACTCTGAATCGAATGATGGTATTTGCTAAGCGCCTACTACGTGCCAAGCATTCACTCATTCAATCGTATTTATTGAGCGCTTACTGTGTGCAGAGCACTGTACTGGGCGCTTGGGAAGTACAAGTTGGCAACATCTAGAGACGGTCCCTACCCAACGGCGGGCTCACAGTCTAGGAGGGGGAGACAGACAACGAAACAAAACATATTAACAAAATAAAGTAAATGGAATAAATATGTAAAAGTAAAATAAATAGAGTAATAATAGTAATAATAGAGTAATAGAGTAATAAATCCGTACAAACATCTATACATATAGACCGCCATCGACCCCCGGCCCACGTCATCCCCCGGGCCTGGAATGCCCTCCCTCTGCTCATCCGCCAAGCTAGCTCTCTTACTCCCTTCAAGGCCCTACTGAGAGCTCACCCCCTCCAGGAGGCCTTCCAAGACTGAGCCCCTTCCTTCCTCTCCCCCTCGTCCCCCTCTCCATCCCCCCCATCTTACCTCCTTCCCTTCCCCACAGCACCTGTATATATGTATATATGTTTGTATATATTTATTACTCTATTTATTTTACTTGTACATATCTATTCTACTTATTTTATTTTGTTAGTATGTTTGGTTTTGTTCTCTGTCTCTCCCTTTTTGACTGTGAGCCCACTGTTGGGTAGGGACTGTCTCTATATGTTGTCAACTTGTACTTCCCAAGCGCTTAGTACAGTGCTCTGCACACAGTAAGCGCTCAATAAATACGATTGATGATGATATATACAGGTGCTGTGGGGAGGGGAAGGAGGTAAGGCGGGGGGGATGAGGAGGGGGAGAGGAAGGAGGGGGCTCAGTCTGGGAAGGCCGCCTGGAGGAGGTGAGCTCTCAGTAGGGCTTTGAAGGGAGGAAATATATGCACATCTATATGTGCACATCTATATGTGCTATATACACATCTGCGCTAGGGGTCTTGGGGCATCCCGGCTCCGCCAATTGTCAGCTGTGTGACTTTGGGCAAGTCACTTCACTTCTCTGGGCCTCAGTTCCCTCATCTGTAAAATGGGGATTAAGATTGTGAGCCCCCTGTTGGGTAGGGACCGTCTCTATATGTTGCCAACCTGCACTTCCCAGGAGCCTGGCACAGTGCTCTGCACTGTCCTAAGCGCTGGGGGAGGGCCAAGCTAACCTGGTTGTCCCACGTGGGGCTCACAGTCTACATAATAATAATAATAATAATAATGGCGTTTATTAAGCGCTTACTATGTGGAAAGCACTGTTCTAAGCGTTGGAGAGGTTACAAGGTGATCAGGTTTATTAAGTGCTTACTATGTGGAAAGCACTGTTCTAAGCGCTGGGGAGGTTACAAGGTGATCAGGTTGCCCCACGGGGGGCTCACAGTCTTCATCCCCATTTTACAGATGAGGTAACTGAGGCCCAGAGCTGCTAAGTGACTTGCCCAAAGTCACACAGCTGACAAGTGGCGGCGCCGGGATTAGAACCCATGACCTCTGGCTCCCAAGCCCCGGCTCTTTCCGGGATCTTCATCCAGCCTGGCTCGGTGGCAAGAGCTCGAGCTTGGGAGTCAGAGGTCGTGGGTTCATTCATTCAATCATATTTATTGAGCGCTTACTGTGTGCAGAGTACTGTACTAAGCGCTCGGGAAGTACAAGTCGGCAACATATAGAGACGGTCCCTACCCAACAACGGGCTCACAGTCTAGAAGGGGGAGACAGCACACCGTTAACAAAATAAATAGAATAATAAATATGTACGAGTAAAATAAATAGAGTAAAAAATCTGTACACGGGCTTTGGAGTCAGAGGTCACGGGTTCAAATCCCAGCTCTGCCAACTGTCAGCTGTGTGACTTTGGACAAGTCACTTAACTTCTCTGTGCCTCAGTTCCCTCATCTGTAAAATGGGGATGAAGACTGTGAGCGCCCCGTGGGACAACCTGATCGCCTTGTAACCTCCCCAGCGCTTAGAAGAGTGCTTTGCACATAGTAAGCGCTTAATAAATGCCATCCAAAAAAAAAAGTGCTGTGGGGAGGGGAAGGAGGTAGGGCGGGGCGGGGCGGACTTTCCGCGGGCGAGCCGTGGGAACCCCGGCGTCCGGCTCGTTTCCCGGCAGCCGAAGAAAGGTCCGAGCGTTGGGGGCGGGGGCCGGGCTCCCCACTCCGCGCCTCCCGCCCTCCGCCGCGGAAACTCCGCGCCCCCGACCGACCTCCCCCGTCCGGGGCTGGGGAAGGGGCGCCGGGCACCAGGCTGGGGGGTTGGGCCGGGGGTTACCTCCCAACGACGGCTTCCCGTAAGCCTGATCCACCGAGGGCACCGAGGGCACCGCGGGCACCGGGCGGATGGGGGCACCGACCACTTGAGGAGGGACCGTAACTGCCACGATCCGGCTTCTGCCCAGGATTCGCCAGGGGGGCTCGAGCGGGAGCCTCGAGCGGATCCTCTTGCCAAGGCTTCGATTGGGAGCCTTGAGCGGGTAGCCTTGAATGGGAGCCTCGAGCGGGTCCTCTTGCCAAGGCTTCGACTGGGAGCCTTGAGCGGGTAGCCTTGAATGGGAGCCTCGAGCGGGTCCTCTTGCCAAGGCTTCGACTGGGAGCCTTGAGCGGGTAGCCTTGAATGGGAGACTCGATTGGGAGCCTCGAGAGGGTCCTCTTGCCAAGGCTCCGACTGGGAGCCTTGAGCGGGTAGCCTTGAATGGATTGGGAGCCTCGAGCGGGTCCTCTTGCCAAGGCTTCGACTGGGAGTCTTCAGCAGGTAGCCTTGAATGGGAGCCTCGAGCGAGTCCTCTTGCCAAGGTTTCAACTAGGAGCCTTGAGTGGGTAGCCTTGAATGGGAGACTCGATTGGGAGCCTCGAGTGGGTCCTCTTGCCAAGGCTTCAACTGGGTGCCTTGAGCGGGTAGCCTTGAATGGGAGAGTCGAGTGGGAGCATCGAGCGGGTCCTCTTGCCAAGGCTTTGACTGGGAGCCTTGAGCGGATAGCCTTGAATGGGAAAGTCGAGTGGGATCATCGAGCGGGTCCTCTTGCCAAGGCTTCGACTGGGAGCCTTGAACGGGTAGCCTCGAATGGGAAAGTCGAATGGGAGCATCGAGCGGGTCCTCTTGCCAAGGCTTCGACTGGGAGCCTTGAGCGGGTTGCCTTGAATGGGAGAGTCGAGCAGGAGCATCGAGCGGGTCCTCTTGCCAAGGCTTTGACTGGGAGCCTTAAGCGGGGAGCCTTGAATGGGAAAGTCGAGTGGGAGCAACGAGTGGGTCCTCTTGCCAAGGCTTCGACTGGGAGCCTTGAGCAGGTAGCCTTGAATGGGAGAGTCAAGCGGGAGCATCGAGCAGGTTCTCTTGCGAAGGCTTCGACTGGGAGACTTGAGGGGGTAGCCTTGAATGGGAGACTCGAGCGGGAGCCTTGTGCCATTCATTCATTCATTCAATCATATTTATTGAGCGCTTACTGTGTGCAGAGCACTGTACTAAGCGCTTGGGAAGTAAAAGTAGGCAACATATAGAGACGGTCCTTACCCAACAGCGGGCTCACAGTCTAGAAGGGGGAGACAGACAACAAAACAAAATATATTAACAAAATAAAATCAATAGAATAAATATGTACAAGTAAAATAAATGGAGTAATAAATATATACAAACATATATACATATATACATGTATATATATACAGATACATATACCTGTATATATATATATATGCCATATATGCCAGGGATTCGACTGGGAGCCTTGAGCCTGTAGCCTTGAATGGGAGACTCGAGCGGAGCCTCGTGCCAGGGCTTTGACAGGGAGCCTTGAGCGGGGAGCCTTGAATGGGAGACTCAAGCTGGAGCCTCGAGTGGGGCCTTGAACGCAAGCCTCAAGTGGGAGCTAAGAGTGGGGCCTCAAGCGGGGGCCTCGTGCCGAGGCTTCGACTGGAAGACTTGAGCAGGAGCCTCTAGTGGGAACCAAGAGCGGGGCCTTGAACGAGAGCCTTGAGAGGGATCCAAGAGCTGGGCCTCAAGTAGGAGCCTTGAAAGGTAGCCTTGACTGGGAGCCTCGAACGCAAGCCTCAAGTGGGAGGTGAGTGGGGCCTCAAGCAGGGGCCTCGTGCCAGGGCTTCGACTGGGAGCCTTGAGCAGGAGCCTCGAGCGGGAGCAAAGAGCGGGGCCTTGAATGGGAGTGAGAGCCTTGAGAGGGAGCCAAGAGCTGGGCCTCAAGTAGGAGCCTCGAAAGGTAGCCTTGAATGGGAGCCTCAAGTGGGTTCTCGAACGCAAGCCTCAAGCGGGAGCCAAGAGAGGGGCCTCAAGTATGGGCCTTGTGCTGGGGCTCTGACTGGGAGCCATGAGCAGGGGCCTTGAACAGGAGCCAAGAGTGGGGCCTTGAATGGGAGCCTCAAGCGGGAGCTAAGAGCGGGGTCTCAAGCGGGGGTCTTGAGCGGGAGCCTTGAACGGCAGCCTTGAATGGAAGCCCCGAATGCAAGCCTCTTGCATGAGCTAAGAGCGGGGCCTTGAACGGGAGCCAAGAACGGGAGCCAAGAGTGGGGCGTCGAGCGGGAATCTCTAGCGGGGCCTCAAACGCAAACCTCAAGTGGGAGCCAAGAGCGGGGCCTTGAATGGGAACCAAGAGTAGGAGCCGAGTGGGACATCGAGCGCGAGTCTCGAGAGGGGTCCTCGTGCCAGGGCTCTGACTAGGAGCCATGAGCAGGAGCCTTGAATGGGAGCCAAGAGCAGGGCCTTCCATGGGAGCCTCAAGAGGGAGACAAGAGCAGGGTCTCGAGCGGGGGTCTCTAGCAGGAGTTTCGAGCGGGAGCCTCAAACAGCAGCCTCAAATGGGGCCTTGAATGGGAGACAAGAGCAGGAGCCAAGAGTGGGGCCTTGAACAGGAGCCAATAGCAGGAGCCAAGGGTGGGGCGTCGAGCAGGAGCCTCGAGCAGGACCTCGAACGCAAGCCTCAAGTGGGAGCCAAGAGCTGGGCCTCAAGCGGGGGCCTCGTGCCGGTACTTCTACTGGAAGTCTTGAGTTGGAGCCTCGAGTGGGAGCCAAGAGCAGGGCCTTGAATGGGAGCCTCGAATGGTAGCCTAGGATGGGGGCCTCTAACGGGAGCTTTGAGTGGGAGCCTTGAGCAGGGCCTCGAACACAAGACTCAAGCAGGAGCCAAGAATGGGGGCTTGAAGGGAAGCCTCGAGCGGAAGCCAAAAGCAGGAGCATCAAATGGAAGCCAAGAGCGGGGCCTCGAACAGGAGCCTTGAGAGGGAGCCCAGAGTGGGGGCCTCGAGTGGGGGCCTTGACCGGGAACCTAGAATGGGAAGCTTGAGCGGGGGCTTCGACTGGAAGCTTCAGGAGGGAGTTTCGACTGAGAGCCTCGAGCGGTAGCCTCTAGCGGGCACCCCAGCCCCACCCGGCCCTGGTGGCCCACTCTAGTCCCACCTGTTTTCCACAGCTCCAGAATTATGTGTTTTTTTTTTCTCAGGTCCCTGTGAGAGGCATCTTCTTTCAGAATTCAACGGCAGCAGGACCATAGGCAGAGGGAGAATGCGCCCTTGAAGTCGAATTGCGGGGCCTAAAGTCATCCCATGTCCCCTCAGATTCAGTGTGTGCTCTGGGGCACCCTGATCCCAAAATAAGCCCTGACCCACCATGTTTCTCTACCAGAGCCTTCAGGGCAGAAGCAGCAACAGACATGAGCTCGGTGCAGATAGTATAAACCCTGGACATAAAACAGGCTGGTGCTGAATCCATATTGGATAGGAGACAGATCAGCTGAAAATTGGATAACTGATCAACTGAATGGCCTCCCTATTGTGCCCAAGGGATGGGCTGAGCTCTGTGCCCTGTTGGGCTGTGCCTCCTCAACACTTTGAAAAGCAACTCAGATTCTTATGCATCTTCAATAAATGGCAGTTGATTGTGATGATTATTATGGCCATCAGACTTCAATTTAATCCATGTCTTAGTTTTCATTCACTTATTCAATCGTATTTATTGAGCACTTACTGAGTGCAGAGCACTGTACTAAGCGCTTGGAAAATACAATCTGGCAACAGAGACATTCCCTACCCAACAAAGGGCTCACAGTCTAGAAGTTTTGTCAAGGTTTCCATGCATGCTTCCAGACCTTGAGTTCAGTGGGCATGCTTCATCCAGAAAAAAAGTCCCAATTTCAAAACCCTCTGGGTCAGAAGAAAAACAACCTATCTGTATGCTATGTATTTATACAAATTGCCATGAATGAGAATATGGCAGTGTGAATTCAATAAGTAAATGGTTGCCAGTTTCTACGTTTCAAATGTTTGGAGAATGAGTGTATTCAAAATTTCTTTCTAAAGCATAAGAAAGCTTATTAGTTCACTGATTATACTTCACTGCCCAAAATTACTTCATATCCTTTAATTGTTTTGCAGTCAGATATGTTTGGGGTGGGGCTATAACTACATTCCTAGAACAACTGGAATTTTTTTGAAAACTAAATCTGTAACCCAACAGTCCAAGAATCATATAAATTTAAAAGCTTGTATTTTTTCTGGTTTGAAATGTTAGGGAGTCCAAAATACATATGGCACTCCTAGGAAGAAATACAAAAAGGGTGTTTCTCCACTGGGTTATATTACCTGTTTCTAAAATTTAAAATCAATCGATCAATCAGCCAATCATATTATTTGAGTGCTTACTGTACTAAACACTTAGGAGAATACAATATAACACAGCACTGTACTAAACACTTGGGAGAGTACAGTATAACAGAATTGGTAGACACATGCCCTGCCCACAGGGAGATTATAATCTAGAGGGGGAGACAGACATTAATATAAATAAATTACGGATATGTATATGAGTACTGTGGGGCTGAGATGGAGTTAATAAAGGGTGCAAATCCAAGTGCAAGGGCAATGCAGAAGGGCGTGGGAGCAAAGGAAATAAGGGATTAGTCAGGGAAGGCCTCTTGGAGGAGAAGTGATTTTAATAAGGCTTTGAAGGTGGGGAGAGTGGTTGTCTGTTGGATATGAAGGGGTAGAGGCAGGACAAGGGTGAAGGATCGACAGTGAGATTGATGAGACTGAGGTAGAATGAGTAGGTTGGCATTAGAGGAGCAAAGTGTGTGGCCTGAAATATAGTAAGTAAGGTAGGAGGGGTCAGGGTGATAGTGCTTTAAAGCCAATGGTAGGAAGTTTCTGTTTGATACAGAGGGGAATGGGCAATCTCTAACGGTTCTTGAGAACTAAGGAAACACGGATTGATGGTTTTGTAGGAAAATCATCTAGGAAGCAGAGTGAAGCAGAGTGAAGTATTGACTGGAGTGGGGGAGAGACAGGAGGCAGGAAGGTTAGCAAGGAGCCTGATGCAGTCATCAAGATAGGATGAGTGCTTGGATTAACGTGGTAGAAGTTTGGATGGAGAGGAAAGTGTGGATTTTAGTGGTGTTGTGAAGGGTGAACAGATGGGACTTGGTGACAGATTGAATATGTGGGTTGAATGAGAGAGATGAGTGAAGGATAATGCCAAGATTATGGGTTTGTGAGACAGGGAGCATGGTGGTGCTGTCTACCGTGATGGGAAAGTAAAGGGGAGGACAGGGTTTCGGGGGGAAGATGAATAGCTGTATTTTGGACACATTAAGTTTGAGGTGTCAGTGGGACATCCGAGTATAGATGTCCAGAAAGCAGGAGGAAATATGAGATTGCAGAGAAGGAGAAAGATCGGGGCTGGAGATGTAATAATAATAATAATGGCATTTATTAAGCACTTACTATGTGCAAAGCATTCATTCATTAAATTGTAAAGCACTGTTCTAAGTGCTGGGGAGGTTACAAGGCGATCAAGTTGTCTCACGGGGAGCTCACAGTCTTAATCCACCATTTTACAGCTAAGGTAACTGAGGCACAGAGAAGTTAAATGATTTGCCCAAAGTCACACAGCTGACAATTGGCAGAGCTGGGATTTGAACCCATGACCTCTGACTCCAAAGCCCGGGCTCTTTGCACTGAGCCACGCTGCTTCTCCCAGATGTAGATTTGGGATTATCTGCTTAGAGATGGTAGTTGAAGCCATAGGAGCGAATGAGTTCTCCAAGGGTCTGGGTGTAGATGAAGAGTAGAAGGGGATCCAGACCTGAGCCTTGAGGGGCTCCCATAGTAAGGGGGTGGGAGGCAGAGGAGCCAGAAAAATAAACTGAGAAGAAGCAGCTACAGAGGTAAGGAGAGGGCCGGGGAAATGAAACCAAAGTTGGATAATGTTTCCAGGAAAAAGGAGTGGTCCACAATGTCGAAGGCATCTGAGAGGTCGAGGAGGATTAGGATGGAGTAGAGGCGATTGGATTTGGCAAGAAGGAGAACATTGGTGATCTTTGAGAGGGTAGTTTCTCTGTAGCAAAGACAGCGGGAGCCAGCTAGGAGGCAAAGAGAGAATTGGAGGAGAGGAAGTAGAGTCAGCAGATGTAGACAACCAGCTCAAGGAGTTTAGAGAGGAATGGTACGAGGGAGATGGAATGCTAAAAATATAAGCTTTAATACAGCAGCTCTGTGTAATATTACTTCCAGCCCAAAATGTCTCCAACAGTGTTAAAAAAGGATTTCTGGAGGAATAGTATGATGATGATGGCATTTATTAAGTGCTTACTATGTGCAAAGCACTGTTCAAAGCGCTGGGGTGGTTACAAGGTGATCAGGTTGTTCCACGGGGGGGGGCTCACAGTTTTAACCCTCATTTTACAGATGAGGTAACTAAGGCCCAGAGAAGTTAGGTGACTTGCCCAAAGGCACACAGCTGACAGTTGGCAGAGCCGGGATTTGAACCCATGACCTCTGACTCCAAAGCCCGTGCTCTTTCCATTGAGCCACAAAGTGTGATTCTCCTTAACATCAAGCCTTACAGTTGTGGATGTTCCATCTAATAAAATCCCACTGTAGACTGTAAGCCCTAGATGGGCAGGGATCACGTCTACCAATTCTGTTGTATTGTGTTTTCCCAAGCACTTAGTACAGTGCTCTGTACAGAGTAAGCACTCAATAAATATCACTGATTTATTGATTGATCCCCATGCAGCTGTTTCATCTATCCAGTTGTTTCATTTCATGTTTATGCTTTTGTTCTTGTTTGATTTTCCAAGGGGCACCCTTTTCAAACACCATGCCAACCTCGTTCACTTCAAGCTTATCCTTTCCTGCCTTAACTCAGCCCTCTCCTCTGCCAGACAAAACTATTTCTCCTCCCTTATTGACACCCATGACCATCATCCCCGTCAGCTCTTCCGTACATTCAACTCCCTTCTCAGGCGCCCAGTTATTCCTCCTCCTCCTTCCCTCACCCCCAATGATCTGGCCTCCTACTTCATTAATAAAATTAAATCCATCAGGTCTGACTTCCCCAAAGTCACTCCCCCACCTTCTCCAACCCCCCAGCTCTCAACACTCTCCGCTACTCTCCCATCCTTCCCAGCAGTATCCTCAGAGGAGCTCTCCTCCCCCATCTCAAGTGCTACTCCGGCCACCTGTGCTTCTGACCCCATTCCCTCTCATCTCATGAAATCTCTCGCTCCGTCCCTTCTCCCCTCCTTAACTTCCATCTTCGACCGCTCACTCTCCACTGGTTTCTTCCCCTCTGCCTTCAAACATGTCCATGTCTCTCCCATCCTAAAAAAACCCTCTCTTGACCCCACCTCACCTTCTAGTTATCACCCTATCTCCCTCCTACCATTCCTTTCCAAACTCCTTGAACGAGTCGTCTACATGCGCTGCCTCGAATTCCTCAACACCAACTCTCTCCTCGACCCCCTCCAATCTGGCTTCCGTCCCCTACATTCCATGGAAACTGCCCTCTCAAAGGTCACCAATGATCTCTTGCTTGCCAAATTCAACGGCTCCTACTCTATCCTAATCCTCCTTGACCTCTCAGCTGCCTTCGACGCTGTGGACCACCCCCTTCTCCTCAACACGCTATCCGACCTTGGCTTCACAGACTCTGTCCTCTCTTGGTTCTCCTCTTATCTCTCCAGTCGTTCATTCTCAGTCTCTTTTGCAGGCTCCTCCTCCCCCTCCCATCCCCTTACTGTAGGGGTTTCTCAAGGTTCAGTTCTTGGTCCCCTTCCGTTCTCTATCTACACTCACTCCCTTGGTGACCTCACTCGCTCCCACAGCTTCAACTATCATTTCTACGTTGATGACACCCAGATCTACATCTCTGCCCCTGCTCTCTCCCCCTCTCTCCAGGCTCGCATCTCCTCCTGCCTTCAGGACATCTCCATCTGGATGTCTGCCCGCCACCTAAAACTCAACATGTCCAAGACTGAACTCCTTGTCTTCCCTCCCAAACCCTGCCCTCTCCCTGTCTTTCCCATCACTGTTGATGGCACTACCATCCTTCCCGTCTCACAAGCCCGCAAACTTGATGTCATCCTCGACTCCGCTCTCTCGTTCACCCCTCACATCCAAGCCGTCACCAAAACCTGCCGGTCTCAGCTCCGCAACATTGACAAGATCCACCCTTTCTCCCCATCCAAACCACTACCCTGTTCATTCAAGCTCTCATCCTATCCCATCTAGATTACTGTAACAGCCTCCTCTCCGATCTCCCATCCTCCTGTCTCTCCCCACTTCAATCCATACTTCATGCCGCTGCCCGGATTGTCTTTGTCCAGAAATGCTCTGGGCATGTTACTCCCTTCCTCAAAAATCTTCAGTGGCTACCAATCAACCTACGCATCAGGCAGAAACTCCTCACCCTCAGCTTCAAGGCTCTCCATCACCTCGCCCCCTCCTACCTCACCTCCCTTCTCTCCTTCTGCAGCTCAACCTGCACCCTCCGCTCCTCTGCCACTAATCTCCTCACCGTTCCTCATTCTCACCTGTCCCACCATCGACCCCCGGCCCACGTCATCCCCCTGGCCCGGAATGCCCTCCCTCCCCACATCCGCCAAGCTAGCTCTCTTCCTCCCTTCAAGGCCCTACTGAGCACTCATCTCCTCCAGGAGGCCTTCCCAGACTGAGCCCCCTCCTTCGTCTCCCCCTCCTCCCCGTCTCTATCCCCCCCGCCTTACCTCCTTCCCTTCCCCACAGCACCTGTACATATGTATATATGTTTGTACATATTTATTACTCTATTTATTTATTTATTTTACTTGTACATATTTATTCTATTTATTTTATTCTGTTAATATGTTTTGTTTTGTTCTCTGTCTCCCCCTTCTAGACTGTGAGCCCACTGTTGGGTAGGGACAGTCTCTATATGTTGCCAACTTGTACTTCCCAAGCGCTTAGTACAGTGCTCTGCACACAGTAAGTGCTCAATAAATACGATTGAATGAATGAATGAATCTGGCAACTGCAACCCTCTTACAGGTGCAACCCAGAACCATATGGAATATCCCAGGATCATTTTGTAATATATATGAATGATTTTGCTTTGGGCAGAAATTGCTCATTGCATTAATCATGCTATTTTCCCTGCATGGAACTCCCATCCCTCCCAAATCTGCCAAATCATGTGAGCCCCTCCACCTTCAAAACGTTTCTATTTTTCTATTGTATTGCACTCTCCCAAGCACACAGTAAACGCTCAAGAAATAGCACTGATGGATTGATTGACTGACTGCTGGATTTCTAAATAACCATCTCCTTCCAGAAACATTCTCTTATTGATTCTACCTTTCTGCTCAATCAATCAGTCATATTTATTGAGTGCTTACTATGTACAGATCACTGTACTAAGCACTTGGGAGAGTTCAGCACAACAGAATTAGCAGACACGTTCCCTGCCCAACCCATCATACCAACAACAACCCTTAGTTCTCTTGTGTATATTATTTCCCTTTAAATGTAATTGTTTTTCTTTTTATTTATTTTAAAATATAATTGTTTTTCTCATTTGTCATCTGGTATTCATTCTTTGTTTTTAATTTATGTCTGTTTTTTTTCCTCCATTAGATTATGAGCCCTTTGAAGGCAGGGACAATATCATTTACTTCTATTGTATGTTTCCAAACATTTAGCACAGGGCTTTGCAATAGAGAAGCAGCGTGGCTCAGTGGAAAGAGCCCGGGCTTTGGAGTCAGAGGCCATGGGTTTGAATCCCGGCCCCGCCACATGTCTGCTGTGTGACCTTGGGCAAGTCACTTCACTTCTCTGAGCCTCAGTTCCCTCATCTGTAAAATGGGGATGAAGACTGAGAGCCCCACGTGGGACAACCTGATCACCCTGTATCCCTCCCCAGCGCTTAGAACAGTGCTTTGCACATAGTAAGTGCTTAACAAATGCTATTATTATTATTATTATTATTATTATTATTATGGTAGGCATTCAAGACATATATGTATGGGTACGCGTCCTTTGCACTCAAAGATGGCAGCACTGATGGTGAAATTCACCTGTTGGCGAATGGGGGACTGAAAAGACTGCTAGTAAGACCCACAATCTGATCACGTTGTGCAATAACTATGATTGACTGATTGATTGATTGAAGCACAAGGCTATTCCTTGTGCTGACATATTTGTTTTGCTGAACTTCCCAAAGTTTTTGCTTTTGCCTCCTTGCCACCCTTCTGATGCCTTTGCTCATAAAGAAACTTCCATTCTTGATTGCACTATGTGCACTGGTGTTGCCGGGCAGTTAACTTCCAGTTTTCGGTGGGATTTGGTAGCATATGACACTTTAGCAAAACAAAAGCCGAGTGACTTCTGCTAACGGCCTTCAAACATGGAGGATTTTTACACTGGATGCAGTCCTTAGCTGCAGCATTACGGATCCAGGTTAGACTTCAAGGTGGTCCAGAAGAGAAACCGATCTGTGAAAGATGTAAAACTTCCTTTTTCATAGGACTTTAAAAACGGATGTGTGTTCAACTCTGTAGGTTGGATAAATGTTGTTGATTCATGAAGTCTGTAACCTGAAAGTGACATTAAGTCCCAACACGATCAATCAAATTTATTTAGTGCCTACTTTGGGCAGAGCAGTGTGCTCAGTGCAATTAAAGTAGATGACATGGTTCTGCCTACAAGGAGTGTATAATTTAATGGGGGAGGCAGAAATAACCACATTATTTACAAATAGGAAAAGAATCCATCAATCAGTGGTATTAATTGCAACTAAGAATTTGGGGTTGCACAGTACAATAGAGTTGGTAGACGTGATCTCTGCCCTCAAGGAGCTCCTACAGTCAACACTACAAACTGGTGATAACAAGAGTCTGGGCTCTTTATCCTGGGCTCCTCTGAACCTAAAAATAGACTGCTCTTATTTGTTAAATAAAAGCCTGGGATTAGGCAGTAGTTGACCTGTGTTCTAGTCCCTTCTCTGCTACTTGCCTGCTGTGTGACCTTGGGAAAGTCCCATAACTTCTCAGGAACTCAGTTGCTTCATCTGTGTAATGAAAATAAAATACCAGTTCTCCCTTCCTCTTCGACTGTGAGCTCCATGTGGGACAGGGACTTTGTCCAATCTCATTATAATGTATTTACCCTATTGTTTAGTATAGTGCTTGGCATACAGTAAGCACTTACTATATCCCATCATCAGTCTTGTTTTACTGCAACCTTAAAGCTTTTCCTCTGTTCTCCTTGCTTTTGCTTTCTCTTCCAAGTGCTCAGTACAGTGCTCTGCACTCAGCACACAAAAAATACAGCTGTTCAACTGATTTGGTTTCCCAGTTTCAGCTCAAGATATAGCCACTATTTGGGCATCTTACTGTCATCCATTTTCCTTCCACGCACTGAAGCTGTGTTGAGGTGATCATAGTGTCAGTGCTTAGAAATTGACTTGGTTCCAGGGCCGTCTTGCCATTTGGGGTCGAGAATCACTATGATTATAATTATTGTAGAATATTATAGGTGTGAGAAAAGTTTGTCGGGGATGCTAAGGCAACTGCTCCAGAAGGAAAATTTGGCACCTGGGGGAATCCAGCTCCCAGACAGGTCTGTAGCCCTGCAATTTGATCTGGAGCTGTCACACACCTTGTGTGCAGTCAGTCCTATGCCTCATTCATTCATTCATTTAATTGTATTTATTGAGTGCTTACTGTGTACTGTACTAAGTGCTTGGGAAGAACAATTCAGCAACAAATAGTGACAATCTTTGCCCACAACAGGCTCACAGTCTAGAAGGGGGGAGACAGACGTTAAAACAAGTAAACAGGCATCAGTACCATCATTATGAATAAATAGAATTATAGATATATACACATCATTAATGAAAATAAATAGAATTATAATTATAAACGTACATATTTACACAAATACTGTGGGGTGGGGAGGTGGGGTAGAACAGAGGGAGTGAGTGGGAGCAATGGGGAGGGGAGGGGGAGCAGAGGAAAAGGGGGGCTTAGCATTCCTTGGCCTCTATGCAGTCTGGTTAGTTAGTTGTTGAGCGCTTACTGTGTGCAGTGCACTGTACTAAGCTCTTGGGAGAGTACAATATAACAGTATAACAGATACATTCCCTGCCCACCGTGAGCTTACAGTTTAGGGGAGAGGCAGGTATTAATATAAATAAATAAAATTACAGATATGTATATAAGTGCTGTGGGACTGAGAGGGGGGACGAATAGAGGGAGAAAGTCAGGGCATCGCAGAAGGGAGTGGGCAGTGCTCTGCACACAGTAAGCACTCAATAAATACGATTGGATGAATGAGAAGAGGAACTGCACCAAAAGGGGTGGGACTGAAGCTCGCTCACTGTATCTGATAAAGGCAAAAGTGTTTGGGGGAGTTACATTTTTCATTAAAATTCTTGTTTTGGCCACAGTAAGTGCTCAATAAATGCCATTGATAGTTGATGAATTGTAGAGTAGGAGCAGAGGAGGAATGGGTGAGAGAGAACATAAGAAAGAAGTACAATGCTGGCAGACAACCATAAAGTATCATTGCTGGAAAAACCTAAGACCAGGAAAATCACAGAAAACAGCTTCTCCCTAGCCTATGACATCAGTTTTTAAGGCTGATATTTTGTAACCTTCCTAGAAATTCCACTGGTGTTACCTCAGATTTTTTCCTGCCAGAATAATCAATTTCCATTATTCAAGACAAACATCTTACTTACTGACATCAAAGAAAGTGATAATGGAAAAGATAACTGAATTCCAAGAATTATAAAATATGCAAAAAATAGAACACTGCAGTGGAAGATTTAGATATTCACTAATCATTACTGAAAGAAATGGAATTTATGAACATTATGAAAAAGACATCTCTCTGGTTTAGTAAGCGGGAGGCCTACACTGAACCTGATATCACTGGTTTTTTCTTCAGCTAAAAAACCTTTTAAAAGCAAATTTCGTTTGACATACATATGAAGATACTCCAGGGGCCATGAAATTTGCTGTGAGCCTACCAGCCTAGGACTGGGAAAAATATTAGCTCTGGAAGTTCTTTGAAAAAGTTGGATGGGCTGAAAACCCTTCAAAATGAATTGACAAAATCAGTAGCATTTGGTCAAAACTGGGTTTTCTTGCATTTGAGATTTTGCACAACAACACATTGCCAAAGTTTTTGTGCTTTTTTTAAGGCAGCAATATTACCCAATCCCCAGTTCTCGTAATACTTTTTGCCTCACTTTGCTGTATTAAGGAACTAATAAAGGAATGACATTACAAATAATAACCAGAAATCAAAACCATAATTCTATGTCTTCTACTGAGATTGAGTCCATTAGAGGTCTTCAGAGTTTTGATTAAAACTGATTAAATATTTTATTGGTTACAATAGTTTTAATGAAGAAATGAAACTTTTGGGCTCTGTAATTCCTTCATTTGTAATTTTGTATATTCTAATTTCCTAACCACAACCCAAAGTGCCCATTAATTCAAGGGTTGCAAATTACATTTTTTCTTTTTTTCTCCATCACTCATTTCTTTGTTTTCTTAGTGATACATCTATTTTGATTAGTTCTTACTCCTTATTTCTCTCTTAACTGTGCTGATCACTCCTGAAAATGAATACCTGGAACTCTGGTGAGTTCTTGCTATGACCCCAAAGATAAGAAAATTCAGCATTGGTACTAACATAAATGATGTTGTTTGCAATAATAAAACCCAGACTCTGAAAAAACTCAGGTTTTGAAAAAGGTGAAGCAACTCCCAAGGACTTTGCTAGGACAAGTGACAGACATCAAAGTATTTCTCCAGGGATCCTGACTTTCTGTCGAGGAGAACTTGGAGAAGCTGGCAGTCATACTCACCCTATTCACATCCTCAGTGATCAATCAAAAGGTTTTGCCACTATCTTTGGTAGAAGCTGTCCTGACATTGCACTATTGGCTTTGATTGTTAAAGGTAGACATTGTCCTCTTGTTCCTTCCATTTAAACTTTATTTTCTCTGATGAGGTAAAAAGAAACAGGTTCATTACAAAAGACAGGAAATTCTGTTTCCCCTCCATCTCACTTTTTATCTCCAACAGCACTCAACAAAGTCATCAAAATTAGACAATGACCAGTCGAGCAATGACAAAACACCTTAAATAATGTTGTCATTTAAATTCAACATGAGAAGAAGATGACAGATTGGTACAGCTTCCTCTGTCCCAGCAGAGAGTACTTACTGTCTGTCGAAATAGGGCAGCTTCTTCAAATGGTCCAACCTCCAGACTGGCAGCTTCCTCTTCGGGAACCAGTCTCCCATCACAACGCTGCTTGAGTGGAGGCAGGATGGATTAGAGTGGCCTACTCCACCCTGATGACTGTAGTCTCCTTTTCCCTGGGGGAGGGGAAGGGGGTGAGGCAAGAGGCTACTCCGATTGAAAAAGATTGACTGCAGCCCTATTATCTGTGTGGTTTTGATGTTTGGAAACACGAACTTTAGGGATATGTTGGCAGTTCACATTTAGATACTTATTTCAAGAAGATGTATTTATTTCAGGGACTAAGATGAATTTATAACAAAAGAAATTCTTTCAAGTAAGCAAACTCACACCAAATGGATCACTTCCAAGAATGTGAACATGACTCTCAATCTGGTCATGATTCGTTCAGATAGATGCATTTCGGTGTTCATAGAAATGGCAGTAATAAAACCAAAGGAGCTAAATGAAACCTCCCTTTCATGGTCAGCTAGCACCCATGAAAGCTAGTGCCCTTCTTCCACCTCTTTGAAAATGGTATTGGTAAAGGGCTTACTCTATGCCAAGCACTGAACTAAGTGCTGGGGTAGATACATATTAATCAGATTAGGCAAATTCCCTGTCCCACATGAGACTCACGGTCTTAATCCCCATTTTACAGCTAAGGTAACTGAGGTACAGAGAAGTTAAGTGACTTGCCCAAGGTCACATAGCAGACAAGTGGTGGAGCCGGGATCAGCCCCTAGGTCTTCTGACTCCCAGTCCTGTGCTCTAAACTAGGTCACACTGGTTCTCAATTTCCTATTTCCCAATAGGCCTCATAGGTTCCCATCTAGATAGAAAATTGAGGGGAGTGAAGGAAGGGAAGCTGCAATTTCCTAAAAGAAATTAAAAATACAAAACACGTTTTTTGAATCATAACACAAGGTACCTATATATTTTGAATTCTAAATTAATAATGGTAATATTTGTTAATTGCTCGTTTTGTGTCAAGCGCTGAACTAAGAGCTGGGGTTGATATACAATAAGCAGATCAGACACAGTCCCTATCCCACATGAGGCTCACAGTCTAAGTAGGAGAGAGAACAGGTATTTAATCCCCATTTTAGAGATGAGGAAACTAAGGCACAGAGAAGGTAAGTGTCTTATGTGAAGTTGCATAGCAGACAAGTGGCAGAGATGGGCTTTTCAATCTATCAATCAACCGTATGTGTTGAGTGCTTACTATGTGCAGACCACTGCACTAAGCACTTGGGAGAGTGCACTATAACAAAGCTGATACACGTTTCCTTCCCATAACAAGTTTACAGTCTAGAGGGGAAGACAGACATTAATATAAATGATTAAATTACAGGTTATATACACAGGTGCTATGGGATTGAGGGAGGGGTGAATAAAGGGTGCAAATCCAAGTGCAAGGATGATGCAGAAGGAAGTGGGAGAAGAAGAAATGAGGGCTTAGTCGGGGAATGCCTCTTTGAGGAGATGTGCTTTTACTAAGGCTTTGAAAGTGGGAAAAGTGAACATTTGTCGGATGTGAAGAGAGAGGGTGTTCCAGGCCAGAGGCAGGACACTGGAAAGGGGTCAGTGGTGAGATAGATGATACTGAGGTACAGTGAGTGGTTGGAATTAGAGGAATGAAGTGTGTGGGCCGGGTTGTAGTCAGAAATCTGGAAGTAAGGTAGGAGGAGGCAAGGTGATTGAGTGTTTTAAAGTCAATGGTAAGGTGTTTCTGTTTGATGTGGAGATGGATGGGCAACCATTGGAGGTTCTTAAGGAGTGGGAATACATGGACTGAATGTTTCTGTAGAAAAATGATCTGCACAGCAGAGTGCGATATGGACTGGAGAGGGGAGAGACGGGAGGCAGGGAGGTCAGCAAGGAGACTGATGCGATAATCAAGGTGGGATAGGATAAGTGGATGTGTTCTGGTGCAACCCGATCCACTAGCATGGGTAAATTTGGGGTGAGAGGAAATGATTCTGCACTCATGCAGAGTGTTGGTTGCAGGGGGAGGGGTGATGTAGCTACACTTCCCAATTTACATCAGCCTTACTGAATTATGACTGCCATTCAGTAATCTGTGTTTCTATGGGTTTTTGCAACCTCATAGGGTTTACTGCATAAAGGTGGCCATGGGGGCCAAAGTGAGAATCATATATTAAACTCCCAAGTTCTCTGAACACAAAAAGCACTCAATAAATATGATGGACTAATTGATTCATTCATTCAGCTAGAGGTGGACATAACAGCAATATCTGTAAACTGAAGAATGTCAGTCGTGATGATACCTTTGAGCCATCTACCCCTTAGACTGTTGGTTCCTGTTGAAATGGTGCTTACTATAGTATGATTTTTTCATAAACATGATAATTTTCAGGAACACAATCCCAGTATGATAAGAGAATTGCAAGGGCTCCAGTAAAGTTAACTTAATTTTCTGGTTGTAAGGATCCCTACTCCTGGTCCAGTGGGAAGAGCCCTGCTGTAGGAATCAGAAGGCCTAAGTTTGAGTCCTGGAACTCCCTGTTGGGGATATGCCACGATGGTGAAGGTTTCTGATAGAAGAACCATATACGGTATTCCACAAGATGACAAACACAACAGAAGTCTTGAGAAGCAGCATGGCTCAGTGGAAAGAGCACGGGCTCTGGAGTCAGTGGTCATGGGTTCAAATCCCGGCTTCGCCAACTGTCAGCTGTGCAAGTCACTTAACTTCTCTGGGCCTCAGTTACCTCATCTGTAAAATGGGGACTGACTGTGAGCCCCCCGTGGGACAACCTGATCACCTTGTAACCTCCCCAGCACTTAGAACAGTGCTTTGCACATAGTAAGCGCATAATAAATGCCATTATTATTAAAAAATAGCTGGGCAAAGACTTCAGTTGTTCCCTAAGCAACTGCCTGCTGGATCTTGGAGCTAAGGGTCAGCATCGGCACTCTAAAAATAATAATAATAATAATAATGATAATAACTGTGATATTTGTAAAGTGCTTACTATGTGCCAGATACTGTTCTAAGCACTGGTGTGGATGCAAGCAAATCGGTTGGACACAGTCCCTGTCCCATGTGGGGCTCACATTCTCAATCCCCATTTTGCAGATGAGGTAACTGAGGCACAGAGAAGACAAGTGACTTGCCCAAGGTCACACAGTAGACAAGTGTTGGAGTCAGGATTAGAACTCATGACCTTCTGACTCCCAGGCCCATGCTCTTTCAGCTATCTCTGGTTATAAATGGTTCCTGCACATAAAACCTTTGCATGCATTTGGCCGTGTGTTTTGCTCCTGCCTCCCTACTCTCTTGTGGCACTCTGGGCCCTGACTGTCAGGAACACAGCTGACAGGGAAAAGACGGTGTGAGTGCTGCAGAGCAAGCCACTATCACTATAATCAATTCCTGTGCACATTCAATCATTCAATCGTATTTATTGAGTGCTTACCGTGTGCAGAGCACTGTACTAAATGCCTGGGAAGTACAAGTTGGCAACATATAGAAACGGTCCCTACCCAACAGTGGGCTCACAGTCTAGAAGGGGGAGACAGGGAACAAAACAAAACATATTAACAAAATAAAATAAACAGAATATGTACAAGTAAAATAGAGTAATAAATACGTACAAACATATATACATATATATAGGTGCTGTGGCGAAGGGAAGGAGGTAAGGCGGGGGGGATGGAGAGGGAGAGGAGGGGGAGAGGAAGGAGGGGGCACATGAGTTCATTAGTCACTTTCAACCAGAGACTCCATCATCATCCTCATCATCCTCTTCTTCTTCATCATCTTCATTATCATCATCATCATCCATCATCTTTTTCTTTTATAAATTGTCCTTAAGTGAATGAACAGTAACCATCTACTACAGGCCTATATAATATTGGCAATGCAATTTATTTTCCCACAATGGTAGTTCAGGCCATGTAGCCTGGCAAAAGAAAACTGTAGCTTGATAAAAAATTTTGTATTATCTGCGAAGATGCAGTAGTGTACTCATATTCCTAGGCTATGGAACTTTGCAATTCCGTTTTAGAGACCCACTTACGCGTACCAAACTAATATAGTGAGCTGAAATGCGTGATTTGCTCTTAAAAATAGAATTGTGGCAACTCAAATCTCTCCCAAATGGGTCATTTGTGAATGTGACAGATTTTTCAGTATTCAGAGCAGCGATTGCTGTAGTTGAATCTGAAAAGTGGTTCCCATTTTCAACCTCCACTTTCAGTTGATTGGACAGTCACTTGGCCAGTTTCGTAGGTCTGATCCCTTGCTTTACTTCTGCTGGAAATCTAAGTCTCACTGAGTAACTTTAAGGCAGAAATATTCGTTATAAGAAGATCATTTAGATTTTTCTTGATCTAATTAGCATTAAAGTTATGAGCTAACTGATGCTTTGTTTCTCACAGATGAATTGAAAATGAACACCAATGAGAGGAGAGCTTCCCAAGCATTTTTAAAGTTACAGGCTTATGGTTCTGACACAGTGATCTGTTTTCCACTAACTTGAAGATTTTGCGGTAGTTATGCCCTAAAAGCATTAAATGGTATTTAATATACTGATCCATTAATTCATACATTTATTGTTGTACTTTGTATTTGAAGACACCGCTAATGGTGAAGTTCACATAGGTGTATGTGAGTGACTGTAAAGACCATTGTGGGATCTACAGTCCAGGCCATATTGTACCCACAAAAAAGCCATCCCTTATTGTGTTATACTCAACGCTTTAAGCCCCAGCATTATTTTTGCTTGTTTGCTTCATTCTCTAAGAAGCATTTGCTTGGAAACAGCCACTCCCTTCTTAACTGCAGTATACCATGCTGGTCTATTCTTGGGCAACTAGCTCACAGTTTGCAGCTGGGATGCAGCACTGTCTGAATCTTTCTTTCCCTGTGACTCGACACATTTCCTCTGTCCTCGTTACCGCTGATTTCTCAATTTCACCTCACCCTACAAATGTTATCTGGGTATTCTGCTGTCCCTCATTCTCCTCAGGTGTCCCGCCCAGCATGACTGTGTTAAAGAGAGCGTAGTTCTGTTGCTGGGAGACCCACTAGTTCTAGAACTTCATTGTTTGTGGTCTTCTCTTGCCATGTGATTGAGTGTGGTCACCAAAGCACACTGAGGGAACTGCTCAAGGAGCTGGATGTGGCGGCTGTGTGGAGTCCCAGGTCTCGAAGCCCTAGAGAAGACTGGATAATTCTATGGGCTCTGTAGGCCTTAAATTTGGTCTGGAGCCTGAGACCCACACTCCTCTGCTGGTGCTAGCTCTCCTGTTTTGTTTTTCTTCTTCTTTGTCTATGCTGTGTCACTGATCTGTGGACTGCCTAGGGAACAGTTTTTGACAGGCCAAAAAAATGTTTTGGTTGTGTGTATGGCTTCCAGGTGCAGGCTGAAACATCACATAGATTTTCTTTAGACTTATCGTCAACTTGTAATACCTGGCTGATTCAGTGAAACAGTTTATAATCATTTGCCTGCCTTCTTGGGTATGGCCTTCTAGGATGTCGTTAACCGTATATAGTACTTATTGAATGACTGCCCCTATCATTCTGCATGATGTTCAAAGCCTGCTGACTTGGAAGAGCTTCCCAGGGGTACAGAAGCATATTCTAACACCTGCTTCCGGATCTCTTGCTACATCTTCAAGCACAGCTTGAGCAAGGGACAGGGAGTCAGAAGAACCCGGATTCTAAAACCCGGCTCTGTCAATTGCTTGCTTTCATTCATTCATTGTCAGTCATTCATTCATTCGTTCATTCAATCGTATTTATTGAGCGCTTACTGTGTGCAGAGCACTGTACTAAGCGCTTGGGAAGTACAAGTTGGCAACATATAGAGACGGTCCCTACCCAACAGTGGGCTCACAGTCTAGAAGAAGTAGAGAACAAAACAAAACATATTAACAAAATAAAATAAATAGAATAAATATGTACAAATAAAATAGAGTAATAAATATGTACAAATATATATATATATATATATATATATATATATATATATATATCTACAGGTGCTGTGGGGAGGGGAAGGAGGTAAGGCAGGGGGGTTGGGGAGGGGGTCAAACACTGTTCTAAGTGCTGGGCTAGAAACGAGCGATTTAGGTTGGACACAGCCCCTGTTCCACGTGGGGCTCACAGTCTAAGGAGGAAGGAGAACAGGATAATTACGGCATGAAGCCAGACACTCTGACAGACATTTACTCTCCCCAGCTTCAAAGCCTTATTGAAGACACATCTCCAAAAGGCCTTCCCCGATGAAATCCGCCTTTCCTCTTCTCCCGCTCCCTTTTGTGTCACCCTGACTTGCTCACTTGCTCCCTTTATTCATCCCGCCTCCTAACTCCACGAAATTTCTGTACACACCTGTAATTTATTTATTTATTTATTTATTTATTTATTTATGTGAATGCCAATCTCCCCCTCTAGACTATAAGCTCATAGTGGGCAAGGAATGTGTCTGTTTATTGTTATATTGTACAATCGCTTAGTAATAATAATAATAATAATGGCATTTATTAAGTGTGCAAAGTAGAGCACAATATAACAACAAACGGACAAATTCCTACCCACAACGAGCTCACAGTCTAGGGAGAGAGACAGGCATGAATATAAATAAATATATAGGTAAATAAATACACAAATAAATAAATAAATTACAGCTATTTACAGGTGTATATATGTATATACACTGTGGATATGGAAGGGAGGATGAATGAAGAAACAAGTAGTAGTGGCACAGAAGGGAATGGGAGAAGAAGAGAGGAGGGCTTAGTCAGGGAAGGCTTCTTGGAGATGTACCTTCAATAAGGTTTTGAAGTAGGGGAGAGCAATTATCTGCCTGATATGAGGAGGGAGGGCGTTCAGAGGCCAGAGGTAGGATGTGCACAAGAGGTCAGTGGCCAGATAGACGAAATCGAGGTACAGTGAGAAGGTTAGCATTAGAGGAACAAAGTGTGTGGGTTGGGTTGTACTAGGAGAGTAGCGAGGTGAGGTAGGAGGGGGCAAGGTGACTAAGTGCCAATGGTGAGGACTTTTGGTTTAATGCTGAGGTGGGTGGACAAACACTGGAGTTTCTTGAGGAGTAGGGAAACATGGTTTGAACGTTTTTGAGGGAAAATGATTTGGGCAGCAGAATGAAGTATGGATTGGAGTGGGGAGAGACAGGAGGCAGGGAGGTCAGTGAGGAGGCTGATACAATAATCAAGGCAGGATAGGGTAAGTGCTTGTATTAAGTGGTAGCAGTTTGGACAGAGAGAAAGGAGCGGATTTTGGTGATGTTGTGAAGGTAAAACAGACAGGATTGCCGTGTGACCTCGAGAAAGTCATTTAACTTCCCTGTGTCTGTTTCCTCAACTGTAAAATACAGATACCTGTTTTTCCTCTACTTAGACTGTGAACCCCATGAGGAACAGGGACTGTGTCTGACTTAATAACTTGTATGTACCACAGTGCTTAGAACAGTGTTTGGTACATTCATTCATTCATTCAATTGTATTTATTGAGCGCTTACTGTGTGGAGACCACTGTACTAAGCGCTTGGGAAGTACAAGTTGGCAACATATAGAGACGGTCCCTACCCAACAACGGGCTCCCCGACTGCCATCCCCCGGCACAAACATGCCAGAGAACTGTGGGGTGTGTTTTTGGTTTTATTTTTCTTTTCGGTTCTTTTTTTAGGGGGTGGGGAGTCACCCCAAATTTATGGTTGGGGCACACAGAAATCGACGGGGGTAAGGGGGGTGGGTCCCCCCAGAACCGACGGGGACCCCTCGCATTTAACGAATACCATGAAAAAAAAATAGGACCAGGCCCACTACCCAACCCTCCTTTATTCCATGGGTACTGGGTAATGAATCAGAGAAGGTACCCTCATGGTGTGGTGGACAGAATACAGGCCTGGGAGTCAAAAGGTCATGGGTTCTAAGCCTGGCTCTGCCACTTGTCTGCTACATGGCCTTGGGCAGGTCACTTCACTTCTCTGGGCCACAGTTACCTCACCTATAAAATGGGGATTGAGGCTGTGAGCCCCACATGGGACAGGGACTGTGTCCAATCCAATTTGCTTTTATCCACCCTAGTGCTTAGTAGAGTATCTGGCACATAGTAAGCACTTAACAAATACCACAATAATAATTATTATTATTAATAACTCAGCCAGCCAGTCCATCATGAAATAGCCTCAGAATCTTGATAGCGTTCTTGGGGCACATAAATTTGCTAATTCCCAGAGCTCAAATCTAGTGATGACACCAAATGCAGAGGGAGGACAGGATAAGTAATCATTTAGATTGGGTGGCTTAGATCTTTTAGGTGGAGTGGTTATCTCTCCATGCTATTTTTGTTTCTTTGGCTCAGAAATGATGAGATCCCCAGAAAATTATGGTTACTCAAAACTGCGTGGAATGATATCCAATGGTATACAATCCTTACCTTACAACTGAGTACTAGAGAACATGACTGAATGCATAAGTTTGCTATAGAGAAAACTCAACTATAAACTAGTAATAGTGTTATAGAAAGACATATATATAATACATTAATGTCATAATGAATTAGTTGTTATTAACATTTCAGTGATGAACTGTTATTTTAACTAGCAAAATAACAAATTCTCAATTTTAAGCACGTTTAGAATAGTTTTGTCAGTATTTATTCTTAAATTAACCAAAGCAAATTTTACTATAACAACTTTTTAAAAACACAAATTTACACTCTCCTGATATTTGTTATAATAATCATTTATAGAATTACTATACAAAAAAAAAACAAACCTTGAGTCTCTAAGTGTCTACGTTTACTCCCTGGTTGTAAATTAGGTACTTTGGGAGGAATGTTAATTATTTCAGACCACGAAGAGATTATTTAGCATTGCTGCCTACATTGTGAATTTACTATGACAGAGCACTAAATTATTCTCCAGGTAGCTGAAAGATGTAATGTTTTCCCCCAAACTGCTCCAAGTTTCCCCAGGGAATAAATTTAAGAACTTGGAATAAAACTGGTAAACAAAATTGTAATCTGCATTATTTAACTCCAGGATACTTTCACATATAGATTATTCTGGTTAACTCCTGAGTTTGGTTTATGAATGTGGTTGGGAAAATCACCATTAATAAAACTAAAAACCTATGGGAAAATGGGCTAATGGATTCTACAGCTGTGGTCAGACTGGTAAGGTACTTTCAAACTTCTGAGATGGGGAAAAAAATTACACCCCATTCCCTAAATTGAACATCCTGATCCAGGATGCCTTGCTTGTGTTGTGGAGGCCACAAAGGATAACATAATGACTTCCTATATAACCTTGAGGCTCTCCTCAAGATTGTAAGCTCTTCAAAGGCACTGTAGCAATTAAGACAGTGTTCTGCACACATTAAACAGTCACTAAATAACACTGATTTATTACATTTGTCTCCAGAGATCCCCTCAGCAGCCATCCCCATATTAGGCTTTTTGTTGGGGGTACTAAGGTACTTGTTAATCTCTTACTATGTGCTAAGCACTTTACGAAGCTCTGGGGTAGATACTAATCAGGTTTGACACAGTCCATGTCCCAAATGGGGCTCACAGCCTGAATCCCCATTTTTCGGATGAGGTAACAGATGCCCAGAGAAATGAAGTGCTTTGCCCAAGGTCGCATAGCAGGCACGTGGCAGAGCCGGGATTAGAACTCATGTCCTCTGATTCCCAGGTCCGTGCCCTTTCCAGTAGGCCCCGCTCTTTCCCCATGATATTATACCATATTACATCATAAATACTTACACAATAGTATTCTAAAACATTTCGCTATCATGATATCTTAATAACAGTTTTCTTGTGTCTGGAGAGGCAGGAAAAAACCTTCGGTCGAATAACATTTTTAGGTAAAGTTTTCATGGTCAAAGCCCCTCAGAGGATAGGATCCATGTCTAATTCCCACCTATGAACTCTTTCCCAGTGCCTAGTCATGTCTTGTCTTAACGCTTTTTAGTCATCTTTGAACCATAGCGACTTCATGGGCACATCTCTCCCAGAACAACCCACCTCCATCTGCAATCGTTCTGCTAGTGTATCCATAGAGTTTCTTGGTACAAATATGGAAATGGTTTACCACTGCCTTCTTCCACACAGTTCCGAGTCCACGCCCTCGACTCGCTCTCATACTGCTGCTGCTCAGCACAGGTGAATTTTGACTTGTAGTAGATTGCCTTCCACTGGCTAGCCACTGCCCAAGCTAGGAATGGAATGGGTATGGTTCTACTTGACTCTTCCTCCCGTAGCTAAGACTGGTAGAGTACAGGAAACTCTCCAGGTGCTGTCCTGAGAGGGGCAATGCCTAGTACAGTGCTCTAAACACAGTAAGTCCTTAATAAATAGTAGTACTACTAGTACTTGTAACATTTATAAAGCTGATGTTCATAACTAAAGCAAAAATCTCCACTACTGTCTGAATTACCTGCACCAATTCTCTTCTATACTTTGGACATGTACACCTGACTTTTTTACTCCTACAAATTAATATTGTCAAAAACCATGAGACCTGTAAAGAATTTGGAGTTTTGGGATAAAAAATAATTTAACCATGAGCAGGTATTGTAATATTTATTTTACTGATGTTTACTTTGTATACAAATTGTTTTATACATTGCTTGCTTAGTTTGGTTTTCTGTTACTACTTATTAATACTTATTAGCATCTGATTCAAACTTCAGTTAGGCTGACTCTACATAGACAAAATGAAACCATTTTTTACTCCTGAGTTAATCATGCAGGCTAACTACATTGACCCAACTTAGTAAATAATTGCTCAATTTCCTACTTTTATAAATATTGACATAACCTTAATATTTGGCTTCCATTAATCAAGCACTTTGATTAAATCTAATAACTTTTAATGGCTGATATTTGCTGTCCTCTAGCATCTCTCTCCTTTCTAGAATACCCCTTGTCAAAATTCCCAAGAACTACAGGAAAGTACCTGGACAAAACACAAATGGATCTGATTGAAAACTGTTGAATTCCAAGTTGACATCCAAAGTGGAAGCAAATTCCATGATTCTGGCAATTTAACTATCAATCTTATATAACACAGACTGGTATTTGGAAATATTATCAAGCACCAACAAAGCCCATGGGTGACACAATTCTTGTCATCCTAAATGAGGATTTATTCCTTCTGAAAAAGAACTGAAGAAATGTTCTTCACTGTGCTTTCTGATTCTTTTAGTAAAAAATCATATAGTTTTAAAATTGTTAACAGTGAATAAAATGTTCAAAGATCAACTAAGCTAATGGTTAACCTTCTGGTTTGGGAGCTGTTCATTCATTCATTCAATCATATTTACTCAGCGCTTACTGTGTGTAAAGCACTGTACTAAGCCCTTGGGAGAGTACAATATAACAACAGACACATTCCTGCCCACAACAAGCTCACAGTCTAGCGGGGGAAACAGACATTAATATAAATAAATAAATAGATAGATAGATTGATAAATAAATTACAGATACATACAGATCTATACATATGTGTTGTGGCGTTCCAGGCCAGAGGTGGGATGTGGTCAAGAGTTCGGTGGCTAGATAAATGAAATCGAGGTACAGTGAGAAGGTTAGCATTAGAGGAACAGAGTGTGTAGGCTGGGTTGTACTAGGAGAGTAGCAAGGTGAGGTAGGAGGGGATAAGGTGATTAAGTGCTTTAAAGCCAATGGTGAGGAGTTTTGTTTTTATGAGGAGATGGATGGGCAACCGCTGGAGTTTCTTGAGAAGTGGGGAAACATGGTCTGAATGTTTTTGAAGAAAAATGATTAGGACAGCAGAATGGAGTATGGACTGGAGTGTGAGCCCGTTGCTGGGTAGGGATCATCTCTATATGTTGCCAACTTGTACTTCCCAAGCACTTAGTACAGTGCTCTGCACACAGTAAGCACTCAATAAATACGATTGAATGTATGAATGAATGGAGTGGGGAGAGACAGGAGGCAGGGAGATCAGTGAGGAAGCTGATACAATAATCAAGGAAGGATAGCATAAGTGCTTGCATTCATGTGGTAGCAGTTTGGATGGAGAGGGAGGGGCAGATTTTGGCAATGTTGTGAAGGTAGAACTGACAGGATTTAGTGATGGCTTGAATATGTGGGTGGAATGAGATTATGGGGTTGTGAGATAGGAAGGGTGGTGGAGCTGTCAACAGTAATGGGAAAGTGAGCTGGAGGACAGGTTTGGGTGGGAAGATAAGAAGGTAAGAAGATAAGATAAGAAGACTTTTTCCAGTTGCATCCTAATAGCATTTGCTGCAAACTGTAAGGTTAGCACTCATAAATCTCTCATGTTGAAAATCTGAATTTTAGGTTTCTTTATGCGCATCTGTCATTAAAAAGTAGCTCTTTGCAACACAAACACAATAGATGTGACAGACACTTTGACAAGCAAACACAGCCAGAGAAGGAATAGACACATACAGGTATGGACATAGAAACAGGCTCCTTCTCGCTCTACAGAGGAGAGGGGAAGGTATGGACACGGAGGAAGAGGGAAGGCAACCATTAAGAAGAGAAGAAGATGGACACAAGGGGATGGTGATTAGGTGAACAGATTCCTGGTCATCAAGAATCAATAATTTCTCATTTCCCCTATCCATAACTTAAATATCTGTCTCCCCCTCTAGACCGTAAGTCCCTTTTGGGTAAGGATTGAATCTACCAACTCTTTTGTATTCTCCCAAGCACTTAGTACAGTGCTTTGCCCACAGTTAGCTCTCAATAAATACCACTGATTGAGGATAAGGCCAACATTACTGTCTTGTCAAAACAGGGAGGATGATGGTGCTATCTAGAGATGGGAAATTCTTGGGGAGGAGAGGATTTGGGTAGAAAGATGAGGAATTCTGTTTTGGACATGTTAAGTTTGAGGAGTCAGAGGGTCATTCAAATAGAGATTTTTGAAGACAGAAGGAAATTTGAGATTACAGAGGAGAGAGTTCAGGGCTGGAGAGGTAGATCAATCAATCAATCAATCAATCAATCAATCAGTCAAGCTTGGCTTCACTGACACTAAACTCTCCTGGTTCTCCTCCTGTCTCTCTGGCCGCTCGTTCACAGTCTCTTTCACAGCTTCATCCTCTGCCTATCATGACTGTGGGTGTTCCTCAAGGTTCAGTTCTGGGTCCCCTTCTATTCTCCATCTACACCCAATCCCTTGGAGAACTCATTCACTCTCATGGCTTCAACTACCACCTCTATGTAGATGATTCCCAAATCTACCTCTCCAGCCCTGATTGCTCTCCCTTGCTGCAGTCTCACATTTCCTCCTGCCTTCAAGACATCTCTACTTGGATGACCTGTTTAAAACAGAACTCCTTATCTTCCCAACTAACCCCTTGATTTTCACATCACTGTAGACAGCATCACCATTTTTCCTGTCTCAATCCTGTAACTTTGGCATTATGCTTGACTTTTCTCTCATTCAACCCACATACTCAATCTTTCGCTAAATCCTAACAGTTCAACCTCCACAACATTGCTAAAATCCACCCTTTCCTGCCATCCCAACTGCTCCCACATTAGTCCAAGCACTTATCCTATCCCATCTTGATTACTATATCAGCCTCCTTGCTAACCTCCCAGTCTCCTGTCTCTCCCCACTCCAGGCCATACTTCACTCTGCTGCCCTGATCATTTTTCCACAGAAACCTTCAGGATATGTTATCCCACTCCTCAAGAACTTCCAGTGGTTTACCATCTCCCTTCATATGAAACAAAAATTCCTCACCAATGGTTTTAAAGTACTCGATCACCTTGACCCTACCTACCTCATCTTGCTACTCTCCTACTACAACCCAGTCTGCATACTTTGCTCCCCTAATAATAATAATAATTAATAATTATGGTATTTGTTAAGTGCTTATTATGTGCCACGCACTGTTCTAAGCACTGGGGTAAATACACAGTTATCAGGTTGTCCCACGTGGGGCTCACAGTCTTAATTCCCATGTTGCAGATGAGGTAACTGAGGCACAGAGAAGTTAAGTGACTTGCCCAAAGTCACACAGCTGACGAGCGGCAGAGCTGGGATTAGAACCCACTACCTCTGACTCTGAAGCCCGTGCTCTTTCCACTAAGTCGTACTGCTTCTTGCCAACCTACTCACTGTACCATTATCTTGTTAACCTTGCCGCTGACCTCTCACCCACATCCTGCCTCTGGCCTGGAATGCCCTCCCTGTTCATTTTCAAACAAATTCATTCAATCGTATTTACTGAGCACTTACTGTGTGCATATCCAACAGACAATTATTTTCCCCTGCTTCAAAGCCTTACTGAGGGCACATCTCCTCCAGGAGGCTTTCCCTAACTAAGCCATCTTTTCCTTTTCTTCCACTCCCTTCTGTGTCACCCTGACTCACTCCCTTTATTCATTGCCTCTCCCAGCCCCACAGAACTTATTTACATAGCCATAATTTATTTATTTATATTAATGTCTTCCTCTCCTTCTAGACTCTAAGCTCATTTTGGGCAGGGTATGTGTCATATTGTACTTTCCCAAGTGCTTAGTACAGTGCTCTGCATACAATAAGTGTTCAATAAATACAATTTATTGATTGATTGCTGTGGTGTAAAGGGAGTTTTTTTAAGATAGGACATACATGAGCATGTTTACAGCAGTGGGGAAGGAGCTATTGGAAAGTGAACTGTTGAAGATGGTCAGAGAGGGAAGGATAGATGGGACAAGTGTTTTGATAAGGTGAGAAGGGATGGGGTCAGAGGTGCAGGTAGAGGGGTAGATTTTGAATGAAGGTAGGAGATCTCAAGATACTGCTAGGGAAGATAGAAGAGTTGAAGAAGGGGCAGGAGAAGGGTGGGGCTGGAGAGGAGCTTGGAAGACTTTCAGAGAGATCATGCCTGATGGTTTTGATTTTATCCAAGCATGTGGCAAGCTCATTAGGGGCAAGAGATGTGTCCAGTGGGACAGAGCTTTTGAGGAGAGAGTCTGAAACATCTAGCTCAGGTAAAGGCATGGAGGTCAGTAAAGACCATGGCCTAGTGGCCTTGTGGATACAGAATGGGCTTGGGATTTAGAATGACCTGGGTTCCAATCCCAGCTCCACCACCTGTCTGCAGTGCGACCTTGAGTAAGTCACTTAACTTCTCTGTGCCTCAGTTACTTCATCTGTAAAATGTGGATTAAGATTGTGAGCCCCACATGGGACATGGACTGTGTCCAACCTGACTACTTTGTATCTACCCCAGTGCTTAGTACAGTGCTTGGCCCATAGTAAGTGCTTAATAAATACTATAAACAGTTGATCAGCAAGGTAAGATAGGAGGGAAAGAGCTGACTGAGGGCCTTGAAGCTGATGGTAAGAGTTTCTGTTTGATGTGGAGCTAGATGGGCAACCACTGAAGGTTTTGAGGAGTAAAAATAATAATAATAATAATGGTCAGTCAGTCCATATTTATTAAATGATTTCTGTGTGCAGAACACTGTACCAAGTGCTAGGGAGAATACTGTATAACAATAAACAGACATACTCCCTGTCCATGATGGGCTTACAATCTAGAGGGGGAGACATACATTAATATAAATAGATAAATTACAGGTGTGTACAGAAGTGCTAGGGGGTTGGGGTGGGGTGAATAAAAGGAGCAAGTCAGGGTGATGTGTAGTATTTATTAAGTGCTTACTATTGCCAAGCAATGTTCTAAGCGCTGGAGTAAATAGAAGGTAATCACACTGGACACAATCCCTGTCCTACATGGGGCTCACAGTCCAAGCAGGAGGGAGAGTGATAAATCAATCATATTTATTGAGCACTTACTGTGTACAGAGCACTGTCCTAAGCGCTTGAGAGAGTACAATGTAATAGAGTTGGTAGACATGTTCTCTGCCCACAAGGAGCTTGCAGTCTAGAGAGGGAAAGACAAACATTAATATAAATAAATTATTGATATGAACATGAGAGGTTTTGAATCCCCATTTTAAAGATGAGGAAACTGAGGCATAGAGAAATTACGTGATTTGCACAAGATCAACCAGCAGGCAAGTGGAAGAACTGAAATTAGAACCCAGGCTGCACCCTCCACTCCTCTACTGCCAGCTTACTCCCTGTGCTCCATTCTCATCTATTTTGCCACTGACCCCTTTCCCACATCCTCCTCCTCCTAGTCTGTAGCCCCTTTCCCCTCCATATATGCCAGAACCCCATTCTTCACCTTCAAAGCATTATTGTGGTCACATCTCCTCCAAGAGACCTTCCCCGATTAAGCTCTTTTCCCTAGCTTGCCCTCCTTTCTGCATCATCTATGCACTTGGATCTGTGACCTTTGGACATTTCATATTTGCCCTACTACCAACCACACAGCACTTTTGTACATATCCTTATATTATATATTATAAATTATTTATTCATATTAATCCCGGTTTCCCCCTCTAGACTGTAAGGTCATTAATTCATTCATTAATTAACTATGGTGTTTCTTAAGTGCTTACTATGTGCCAAGCACCGTTTAAGCACTGGGGTAGATACAAGGTTATCAGGTTGTCCCACATGGGGCACACAGTCTTAATCCCCATTTTACAGATGGGGTAATAGAGGCACAGAGAAGTGAAGTGACTTGCCCAAAGTCACACAGCTGACAAGTGGCGGAGCCGGGATTAGAAACCATGGCCTCTGATTCCCAAGCCCTTGTTCTTGCCACTAGGCCATGCTGCTTCATTATGAACAGGGAACATGTCTGCTAATTCAGATGTACTGTGCTCTTCCAAGCACAGTAGAGTGCTCTGCACATAGTAAGCAATTAATACATACCACTATTTGATTGAGGGTCAGTGGATATGCAGGAAAAAAGAAGGAGTCACCAAGAGGAGGAAAGTTATAATCATGGAGAGGAGGGGAGGGAAAGACAAATGGGGAGCCAGAGAATTACCTCAATTCCTTTGTTTTCTGTTATCTGTTGCTTTTGCAAGAAAAAAAGTAGAAAGAGGGAGAGACAGAGGGAGAGAGAGACATAGAGTGAAAAAAAAGGAAGGATAAAAGAAAGGTTTGTATGTACTCCAAGGAAACTGACAGGGTTGGATCTTTAATAGATGTGCAGCATTTTGTTATGTTATGTTTTTAAGTCCTATAATATATTTATTTTTTGATCATTTACACTCAGTTTGTTTTTATTTTAATAGCAAAGAGTTACCCTATAAACCCTTTCACCTTTAAAACCCAGCAGATTTGATTGTCACACTCTCCTCTGACTTATTATGGCTCAAAGTACTTAAAGTGGAGAGTTGAATTGCATACAGGGAATTTATGAGTAGCATTGTAAGAACGTGACAGATTTCCGTATATCACTTTTAATGGAAATCTAGTCAGTTTTATCTATACTGATAATTTATAGGACAATATTCTACCCAGGGAAAAAATAAAAATTAATGGTACATGTCAAGATACAGGAGTATTTGTCAAAAAAGTTTCAACGCAAAAAGAAAGAAGCACTTTTCAAGGCGCATGTAAATCTTAAGGTAGATTATTTACCTCTCTGCCTACTTCAAGCTTTTTTATTAAAAGTTCCAAGAAGTCAGCCATGATGACAGCTCTGTCCTTCAGATGAAGTTTCCATTTATTTGGAACTTTGAAGAAGACATGTCCAGACTATAGGTTCTGGGGAGCTGGAACAGAATGGGGATGATGTTCCACTCACCTCCTATCTTTGTCACCTTCCACGTGTTGCCAATCACAATGTGCGGAGGAATGAACAATTCCCAGGCTCCCAATACCAGGCCAGAGGGGGTTACCCTGGTACTCACATAGGCCAGGGGATCCTACATGTTCCACCTGAGATCAGCATGAGTTAGGAGAGTCAGCTAACACCGCCGTCTCATTTCATTCATCTCCCAATGCAAAGAAATATGGTAAGGATATGAGGTGGTCCCTGAGGAGTATTTATTTGATACTTCTACCTTCTCTGAGCTTTCCAAGCCCTTGGAAACCTTCTAAAATTCTGGAATCCCAAACTGGTCACAACAGTCCAGTTTCATTTGTAAAATGGGGGTGAAGACTGTGATCTCATGTAGGACAGGGGCTGTGTCCAAAGTCATTGGTCTGGTCATGGGTTCTAATCCCGGCTCCGCCTCTTGGCAGCTGTGTGACTTTGGGCAAGTTACTTAACTTCTCTGTGCTTCAGTTCCCTCATTTGCAAAATGGGGATTAAGACTGTGAGTCCCACATGGGGCAACCTGATTACCTTGTATCTTCCCCAGCGCTTAGAACAGTGCTTGGCACATAGTAAGCGCTTAACAAATACCATTATTATTATTATTATTATGGTATTTGTTTGTATCTACCCCAGTGCTCAGTAAAAATAACAATTCATTCATTCAACCGTATGTATTGAGTGCATACTGTGTGCATAGCACTGTACTAAGCACTTGGGAAGTACAAATTGGCAACATATAGGGACAGTCCCTAACCAACAACGGGCTCACAGTCTAGAAGGGGGAGACAGACAACAAAACAAAACAAGTAGACAGGTGTCAATGCCATCAGAATAAATATAATTTTAGCTATATACACATCATTAATAAAATAGAGTAATAAATATGTACAAATATATACAAGTGCTGTGGGGAGGAGAAGGGGTAGGGCACAGTGGGGGGCGATGGGGAGGGGAGGAGGAGGAGGAGAGGAAAAGGGAGGCTCATTATTCTAATACTTGTTAAGCACTTACTATGTGCCAAGTCCTGTTCTAAGTGCTATGGTAGATACAAGTTAATCAGGTTGAACATAGTCCCTGTCCCACATGGGCCTCACGTTCTTAATCCTCATTTTACAAATGAGGTAACTGAGGCCCAGAGAAGGAAAGTGATTTGCCCGAGGTCACACAGCAGACATGAGAGAAGCAGCATGGCTCAGTGGAAAGAGCCCGGGCTTGGGAGTCAGAGATCATGAGTTCTAATCCCAGCTCCGCCACTTGTCAGCTGTGTGACTTTGGGCAAGTCATTTAACTTCTCTGTGCCTCAGTTCCCTCATCTGTAAAATGGGGATTAAGACTGTGAGCCCCACATGGGACAACCTGATCACGTTGTGTCTCCCTAGCGCTTAGAATAGTGCTTGGCACATAGCGCTTAACAAATGCCATTTTTATTATTATTATTATTATTATTATTATTATTATTATTATTATGTGGCAGAGCTGGGATTAGAACACAGGACCTTCTGACTCCCAAGCCTGTGCTCTACCCACTAAGCCACGGGTGTCTGCACATAGTAAGTACTTAACAAATACCATTAGAAAAAAAAAACAAAAACCAGTCCAATATGGATCTGACTAGCCCTGAATATAAATAGAGGCTAATGCTGAGATGCCTGCAAACTGGACACCTATTTTAGGGAGGTATGCCACTCTCAGGCTCACTTCTTTAACAATAGCATTAAACCACTGACTTATGTCCAACTTGCTAGCTACCATGACTTTCGATCTTTTCCAGCTGCATTTTTATGAAGTCACCATTCCCCCTCTTATATTTGTGCAGGTTATTCCTTAACAATGGCATTTGTTAAGTGATTACTAAGTGCCAAGCACTGTACTGAGTGCTAGGATACATGAAAGCTAATTAGGTCAGACACAGTACCTGTCCCACGTAGGGCTCACAGTCTAAGTGGAAGGGAGACCAGGTATTGAATCCCCATTTCACAGACAAGGAAAGTGAGGCACAGAGAAGTTATGTGACTTGCCCAAGGTCACACAGCAGGCAAGTGGCAGAGCAGAATTAGAACCCAGGTCCCGTGATTCCCCCAGGCTTGTGTTCTTTCCCCTAGGCCATGCTGCTTCTCATTGCCCCGTCCTATTAAACTTGATTCTGATGATTTTGCCAACTCACAAAGGGTCATTAACTCTAGAAGACTGGAAGCTTAAATGAAGTTTCTAGAATAATCAAATTACTCCCAAAAAATAACTTACCACTGTGAGAACCTGGCTCAGTGAATGTGTTTATGATAGTACAGACTTGCCATTTTAAAAAAAACAAAACACAAAAAAATTATCAATATTGAAAGAAAAGAGAAGAGGAAAAACATTAATTCAGTCTGTTTTGGATATGATGTATAAAGTTGCCATTTTATCTGAATTAGACAATTTACAGAAATGTATTCAGGACTCAGTATCCTCTCAGTGCAAATGAGATGATTTGAGCCAGTTTGGTTTCATTTACATTATGGTAACACATTCAGTATAGATTTCCATCAGTATGACATGCAAGCAAACCTGACTATTTTGAGCTCTAAAAAGGAAGTGACAGTTTTTCATTTTTCACCAGAAGTGTTATAACTTATCTCGGTCAAACACATGCTGACTGATTTTGCACATGTTACTTAATTTTCATTTTTCATCAACTTGAATTGTACAGTCCTAAAGAATTTGGAGAGAATTGTTTTGGTCTCTATTAATGCTTCTTTATAAAGGGAGAATGGAGGAGGAATTTTCATTTAATGTGGATCTGTCTGAGTGACTGATAAATTAAAAAAAACAAGTCATATTTTCATGTCTTGTCCTAATCTAATCCAGTTTTTTTTATTAGAACCCTGACTCCTTCTGCTTGGGCACTCTGCTCCTCTTCTGGCTGGGGTCCCTCTTCTACCAGCTCAACGAAGGCCCCCCTTGCTTCCTGCTGGACCTGAGACCCTAACTGGGTACGGAGGCCGGAGGGAGGATAGGATCTCCATGCTGGGTGACCTTGGTCGCTTCACTTCTCCGGGCTCTAATCCTGACTCCATCACTTGTCAGCTATGTGACTTTGGGCAAGTCACTTAACTTCTCTGGGCCTCAGTTTAAGGGGGGATTAAGACTGTGAGCCCCCCGTGGGATAACCTGATCACCTTGTAACCTCCCCAGCGCTTAGAACAGTGCTTTGCACATAGTAAGCACTTAATAAATGCCCTTATTATTATTATTACACTTAATATTATCTCCATGCCATGTGACCTTGGGCAAGTCGCTTCACTTCTCCAGGCCTCAGTTATCTCATCTGCAGAATGTGGGGGTGAAGACTGTGAGCCCCACGGGGGACAACCCGATGACTTTGACTCTTCCCCTGGCACTTAGAGCAGTGCTTGGCTCGGGAGAAAGAGCCCAGACTTGGGAGCCAGAGGTCATGGGTTCTAATCCTGACTCGATCACTTGTCAGCTATGTGACTTTGGGCAAGTCACTTAACTTCCCTGGGCCTCTGTTCCCTCATCTGTAAAATGGGGATTAAGACTGTGAGCCTCCAGTGGGACAACTTGATCACCTTGTAACCTCCCCAGCACTTAAAACAGTGCTTTGCACTTAGTAAGAGCTTAATAAATGCCATTATTATTATTATTATTATTATTATTATTATCTTCACCACACCATGTGACCTTGGTCGCTTCACTTCTCTGGCCTCAGTTATCTCATCTGTAGAATGGGGGGGGTGAAGACTGTGAGTCCTACGGGGGACAACCCGATGACTTTGGCTCTTCCCCCGGCGCTTAGAGCAGTGCTTGGCTCAGTGGAAAGAGCCCAGGCTTGGGAGTCAGAGGTCGTAGGTTCAAATCCCAGCTTTGCCACTTGTCAGCTGTGTGACTTTGGGCAAGTCACTTAACTTCTCTGGGCCTCAGTTACCTCATCTGTAAAATGGGGATTAAGACTGTGAGCCCCCCGTGGGACAACCTGATCACCTTGTAACCTCCCCAACACTTAGAACAGTGCTTTGCACATAGTAAGCACTTAATAAATGCCATTATTACATGCAGCATCTAAACCCAAGCTCGGTGGAAGAACCTAGAACCTGGAACAGGGGACTCTGTAATTTCCCTTTCACAAGAGTTTGCGTCCCTTGCTTCCCACCTGGACTGTCCCCTGATCCCCTATCAGAGCTCTGTTTATGTACTGCAGACAGCTCTTGAAACCTAATTGTCTCTTGAAACTTTTTATTGATATTTTATATTTAGTGGATTGCCTTTGGTTTTCTCACCTTGATCGTATTATAGATAGGATCCCAATGTGCCACTGTGAAACAGATGTGATATGGAAAATACTCAGGACCCAAATTTCCAAAGTTCTTGCCCTTGCTGTCTAGGGAAAGTCATTTAACCCTGTGGAAAATAATGCATATGGCTCAGCAAGTGCCTCGGTCGATCAATTGAGCAATTGTATTTCTTGAGAGCCTGTATGCAGATCACTGTACTAAGTGCTTAGGAGAGAACAATAAAACTAAAACACATGGTCCCTGCCCTCAAAGTGCTTACCTCATGGTTTCCAGAAAGGCAGTCTTTTGTTCATGAATCCTTCAGTACCCAGACTTTCCAATTTCATCTTTTGGATTTTTCAGTGTCTTTGTTTGTGCTTAAAGTGAATTACTGCCCACCCTAAATGTAATTAAAGTCACAGAGGCTCTTATTCTGTGACCATATTATGACCCAAAGAAATATCCAGTACTTTCTTCCCATCCACTTCAGCTGCCCTAGTTGAAAGCAAAACAATTTTAGCCTTGTTTTTGCATCTACACTCTGTCTAGTCATTAGACATTGCATATCAATCAATCAATGGTATCTGTTGAATGCTTACTATGTGTAGAGCACTGTACCAAGCACTTGGGAGAGTACAGTACAAAAGAATTAGCAGACACGTTCCCGGTCCATAATAAGCTTACAGTCTAGAGGGGGAGACAGGCATTAATACACATGAAAAATTTATAATGTATGACGAAGATATGTACATAAGTGCTGTAGGGTTGGGGTGGGGAAAATATCAAATGCCCAAAATAATAATAATAATTAATTATGGTACTTGTTAAGCACTTACTATGTGCCAAGCACTGTTCTAAGCAGTGGGGTAGATACAAGTTAATCATTTTGGACACAATCCCTGTCCCACATGGGGCTCACACTCTTAATCCTCATTTTACAGATGAGGGAACCGAGGCTCAGAGAAGTTGAGTGATTTGCCCAAGGTCACACAGCAGACATGCAGCAGAGCTGGTATTAGAACGCAGGTCTTTCTGACTCCCAGGCATGTGCTCTAGCCACTAAGCCATGCTGCTTCTCATGCTGCTTCTCCAAAAGTCAAATACCCAAGTGCACAGACGATGCAGAAGGGAGAGAGAGTCAGGGAAAAGAGGGCTTAACTGGGGAAGGACTCTTGGAGGAGACGTGACCTTAATAATGCTTTGAAGGTGGAAAGAATACTGGTCTGGAATATATGGAAGAGGAGGGAGTTCCAGACTAGTGGGAGGATGTAGAAAAGGGGTCGGCGGTGAGATAGACGAGGTCGCGGCACAGTGAGTAAGCTGGCACTAGAAGAGCACAAAGTGCGGGCTGGGTGTAGGAGGAGATCGGTGAAGTGACGTAGGATGGGGCCACCACTGGGGTAGATACAAGACAACCAGGTCAGACATTGTCCTTGTCCCACCGGGGTTCACAGACTTGTGGTTATAATTTATGCAATAACTTATGGTCATTTCTGCTTATTGTTGTATTGTACTTGCCCGAGTGCTTAGTACAGGTCTCTGCACACAGTAAGCGCTCAATAAATACGATTGAATAAATGAATGAATGAATGAACATAGTCTTATATTTGGAACTTTGCTAATTCACTACTCTTCCTCCCAACCTCCCATACCTGAAGCTCCTCAGTATTAACTTCTCCTTGCCGCCTCCAATTTTTGTACTTTTCACAGGTGAAATGGAGCTCCACAATGGCTCAATCTAAGAAACAGTATTCCACTGTAAGGAGTCACCCATCAGGTTTAGAAGAGAACACCCCGCCCAAGTATAATGTGAGTGCCAGTGTCAGTTGCTAGCATCTATCTCTCCCATCCAATATATGCCTCACTTCCTTCCTCCCTTCCTTTCTTCCTTCCTTCCTTTCTCTCTCTCTCTCTCTCTCTCTCTCTCTCTCTCTCTCTCTCTCTCTCTCTCTCTCTCTCTCTCTCTCTCCCACATACATATCTAGAAATATAGATATAGATATACATCCGTACATCCATATAACTATAACTATGTATCTACAGTGACTAGAAGGCTCATTGTAAGCACAACAATCACAATTTTGAAAACTGCTTTAAAATCCAAAAGGAGCCAGTGGACCTCCTAAATGTCCCACTTTGGGCTTGGATGACACTGACTTCAGTAGTCTCGGAGGGCATTACCACTACATACTAGAAGACACCATTCCTTCCCACAAAAGACTTACAATCCAACCTAGATTGTGAGCCCCATGTGGGTCAGGGACTGCATCCAACTTAATTAACTTGTATCTACCTCAGCGCTTAGGACAGTGTTTGACATATAGTAAGCACTTAACAAATGCCATTAAAAAATACAGGGGAGGCAGGCATAAAACAATTTACAAAAGAGAAGAAGAAGGGCTCTGATAGCAGAGTATGTAAGTCGACATGTACAAAAGTGCACAGAGGGGTTTTGGTTGGGCATGTCAAAGTGTTGAGGTGGTAATTGGGAGGTTAGGACTGGGGAGAAGAAAATTTAACCAGAGTTTGTCTTCTTGACAAGGTGGGATTTCACAAGAGCTCTGAAGAGGAGGAGAAGTGGTCTGGTAGATTTGAAGAGGAAGGGAGTTCTAGGCAGGAAGAAGGGTATGAGCCAGGGATCAGAGTGAAGCACAGTCAGAAGAGCTTGGGAGGAACAGAAAGTGCAAGGGGAAGTGTAGTAGAAGAGAGGGAAATAACTTATTGAGTGCCTTGAAAGCCATTGACCACAAATTTTTGTTTTACCCTAGAGGGGATAGAGAGAGGGGATAGAGAGAATTTTAGGGTAACTGGTGTAACTGGACCCCAGACTCAATGCAGACCCACATGCTTAGTTAGTCACTGAGCTACCCAAGGAGAACTCCTCCAAAACAGGATGTTCATTATGGTTGCTGGATCTATCAGCAGTGACGGGTTCCACACATTTACACACATCAGCTGGGGGTGGTTGTGACCACTGGCTGTTGGTCACAAGGAGAGATGGTGTGCCCTGGATGACTTGGCCCTGGTTACCCTACCATAACTCCCCTCCTCTCCTCCACAATCCATCCCCAACACTAGAATTTCATTCATTCATTCAATCAATCATATTTATTGAGCACCTACTGTATGCAGAGCACTGTGCTAAGCATTTGGGAAGTACAAATTGTCAACACATACAGACAGTCCCTACCCAACAATGGGCTCACAGTCTAACAATGGGCTCACAGTCTAATCATCTCCCTTCAACAGCATTCTGGTCATATCACTTCCCTTTCTCAGAAACTTCAAGAAGGTCCTTATTGGTCCTCGGACCAAATGAAAATTCTTATAAAAGTGCTCATCTCATATAATATTCCTACCTTTCCCTGGAATGAGCTCTCATTCCCAAATTCATCCAGGAGAAGGGCAGGGAAGGAATAAGATCAGGACCCAGGACCAAGGCTCCAGCTCCAGAAAAACTGGAGATAAATGCTGGGGAGCGGAAAGGTTGGGGTAGTTGATGGAGGGGGTGGCTCTAATCAGATCCCATCCATGGGGGCTAGGAGAGTCTTCCTGATAGTGCTTCTCCTGCTTGCCCGTGAATCCTTGTGAAAAACCAAGGCAGTACCTTGATCCGCCCTGCTTCTTCCCCACACCCCACCCCTTCTTCACTAGCAGAGCTGAAACTGAGACTCAGTAGACTTGAAAAAGGGAATAATCGCTTTGTAAAGCTGCTTCCAAAACAGGCAATCCTTACGGAATTCACCGGACATGAGGATCACAGTCCTTCAAGTGGGATTGGCTTCACAGTACCCTTGACTCTAATAGATTGGGGCTCTGTCAAAAACTAAGCAAATTTAACTTCTTTGTGAATTTCCTGAGATCCTTTGAAGCGCTCAATGAATATGATTGATTGATTGATTGACTTGACAGTATTGTTGGTCAATTCACAGTTTAAAATTCCCTGTTTTCCACATTCCCCAATGCTAGTGAAAATGGGCTATGTGTTAGGTCCGGTCCTGTTTAATCTATTCTGTATCATTATTGTGTACTTGGGAATGCAATGAGTGCTATCTTATCTTGTCTTATGCTGTCGAGTCATTTCCTACCCATGGCGACGCCATGGACACGTGTCTTCCAGAATGCCCCACCTCCATCTGCAATTGTTCTGGTAGTGAATCCATAGAGTTTTCTAGGTAAAAATACGAAATTGGCTTACCATTGCCTCCTTCCACACAGTAAACTTGAGTCTCTGCCCTTGACTCTCCCCCATGCTGCTGCTGTTGAGCACAGGAGAGTTTTGACTTGTAGCAGATTGCCTTCCACTTACTAGCCACTGCCCAAGGTAGGAATGGAATGGAAATGCCCCTGCTTGACTCTCCCTCCCGTAGTCGAGATTGGTAGAGTACTAGAAACTTTCCAGATGTGACCCTGAGAGGGGATATTAAGGCTATAGGACACTGAATTAGAATGTAATCTACCAGAAAACTCTTTCACCCCTTCTGGCTGTGAACATCGTCAAAAGTTTTGGAGATAAGCCTCTAGAAACTTATTTATACTATCAACTTTATTCCTGAAGTAAAGCGCTTAGTACAGTGCTCTGCACACAGTAAGAACTCAATAAATACAATTAAAAAGTAGATACACAAGAAAACACACACATGATTTTGAATTGTTTTAGTGCCAGCACAGTGCTATGAAGAAAACTGATGATGACCTAAGATTTTCATTGGCAGTGCAGAATGTAATGCTGTCACCAAATTCTGTATCTTAGGCATTTTGCCATCCAACAAAACACAAATCAATCAATCAACCAATGGTATTTATTGAGTGCTTATTCTGTGCCGAGTACTGTAATAAGTGCTTGGTAGAGTACAAGAGAAACAGCATGGCCTAGTGGAAAGGGCATGGATCTGGGAATCAGGAGACCTGGATTCTAAACCCAGCTCTGCTGCTTGTCTGTTGTGTGACCTTAGACAAGTCACTTAACTTCTCTGTGCCTCAGTTTCCTCATCTGCAAAATGGGGATTCAATACCTGCTGTCCCTCCTACTTCGACTGTACAAAATTAGATGCTGTAAAGCTTCGACTGTGAGACCCATGTGGGACAGGGAGTGAGTACAAGCTGGTTATCTTGTATCTACCCCAGAGCTTAGAATAGTGCTTAGCACATAGTAAGAACTTAACAAAAACCACAATTAATGCCAGAATTATTACAATAGATTATGTAGTTAGACAGAAAATGGAAAATGGAATTTACAAAGCCAGATTGGAATTGGCAGAGAGTTGACTGACAGTGAGGGCATCAGATTCATTCATTCAATCAATCGTATTGACATACTAAGTTGAAGGTCTAGAAAACTGTAGTGTTATGCAACCACCTAGAGAGCTGTGAAACCTGGATTTAATATAAAAAAGACACATTCAGTTTTATGACAACATCAAACAGTAGAACAAGCTTAACAACAATTAGGTCCTGGAATAATGCCAGTCACCAGCAAGAGACTTCATGTGAGGAGAATGGACATTACCAAGCACTGCTGTTTGGTTAAACTGAAAAGGGCACAGCTAGGAAGAGAGAAGACAAATATTTTCAAGACATGTGATGCACAGTCTCAAACAGTGTGATCTAGCAGTGGATCTTTGGGCACCAAATAGACCAGCCTGATAAATAGCAGTCTAGAGAGGGTTACTCTAAAGTGGAAGCTTCATGAGAAAAGGCAGTCTTGAATACAGAAATAAACCATGCTTACGGGAAATGGAACTGTCTTTGCATATGTTCATCCTGGGTCAGTCATGCATAAGACTTAGGCAGACGTAGAGTCAAAGTTGAACAATCTGACTGTTGAGCATTTAACATCAAGCAAGCCTGGATATTGTGGTTCCCCCTTTTGATTGGAATTGATTTATTATTTGATCAGACTAGTTCAAGCCAAAAATTTTACTGAAATGGATGTGGAGAACAAACTAGTTTCAATATTGGGAAACTGCTGAGCAACAATAATGTGGGTTTCCCCATTTTTTTTGGGTGGGGTGCTACATGTAGCTTCTTGGGGAGTACAATAGCCAATTCAGGTTTACTTGTTTGGTTACCAAAAAAAAGAGAGAGAAAAAAAATCCTATTCCCTATTGATTGTTTGTATTGTTTTAAAAGGCACCAACTTAGCATCTTCCCCTTATTCAAAGGGAAGGAAACATAAAACTTCAAATAAGTTGGACTTTCCCATGAGAACCCCTATGATTTTCAATACGTAGAATAAAAGTAAAAACTTTTTCAATTGAATTCCAGAAGGGCTTAAAATTAGAACCTAAGAAAGGTAATGCTTTCCTCCATGTGGGCTTTTTTTGTAACCATTGTATCCATTTTAATGATGATCACAGTCCTGGGACTTCAGTAGGGCTTCGGGTCAGCAATGGAGATTACCCTAGTCCTTTCTCTTGAGATCTTTTAAAACAATAACCCTCAGAGGCAGCTCTAATCCAATTAAAACTTCTGACTCCATTCCTTCTTTTGTAAATCTCATTATAAAATTGGATGCTATAAAGCTACATTTTTACAGAGTGGATTGACTGGTCATGCAATGAAATACTAGCAGCCCTGACTGGGACTGTAAAAAGTGCACAGTCCTTAGAAGCTCCCTGAGAGCTTCCTGAGAAAACAAGCTCTCTGAGAGTCCAACATTACTCTATAGCATTTACCACTAATCTTGGTTTTCCCAGGGAGCACCATACTTGGTAGAGTAGAATATAAGAGAGTTGGTAAAAACATTCCCTACCCACAACAAGCTTACTGCAAGTTTATACGATGAAATGCAAGAACATTCTCCAACTCGGGACCTGACCCAACTGACAACTACAGACTGTCAACTCTCTGTGGGCAGGGAACATATCTATCAACTCTGGTATATTGTACTCTTCCACTTGGTTAGTACCGTGATCTGCCTAGGGTTTGCTCTCATTATTATTGTTATTATTATTAATATTAATACTTATTAAGCACTTATGTGCCAAGCACTGTTCTAAGAGCTGGGGTAGATACAAGTTAATCAGGTTGGACACAGTCCTTGTCCCACATGGGGGCTCACGCTCTTAATTCCCATTTTACAGATGAGGTAACTGAGGCAAGACAACTGAGCCCTTCTCAGGAATGCACCTGGAGAGTTTCCAGTACTCTACTAGTCTTGGCTATGGGTGGGAGAGTCAAGAAGAGGCATACCCATTCCATTCCTAGCTTGGGCAGTGGCTAGCCAGTGGAGGGCAACCTGCTACAAGTCAAAACTCAAATGTGCTGGGCAGCAGCAGCATGGGAGAGAGTCGAAGGTGGAGACTCAAGTTTACTGCGTGAAAAAAGGCAATGGTAAAATACTTCCATATTTTTACCAAGAAAATTCTATGGATATACTACCAGAATGACTGCAGATGGAGGTGGATTGTTCTGGGAGAGATATGTCCATGGAGTCGCTATGGGTTGGAGACGACTCGACAGCATAAGACAAGACCATACTTGACCAAAATTGATAATCCCACCATATTGTTTAATGGTTTGGTGAAGAGGATGGAGGTACACAACAAATTAGAATCTGAATAGTCCTATTTATACCTTACTAGTCCCAAGAAGTATTTGTTTTAATGGGTATTTGTTTACTGCTTACTATGTTCCAGGCATTGTACTAAGCATTGTGGTAGTTGCAAGATAATCAGGTTGGACACAGTCCATGACACACATGGGGCTCACAGTCTTAATCCCATTTTATAGAAAAAGTAACTGAGTCACAGAGAAGTTGAGTAACTTGCCCAAAGTCACAGAGCAGACAAGAGGTGGAGCCAGGATTAGAAGACAGATCCTTTTGACTCCAGGCCTACTAGGCAACACTGCTTCACAAGGCCACAGTACTTCACTTAGGCCACACTGCTTCACTTAGGCCACACTACTTCCTATAATAATGGTATTTGTTAAGTGCTTATTATGTGTTGAGCATTGTTCTAAGCACTAGAGTAGATACAAGGTAATCAGGTTGTCCCACGTGAGGCTCACAGTCCTAATCCCCATTTTACAGATGAGGTGACTCAGGCACAGAGGAGTTAAGCAGCTTTCCCAAGGCCATACAGCAGACAAGTGGCAAAGCCTAGATTAGAACCCACGTCCTCTGATTCCCAAGCATGTGCTCTTTCCATTGAACACATTCATTGAGAAGGGCCAGGCTGACTCGGAAATGCATGCTGAGAAATCTCCAGCATGAAGACTTGAGGAGGGGAAAAGGAGGGAGGGCTCACGGAATGGAAACTACATCTAGTGCCATTCACACACAGTTCTTCGAGGTTCCATCTGTAATAATAATAATGGCATTTGTTAAGCACTTACTATGTGCACAGCACTCTTCTAAGTGCTGGGGAGGATACAAGGAGATCAGGTTGCCCCACATGGGGCTCACAAGTCTTCATCCCCATTTTACAGATGAGGTAACTGAGGCACAGAGAAGTTAAGTGACTTGCCCAAAGTCACACAGCTGACAATCGGCGGAGCGGGATTTGAACCCATGACCTCTGACTCCCAAGCCCGGGCTCTTTCCGTTGAGCCACACTGCTTCTCTAATGTCTAATGTCTAGCGATGTCGAGAGGCTGAAAGGATCCAACAGTTTCACCTCCAGACTCGTGCCCCAAGACCAAAGATGGTGCCCAGATTGGCCTTCAGGGACATGGACCCATGAGGATTTTCCCTGTACATCAGAGGGATAGTTTGGCTCCGATGCTACAGCAATAAAACATCCATTGATGACTTTTACCTCACTGTGGCTCCCGGCCTCATTAAAAGAGTTGTAAGAATGTTGTTTCTCAATCCAACAGGCAATAAATTATGGGTCAAAGAAGGGTTTCCTTCTCAGGGATCCTTAGAACCAACTGATGTGTGACCACTGCAGCTGCTGGACCCCCTCTCCATCCCCCCCCCATCTTACCTCCTTCCCTTCCCCACTGCACCTGTATATATGTATATATGTTTGTACATATTTGTTACTCTATTTATTTATTTATTTATTTTACTTGTACATATCTATTCTATTTATTTTATTTCGTTAGTATGTTTGGTTTTGTTCTCTGTCTCCCCCTTTTAGACTGTGAGCCCACTGTTGGGTAGGGACTGTCTCTATATGTTGCCAACTTGTACTTCCCAAGCGCTTAGTACAGTGCTCTGCACCCAGTAAGCGCTCAATAAATACGATTGATGATGATGACCCAGTATATGGCTGCCTGCCACCCCCTACTGGCACCAGGGAGCCTCCAAGAGTAGGAGGCCAGAGCAGATCAACTCTCATTCACTCATTCACTTGCCTGGCTGAACAATTTCCCAAGACCCACATGGTAACAATAATAATAATAATAATAATAATAATAATAATAATAATGGCATTTATTAAGCACTTACTATGTGCAAAGCACTGTTCTAAGCGCTGGGGAGGTAACAAGGTGATCAGGTTGTCCCACGGAGGACTCAGAGTCTTAATCCCCATTTTACAGATGAGGTAACTGAGGCTCAGGGAAGTGAAGCGACTCGCCCAAAGTCACACAGCTGGCAATTGGCGGAGCTGGGATTTGAACCCATGACCTCAGACTCCAAAGCCCGGGCTCTTTCCACAAAGCCACGCTGACCCAATGTCATCATATCACACCTCTGAGCAGCTGCAGTAGCAAGGAGAGAGTGTGTGAGAGAGAAAGCTTCCCTGAAATGCCCAAGACATCCTCCTCAATCCCCACTGCAGTCAGATTTTGACACCTGTCCACATGTTTTGTTTTGTTGTCTGCCTCCCCCTTCTAGACTGTGAGCCCATTTTTTATGGCATTTATTAAGTGCTTACAATGTGCAAAGCACTGTTCTAAGCACTGGGGAGGATACAAGGTGATCAGGTTGTCCCACGTGGGGCTCACAGTCTTCATCCCCATTGTCCAGATGAGGTAAATGAGGCACAGAGAAGTTAAGTGACTTGCCCAAAGTCACACAGCTGACAAGTGGGGGAGCCGGAATTTGAACCCATGACTTCTGACTCCAAAGCCCGTGCTCTTTTCCACTGAGCCATGCTGCTTCTCATTGTTGGGTAGGGACCGTCTCTATATGTTGCCAACTTGTACTTCCCGAGCACTTAGTACAGTGCTCTGCATACAGTAAGCACTCAATAAATATGATTGAATTAATTAGTTAATTAATTACACTGGGACCCAGGGTAGGGTGGAGAACAGCTGATTCTTGGGGACACCCACCTCCTCTAGAGACGCGATCAGCTGGGGCTGCTGTGAGAGTGTTCAGAGACTCTTTTTCACCCATGGGTGCCTGGGCTTCAGCTACATGAGCCGTTGTGATAATCCAACCCTATAGGGTTCCTGGGTTTCCCACTTCCCCACCAGAGTTGGTTACAAGAATGCCGTACAGTGCTCTGCACACAGTAAGCGCTCAATAAATACAATTGAATGAATGAATGAATGTGTTAAGTGCTTACTATATGCCAAGCACTGTATGAAGCCCTGTGGTAGATACAAGCTAATCAGGTTGGACACAGTCCACGTCCCACATGGGGCTCACAGTCTTAATCCCCATTTTGCAGGTGAGAGAGCTGAGGCCCAAAGAAATCAAGTGACTTGCCCCAGGTCACACAACAGACAAGTGGCAGAGCTGGAATTAGAACCCAAGTCCTTCTGAATTCCAGGCCCATGCTCTATCCATTAGGTCATGGTGGCTCTCATTGGTATTATTGTAATTCTATTATTATTGTTATTGTTTTTCTATTTGTTAAGCAATTACTATGTGTCAAACACTGCACTAAGCACTGGGGTAGATAAAGTTAACCAGGTCAGACATGGTCCCTGTCAACGTGGGGCTCACAGCCTAAGTAGAAGAGAGAACAGGTATTGCTGTTCCACTTTTGTCTCAGCAAATTAAGCCTAGGAAGAATTTAATAAAGAATTTGCTCCTACATGAATGAGCAGAGAACTGTAGGTGGAGAGACGAGTGATTAACCAGACAAGGCCTCATTCATTCATTCATTCAATCGTATTTATTGAGCGCTTACTGTGTGCAGAGCACTGTACTAAGCACTTGGGAAGTACAAGTAGGCAACACATAGAGATGGTCCCTAGCCAACAACGGGCTCACACCTGGAGGAAATGTGATTTCTGGGAGGTTTTGAAGACTGCATCAGCCTCCTCTCTGATCTCCCATCCTCCTGTCTCTCCCCACTTCAATCTATACTTCATGCTGCTGCCCGGATCATCTCTGTGCAGAAACGCTCTGGGCATGTTACTCCCCTCATCAAAAATCTCCAGTGGCTACCAGTCAACCTACACATCAGGCAAAAACTCCTCACTCTCAGCTTCAGGGCTCTCCATCACCTCGCCCCCTCCTACCTCACCTCCCTTCTTTCCTTCTACAGCCCAGCCCACACCCTTCGCTCCTCTGCCGCTAACCTCCTCACTGTGCCTCGTTCTCGCCTGTCCCGCCGTCGACCCCCAGGCCACGTCCTCCCCCTGGCCTGAAATGCCCTCCCTCCTCACATTCGCCAAGCTAGCTCTCTTCCTCCCTTCAAAGCCCTACTGAGAGCTCACCTCCTCCAACAGGCCTTCCCAGACTGAGCCCCCGCATTCCTCTTCCCCTCCCCATCCCCCCTGCCCTACCTCCATCCCCTCCCCACAGCACCTGCATATATGTTTGTACAGATTTATTACTCTATTTATTTTACTTGTACATATTTACTATTCTATTTGTTTTATTTTGTTAATATATTTTGTTTTGTTGTCTGTCTCCCCCCCTTCTAGACCGTGAGCCCGCTGTTCGGTAGGAACCATCTGTATATGTTGCCAACTTGTACTTCCCAAGCACTTAGTACAGTGCTCTGCACACAGTAAGTGCTCAATAAATACAATTGAATGAATGAATGAACTGGGAGAGCAGTATTCTGTCAGATGTGAAATGGGGTGAGTTTTGGCAGGGGGGTTTAATGGTATTTGTTAAACACTTGCAATGTAGCAGGCACTTGTATTAAGTACTAGGATGGATATAAGGTAATCAGGTTGGACACAGCCCCCACCCCACATGGGCCTCACAGTCTTAATTTCCATTTTACAGATGAGGTAACTGAGGCAGAAAGAAGTTAAGTGACTTGCCCAAAGCTACACAGCAAATAAGTGGCAGATCTGGGATTGGAACCCAGGTCCTTCTGATTCCCTGTCCTGTGCTCTATTCACTAGGCAACAATGCTTCCCCTATGGCGATACATATGGAAGTGCTGATCATGGGGTAGACACAAGATGAGGACACAGTCTCAGACAGAAATTTTCCTGAGGTCACCCAAGAGGCCAGTGGAGGGCTGGGGTTTGACTCCTGGTCAGCTGTCACTGTACCTCACTGCCTTCGCTGTACCTCACTGCCTCTCTTACAAGGGAACAGCTGGGACATATAGTGGGCAGATTCTGCAGGGTGGCTTTTTCTTCCACCCCCTCCTTTGTCCTCTCTTGCTTCCCTTTCCCTCCTTGCCACCACCAGGTGGTATGGGAACTTCTTGCCACACTTCTGGGAAACAGAACTGTCTTTGCCACTGATTGGCCAGGGGTCAGGGCTCCCTCCCCGACCCTTCTGGAAACAGTTGGTTTCTACATTCCCTGGGCAACTGTGATGGCCCTATGTGCCCTGAGGAGCCCAGAATGGACCCCAATAGGCGCAGACCCAGGGACACTGCAGAGCAAATGTGATCCCTCCTTTCACTTCCCCAGTTTGGCCGACACCCATATCTACGGACACCGATACCTTTTTGCGGGACATTATGGACATGACCAATTTTACGTCATTTTTATGCACTGTCCAGGAATTTATGGACATTTAGCAACTTTAACCAATTCAGTTCTAATCTCCCCAACTTTTTAGCCTCCCAATTGCTGTGTTAGCATTTCCATGTCATTTAAGCACTTATGTACTCACACATCTTTCTACTCTATTTATTCTTCCTCCTATCTGAAACTGGGAAAGTCCCTTAAAACTCAGTTCTGGGTCCCCTTCTATTCTCTATCTTCACCCATTCTCTTGGAGAACTCATTTTCTCCCATGGCTTCAACTCCCATCTCTATGAGAATGATTCCCAAATCTAATCTACAACTCCACCCTTGATCTCTCTGCTTCTCTGCAGTTTCACATTTTCTACCGCCTTCAGGACATCTCTTGAATATCCCACTGACATTTCAAACTTAACATGACCAAAACAGAACTCATCCTCCCATCCAAACTCTGTCCTCCCCCTGAGTTTCCCATCACTGTAGACAGCATCACCATCCTCCCTGTCTCAAAAGTCCATGACCTCAGCATTACCTTCAACTCATTTCCTTCATTCAACTCACCTCTTGCATTCAACTCACATATTCAATCTGTCACTAAATCCTGTCCATTCAATCTTCACAACATCTCAAAAATCTGCCCCTTCCTATGCACCCAAACAGCTACGACATTAATCCAAGTACTTATCCTATCTCACCTCGATTACAACATCAGCCTCCTTGCTAACCTCCCTGACTCCTGTCTCTCCCCACTCCAGTGTTTCCTTGATTCTGCTGCCTGGATCATTTTTCTACAAAACAGCTAAATCCGTGTTTCTCCACTCCTCAAAAACCTCCAGTGGTTTCCCATCTACCTTCACATAAAACAGATAGTCTTCACCATAGACTTTAAAGCACTTAATCACCTTGCCCCTTCCAATCTTAACTGGTTGATATCCTACTCCATCCCTGCCTGCTCATTCTCTCACCACCGACCGCTCACCCACATCCTGCCTCTGTCCTGGATCTCCCTCCCCCTTCATATCTGACAGAGGATCCCTCTCTCCACCTTCAAAGCCTTATTAAGATCCCATTTCCTCCAGGGGACCTTCCCTGACTAAGCCTTTAATTCCTCTACTCCTCCCTATCCTTGCCCTTGGATTGTTTTGTCAGGCCCATAGTACTTATGTACATATCCATAATTATTTATCTATTTATATTAATGTCTGTGTCCCCTACTAGACTGTAAACTTGTCATGGGCAGGGAGCATGCCTACCAACTCTGTTATATGGTACTCTCCCAAGCCCTTAGTACAGTGATCTGCCTACAGTAAGTACTCAATAAATATGATTGATTGAATAATTTAGTGTCCTGGTGGAATGTAAACCCCTTGAGGGCGGGATCATGTCAACTTATTTTGTACTTTCCAATCACTTTATTCAGAGTTCTGCCTGAAGGAGGTCCTCAGTAAATACTGGGTTGCCTGTGCACTTGGAGCTGTGCCCTTTAAGTACTTAATATTCATCCCAACCTCAGCCTCATAGCACTTATGTCACATCCATAATTTATTTATATTAATTTCTGTCTCCCCTGCTAATCCGTAAGCTCGTTGGTAGGGAACAAGTCTACCAACTCTATTTTATTGCACTCTTCCAAGTGCTTAGCACAGTGTGACAGTGTTCTGCACACAGTAAGTGCTTAATAAATTCAACTGATTGATTACTGATTGATTGACTAACACGAAAACCCCTTTCCCAAACCTTTGTGCCCACACCCACAGACCTAATACTCAATGTCCCTTCAATATCCCCTCTATGTTCCCTCAACTAGGGAACTAGCTAGCTGGAGAAGTCTTTTTCATGAATATATAATTTTAAGACACATCCAGCCCCAATTAATTTAATCCTTTTACTGAGATTCAGGCTACCTCCTACAACTTGCCTCCATAGAACTTCCTCTTTGTTACTGAGCAGCATGTCTTTTTTCCTCAAGCCAATCAGTCAGTTGTTAAGCGCTTACTGTGTACAGAGCGCTGTACTGGGCTTGGTTGTAATGTATGAATGCTATAGGAAAAACCAGGCAGGAAGACAGGACTGGGCGCTTTACTGGCTCATTAAAAAAGAACTCAGTGAGTTTTCGTCCTGTGTGCAGTGGCTGTATTTGAAACCTGGTCAATGATTGTGGTTGTTTGATTGCTGCTTTGGTGACCTCTAGTGTGAAACCTCTTTCCAACAGTAGAGCATGTTGGAGATTTGTTACTTGCCTTTCAATTGTTACTGCTACTCCATCACCGATCGTTGTTACCGCAGTTCTGTTAAGGAATTTATTCATTCATTCGTTCATTCAATCATATTTATTGAGCGCTTACTGTGTTCAGAGCACTGAACTAAGCGTTTGGAAAGTACAATTCAGCAATAAAGAGAGACAATCCCCGCCCACACCGGGTTTACAGCCTAGAAGGGGGAAGACAGACATCAAAACAAGTAATGGACAGGCTCTACGCAGGATCAAATGGGCAAGACAATCATAAACAACCAACTCCTAAAATGAAGTCAGTGTCTTAGCACTGAAGGTATATTCACATCAAACAGCTGTGCTGGGTAGGACACATTAATCAATCATCATCATCATCAGTGATATTTATTGAGCACTTACTACCAATCCATCAATCATATTTATTGAGTGCTTACAGAGTGCAGAGCACTGTACTAAGAGCTTGGGAGAGTACTATATAACAGAATTGGTAGATGTGTTCCCTATCCACAACGACTTTACAGTCTAGAAGGACTAGCTTAGTATGTGCAGAGCACTGCACTTTGCACTTCAGAGAGTCCAATGCAATCGAACAATGCAATCATCATCAATAGTATTTATTGAGCACTTACTGTGTGCAGAGCACTGTACTAAGCGCTTGGGAAGTACAAGTTGGCAACATATAGAGGCAGTCCCTACCCAACAGTGGGCTCACAGTCTAATTGGTTTTGACACCTGTCTACATGTTTTGTTTTGTTGTCTGTCTCCCCCTTCTAGACTGTGAGCCCGTTGTTGGGTAGAGACCGTCTCTATATGTTGGTGACTTGTACTTTCCAAGCGCTTAGTACAGTGATCTGCACACAGTAAGAGCTCAATAAATATGATTGAATGAATGAATGAATGATCAAACAATAGTATTTATTGGGACACTTGAGGAGAATGGACAAATGATTGCTGTTTGGTGTGTTGAAACTGGGAAATTGAAAGGAAGAAAGACAGAGGAAGTGCTTTAAGGACAAAGTAAAACAAAGCCTTGGACAATGCTACATCTCATCGGAAAACAAGGTGTCGACTGCCGCAGACAGACCTGTGTCAGGCATTGCAGTCAAGACAGGAGCAGTACTTTTTGAACGGAAGCTTTGTAAGGATTGTGGGACAGTGCCAGGCCCTGCAAACAGCAAATGCGACGGCACCAAAAAGGACAGTCGCTATGTATCCATGCTGCGGCCAGGATTGTGGGGCCAGCATAGACCTTTCCAATAACACAGGCACTCGCAGGATAATTTAATACCACCATCAGAGGCATCTTCTTTGTTCATGATTGGGGGCAGGAAGAAGAGCATGAGAAACAGTACCACCACTCTAGACTGTAAGCTCGTTGTAGGCAGGGAATGTATCTGTTAACTCTGTTCTATTGGACTCACCCAAGTGCTTAGTACAGTGCTCTGCACATAGAAAGCACTCAATAGCTATCACTGATGGAAAAATCTCATTGGTTGCTGCCCTGGAATCTCCCGCAACAGTTCCAGGACCAAGAGTGGGCACTGGGTCAATTCCCCATGCTTTTCAGCAAGTCCTACTGAAAGGGGTTGGAAAGTACAATTCAGCAATAATCCCTGCCCACACCGGGCTTACAGTCTAGAAGGGAGAAGACAGACATCAAAACAAGTAATGGACAGGCTCTACTCCGGATCAAATGGGAAAGATAATCACAAACAACCAAGTCCTAAAATGAAGTCACAGTGTCTTAGCACTGAAGCTATATTCACATCAAACAGCTGTGCTGGGTAGGACACATTAATCAATCATCATACTCATCATCATCATCAGTGATATAGTTTATATCACTATAGTTTATATAGTTTACTATAAACTGTATAGTTTATAGTATATAATTTATTGTTTATATAGTTTATATATAGTTGGAGAAGCAGTATGGCTCGGTGAAAAGAACCCGGGCTTGGGAGTCAGAGATCATGTGTTCTAATCCTGGCTCCACCGCTTGTCAGCTGTGTGACCTTGGGCAAGTCACTTAACTTCACGGCATCTCAGTTACCTCATCTGTGATGGGGGTTAAGACTGTGAGCCCCACGTGGGACAACCTGGGATTACCTTGCATCTACCCCAGTGCTTAGAACAGTGCTTGGCACATAGTAAATGCTTAACAAATACCATCATCATCATCGCACGGTAAGCGCTCAATAAATACGATTGAATGTGAACCCATTGTTGGGTAGGGACTGCTCTATGTGTTGCTGATTTGTACTTCCCAAACACTTAGTACAGTGCTCTGCACACAGTAAGTACTCGGAAGGAAGGAAGGAAGTCCTCTTTGAGCAGAAGCTTTGGAAGGAAAGGAAAGGAAAGGAAAGGAAAGGAAAGGAAAGGAAAGGAAAGGAAAGAAGGAAGTACTTTTTGAGCAGAAGCTTGGGAAGGGGAGGGAAAGCAGGAGGGGAGGGAAGGAAGGAAGGAAGGGAGGAAGGAAGGAAGGAAGGAGGGAGGGAAGGAGGGAAGGAGGGAAGGAAGGAGGGAAGGAGGGAAGGAGGGAAGGAGGGAAGGAAGGAAGGAAGGAAGGAAGGAAGGAAGGAAGGAAGGAAGGAAGGAAGGAAGGAGGGAAGGAAGGAAGGAAGGAAGGGAGGAACGAACGAAGTCCTCATTGAGCAGAAGCTTTGGAAGGAAAGGAAAGGAAAGGAGGAAGGAAGTAGTTTTTGAGCAGAAGCTTGGGAAGGGGAGGGAAGGAAGGAGGGAAGGAGGGAAGGAAGGAGGGAAGGAGGGAAGGAAGGAAGTCCTCATTGAGCAGAAGCTTTGGAAGGGAAGGAAAGGAAAGGAAAGGATGAAGGAAGTCCTTTTTGAGCAGAAGCTTGGGAAGGGGAGGGGAGGGGAGGGAAGGAAGGAGGGAAGGAAGGAAGGAAGGAAGGAAGGAAGGAAGGAAGGAAGGAAGGAAGGAAGTCCTTTTTGAGCAGAAGCTTTGTAAGGAAAGGAAAGGAAAGGAAAGAGACGAAACGAAAGGAGGAAGGAAGTACTTTTAGAGCAGAAGGTTGGGAAGGGAAGGGGAGGGGAGGAAGGAAGGGAATCCCAAGAGGCCAATAAGAACGCATGAACGAATTCCAAGAGGCCAGTAAGAGACTACATATCCCAGGATGCCACACTTCCCCTAAACGGAGTGCCTTCCCGTTGAGGGAGGTTCTGACGGAATCCGGCGGGGGAGGCGTTCCCAGCAAGGCCTGCTGGGATATGTAGTCTTTGACCAGGGCCGTCGCCCGGTGATGGCGTCATCGGCCAGCGCCGCGTTCCCCCCTCCCGCCCTTAGCGGTGTTGTCGGGCGCCCCTTCACTTCGCCGCCGATCCGGCCGCCCCGAGGCCTCGTCCTCGTCGTCGTCGTCGTCGGCGAGCCGCCGCCGCCGCCATCATGACGGACCGCTACACCATCCACAGCCAGCTGGAGCACCTGCAGTCCAAGTACATCGGGACGGGCCACGCCGACACCACCAAGTGGGAGTGGCTGGTGAACCAGCACCGGGACTCCTACTGCTCCTACATGGGACACTTCGACCTCCTCAACTACTTCGCCATCGCCGAGAACGAGAGCAAGGCCCGCGTCCGCTTCAACCTCATGGAGAAGATGCTGCAGCCCTGCGGGCCGCCCGCCGACAAGCCCGAGGAGAACTGACGCGACGCCCCGGGACCCCGGACGACCCGGACTCCCAGTCACCCCCCGGGACCCCGGGGACCCCGGCCTCCCAGTGACCCCCCGGGCCTTCCTCTGCCCACCGAAGAAGAGCTGACCCTCCGAGACCCTAGAATGCCCATCCTCCTTTTGACCCGCCGGGACCCTGGGGGTCCCCCTCTGCCCACCTAAGACGAGCTGATCCGCAGGGACCTTGGAATCCCCGTCCTCCCGCTGACCCGCCGGGACCCTGGGAGTCCCCCTCTGCCCACCCAAGAAGAGCTGACCCTCCGAGACCCTGGAATTCCCATCCTCCCGCTGACCCGCCGGGACCCTGGGGGTTCCCCTCTGCCCACCTAAGAAGAGCTGACCCTCCGAGACGCTGGAATTCCCATCCTCCCGCTGACTCGCCGGGACCCTGGGGGTCCCCCTCTGCCCACCTAAGAAGAGCTGATCCGCCGGGACCCTGGAATCCTCATCCTCCCACTGACCCGCCGGGATCCTGGGGTCCCCCTCTGCCTACCTAAGACAAGCTGATCCGCAGGGAGCCTGGAATCTCCGTCCGACCGCTGACTCGCTGGGACCCTGGGGTCCTCCTCTGCCCACCTAAGAAGAGCTGACCCTCTGATATCCTGGAATTCTCATCCTCCCGCTGACCCGCCGGGACCCTGGGGGTCCCCCTCTGCCCACCTAAGACGAGCTGATCCGCAGGGAGCCTGGAATCTCCGTCCAACCGCTGACTTGCCGGGACCCTGGGGTCCCCCTCTGCCCATCTAAGAAGAGCTGACCCTCCGAGACCCTGGAATTCCCATCCTCCCGCTGACCCGCCGGGACCCTGGGGGTTCCCCTCTGCCCACCTAAGACGAGCTGATCCGCAGGGACCCTGGAATCCCCATCCTCCCGCTGACCCGCCGAGACCCTGGAGTCCCCCTCTGCCCACCTAAGACGAGCTGATCCGCAGGGACCCTGGAATCCCCATCCTCCTGCTGACCCTCTGGGACCCTGGGGGTCTCTCTCAGCCCACCCAAGAAGAGCTGACCCTCCGAGACCCTGGAATTCCCATCCAGCCGCTGACCCGCCGGGACCCTGGGGTCCCCCTCTGCCCACCTAAGAAGAGCTGACCCTCCGAGACCCCGGAATCCCCATCCTCCCGCTGACCCGCCGGGACCCTGGGAGTCCCCCTCTGCCCACCCAAGAAGAGCTGACCCTCCGAGACCCTGGAATTCCCATCCAGCCGCTGACCCGCCGGGACCCTGGGGGTCTCTCTCTGCCCACCTAAGGAGAGCTGACCCTCTGATATCCTGGAATTCTCATCCTCCCGCTGACCCGCGGGGACCCTGGGGGTCCCCCTCTGCCCACCTAAGAAGAGCTGATCCGCCGGGGCCCTGGAATCCTCATCCTCCCACTGACCCGCCGGGATCCTGGGGTCCCCCTCTGCCCACCTAAGACAAGCTGATCCACAGGGAGCCTGGAATCTCCGTCCGACCGCTGACTCGCTGGGACCCTGGGGTCCCCCTCTGCCCACCGAAGAAGAGCTGATCCGCAGGGACCCTGGAATCCCTATCCTCCCGCTGGCCCACCGGGACCCTTGGGATCCTCCTCTGCCCACCTAAGAAGAGCTGATCCGCAGGGACCCTGGAATCCCCGTCCTCCCGCCGGGACCCTGGGGTCCCCCCTGCCCATCTAAGAAGAGCTGACCCTCCGAGACCCTGGAATTCCCATCCTCCTGCTGACCCGCCGGGACCCTGGGGGTCCCCCTCTGCCCACCTAAGAAGAGCTGATCCGCAGGGACCCTGGAGTCCCCATCCTCCTGCTGACCCGCCGGGACCCTGGGGGTCCCCCTCTGCCCACCTAAGAAGAGCTGATCGCAGGGACCCTGGAATCCCCATCCTCCCGCTGACCCGCCGGGACCCTGGGTGTTCCCCTCTGCCCACCTAAGAAGAGCTGATCCGCAGGGACCCTGGAATCCTCATCCTCCCGCTGACCCGCCGAGACCCTGGAGTCCCCCTCTGCCCATCTAAGAAGAGCTGACCCATTGGGGCCACCGACTCCCCATCCTCCTGCTGACCCGCCGGAACCCCGGGGTCCCCATCCTCCCAGTGACTCTCCAGGACCCTGGACTCTCCGTCTTCCCGCTGACCCGCCAGGACTCTGGGGTCACCCTCAGCCCACCTAAGAAGAGCTGACCCTCTGGGGCCATGGACTCTCCGCCCTCCCCCTGACCCCACCGGGATCCTGGACTCCTCATCCTCCTGCTGACCCGCTGGTACCCCGGGGTTCCCCTCTGCCCACCTGAGAGCAGCTGGCCCGCCGGGACCCCGGGGTCCCCCGTCCTCTTCCCCGGAAGAGACCTGATCCTCCAGGTCCCCCCCGAGATGGTGCTGAGCCGCCGGCCGAGAGAGGAGGAGAGGAACCTGGGTCCTCTTGGGCTGCAGAAAGGAAAGGAGCCTTGGGCCACCACGGGCCACTGTGGACGGCGATGGGGAGCAGTGGGTGGAATTTTGATCCGTGGCTGATGCCTCCTTCATAAAATCCAAAAAAAGCTGCAATCCTGCTGTATATGTGTGTGTTCCTCTCAGGACTGACAGGAAGGGGCGGGTAGAGGTTGTGCCGTGGGGTACAACCGTAACAATAATAATAATAATAATGTGTCGTATTTTGGTAAGCACTTACTGTGCGCCAGTCTCTGTACTACGGGTCGGACATTGTCCTTGGCCCACCTGGGCAGTCTGAGTGAGCAAGAACAGGTATTAAAGTCCTCGTTTTGCAGATGAAACTTGAGACACACAGAAGTGACATCTGCTAGGTCACTCACCAGGCAGTGGCAGATCCGGGAATAGAACTCAGGTTCTGTGTTTCCAAAGTACCACCGAAATCTGCGTATTCATTCCCAAGACCGAGTACAGTGCTTAATGAATGCAATTAGTATTAAGTGCTTATTTTGCACTGTAGTAAGCACTGGGAAAGAGTACATAGGTGGGAATTATTCATTTAGTCATTCATTCAATCATTTATGGAGCGCTAACTGTGTGCAGAGCACAGTACTAAGCACTTGGGAAGTACAGTTCGGCAACGGATAGAGACAATCCCTACCCAACAGCAGGCTGTTTCAGGAAGAACTCATGATCTACGAATTATTAGAAGGTGAGGGAGGACTGGAGACATACATTAGGAGCAATGAGACACTTAAACATTAAAATACTATAAGGGACAAGGACCGATATGCAATACAAAAAATGAAAACAAAATTAAAAAAATACTACTAATCAGGGTCAACGCTTTGCAATGAGATATGGAATGATTGAGTGCGTTTGGTGGGGGATTCCCTATGACTGCATGAAGAATCAGTAATATCTTCAAATAACATATTTGCCAGCATCCATTTATCTCTCTTGTTCCCCATTCTTCTCCAAAAGAAAGGCATCACCTTGAAACCAGCATTTGTGGATCGATGCTGGACTCCAATAACATCCCAACCTTCACATGGTTAGATACACCTACAGTAGCTGTGAGGTGGGTGTTCCTTTGGAGCTACCACAAGGGAGTAACTGTTTCTGAACTCTTGCCGTGCAGACGTTGTAAGTAAATCAATCACCAATAGTATTTGAGTGCTTATTGGGTGTAAAGCACTCTACTAAGTGCCCAGTGAAGAGAGGATGAGACTAGGAGTCCCAACTCCACCACTTGTCTGCTGTGTGACCTTGGGCAAGTCATTTAACTTGTCTGTGCCTCAATTACCTCATTGGGGATTAAGACTGAGCCCACTGTAGGACATGGACTGTGTCCAACCTGATTACCTTGTATCTACCCCAGTGCTTAGAACAGTGACTGGCACATATTAAGCCCTTAACAAATACCATTAAAAAAAAAAGTTGGTTCCCTGCCCACAAGGAGTTCATACTCTTAGAAGGGGAGGCAGACATTAATATAAATAAATTAGATATTTAAATAATTGCTGAAGTTGGGGTGAATATCAAGCCCTTAAAGGGAAAGCTAAAGCTGTATTAAACTCAAACTCCATACTCTCAGGAGGAATTGGGGGGCGGGAGAAACCGGTGGGAGCTAGGGCCACCGAAGTTTCTCATCCCAAAGCTTCCCTTAGGTCTGTCTGCGGGGCTCCAATCAGCCATGGTCCTGGCTGAGCTTCCCTGATCAAAGTCGCGCTGAACTGAATCATCGCTGGGAGGTGAAAAGATAGGATAAGAAAAAGAGGGTCAAAATCCTTTATAAGTTTTTCCACTTCTAAAGCAGGAAAAATGTATAGAGCTCTAAACAGAATTGGCAAAGTGTAAATTAACAAGTGCAAGAAGATGGTTCAAATATCAAGATACTGGAAGGAGACAAAAGAAAACGCAGGCTAGCTACCAGCGGGAGCCTTCAACTCTGAGAAGTCAGGATCCTTTTTTTAGGATGTTGGGTAGCACAGGGGGAAATTCAACAAAAGGGCACCAACAAAAACTCCCACAGGAAACCAAGAGGAATAATGAAAACGCCACCCCCACATGCAAGATTCATTCATTCAATTGTATTTATTAAGCACTTATTGTGTCTAAAACACTACTAAGGCTTGGGAGAGTACAATATAACAAACACATTCCCTTCCTATAATGAGTTCACAGCCTAGAGGTCATCTTTGGTTGTCTGAAAATGAATGATCAAATTATGTATCTGGATTCATCTACCCTAAGTAGCTTGAATATCTACCTACCTATAAAATATGAAATTAGAGCTGTTATAACTCCAGATGTGATCATCAGACTGCCACATACGCTCTGAGCTAGATCACTAGCCTTTGTGGCTAGTCATCTGTTCCTTTTTTTCTCCAGTGAACAAGGATAATAACAATGGCATATATTAAGGGCTTACTATGTGCAAAGCACTGTTCTAAGTGCAGGGGAGGTTACAAGGTGATAAATATCCTTAACCTCCCTTCCCTCCTAAGTCAATCCAAGGAAGCCCTATAAAGCACTGCTGATTAACCTAAGAAACTCTGACACCTTGTTGGCAGATTCTGGTTGTGATAATGTCTAGGCTTCCATGTGAGAAAGAGCTGAGGAGAAGGGAAATAGTGTTCTTACCTAGGAACTACATTACCCAGAGACAAAGGCCGACATTTCTTAGCGCTATTGTTGTTCAGGAATCAGGGAGTCTGGGTTCTAGCCTTGATTCTGATGAGTGGTGAAGGTTTCTGACCGAAGAACCACCTACAGTGGATCAGCAGCCAGGATCGGGATGTTACGATTCTGCATCGGGACTCTGCTGTGGTCACTTTTGCTGGAAATGGGTCCTGCAGTTAAGAAAGTAAAATCCCTCAATGTGCTGCCCCAGCCTACTCACTCATTACTCTTGTTGTCCTAGTGGGATTAGCAGGAAAGGGAGAATTCATTCATTCATTCAATCATATTTATTGAGCATTTACTGTGTGCAGAGCACTGTACTAAGCGCTTGGGAAGTACAAGTTGGCAGCATATAGAGACAGACCCTACCCAACAACGGGCTCACAGTCTAGAGGAGAGTGCAAGTGGTATGCAGATCCCAGACACTATAATCAATTTCTTTGTGCAGGTTCACAGTAGTTGTCCCCGATGAAGTCATCGTCACATTTCCCAGAATCATCTGAGAATGAGAGCCAATGGAGCAGGGCAGAGCCCTCGAAATGTAGAATAATAATAATAATGATGGTGGTATTTGTAAGTGCTTACTATGTGCAAAGCACTGTTCTAAGCGCTGGGGAGGTTGCAAGGTGATCAGGTTGTCCCACGGGGGGCTCACAGTTTTAATCCCCATTTTACAGATGAGGTAACTGAGGCACAGAGAAGTTAAGTGAGGGGACCCTGACACTCTGGTTTTCTGCCTCGCGTCCTCCCTCGCAAGAGCATACCGACAAATGTGTGCAAGATCCTACTATGTTTGTGAGTGCACTCTAGGACTTGATCTATTTAAGGAACTTTGGAAAGACAAAAGAGTTTTTATTTCCATACAATTTGTGTATCCAGGATTATAATTTAGATTTGGTGTACCTTTACCCACTTTCTCTTTGTATACTTTCTTATGGTATTTTAAATGTCTTCTGTGTTTCAGCTGTGAATATTTGGAAATCTGCAGAGTTTATTTCAAGCTTCTTTCCCAGTAACCGTGGCAGATGAGCAGCCATCACTGAATGTTACAGGCATCATCACATCAGTCCTTTGGCTAATAATCACCCTCCATTCTCCATAAAGGACATGGGTAGCCCAACAGCCAGTCAATTAAACAATCAATCAGTCCTATTTATTGAGCACTTACTGTGTGCAGGACACCCTACTAAGCGCCTGGGAGAGTACAATACAGAGTTGGTAGGCACATTCCCCGCCCACAACAAACTTACAGTCTAGAGGTCATAGGCTTCACTAATTTATTCAGTTGTATTTATTGAACACTTACCGTGTGCTAAGTGCTTGGGAGAGTACAATACAGCAAAGTTGGTAGACATGATCCCTGCCCACAGGGAGTTTACAGTCTAGAGGAAGAAGGGGCCAGACACACAATTAATGCAGAAGATCGATCACTCATGGAAAATACTTGAGCAGCACTAAATTCTGGGACAAGATAGACTGCGTTAGAACATTTAGGAAGGAAGATAAAGTGCTTACTAACTACATTATAAGCTCCCTCTAGACCACAAGCCCCTTGCGGGCAGAGATTGTGTCTACCAACTCTATTGTACTCTCCCAAGTGCTTAATACAGTGATTTGAACAGAATATACGCAATAAACACCATTGATTATAATTAAATTAGAAGTGTAAATGGAATTTAAACAAAAACTGCCTAGACTTATTTTTTATTTGTGCAAGATGATTTTCTCCAACACATGAGGGCAGTAGATGATATTCCCTGTATTTCTTTTAACCCCATTATGTATGGTGTGAATTTCTGAATATATTTTTACTGCTTAGTTTATTTCTTTACAGTTCTCAATTTCTATTTATACCATACTTGATACTAATCCCCCTAAGACTGCATCATGGTGGGCCTGCAGCTCATTTACACAATGACCCTTTATTTCTGCAAAGGTGGTTCTCCCCTGAACCCAAGAGAATTGTTCCTTTTTTCTCTCTGCTGGGGGAGAAGCCCATTTCCTCTGTGATCTCTTCCACTTTTTCCTCTCCATGTGTCCACCACATGTGACCATAATAAGAAATCAGCCAATCAAAAATGGTATTTCCTGTGGCTCAGAATACAGTGTTCAGAGCTCTGTTCTAAGCGCTTTGGGAAAGTTCAATGCATTGGAGTTGGTAGGCATGATTCCTGTCCACAAGGAGCTTAGTCTAGAAGAAAGCATTGCATGGTGCTCTGGCCCTTCCATTTACCCTCTTCTGGTCTTGCGAACCCTAGCCCCAAGATAAAAGCATTAGATAGAGGCCCGAATCCTGCCCTGCCCTGAATCCTCTGCCAGACAAGACGTGAGTTGAAGCCAGGCCTAAAGCACTGCTTCCATGGATGTATCACTGGGGGCTGGGGGCTACTTGGGAGTAATAATCTCAGCGGTCCAAGGGCCAGTGGCACTAGTGAAGAGCCCCTGCTCAATCATGATGCAGTTTGGCCTAGTAGATAGAGCACAGGCCTCAGAGTCAGAAGGACCTGGGTTCTAATCCCGACTTTGCTGCTTGTCTGCTGTGTAACCCTGGGCAAGTCACTTAACTTCCCTGGGCCTCAGTTCCCTCATCTGTGAGTCTCATGTGGGACATAGACTGTGTTTTCCAACCTGTTTAGCTTGTGTCTATGCCAGTGCTTAGTACAGTTCTTGGCACATAGTAAGCACTTAACAAATACCACAATTATTATTATTATTACTTTTGGGGGATTAATTTTGTATTATGCCACATATATTTCTTATCTGGGTTAAGTCTGACTAGAGTAAGTGCCCTCTGGACAGATACTGTGACCACTAAATCAGATTTGTTCAGAGCCTGGCCTAGTGCCCAACAAATGACAGTTTGCGGGTAGGAGCAGCAACAAGGAAAGTTCTGCCTCCCTCCTTTAGGTGAGTGTGGTGGAGTATGTAAGAATGGCACAGTGCTCTGCACACCGTAAGCGCTCAATAAATACAATTGATTGATTGATTGACTGAGAGCAGCATAAGTGACAGCAGCAAAAACATCTAGGAACCAATGTTCAGAATTGGTATGTTCAATCAATGGTATTGAGTGCTTACTGTGTGCAGAGCACTGTACTAAACTCTTGGGAGACTACAACAAAGTTGGTAGACACACACCCTGCCCTCAGTAAGCCTAGAGACTATAAAATGGTGATTTCCATCTTTATAATCCAATGAGGCCACATGCCCTTCAACACCTTGCCAACCACAAGAAAGTGTCAGGGTTTCCATGGAGTTAAGAAGACTCTACTGATAATAGCATCTGTCATTCAATCAACCAGTATTTACTGAGCACTCACAGAGTAGTGTTCTGTGTTGTACTAGTCCCTTCAAAGGATAAACATAGTCCATGATCTGATAGGGGAAAGAAGACCAAGAAAAAAACAACACAAAAAAACCCTACATAAATCCAGTAATTGCAAGAATGAGATGAGGGAGGCATGATCACTTGTAATCTCAAAATCACTTTGGAACACTCTCTCTTCTTTGATCTTCCCTTCAGGCTGACTCTAAATCCTGCCGATTCTTTCTGGATGTGTTGTGTATGGAATCGAGGAATTCTGAAAACTATGTTCCCTGGATTTTTCACTGATACTCTTGCACATACAGTAGCTATGGACAGTTTCTTATAGTGGTTCTGTACTTCCGGAAATGCTTTTGCCAAAATATACTGTACATGGTTCTGGAGTTGTGATGGAGAACATAAGTGAGAGAGCAAACTCTGGCAACAAAACCAGCATTCTCTGGCCTGAGGAGGATGTTTAAAGAACTAAACTACCTGCTAGCCTGGAAATTTGGCTTCGTGAATCGTGCCTTCTCTCCTAATCTAGTCCAAGAGGTGTTGGTTCTAGAATGTCTCACATGTCCTGGGCTGAGAAGAAGAAGCTTTAAAGGAGCAACACTACTTCAGCAGCAGAAGGTAGTTCTGATCTTTATGCACCCCAGTCACCTAGTTGGGGGCTGCAAACATGGCTGGATTTTTTTAAAATGGTATTTATTAAATGCTTACTCTGTGCCAGGCGCTGTACTGAGTGCTGGGGTAGATTCAAACTAATCAGGTTGCATATAGTCCATGTCTCAAGTGGGACCCACAGTCTTAATCCGCATTTTGCAGATGAGGTAACTGAGGCATAGAAAAGATAAGTGACTTTCCCAAGATCACACAGCAGACAAATGGCGGAGCAGAGATTAGACCCCAGGCCCTCCTACTCTGAGGCCCATGGTCTCTCCACTAGGCCATACTGCTTCCCTCTGCCAGACACTGTACTAAATTACTGGGGTGAATACATCAAATTGGGTTGGACACAGTCCCTGTCCCCTGTGGGGCTCACGGTCTCAATCCCCATTTTAGAGATGAGGTAACTGGGGCCCAGAGAAGTGAAGTGACTTGCCCAAAGTCACACAGCAGACAAGTGGGGGAGGCAGGATTTGAACCCATGACCTTCTGATTCCCAGGCCCATGTTCTTTCCACTAGGACATGCTACTTCTATGCTAATGCTACATGCTATGCTATGCTACATGCTAATGAATTAATACATCCCTCAATATCTGGCTTCAGATATTTGCATGCCCTCCCCCACCCCCTCCGACCTCCAGAGGTGGGGGTAAAGAGATCATTTGCCCCTGTCCTCCCTATCCTTCCCCTATTAGTTAAATTTTCAGCTACACCTCTCCAGCATCACACACCTAGTCCAGCAACAATCATGAAGTCGAAGCTCTGATTCACCAATGAAGAAATCTTGAGATTTCTCTTTTAGAATATTCATGTGTCCTAGAGGGCAGAACACAATCAATCAATCCATATAATATATTGTATGCTTACTGTGTGCAGAGCACTTTATAAAGTGCTTTGGAGATCGATCAATCAATCAGATTTATTGAGCGCTTACTGTGTACAGAGCCCTCTTGGTAAACACGTTCCCTGCCCAAAATGAGCTTACAGTCTAAAGGAGGAGACAGAACATTAATATAAATAGAAATTACGGATATGGTGATGGTATTTGTTAAGCGCTTACTATAAGCCAAGCACTGTTCTAAGTGCTGGATATAGATGTAAGTACTGTGGGGCTGAGGGTGACGTGAATAAAGAGTGAAAATCCAAGTGCAAGGGTGATGTAGAAGGGAATAGTACAGTGCTCTGCACACAGTAAGCGCTCAATAAATACGACTGAATGAATGAATGAATAGGAAAAGAGGAAATGAGGGCTTAGTCAGAAAAGCCCAAGGAGATGTGTTTTTAATAAGGCTTGGAAGGTGGGGAGAGTGAATAGCTGTCAGATATAAAGGGGGAGGGAGTTCCAGGCTGAAGGAGGATGTGGGCAATGGGTTGGCAGTGAGATAGATTAGACTGAGGTACAGTGAGTAGGTTGGCATTAGAGGAGTGAAATTCATTCATTCATTCATTCGTATTTATTGAGCGCTTACTGTGTGCAGAACACTGTACTAAGCGCTTGGGAAGTACAAGTTGGCAACATATAGAGGTGGTCCCTACCCAACAGCGGGCTCACAGTCTAGAAGGGGGAGACAGACAACAAAACAAAACATATTAACAAAATAAAATAGAATAAATATGTACAAGTAAAATAGAGTAATAAATATTTACAAACATATATACATATATACAGGTGCTGTGAGGAGGGGAAGGAGGTAAGACGGGGGGGATGGAGAGAGGGATGAGGGGGAGAGGAAGGAGGGGGCTCCGTCTGGGAAGGCCTCCTTCAGTCTGGGAAGGTTTGTGCCGCTATTACTTGCTCCTCCATTCATCCTCCCGCCCATCCCCACAGCACAGATGCATATATCTGTCATTTATTTATTTATTTAAATTAATGTTTGTCTCCCACTCTAGACTGAGCTGTTAGGGGTAGGAATGTGTCTGCCTTTTGTTATATTGAGTGCAGGCTTTGTTGTAGTAGGAAATCAGGGAGGTAAGATAGGAGGGAGCAAGGTGATTAAGAGCTTTAAAGCCAAAGGTAAGGAGTTTCTGTTTGATGCAGAGATGGATGGGCAACCATTGGATGTTCTTGAGGAGTGGGGAAGCACTTCTCTACTTCTACAGCCCAGCCCGCACCCTCTGCTCCTCTGCCGCTAACCTCCTTACCGTACCTCGTTCTCGCCTGTCCCGCCATTGACCCCCGGCCCACGTCCTCCCCCTGGCCTGGAATGCCCTCCCTCCACACATCTGCCAAGCTAGCTCTCTTCCTCCCTTCAAAGCCCTACTGAGAGCTCACCTCCTCCAGGAGGCCTTCCCCGACTGAGCCCCCTTTTTCCTCTCCTCCTCCCCATCCCCCCGACTTACCTCCTTCCCCTCCCCACAGCACCTGTATATATGTTTGTACAGATTTATTACTCTATTTTACTTGTACATATTTACTATTTATTTTATCAATGATGTGCTTCTAGCTTTACTTCTATTTATTCTGATGACTTGACACCTGACCACATGTTTTGTTTTGTTTTGTTGTCTGTCTCCCCCTTCTAGACTGTGAGCCTGTTGTTGGGTAGGGACCGTCTCTATATGTTGCCAGCTTGTACTTCCCAAGCGCTTAGTACAGTGCTCTGCACACAGTAAGAGCTCAATAAATACAATTGAATGAATGAATGAATGAATGAATGAATGAGTGAGCAGTTTTTTAGAAAAATGATCCAGACAGCAGAGTGAAGTATGGACTGAAGTAGGGGGAAACAGGAGGCAGGGAGATCAGCAATGAGGTTGATACAGTCAGTAATCAAGGCAGGCTAGGAGAAGTGCTTGGATTGACATCGTAGCAGTTTGGATGGACAGGAAAGGGCAGATTTTAGCAATGTTGTGAAGGTTGGACTGACAGGATTTGGTGACAGATTAAATATGTGGGTTGTATGAGAGATGAGAGTACAGTACAGCAGAGTCGGTGGAAATGTTTCCTGTCCACAAGGAGTTTCATTCATTCATTCAATTGTATTTATTGAGTGCTCACTGCGTGCAAAGCACTTTACTAAGCACTTGGGAGATTACAATATAGCAATAAACAGACACATTTCCTGCCCATAAAGAACTTACTGTCTAGAGGGAGTTTGGAAGATATGGGATCTAATTACAGATCATCTTGGCCTGCTGTGTGACTTTGGGCAGGTCATTTGATCTTTCTTTGCCTTAGTTTCTTCATCTGTAAAGTGGGGAATCACATACCTGCTCTCCCTAGCTCTTGGATTGTAAATGCTTGAGAGACTGTCCAATCTGAGGATCTTGTGTCTAACTCAGTGTTTAGCAACATGCTTGACACCCGCTAATAAATAATAATAATGTTGGTATTTGTTAAGCGCTTACTATTTGCAAAGCACTGTTCTAAGCGCTGGGGTAGGTACAAGGTAATCAGGTTGTCCTACGAGGGGCTCACAGTCTTCATCCCCATTTTACAGATGAGGGAACTGAGGCCCAGAGAAATGAAGTGACTTGCCCAACGTCACACAGCTGACAAGTGGAGGAGCCGAGATTTGAACCTACGACCTCTGACTCCAAAGCCCGTGCTCTTTCCACTGAGCCACGCTGCTTCCCCATGCCTAACCAATGCCTAATAAATGCCTAACCAATGCCTAATAAATGCCTAACCAATACCATGACTTTAAAAATTTCTAACCATTATATCTGTTCCTGATATTTCTTCTAGGTTAAATCTGTTGGACTCCTTCTAGAACCCCTTTAAAGGACATATTTGCTGAGAAAACATTTTAATGTGTTCAGGTAAATCGCATTTCTGTTGAATAATAGAAAGTGAAATTCTTTTTGAATAGGTTACAGCTGTATAGATTCCTGTTGTAATCACAGGATTGATGAATATAATATAGTAATCCTGCTGCTTGACAAGATTCAAATTTAGTTTACCTGTTATCATCAACAGCTAGGAAATCTATGGAACCCAAATGGTAGGAGGTTAATAATTGTGCCCTTCTGAGGTTTTTAAACCATTTTCTATTATGCTTCTCCCTTTTTTGAGTACAGTGTTCCCTCAGGGTTTTGGTCTGTCTCTTTGTATTTATCTCTTTTAGATTTCTGCTGATATTATGGCAAGAAACTTAATAGATAATTGACTAGTGTTATGCCTTTGAGGATAAATGCTTTCCTCCTGATATCACCAGCAAAGTGAAACTGACAAAATTCCTAATCTGTTTTACTTTGTCCCTGGAAGATAGGGGAATACAATATAGGCATTCCAACCAAAGGGGCGAAATTCTTCACATACCTAGTTGGTTTCACAGTGGTACCCAGGTTTACAGAGAAGGATATATGATGAGACAGGGAGTTCAGTAATTTGATACTACTGTGAAATCTGGTTTTGATAGAATATTAATTTGAATAAGAAATTCCATTCTAAGGGTAAAGTTCAAATCTGAATGTGAAGGAGTGGAAAAAAATTCATAAGTACTATTCTTCTGGTCATTAAAGTATTAAAAAACATTCCTGCATATTTTACAGAGAACAAACCTTTGAAAGGGAGTTAAGTGTTGCTAAAAGAGTACAGTTACAGATAACTGCTTATTTGGGTAAACTGCAAATGCATATAAAATATATGGTTTCAAAAAAGATTGGCACTGCAGATCCAGATTGAAATCCTCCAGTTGTGCTCCAAGAAAATTCTGAATAGGCATGCAGACAAGAAAAAGGGTATACTCCTAATAATAGCCTATGCTTTTGGGAAAGCGCCTAAGTACGGTGCTCCGCACACAGTAAGCACTCAATAAATACAATTGAATGAATATCACATCCATTGACTCTAAGTCCCCTTTAGTCAAAACAAAGCAGAAAATTGAGACAAGTCTCAAGGGGTTAGTGACTCAGTCACCTAGGAAATTACCCGGTTGAAACAGATCTATGATCAGAGCTGGTTACCTGATGTTATAGAGAATTTCACTGCACTGTGGGAAGAAGAATGTTACTCATGACGAGCTTCCTGTTGAGATAAGATACCCCCTCCTTCCTCTTCCCCTCTGCACTGCCCCCGCCTCCTTCACCCTGCCCTCTCCATTTTCAACCTCTCTTCTCCCTCTCCCCACAGCTTTTCCTCTTCATTCTTTTACATTTTCTTTGAAATTACCACCTCCACTGCTGCTTTACACATAGCCCTGCTCACTCAGGGCCAGTCCCACCCCCTGTCACCGGCTCAGTGTCTTGGTTTTTTTTTTAAACTTCTACTTTTAAATTTATCAGCACTGTGCTTCTGTTGCCATCACCCCATTCACCAGTTTGCAGTCTGACCCCTCAACCGGTCAAAGTAGGAGATGGGACCAAGGGTGGGATAGCGAAGGGGAAAATCGCTCCCTTCCCAAGTCTCCTGTGCAGTGGCTGCCTGCCAACACTAATCCCACCTGGGCTCAGCCTCACACACCCCTGCCTGGGTTTGGGCGGGGACAGAGCTGCCTCAAACTGATCAAGGGGAGGCAACGGGGCTGCTAAATTAAAAAAGAGAAAAAAAACCAAGCTTGCCTGTTGTGGGGTCGGCCTGGCCTGGCAGGGTATACAGGAGTAGGGAGAAAAGAGAGGAGTGACCTTAATAATGCTTTGAAGGTGGAGGGAGTGGTGGTCTGACATATATGAAGCCCTTAGAACAGTGCTTAGACCAGCGCTTAGAACAGTGCTTTGCACATAGTAAGTGCTTAACAAATACCATCATCATTATTATTATACGGACTCAGCCAGTCAACTGTATTTATTGAGCACTTAATGTGTGTAGGTCACTGTACTAAGCACTTGGGAGAGTACAATGTAATAATAAACAGAAACCTTCCCTGCCCACGATGAGTTTACAGTCTAGAGGAGGGGGAGGGAGTTCCAGGTTAGAGGCAACCTAGGGTGTGAGAGGGAGGAAGGGGAAGCGTGAGTTAGTTAGTGCTGCAGCTCCTGTGGTTTGAGGCTGCAAGAGCACCTGCCTCTTCCTTTGTAATGCAACCTCCCCACCCACTGTAACCCATCTAGAAATGCTCTCCCAAGCTGAGGTCTGTACTCCAACTTGGCTCCTGTGGTCATGGTTGAGGATGATTAGCGGGGGTTCATTAAGCACTCACCTAGGGCTGGGGTAGATACAAGACAATCAGATCGGACAAGACCCACACAGAGCTCACCTCCTCCAGGAGGCCTTCCCAGACTGAGCCCCCTCCTTCCTCTCCCCCCCTCCCCCTCCTTCCTCTCCCCGCAGCACCTGTATATATGTTTGTACATATTTATTACTCTATTTATTTTACTTGTACATTATTTACTATTCTATTGATTTTATTTTGTTAATTTGTTTTGTTGTCTGTCTTCCCCTTCTGGACTATAAGCCAGCTGTTGGGTAGGGACCATCTCCGTATGTTGCCAGCTTGTACTTCCCAAGCGCTTAGTACAGTGCTCTGTACACAGTAAGCGCTCAATAAATACGATTGAATGTATGAATGAATGAATGGTCATGGGAGAAGAAAAAAGACCAGGCCCCCAGGCTTTCCAGTGAGTGGAGTGTAAGAGTAGCAGTGGCTCAAAGAAGGGAGACAGGGAGTGAGTGATGGAGGTAAAAGGGACAGAGAGTAAGGGATCAGGGAGGGAGGTGAGTCAAGAAGCAGAGGGGATCAGGAAGTGGGGGAGGAGGACAGGAAATGGAGGAATTTCCAGGATTAGGGACTGTGTTCATGACAGTGGAGTCCCCCTTCTTCCATGCCACCCAGTCAGTCAATTGTGTTTATTGAGCATTCACATTCACTGTCCACAACAAGCTTACAGTCTAGAGGGGTAATAAATAGGTCAGGAAAAGGTACACAGACACACACACACACACAGCCCCACCCTATAAAACCCTCTTGCCATTCTGGCAAAAGGAATTGTTTACTCTCACCCCTGGCTGGGCATGTGTGGCTCCTCTCACACCCTGCACTGAGACCCCAGCAGAAGAAGCCAATCTCTCCCACCTGCCTAACCACTGGGGGCTCCGCCTGGGATGGGCCAGAAATCGAAGCCCCAGGGTCAGGGCGGCTGGTGGACACCCCATGAGGTCATCCAAGCACTGTTTCAGTGTGCTTCTTTCCAACAGATCTGTCAGCTGTGGCCAGGGCTACAGCCCCCACTGCAGCAACGAAGCTCCATTAGCTGGCCACTGATCCCAACCTCAAAATGACAGAGGTCGGGCAACCCCATGGAGGGTCTGTGCCATGGCGCCTTCAGGGCTCAGACCTCAATCCAGTCCCTAATGGGGCCCAGCGCCCACTGTTGGGTAGGGACTGTCTCTATATGTTGCCAATTTGTACTTCCCAAGTGCTTAGTACAGTGCTCTGCACATAGTAAGCGCTCAGTAAATACGATTGATGATGATCAGACTTGGAGGCGGGTACAGGGATGGCTCTTCCTCGTGGGCTTTCTGGGAGGGGATGGTGCCTTGGGCCTAGCCCCAGTGTCCAGTGGAGACCCAAACATAGTAACTCCAGCAACAGCTTCTTCTTCCTCTTCTGCCACCTCCTCCTCCTCTATGGGAAGCAGTGTGGCATAGTGGATAAAGCACTGACCTGGAGTCAGAAGGTCATAGGTTCTAATCCCAGCTCTTCCACTTGCCTGCTGTATGACCTTGGTCAAGTCACTTGACTTCTCTGTGCCTCACTCACCCCATCTGTAAAACAGGGATGGAGATTGTGAGCCCCGCATGGGATGGGGACTGTGTCCAGCCTAATTGGCTTGTATCCACCTCCAGCACTTAGGAAAATGACTGGCACATAGTAATTGCTTAATAAATACCACATTTATTATTATTTCTCCTGTCCACAGGAGGACAAAGATGGCACCACCCATTTGGCTTCACTCAGCTCCCTTTCTGGCTCCAGGGGGGCAAGACAAGTTAGGTAGGGAGAAGTAGGGTGCCCAAGTGGAGAGTTCACAGGCCTAGGAGTCAGAAGACCTGGCTTCTAATCCTAGCTCTGCCACTTGTATGCAGTGTGACCTTAGCCAGTCACTTCACTACTCAGTGAAAAGAGCCCAGGCTTTGGAGTCAGAGGTCATGGGTTCTAATCCTGACTTTGCCACTTGTCTGCTGTGTGACCTTGGGCAAGTCGCTTAACTTATCTGAGCCTCAGTTACCTCATCTGTAAAATGGGGATTCAGACTGTGAGCCCCACATGGGACCTGATCACCTTGTATCCCCCCAGCGCTTAGAACAGTGCTTCACACATAGTGCTTAACAAATGCCTTCATTATTATTATTATTATCTGTAAAAATGCAGATTAAGACTGTGAGCTCCATGTGGACTGCATCCAACCTATTAGCTTGTTAGTGCCGTTCCTGGCACATAGTAAGCGCTTAACAACTACTATAAACAAAGGAATAAATAGAGCTGCCCACCTTGGCCAGAATTTTATGTGGGCAAAGCTGACAGCTTTTTCCTTAGACTGCCAACCCAATGGAGGTCATTGGCCTCATCACTTCCATGGAGCCGGTGCCCAGGGGCAGAGGCAGGGAAGGATAAGGGGTGGGGCGGGATGGATCCGAACTTCTGAATCCGTAGTCACGTTCACGTAAAGTCAAGTGCGGATCATTCAACAGGAAGGATTTCTGCCAGTCTGTCGGTGGAGAGTTGCCCGGGGCTGCCTATTTTAAGGAGTGGCCAAATTTGGCAACCCCTTGACCTGAACCTAACCCCGCCCCCCTACCCCTTTGAGTTAAGAGAGTAAAGATTAGCACGTAATTGCTCAATTTGGCAGCCTCAGGCTGGGGAAGGTGTTTAAAGAATGGAATTACTTTGCACTCCAACAGTTCTGCTCTCTGACCCACCATCCCCTCTGCAAGAGGCCGGGTTGCCCGGGGCCAGCGGAATGCTAGAGCTAACCCCTTTAACCAGACATTATTCAGATCAATTAACTCATTTGGAACAGTAACACGCAATACAAGTATACGGGCAGACCTCTGGCTTCTGACACTATTGTTTCCTGAAAAGCTGAGTCTAAAGTTGAAAGATTCAAAGTCGAAACCTGTTTTATTGTAGGCACAGAGTTACTAATGGGAGTTTTTAGACTGTGAGCCCACTTTTAGACTGTGAGCCCACTGTTGGGTAGGGACTGTCTCTTTATGTTGCCAATTTGTACTTCCCAAGCGCTTAGTACAGTGCTCTGCACATAGTAAGCGCTCAATAAATATGATTGATGATGATGATGGGGGATTAGTATTATAATTGAGCAATAGAATTACATTAATGTACTTATATGGTAAGTAATAAATGCACAATAAATATCATTCATTCATTCAATGGTATTAAGCACTTACTGTGTGCAAAGCACTGTACTAAGAGCTTGGTTATTATTATTATTATTAGTCTGATTAACATATTCCAAGGATATTTTTAGGGTATTTGTTGAGCACTTACTATGTGCGAGGCATTGTATTAAGTGATGATGATGGCATTTGTTAAGCGCTTACTACGTGCAAAGCACTGTTTTAAGCGCTGGAGAAGATACAAAGGGATCTTCATTTATTCATTCAATAAATACGATTGAATGAATGAATGAATGAATGAATGAATGAGGGTAAGACTGTGAGCCCCATGCGGGACAGGGACTGTGTCCAACCCGATTTGCTTGTATCTACCCCAGGGCTTAGCACAGTGCCTGGAAAAGAGTAAGTGCTTAATAAATATCATTATTATTATTATTAGAGTGGAGAAATCAATCAATCAATCAATCATATTTATTGAGTGCTTACTATGTGCAGAGCACTGTACTAAGCGCTTGGGAAGTACAAATTGGCAACACATAGAGACAGTCCCTACCCAACAGTGGGCTCACAGTCTAAAAGGGGGAGAAATGTCTGGTGGAAGTAACAGCATGGGAGGAAAGGTCAGAATGTTGTCAGGATAGCAGTGGCCAGCCTCCATGATGTTCAGTGGACTAGGAACAGTCGCCTGCTTTGCCCACTTGTTAAAGTGGCCCTAATGATGGCGGCGGTTGTTCTGGATGGCCACCAAGGTCGCTGGGCGACTAAAGAATTAGTCAGCATGTGACTGCGGAAAGTTTTAATAAAGTTTTATCGGTAAGGCCGAAGGCTGAATAAGGGGTAACACACCCAGCAGTCTCATTTCCTTAAGGGAAAAGGCCTCGAGTGCCCAATGCAATGAGCTTATATACTGCTGTTACTGATCACAGTGACTAGTACAGATTTGAAAACAGTGGGGACTGGATTGGTGCAGATTTGGTACAGATTTAGTGCAGAGCTGGGCGGAGTCTATCTCCTAATTTGGTTTGGTTCCCTGACCCAGCCAGTGGGCTGCAGGGTCTAAGGCCCATACGAAATATGGCAACAGGACCGTGTACATTTAAACAGTATCTGCAACCTTTCCATGGTGCATGGGGTCCCCAGCACTGAGGATGAGAGAAAAGGAGTTAAAGTGGTAAAACTTTCATTTCTGAAGTAGAGAATGCTACAGTGGCTATGTAGCTTGGGAGAACTATTAACACACACCTTCGTTTTTATATATAAATTATTTACTTCAGCCATCCACCTTGTTTGGGGAATATATCCAATTTGTCAATTAGAAAATAGTTGAAATTATGTATTGAAAAATTAAAAATAGCCTCTGTTTAAAAGGGAGTCATTCTCTTCAGTTGAAAGTTTCAATAACTCTGACATTAAAAGGATTCTGCTTTATATAAGAATAAAAAACACTTAATGCACTTAATTTTTCAATTTTTTATAAACCAAAGACCACAATGCATGACCTAAGTAATAATAATTATGGTATTTGTTAAGTACTTACTATGTGCCAGGCACTGTACTAAGCGCTGGGATGGATACAAAAAAATCAGGTTTGACACAGGCCCTGTCCCACAGTCTCAATCCCCATTTTACAGATGAGGTAACTGTGGCCCAGAGAAGTGAAGTGACTTGCCTAAGATTACACAGCAGACAAGTGCTGACAGCGGGATTAGAACCCATGACTGGCTGACTTCCAGGCTCCTGCTCTCTCCTCTAGGCCATCCCTGAGGCTCTGGCCTGAAGACGACAGTGTCAACGCTAAGACTGAATCCATGAATTTGAGTATCTGAGAGACAATCTCTTGCTCGCTGGCATATTTTATCCATCAAATTACAATCATGACTTTTTCTGAGCTCCCACCATCCAGAGAAGCATTGTTAAGGCATTAGCGATTAAATGAGGAAAGGCCAGCAAGAAACGGGTTTGAGTTGTTTCTGCAGTATGAGAAGAAAGAGGTAGAGGAGAGTCTTTAAGCTAATGGTGTTTCTGCTTAATGCAGAAGGAAATAAGTAGACATTGGGAGTTTCTGAGGGGTGGAGAGGCTTGTGCTAAACGATGCTAAAAATCGAATTTATTGTATCTTTTAAATTCAGTTTTTATTTTTATTCTCATCATCATCATCATCAATCGTATTTATTGAGCGCTTACTATGTGCAGAGCACTGTACTAAGCGCTTGGGAAGTACAAATTGGCAACATATAGAGACAGTCCCTACCCAACAGTGGGCTCACAGTCTAAACGGGGGAGACAGAGAACAAACCAAACACACTAACAAAATAAAATAAATAGAATAGATATGTACAAATAAATAAATAAATAAATAAATAGAGTAATAAATATGTACAAACATATATATACATATATACAGGTGCTGTGGGGAAGGGAATGAGGTAAGATGGGGGGGATGGAGAGAGGGACAAGGGGGAGAGGAAGGAAGGGGCTCAGTCTGGGAAGGCCTCCTGGAGGAGGTGAGCTCTCAGCAGGGCCTTGAAGGGAGGAAGAGAGCTAGCTTGGTGGATGGGCAGAGGGAGGGCATTCCAGGCTCGGGGGATGATGTGGGCCAGGGGTCGATGGCGGGACAGGCGAGAGCGAAGTACGGTGAGGAGATTAGCGGCGGAGGAGTGCAGGGTGCGGGATGGGCTGTAGAAGGAAAGAAGGGAGGTGAGGTAGGAGGGGGCGAGGGGATGGACAGCCTTGAAGCCCAGGGTGAGGAGTTTCTGCCTGATGCGCAGATTGATTGGTAGCCACTGGAGATTTTTGAGGAGGGGAGTAATATGCCCGGAGCGTTTCTGGACAAAGATAATCCGGGCAGCAGCATGAAGTATGGATTGAAGTGGAGAGAGACACGAGGATGGGAGATCAGAGAGAAGGCTGATGCAGTAGTCCAGACGGGATAGGATGAGAGCTTGAATGAGCAGGGTAGCGGTTGGGATGGAGAGGAAAGGGCGGATCTTTGCAATGTTGTGGAGCTGAGACCGGCAGGTTTTGGTCACGGCTCGGATGTGAGGGGTGAATGAGAGAGCGGAGTCGAGGATGACACCAAGGTTGCGGGCTTGTGAGACGGGAAGGATGGTAGTGCCGTCAACAGAGATGGGAAAGTCAGGGAGAGGGCAAGGTTTGGGAGGGAAGACAAGGAGTTCAGTCTTCAACATGTTGAGCTTTAGGTGGCGGGCAGATATCCAAATGGAGATGTCCTGAAGGCAGGAGGAGATGCGAGCCTGGAGAGAGGGGGAGAGAGCAGGGGCAGAGATGTAGATCTGGGTGTCATCAGCGTAGAGATGATAGTTGAAGCCGTGGGAGCGAATGAGGTCACCAAGGGAGTGCGTGTAGACCGAGAACAGAAGGGCACCAAGCACTGACCCTTGGGGAACCCCCACAGTAAGAGGATGAGAGGGGGAATAGAGCTTTAAGTAACTGAACGTCATTTTGCCTGAACTGCACAGGACATAAATGTTTTAGAACAAGCTGGATGTCTCTGAATATGAATCATCTTTTAGAAAAAGCTAAACATAAAACAATAATAATAATAATACTATGCACTTACTATGTGCTAAACACTGAGGCAAATACAATACAATCAGAACAGACACAGTCCCGGTACCACATGGGATTTACAGTCTAAGGAGGGAAGAAGAACAGATGAGGAAAGTGAGGCACAGAGAAGGGTAGATAACTTGTTCAAAGTCACATGGAAGGCAAGTGATGGAACTGGACTTAAAAAACAGGGGAGTCAATCAATAGCATTTACTGAGTGCTTACCGGGTACAGAGCACTGTACTAAGGGCTTCAAAAAATACAGTGCAACAGAGTTGGTAGACTCAATCCCTGACCACAAGGGGTTTAAAGTTTATGGGGGAGATGGGGAGAGAGACATTAAAAGTAGATCAAGCATAGGGGGAGTAGTAGAATATAAGAATATTTACATAACTATTGTGGGGTAGGAATGAATGTCAAAGTGCTTAAGGGGTACACGGCCAAGTGCAGAGTCAATTGAGTGGGGAAAGTGGAGGGGAAATGAAAGGCTTAGTTTGAGAAGGCCTGGAGGAGATGTGATATTCAGAGGGTTTTGAAGGTGGGGAAAGTGGTGGGCTGTCTAATATGAAGAGGGGCGGGAGGGGGTTCCAGGACCAAGGGAGAGCAAAGATAAGGGGCTGGTGGTGAGTTAGACACAAGAAAGATGGAGGTTCAGAGAGTAGGTTGGTGCTACAGGAGTGGAGTGTGAGGGCTGGGTTGTAGTAGGAGATCAGCGAGGTTAGGTAGGAGGGAGAGAGCTGACTGAGTGCCTTAGGAGACTCTTGATTCCAGTCCTGTACTTTAATCATTAGGCCACACTACTCGAAAAAGATCTTATTTAAAGATTCCTAATTAGCCTTGTTGCCATTTTAATAGCATTTTTGAAATATGGAGTTACTGATCAGTCTTAGCGTTTTAATTTTCTATCAAAAGAAATACTGTTTTTCAATCTAAATTTTCTCCAGATTTTCCTGAAAATTTTCTTTTACACTTTGACCAAGCACAGGAAATTTAATCCAGGGCAAAATATTTACATATTATGCCACCTTGAAGTGACTACTGTAGTAGTAGTACAGTGTAGTAGACAAGCCAGACACTTGTCATATTCTGATTTGACTACTGCATCGGTGAGGCATCCATGTCCCAGAGGCAGGAAGGGATGCGAGACTCCTCTAGCCTGTAAGATCGTTGTGGGCAGGCAACGTGTGTACCAACTCTGTTGTACTGTACTCTCCCAAGCGCTTAGTACAGTGCTCTGCATATGGTAAGCGCTCAATAGCTATGATGGGTTGACTGATTGAAATTGCAGGGGAAAAAGGTTTCCACCTTCTCTTGTTTCTGATTTTAGACTGTGAGCCCACTGTTGGGTAGGGACTGTCTCTATATGTTGCCAACTTGTACTTCCCAAGCGCTTAGTACAGTGCTCTGCACACAGTAAGCGCTCAATAAATACGATTGATTGATTGATAGTAGTAATAGCATTTATTGTGCATCCACTTGGTGGGTGGACACTATACCAATATAGAAATATTTACAGTGAAGGAGGTCAGAAATAAATAATGACGCAGATACGTGTGCACGTTAAATGCTAAGGAAGTGGTGTGGCTCAGTGGAAAGAGCACAGGCCTGGGTCAGGAGACCTGGGTTCTAATCCTAGTTCTGCCACTTGCCTGCTGTGTGACCTTGGGCAAGTCATTTAACTTCTAGGTGCCTCAGTTTTCTCCTGTAAAAATGGGGTTAAGAAACATATTCTCCCTCTCCACTAGGGAGTCCTATGTCGGGGACAGGGATTGTGTCCAATCTGTTTATATAGTATCTACCCTGGCACTTAATACAGTGCTTTGGCACTTAACAAGTACCATTTAAAAGGAAAAGGAAAGTGTAAATAAATACATATGTGACCAAATTGGCTGAAGGTATATCACTCAGGACGGTGGAAAATTAATTGGGAAAAATTTGTTGGAGGTGGGATTTTAGGAAGGATTTGAATGAGGGGAGAGACAGAGTTCTAAACTGGGGGAACATTATGCACAGGGGGACAAAACTGTCTGAGTGAAGAGTGAGGTACAGCTAGAAAACTGATGGTTTTATTACAGTAGTTTGTCATCCATCTTTTCAAATTGAATCATATATTTAATTTATATTATTATTGTATTTGTTAAGTGCTTACTATGTGCTAAGCACTGTTCTAAGTGCTGTAGTAGATAGAGGGCAATCAGATTGTTCCACATGGGGCTCACAGTTTTAATCCCCATTTTACAGATGAGATAAATGAGGCACAGATAAATTGAGTGGCTTGCCCAAGGTCACAGAGCAGTCAAGTGGCAGAATCAGGATTAGAACCCACATCCTCTGACTCCTGAGTCCATGCTCTTTCCACTAAGCCATGCTGCCAAATATGCTACAAATTGCAAATGAAACACAATTGTATACTCCATTGTTGGAGCATTTTGTCTTTGAAAATATAGGAAAAATAAAACAAATCATTTAAATGTGAAAAGCAAGCAACCGTCACATATTTACCTGATGTCACATAAGTTAACATAAACATAGGAGATAGAGAAATAGGACAAATGAGGAAACTATGATAATTACACTACTATTAATAATAATAATAATAATAATAATAATGGCATTTACTAAGCGCTTACTGTGTGCACAGCACTGTTCTAAGCACTGAGGAGGTTACAAAGTGATCAGATGACAGTTGAGGTAACTGAGGCACAGAGAAGTGAAGTGACTTGCCCAAAGTCACACAACTGACAGTTGGCAGAGCCAGAATTTGAACCCATGACCTCTGACTCCAAAGCTCAGGCTCTTTCCACGGAGCCATGCTGCTTCTCTAGTCCTCAAAATGGTAAAATTCACTTCAGATACGGATGACTTTATAAATGAGGAAATAGCAGGGGAAATTGTATATGCTGGCAGATACTAAATCATCAATGGTACTCTCCCAAGTGTTTAGTACAGAGCTCTACACAAAATAAGCACTCAATAAATATGATTGATTTATTCATTGATTCAGCACTTTTACTGTGTGCAGAGCATTGCACTAAACTCTTGGAAGAGTATAATACAACAGAGTTGGTAGACACATTCCCTGCCCACAATGAGCTTACAGTCTAGAGTGGGAGACAGACATTCATATAAAATAAACATACCATATTCCATCAATATTATTTGCTCTATGCATGCCAGTTATTTTACATAAGCCTTTTTACATGGCCCAAACCTATGAAACATTTCAGAACTTTGTGGACATTGTCTTGATCATTTTTTTTCTGACTTTAATTGTCAAAACTCAAGCTTTTTTCTTCTTTATCTGGCCTCAGGGAATCAGTTTGAAATTGCTTGCCTAAAACCCGGGGAGATGGTACACCAGGCAGAGTCAGGGAGTAATGAAATGACAGAGTGACTATCCCAGCACTGTTAAAATAAACAGCTCATCCGGTAATGGGAAACATTTGGTCATGTTCTATCGGAGGCAATGAGAAAGGAGGAGGAGCTATCAAAGGCCTTGTTCCTTAAAATGGACCCTCTTCTCTATTTTGGCACTAATCTATTGAAAGTTTTGTCTTCTGGGATTCCACCAAGTAACTGAACCTTGAACAGCAGAACCACATGAACAATAAGAATTAATTTAGCCTAGAAAGGGTTCAATTCATCATCCCCTGGGTTTCGTAACAGAAGAGTCTATAGCATGGGTGTATTAGTGATGGTGTCTAAGAACCAATCCTTCTGGCATTGACGGATTACAACAACAAAAACATGGCCTGAATTGGTTTTAGTTTACTGCATTTTATTTCTTCCTGCAGGGAGCCACAGTTAGAAAAGAGTGGACTTCATCTCTATGAGCCCTTGAAAAAAAAATCAATGACTCACATAAAGCTCAGATTTCATCAGAAACAAACAATTATACAATGCATTTTCTGGACAATTTACCTGACTTCAGCGTTTACTGATTCCAGAGGGTAAAATTAGTAATATTTTAATATTCTGTCCTCCTACAAACCTCTGTGTCTAGGAACTGTCTTTCCCCAGGATATTTACATCAAGTTTCCCAACTAAGATGAAAAGTAAAAATAGGAACTAATAATAAAATGATAAAGCCAAAACAAATCATAAAAAGTTACAGGATAGATTTTCAGCATTGGATAAGTGGATGTTCTAAATGCTGGATATATAGTATAGGTCCTTTGATAGAGGCTATAAATCAAAGTGTTTCAAGGTAGGGCCTATCCAGCACTTATCACTTGATAAATATTAAACAACACTTCTAGAATGGACATACTGTTCTTAAAAAGCTGCACATTTTGAATTTTAAAACTCTCAAAGCAAAGCTTTTTCCATTGAAATCAGACTAATCTACCCAGGTTCCTAAAAATGTAGGTGAAATAAATTTGACAGAAGCAAACCATTACAGCAGTCAAGGCAAATTGAAGAGCATAGTGGATTCTATGATATTTGGGAGGTAAGAACTTTTGGCACTCTGCAGAGCTCTGCGCATCAAAGAATAAAATCAGAGCAATAAATGTGGGGAAGGAGATGTAATTGGAAAAAGGGAAAGGGACTGAATAAGGACTGTGTTGAATGTTAAGGTTGATTCTTATAAAAATGACTTTTAAAAAAAATGGTACCTGTTAGGTGCTTACTGTGTGCCAGACACTATACAGAGTGTGGGGGTAAACACAAGTTAATCAGGTTGGGCATAGTCAATGTCTCACATGAGGCTCGCTGTCTTAATTCCCATTTTACAGATGAGGTAACTGAGGCACAGGGCATCATTCAATCAATCACATTTATTAAGTCCCTACTATGTGCAGAATACTATGCTAAGCATTTGGGAGCCACAGAATTAGCTGATATATTTCTTGCCCATAACGAGTTTACAAGTCACAGAGAAGAGAAGTGACTTCCCAAGATCATTAATTCATTCAGTCGTATTTATTGAGCACTTACTGTGTGCAGAGCACTGTACTAAGCGCTTGAAGCAGACAAGTGGTGGAGTCGGGATTAGAACACAAGTCCTTCTGACTCCCAAGCCCTTGCTCTATCTACTAGGCCCGACAATTGTCCACATGTTTTGTTTTGTTGTCTGTCTCCCCCTTCTAAACTGTGAGCCCGTTGTTGGGTAGGGACCGTCTGTATATGTTGCCAACTTGTACTTCCCAAGTGCTTAGTACAGTGCTCTGCAAACAGTAAGCACTCAATAAATACGATTGAATGAATGAATGAATGAATAGGCCAGGCTGCTTCTCATTTTGATCGTGTTCAATTTAGCTAGAACTGTTTTAGAACCAGCTTGCTTGTCTGTCCCAGATCATCAGAGGTATTTATTGAGTGCTCACTGTGTGCAAAGTGCTGTAATTAAGTGCTTAAAGTTAAAACAAATCACTTTGATTAGGCCTATTCTAAGGGATGGCCCTTCCTTTGCTCATGAATTTTAGATTTTAAAGTCCTATGTTTGTCTTTGTCTTTATGTTGTCTTAGAGTTTTGTTTCCTCTCTCCTTATGTATCTGCTTGCCAGCCCCTTCCCCACCTTTTTATTTTTTGGTGGTGAACTCCCCGAGGGACAGGGATCGGGTTTAATTCAATCGTATTTATTGAGCGCTTACTGTATGCAGAGCACTGTACTAAGCGCTTGGAAAGTACAATTCAGCAATAAAGCGAGACAATCCCTGCCCACACGAGGCTAATTTTCACTTGTGTATTCTTTCCGAACACTCAGTACAGTCCTCTGCTTAATAAGTAGTATTACTGCTACCACTATATTCCTGTGAGGCTGATGAGGGAGTCGGCGACTGTGACCAACCTGATTGCCAGGTATGTAACCCAGGGCTTAGTGCCAGGGAGGTAACTTCTTAGGTGGTGAGGAAGGGACAGATCACGCTCATTTCTGTTTTTCAGTTGGCATGCATTCAAACGATCAAAAAAAATCATACAGTGGGCAATTCTTTTAAACGTGCATGTCATCAGGGTTTGCGCAATTAAACACATCAGGTTTACAATATGCCAGATGTGAGTCCAGATGTAAGCTCATTGTGGGTAATAATAATAATAGTATTTGTTAAGCCCCTACGATGTGGCAAGCACTGTTCTAAGCGCTGGGGGAGATATAAGGTTGTCCCACGTGGGACTCGCAGTCTTCATCCTCATTTTACATATGAGGGAACTGAGGCCCAGAGAAGTGAGGTGACTGACCCAAAGTCACACAGCAGACAAGTGGCGGAGCCGGGATTAGAGCCCCTGACCTCTGACTCCCAAAACCAAACCTGTGCTCTTCCCACTGAGCCACGCTGCTTCTCTAAGGAAAGTGTCTACCAATTCTTTTGTATTGTTCGAGTCTACTCTCCCAAGCGCTTAGTATAGTACTCTGCACACTCAAAAAATACCATCGATCGATTGATCGCTATAGGGAAAATTGCAGTTTTTGTAAACAATGGCCGCTAGAGCAAAAGTTCTGCAAAATGTCAACATCTAGACCACCCTGCAACTAAAGTAATTTGTGAGGTTTGGGGTTGTGCGTAAAAGGCAACTTTAAATCTGAATCACACTGAACAAAATTGTTGACCTAAGAACAAAAGGTTTAGTTTTTTCATATTAGAGGTTAAGTTCAACCCCCACAGGAAGCAATAGGGCAAAGGTGCTTTCGTGCATGCAAATCACCATTATGTTATTGTTTATTCCATCTTGACTCCACTCAACCCGGTGTTCTGCATTTAAGCGTAATCACCTTTAAACTGCAGGACTATCCGTCTCACTGATCAGTATTGTTTGTATTTTTCCTGCTTTGTTTTGCAACATTCTTTGGCTGTTTCGAGTTCTTGCCTTTATTGTTAGGAAGATGGTGATCGTATCACTTAATCCACCTCAATCACTACACTATTGGAGGGTCAAGTTAAGTATCTGAAGATTACATCCCTTGAGGGGGAGGAGGAGCTTGAAGATTGCTGATAAATCTTAGTGCATTATTAAAGCCCCAAGAGCTTACTTCCGAAGGTAACAGAAAAAACAAAGAAAACCACACTGTATGATAATTTCAACATACCAAATACAAGTTACTAGGGAGTTTTGTTCGTCTTTGATATATTTTATTTATAATACTGTCTGCAATTAGCACGATTGAGAAGGAAACAGTCTCGAGCTCCCCCTCTAGACTGTAAGCTCATTGTGGGCAGGCAATGGGTCTAGTGTTATTTTGTACTCTCCCTGGCGCTTAGTACAGTGCCCTGCACACAGTAAGCGATCAGTAAATACAATTGACTGATTAAACAATAATATAAATGTTAAACTATCAAAACTAAAATACAAATGCAAGCTATCAAAAGTAAAATACAAATGCAGAATTTTTTCCGAAACCCTTTTTGAAAGAGTAATTAACGATCCCAAGGGATTTATAATCATAAACTCATATGAAGGCTAAAATAATGTAGAATATGAGCAGAGGTGGAGGCGAAAAATGGTGCCATTCATTAATTTGGTCTTTCCTTATTTGAAAAAGTAATTTATGATCCCAAGTGATTTATAATAATAAACTTTCATATAAAGGCTAAAACGATTTAGAATATGAGCAGAGGTTGAGGCGAGAAATGGTGCAATTCATTAATTTGGCCTTTCTCTTGTAATATACCACGGAATCTTTGGAATAATAAATGTTGACAGTAGGGAGCATGGATACATATATATTTCATTCATTCATATGTATATAAATATATATATTCATTCATTCAATCGTATTTATTGATCGTTTACTGTGTGCAGAGCACTGTACTAGTCCTTGAAAAGTACAGTTCGGCAACAGAGACAATCCTTACCCAACAACGGGCTCACAGTGCATATATAGAGATATCTATATATAGATATCTTTAAGTTATATATAGATATCTATATATGTTGTATATAGAGAGATATATAAATAGACACTGGGAAAATGCAAGAAATTTGATAACTCAGAGATAACAGAGTCGGAAAATTATACCTGGCTCATAGTTTTGGGAGAAAATTTGAACTCAAACTTTCACGGCCACTCCCCTCTTCCCCCCCCAAAAGTGAAAACCCAAACTTTTTTTTGCTTTGTTTTTCCCCAGGGCGTTGAATCATGCAATCAAATCCGGTAGGGTTCCGACTCATTCATTCGTATTTATTGAGCGCTTACTGTGTGCAGAGCACTGTACTAAGCGCTTGGAAAGACAAATCGGCCACATTTGACTCCCGCTGAGCATTTAGGAAGCGGCGAGCCTATGGACCTCCTCGCTCCCCATTAGGAGCGACGGTGTCGTTGGAAAGGGGATAACAATATACGTACAGGGGCGGGAAAAAATGTCTGTCTTGAATGTCTTGTATATATTTGTACATATTTATTACTCTATTTTATTAATGATGTGTTTATAGCTATAATTCTATCTATTCTGATGGTATTAACTCCTGTCTACTTGTTTTGTTGTCTGTCTCCCCCTTGTAGACTGTGAGCCTGTTGTCTCTATCTGTTGCCGAACTGTATTTCCCAAACGCTCAGTATAGTGCTCTGCACACAGTAAGCGCTCAATAAATACGATTGAATGAATGAATGAATGGGTAGGGACCGTCTCTATCTATTGCCGATTTGCAATAATAACAATGATGGTATTTGTTAAGCGCTTACTATGTTCCAAGCACTGTTCTAAGCGCTGGAATATATACAAGGTCATCAGATGGTCCCACTTGGGGCTCACAGTCTTGATCTCCATTTTACAGATGAAGTAACCGAGGCACATAGAAGTTTAGTGACTTGCCCAAAGTCACACAGCAGACAAGTGGCGGAGCCGGGATTAGAACCCATGACCTCTGACCCCCAAACCCGGGCTCTTTCCACTGAACCACGCTGCTTCTCTATGATTTGTACTTCCCCAGTGCTTAGTCCAGTGCTCTGCACACAGTCAGCGCTCAATCAATACGATGGAATGATTGAATAATAATGATGGCATTTATTAAGCTTAGTCCAGTGCTCTGCACACAGTCAGCGCTCAATCAATACGATGGAATGATTGAATAATAATGATGGCATTTATTAAGTGCTTACTATGTGCAAAGCACTGTTCTAAGCACTGGGGAGGTTACAAAGTGATCAGGTTGTCCCACGTGTGGCTCACAGTCTTTATCCCCATTTTACAGATGAGGTAACTGAGGCACAGAGAAGTCAAGTGACTTGCCCAAAGTCACAGAGCTGACAATTGGCAGGGTCAGAATTAGAACCCATGACCTCTGACTCCCAAACCTGGGCTATTTCCACTGAGCCACGTTGCTTTTCTTAATGAATGAATGATTGAATGAATGAGTGGGGTGGGATCGTCTCTGCTGCCGATTTGTACTTCCCCAGCGCTCTGCACAGTCATTGCTCAATAATAATAATAATAATAATAATAATAATAATAATAATGACGGTATTTGTTAAGCGCTTACTATGTGCAAAGCACTGTTCTAAGCGCTGGGGAGGTTACAAGGTGATCAGGTTGTCCCACATGGTGCTCACAGTCTTAATCCCCATTTTCCAGATGAGGTAACTGAGGCACAGAGAAGTTAAGTGACTTGCCCAAAGTCACACAGCTGACAGTTCAAAATGTGCTTTCCTTAAAAGAGCAAGGAGCAGCACGGCCTAGTGGGTAGAGCCCGGGCCTAACGGGTTTTCATTCCGGCTCCACCGCTTGTCTGTTTTGTGACCTCGGGTGAGTCACTTCACTTCCTCGGTCCTCACATACATCATCTGTAAAATGGGAATAAAGACTGTGAGGCCTGTACGGGACAGGGACTAGACTTCTAGACTGTGAGCCCACTGTTGGGCAGGGCCCGCCTCTATGTGTTGCCAACTCGTACTTCCCAAGTGCCCAGTACAGTGCTCAATCAATACGATGGAATGAATGAGTAGGGGCCCTCTCTATCTGTGGCCGATTTGCACTTCCCCAGCGCTTAGTATAGCGCTTTGCACCCAGTCGGCGCTCAAGCAATATGATGGAATGAAGTCCAGCCCTCACCCTCCGCTCCTCTGCCGCTAATCTCCTCACCGTGCCTCGTTCTCGCCTGTCCCGCCATCGACCCCCGGCCCACGTCATCCCCCGGGCCTGGAACGCCCTCCCTCTGCCCATCCGCCAAGCTAGCTCTCTTCCTCCCTTCAAGGCCCTACTGAGAGCTCACCTACTCCAGGAGGCCTTCCCAGACTGAGCCCCTTCCTTCCTCTCCCCCTTGTCCTCCTCTCCATCCCCCCATCTTACCTCCTTCCCTTCCCCACAGCACCTGTATATATGTATATATGTTTGTACATATTTATTACTCTATTTATTTATTTTACTTGTACCTATCTATTCTATTTATTTTATTTTGTTAGTATGTTTGGTTTTGTTCTCCGTCTCCCCCTTTTAGACTGTGAGCCCACTGTTGGGTAGGGACCGTCTCTATATGTTGCCAACTTGTACTTCCCAAGCGCTTAGTCCAGTGCTCTGCACACAGTAAGCGCTCAATAAATATGATTGATTGATTGATTGAATGTATACATGTTTGTACATATTTATTACTCTATTTATTTTACTTGTACCTATCGATTCTATTTATTTTATTTTGTTAGTATGTTTGGTTTTGTTCTCCATCTCCCCCTTTTAGACTGTGAGCCCACTGTTGGGTAGGGACTGTCTCTATATGTTGCCAACTTGTACTTCCCAAGCGCTTAGTCCAGTGCTCTGCACACAGTAAGCGCTCAATATATACGATTGATTGAATGTATATGTTTGTACATATTTATTACTCTATTTATTTATTTTACTTATACCTATCTATTCTATTTATTTTATTTTGTTAGTATGTTTGGTTTTGTTCTCTGTCTCCCCTTTTTAGACTGTGAGCCCACTGTTGGGTAGGGACTGTCTCTATATGTTGCCAACTTGTACTTCCCAAGCGCTTAGTCCAGTGCTCTGCACACAGTAACCGCTCAATAAATACGATTGATTGATTGACTGTCTCTATATGTTGCCAACTTGTACTTCCCAAGCGCTTAGTCCAGTGCTCTGCACACAGTAACCGCTCAATAAATACGATTGATTGATTGATTGACTGTCTCTATATGTTGCCAACTTGTACTTCCCAAGCGCTTAGTCCAGTGCTCTGCACACAGTAAGCACTCAATAAATACGATTGATTGATTGAATGTATATATGACTGTGAGCCCACTGTTGGGTAGGGACTGTCTCTGTATGTTGCCAACTTGTACATCCCAAGCGTTTAGTACAGTGCTCTGCACACAGTAAGCGCTCAATAAATACGATTGATGATGATGATGTTTGTACATATTTACTACTCTATTTATTTTACTTGTCCCTATCTATTCTATTTATTTAATTTTGTTAGTATGCTTTGTTTTGTTGTCTGTCTCCCCCTTCTAGACTGTGAGCCCACTGTTGGGTAGGGACCGTCTCTCTATGTTGACAACTTGTACTTCCCAAGCGCTTAGTCCAGTGCTCTGCACACAGTAAGCGCTCAATAAATACGACTGATTGATTGATTGGTTTTGTTCTCTGTCTCCCCCTTTTAGACTGTGAGCCCACTGTTGGGTAGGGACTGTCTCTATATGTTGCCAACTTGTACTTCCCAAGCGCTTGGTCCAGTGCTCTGCATACAGTAAGCACTCAATAAATGCGATTGATTGATTGATTGAATGTACATATGTTTGTACATATTTATTACTCTATTTTACTTGTACCTATCGATTCTATTTATTTAATTTTGTTAGTATGTTTGGTTTTGTTCTCCGTCTCCCCCTTTTAGACTGTGAGCCTACTGTTGGGTAGGGACCGTCTCTATATGTCACCAACTTGTACTTCCCAAGCGCTTAGTCCAGTGCTCTGCACACAGTAAGCGCTCAATAAATACGATTGATTGATTGAATGTATATGTTTGTACATATTTATTACTCTATTTATTTATTTTACTTGTACCTATCTATTCTATATATTTTATTTTGTTAGTATGTTTGGTTTTGTTCTCCGTCTCCCCCTTTTAGACTGCAAGCCCACTGTTGGGTAGGGACTGTCTCTACATGTTGCCAACTTGTACTTCCCAAGCGCTTAGTCCAGTGCTCTGCACCCAGTAAGCGCTCAATAAATACGATTGATTGATTAATTGATTGATTGACTGTCTCTATATGTTGCCAACTTGTACTTCCCAAGTGCTTAGTCCAGTGCTCTGCACACAGTAAGCGCTCAATAAATACGATTGATTGATTGAATGTATATATGTTTGTACATATTTATTACTCTATTTTACTTGTCCCTATCTATTCTATTAAATTTTGTTAGTATGTTTGGTTTTGTTCTCCGTCTCCCCCTTTTAGACTGTGAGCCCCCTGTTGGGTAGGGACCGTCTCTATATGTGACCAACTTGTACTTCCCAAGCGCTTAGTCCAGTGCTCTGCACCCAGTAAGCGCTCAATAAATACGATTGATTGATGGATTGGTTTTGTTCTCCGTTTCCCCCTTTTAGACTGTAAGCCCACTGTTGGGTAGGGACTGTCTCTATATGTTGCCAACTTGTACTTCCCAAGAGCTTAGTCCAGTGCTCTGCACCCAGTAAGCGTTCAATAAATACGACTGATTGATGGATTGGTTTTGTTCTCCGTCTTCCCCTTCTAGACTGTGAGCCCACTGTTGGGTAGGGACCGCCTCTATATGTCGCCAACTTGTACTTCCCAAGCGCTTAGTCCAGTGCTCTGCACACAGTAGGCGCTCAATCAATGTGATTGATTGATTGGTTTTGTTCTCTGTCTCCCCCTTTTAATAATAATAATAATGATGGCATTTGTTAATCAATCAATCAATCAATCGTATTTATTGAGCGCTTACTATGTGCAGAGCACTGTACTAAGCGCTTGGGAAGTACAAATTGGCATCACATAGAGACAGTCCCTACCCAACAGTGGGCTCACAGTCTAAAAGGGGGAGACAGAGAACAGAACCAAACATACCAACAAAATAAAATAAGTAGGATAGAAATGTACAAGTAAAATAAATAAATAAATAAATAGAGTAATAAATATGTACAACCATATATACATATATACAGGTTGTTAAGCGCTTACTACGTGCAGAGCACTGTTCTAAGCGCTGGGGGGGGGCACACAAGGTGATCAAGTTGTCCCACGTGGGGCTCACAGTCTTCATCCTCATTTTACAGACGAAGGAACTGAGGCTCGGAGAAGTTAAGTGACCTGCCCAAGGTCACACAGCAGACACGCGGCGGAGTTGTGATTTGAACCCATGACCTTCCGACTCCAAAGCCCGGGCTCTTTCCACTGAGCCACGCTGCTTCTAGACTGGGAGCCCCCTGTTGGGTAGGGACCGTCTCTGTATGTGTCGCCAACTTGTAGTTCCCCAGCGCTTAGTCCAGTGCTGTGCAATCAATCCGATGGAATGAATGAATGAATGAATAATAATAATAATGTTGGCATTTGTTAAGCGCTTACTATGTGCTGAGCACTGTTCTAAGCGCTGGAGGTGGATACAAGACTTTTAGACTGTGAGCCCACTGTTGGGTAGGGACCGTCCCTATATGTTGCCAATTTGTACTTCCCAAGCGCTTAGTCCAGTGCTCTGCGCATAGTAAGCGCTCAATAAATACGATTGATTGATTGATTGATTGATTCTAAGCGCTGGGGGTGGATACAAGACTTTTAGACTGTGAGCCCACTGTTGGGTAGGGACCGTCTCTATGTGTTGCCAATTTGTACTTCCCAAGCGCTTAGTACAGTGCTCTGCGCATAGTAAGCGCTCAATAAATACGATTGATTGATTGATTGATTGATTCTAAGCGCTGGGGGTGGATACAAGACTTTTAGACTGTGAGCCCACTGTTGGGTAGGGACCGTCTCTACATGTTGCCAATTTGTACTTCCCAAGCGCTTAGTACAGTGCTCTGCGCATAGTAAGCGCTCAATAAATACGATTGATTGATTGATTGATTGATTCTAAGCGCTGGGGGTGGATACAAGACTTTTAGACTGTGAGCCCACTGTTGGGTAGGGACCGTCTCTATATGTTGCCAATTTGTACTTCCCAAGCGCTTAGTACAGTGCTCTGCACATAGTAACCGCTCAATAAATATGATCGATTGATTCTAAGCGCTGGGGGTGGATACAAGACTTTTAGACTGTGAGCCCACTGTTGGGTAGGGACCGTCTCTACATGTTGCCAATTTGTACTTCCCAAGCGCTTAGTACAGTGCTCTGCACATAGTAACCGCTCAATAAATATGATCGATTGATTCTAAGCGCTGGGGGTGGATAGAAGACTTTTAGACTGTGAGCCCACTGTTGGGTAGGGACCGTCTCTACGTGTTGCCAATTTGTACTTCCCAAGCGCTCAGTCCAGTGCTCTGCACATAGTAAGCGCTCAATAAATATGATCGATTGATTCTAAGCGCTGGGGGTGGATACAAGACTTTTAGACTGTGAGCCCACTGTTGGGTAGGGACCGTCTCTACATGTTGCCAATTTGTACTTCCCAAGCGCTTAGCACAGTGCTCTGCGCATAGTAAGCGCTCAATAAATACGACTGATGATGATGATACAAGGTGATCAAGTTGTCCCACGTGGGGCTCACGGTCCTAATCCCCATTTTACAGATGAGGGAACCGAGGCCCGGAGAAGTTAAGAGACTTGCCTAAGGTCACACAGCAGACAGGCGGCAGAGCCGGAATTCGAACCCGTGACCTCCGACTCCAAAGCCCGGGCTCTTTCCACTGAGCCACGCTGCTTCTAGACTGGGAGCCCCCTGTTGGGTGGGGACCGTCTCTGTATGTGTCGCCAACTTGTAGTTCCCCAGCGCTTAGTCCAGTGCTCTGCAATCAATCCGATGGAATGAATGAATGAATGAATGAATAATAATAATAATGTTGGCATTTGTTAAGCGCTTACTATGTGCTGAGCACTGTTCCCCCGGGCCTGGAATGCCCTCCCTCTGCCCCTCCGCCAAGCTAGCTCTCTTCCTCCCTTCAAGGCCCTGCTGAGAGCTCACCTCCTCCAGGAGGCCTTCCCAGACTGAGCCCCTTCCTTCCTCTCCCCCTCGTCCCCCTCTCCATCCCCCCCATCTTACCTCCTTCCCTTCCCCACAGCACCTGTATATATGTTTGTACATATTTTTTACCTATTTATTTATTTATTTATTTTATTTGTACATATCTATTCTATTTATTTTATTTTGTTAGTATATTTGGTTCTGTTCTCCGTCTCCCCCTTTTAGACTGTGAGCCCACTGTTGGGTAGGGACCGTCTCTACGTGTTGCCAATTTGTACTTCTCAAGCGCTTAGTCCAGTGCTCTGCACATAGTAAGTGCTCAATAAATATGATTGATTGATCCTAAGCGCTGGGGGTGGATACAAGACTTTTAGACTGTGAGCCCACTGTTGGGTAGGGACCGTCTCTACATGTTGCCAATTTGTACTTCCCAAGCGCTTAGTACAGTGCTCTGCACATAGTAACCGCTCAATAAATATGATCGATTGATTCTAAGCGCTGGGGGTGGATACAAGACTTTTAGACTGTGAGCCCACTGTTGGGTAGGGACCGTCTCTACATGTTGCCAATTTGTACTTCCCAAGCGCTCAGTCCAGTGCTCTGCGCATAGTAAGCGCTCAATAAATACGACTGATGATGATGATGATGAAGTTAAGAGACTTGCCCAAGGTCACACGGCAGACAGGCGGCGGAGTCGGGATTCGAACCCGTGACCTCCGACTCCGAAGCCCGGGCTCTTTCCACTGAGCAACGCTGCTTCCCAGAATGAATGAATGAATGAATGAATGAATGGGGGGGTTGCCCGGTAACCTTAAGGGGGCGTGCGGTAAGTAGGGAGGGGGGACCCCCCCTCTCCTCCCCTCCCCGCCCCTCCCCGCCCCCCGCTTCCTCCTCCCCCTCGGCTGCCGATGCTCCTCCCCCTGCCGCCCGCCCGCCCGCCCGCCCGGCCTCCCCTCCGGCTCGGCCTCCCGGCCCGGCCTGCGCTGGGCCCTCCGGTGCTCCCCCCCCGCCCGTGCTCCCCCCCCTGCAGTGCTCCCCCCCGCCCGTGCTCCCCCCCCCCCCCATCCCCCGGCTGGGACCCGCCGATCGGAGCGGATCGGGGCCTCGGCCCCCCCCGGAGCGCAGGTGGGACCCCCCCCTCCCTCCCTCCTTCCTTCCTTCCCTCCCTCCTTTCTGCAAGTTTCGGCGCCAGGTGGGAGAAACTTTGCCCGGGGATCCGGGAGGCGGGAACCGGGTTTTTTTTTTTTTTTCAAACGGTGCTCACCCTGTGCAGAGCGCTGCTCCGAGGCTTCCCGCGTTGCCAGGCCGCGGGTGGGTCGGGGGCCCGGGCGCACGAGGTCTCCCCTCCCGGCCGGCAGCTCGATCACCCGGGCCTGTCGGCGGCCGCCATCCCCCCTCCCCCCATTCATTCATTCACTCAGTCATTCATTCATTCATACTGATTGAGCGCTGACTGTGCGCGGAGCGCTGGACTGAGCGCTTGGGAAGTGTAGGTGGGCAACAGAGACGGGCCCTCCCCGTTCATGCATTCATTCAACCGTATTTGAGCGCTGGCTGTGTGCAGAGCACTGGACTAAGCGCTTGGGAAGTATAGATAATAAGAATAATAATAATAATAATAGTATTTGTTAAGCGCTTACTATGTGCGAAGCACTGTTATGCGGCCCCTACCCATTCATGCATTCATTCAATCGTATTGGACTGCTGGCTGTGCGCAGAGCACTGGACTAAGCGCTTGGGAAGTAGAAAGCGGCAACAGACGGTCCCTTCCCATTCATTCATTCATTCATTCATATTGATTGAGCGCTGACTGTGCGCGGAGCACTGGACTGAGCGCTTGGGAAGTGTAGGTGGGCAACAGAGACGGGCCCTACCCATTCATGCATTCATTCAATCGTATTTGAGCGCTGGCTGTGTGCAGAGCACTGGACTAAGCGCTTGGGAAGTATAGATGGGCAACAGAGACGGGCCCTCCCCATTCACGCATTCATTCAATTCTGTTGGAGCGCTGGCTGTGCGCAGAGCACTGGACTAAGCGCTTGGGAAGTATAGATAATAATAATAATGGTATTTGTTAAGCGCTTACTATGTGCGAAGCACTGTTCTGCGGCCCGTACCCATTCATGCATTCATTCAATCGTATTGGAGCGCTGGCTGTGCACAGAGCACTGGACTAAGCGCTTGGGAAGTATAGATAATAATGGTACTTGTTAATCGCTTACTATGTGCGAAGCACTGTTCTACGGTCCTTACTCATTCATGCATTCATTCAGTCGTTTTTGAGCGCTGGCTGTGCGCAGAGCACTGGACTGAGCACTTGGGAAGTATAGATGGGCAACAGAGACGGGCCCTCCCCATTCATGCATTCATTCAACCGTGTTTGAGCGCTGGCTGTGCGCAGAGCACTGGACTAAGCGCTTGGGAAGTATAGATAATAATAATAATAATAATAATAATAATAGTATTTGTTAAGCGCTTACTATGTGCGAAGCACTGTTATGCGGCCCCTACCCATTCATGCATTCATTCAATCGTATTGGACTGCTGGCTGTGCGCAGAGCACTGGACTAAGCGCTTGGGAAGTAGAAAGCGGCAACAGACGGTCCCTTCCCATTCATTCATTCATTCATATTGATTGAGCGCTGACTGTGCGCAGAGCACTGGACTGAGCGCTTGGGAAGTGTAGGTGGGCAACAGAGACGGGCCCTCCCCGTTCATGCATTCATTCAATCGTATTGGAGCGCTGGCTGTGTGCAGAGCACTGGACTAAGCGCTTGGGAAGTATAGATAATAATGGTACTTGTTAATCGCTTACTATGTGCGAAGCACTGTTATGCGGCCCCTACCCATTCATGCATTCATTCAATCGTATTGGACTGCTGGCTGTGCGCAGAGCACTGGACTAAGCGCTTGGGAAGTAGAAAGCGGCAACAGACGGTCCCTTCCCATTCATTCATTCATTCATTCATATTGATTGAGCGCTGACTGTGCGCAGAGCACTGGACTGAGCGCTTGGGAAGTGTAGGTGGGCAACAGAGACGGGCCCTCCCCGTTCATGCATTCATTCAATCGTATTTGAGCGCTGGCTGTGCGCAGAGCACTGGACTAAGCGCTTGGGAAGTATAGATAATAATAATAATAATGGCATTTGTTAAGCGCTTACTATGTGCGAAGCACTGTTCTACGGTCCCTACCCATTCATGCATTCATTCAATCGTTTTTGAGCACTGGCTGTGCGCAGAGCACTGGACTAAGCGCTTGGGAAGTATAGATGGGCAACAGAGACGGGCCCTCCCCGTTCATGCATTCATTCAACCGTATTTGAGCGCTGGCTGTGTGCAGAGCACTGGACTAAGCGCTTGGGAAGTATAGATAATAATAATAATGGTATTTGTTAAGCGCTTACTATGTGCGAAGCACTGTTCTGCGGTCCCTACCCATTCATGCATTCATTCAATCGTATTTGAGCGCTGGCTGTGCGCAGAGCACTGGACTAAGCGCTTGGGAAGTATAGATAATAATGATAATAATGGTATTTGTTAAGCGCTTACTATGTGCGAAGCACTGTTCTACGGTCCCTACCCATTCATGCATTCATTCAATCGTATTTGAACTCTGGCTGTGCGCAGAGCACTGGACTAAGCGCTTGGGAAGTATAGATAATAATAATAATGGTATTTGTTAAGCGCTTACTGTGTGCGAAGCACTGTTCTATGGCCCCTACCCATTCATGCATTCATTCAATCGTATTTGAGCGCTGGCTGTGTGCAGAGCACTGGACTGAGCGCTTGGGAAGTATAGATGGGCAACAGAGACTGTCCCTCCCCGTTCATGCATTCATTCAATCGTATTGGAGCGCTGGCTGTGTCCAGAGCACTGGACTAAGCGCTTGGGAAGTATAGATAATAATGATAATAATGGCATTTGTTAAGCGCTTACTATGTGCGAAGCACTGTTCTACGGTCCTTACCCATTCATGCATTCATTCAGTCGTTTTTGAGCACTGGCTGTGCGCAGAGCACTGGACTAAGCGCTTGGGAAGTATAGATGGGCAACAGAGACTGTCCCTCCCCATTCATGCATTCATTCAATCGTATTGGAGCGCTGGCTGTGCGCAGAGCACTGGACTAAGCGCTTGGGAAGTATAGATAATAATAATAATAATAATAAGAATAATAATAATAATAATGGTATTTGTTAAGCGCTTACTATGTGCGAAGCGCTGTTCTACGGTCCCTACCCATTCATGCATTCATTCAATCGTATTTGAGCGCTGGCTGTGCGCAGAGCACTGGACTAAGCGCTTGGGAAGTAGAAAGCGGCAACAGACGGTCCCTTCCCATTCATTCATTCATATTGATTGAGCGCTGACTGTGTGCAGAGCACTGGACTAAGCGCTTGGGAAGTATAGATGGGCAACAGAGAAGGGCCCTCCCCATTCATGCATTCATTCAATCGTATTTGAGCGCTGGCTGTGCACAGAGCACTGGACTAAGCGCTTGGGAAGTATAGATAATAATGGTACTTGTTAAACGCTTACTATGTGCGAAGCACTGTTCTACGGTCCCTACCCATTCATGCATTCATTCAGTCGTTTTTGAGTGCTGGCTGTGTGCAGAACACTGGACTTAGCGCTTGGGAAGTATAGATGGGCAACAGAGACGGGCCCTCCCCGTTCATGCATTCATTCAATCGTATTGGAGCGCTGGCTGTGCGCAGAGCACTGGACTAAGCGCTTGGGAAGTATAGATAATAATAATAATGGTATTTAAGTGCTTACTATGTGCGAAGCACTGTTCTGCGGTCCCTACCCATTCATGCATTCATTCAATCGTATTTGAACTCTGGCTGTGTGCAGAGCACTGGACTAAGCGCTTGGGAAGTATAGATGGGCAACAGAGACGGTCCCTACCCATTCATGCATTCATTCAATCGTTTTTGAGCGCTGGCTGTGCGCAGAGCACTGGACTAAGCGCTTGGGAAGTATAGATAATAATGATAATGGTACTTGTTAAGCGCTTACTATGTGCCAAGCACTGTTCTACGGTCCCTACCCATTCATGCATTCATTGAATCGTATTTGAGCGCTGGCTGTGTGCAGAGCACTGGACTAAGCGCTTGGGAAGTATAGATCGGCAACAGAGACGGTCCCTACCCATTCATAATAATAATAATGATGGCATTTATTAAGCGCTTACTATGTGCAAAGCACTGTTCTAAGCACTGGGGAGGTTACAAGGTGATCATATTGTCCCACGGGGGGCTCACAGTCTTAATCCCCATTTTTATAGATGAGGTAACTGAGGCACAGAGAGGTTAAGTGACTTGCCCAAAGTCACACAGCTGACAATTGGCGGAGACGGGGTTTGAACCCATGACCTCTGACTCCAAAGCCCGGGCTCTTTCCACTGAGCCACGCTGCTTCTCTAATTCATTCATGCATTAATTCAATCGTATTTGAGCGCTGGCTGTGCGCAGAGCACTGGACTAAGCGCTTGGGAAGTATAGATCGGCAACAGAGACGGGCCCTACCCATTCATGCATTCATTCAATCTTTTATTTTGTTAGTATGTTTGGTTTTGTTCTCTGTCTCCCCCTTTTAGACTGTGAGCCCACTGTTGGGTAGGGACTGTCTCTATATGTTGCCAACTTGTACTTCCCAAGCGCGTAGTCCAGTGCTCTGCACACAGTAAGCGCTCAGTAAATACGATTGATTGATTTGAGCGCTGACTGTGTGCAGAGCACTGTACTAAGCGCTGGGGAAGTACAAATCGGCAACAGAGGCAGTCCCTACTCATTCATTCATTCAGTCGTATTTATTTATTCATTTAATCGTATTTATTGAGCGCTTACTGTGTGTAGAGCACTGTACTGAGCTCTTGGGAAGTACAGGTTGGCAACACATAGAGACGGTCCCTACCCAACAGTGGGCTCACAGTATTTATTGAGCGCTTACTGTGTGCAGAGCACTGGACTAAGCACTGGGGAAGTACAAATCGGCAACAGAGGCAGTCCCTACTCATTCATTCAATCGTATTCATTCATTTAATCATATTTATTGAGCGCTTACTGTGTGCAGAGCACTGTACTGAGCACTTGGGAAGTACAAGTTGGCAACACATAGAGACGGTCCCTACCCAACAGTGGGCTCACAGTATTTATTGAGTGCTTACTGTATGCAGAGCACTGGACTATGCGGTGGGGAAGTACAGATCGGCAACAGATACAGTCCCTACCCATTCATTCATTCATTCATATTGAGTGCTTACTGTGTGCAGAGCACTGGACTGAGCGCTTGGGAAGTACAAGTCAGCAACCTATAGAGACGGTCCCTATCCATTCATTCATTCAATCGTATTTATTGAGCGCCTAATAATAACGATGATCGTATTTGTTAAGTGCTTACTGTGTGCGAAGCACTGTTCTAAGCACTGGAGGGGGGATACAAGGTCATCAGGTTGTCCCACGTGGGGCTCACAGTCAATCCCCATTTTACAGATGAAGTAACAGACCCAGAGAAGTTAAGTGACTTGGCCAAGGTCACCCAGCTGACAAGTGGCGGAGCCGGGATTCGAATGTGTGCAGAGCACTGGACTAAGCACTTGGGAAGTACAAATCGGCAACAGAGACGGTCCCTAACCAACAATGGGCTCACAGTCTATAAGGGGGAGACAGACAACAAAACAAAACACGTAGACAGGTGTCAATACCATCAGAATAAGTAGAATTGTAATAATAATAATAATAATGGTATTAAACTACTACTATGTGCCAAGCACTGTTCTAAGCTCTGAGGTAGTTACAAGGTAATCAGGTTGTCCCATGTGGGGCTCACAGTATTAATTCCCGTTTTACAGATGAGAGAACGGAGGCACGGAGAAGTTAAGTGACTTGCCCAAGGTCACACAGCAGACAAGTGGTGGAGGTGGCATTAGAACCCACGTCCTCTGACTCCCAAGTCTGTGCTCTCTCCACTAACCTACGCTGCTTCTGATAATAACAATAATAATAATAATGGTATCTGTTAAGCTCTTACTTTGGGCCACGCACTATTCCAAGACCTGGGGGAGATACAAGTTAATCAGGTCGGGCACTGAACCCTGTCCCAAGTGGGACTCCCAGTCTTTATCCCCATTTTGCAGATGAGGGAACTGAGGCCCGGAGGAGTGAAGTGACCTGCCCTAGGTCACCCGTCAGACATGTGGTGGAGGCAGGATTAGAACCCAGGGCCTTCTGACTGACTTCCGACTCCAAGTCCTTCCGACTTCTGAAAGTGGTGTACTTTCCAAGAGCTTGGTACAGTGCTCTGCACACAGTAAGTGCTCAATATATATATACGATTGAATGAGTGAGTGAATGAATGAGAGGGCCTGGGGTGATGGGGCGGGAGATGAAGGAGGCAGGGGAGAATGGGGGGCAGCGCAGATTCCCTTTCCCTTGGCACCTGGGGATCCCCCTGTCCAGGAGGTGCCTCGGGGGGCTTGGGTTGGGGTCACCAGGAGGGAGCCCCCACTCTGTATGGTGCCAGGCACGTTGTGCTGGGTCAGGGGGTGCCAGTCCTGGGGCCTAGGAGCAGATAGGTGGGTTGGGGTTTGGCTTCCCCTAGCGCGACCAAGTTGGGAAAGCAATCTGAGCATTGGTGGGAAAAATAAATATTTTTTCTTCACCCTAGGGTCACCCCTCTTTTCCCCCCAAAAGCTTTTTTCTTGCAGGGGGGCTCCCTAACTTGGAGTGGATGAACCTGGGGCTGTAGGTGAAGTTCTCTTCCAGCTGCTGCTGCTGCTACTGCCTGGCCGTCGTCTAAAGCTGTTTGCCTATTTGTTCTACAAGGCAGGGACAGTGGGGAATGTTTTGCCAGCTTTTCCTATTCACAGAGTGTGTCTTTAAAACAAAATCAGAGCCTTTGGGAGAATGGTTTCATTGAAAACGGAGGAGAACAAATTCTTGGGAGTCTTTGCTTAGTTCTATTTTTGGAAAACGCTAATAAGGAAACAAGGAGAGAAAAGAAACCCTAGATTGATGTCCGGGAAAAGTCCCAGAGAAGCGTCTCAAGCAGAGGCAGGAGTGAAGAGCATTCCAAGCATGCAAAACAATAGGTACAGAGGGAAGCTATTTGTACAATACTTCATGTCAGGATGGTGCCTGGGCTGATGTTTTTCCTCTTTTTCAAAAAAAATCAATTGTGCCTCTTCGTAGTATTAAATGATTTATTTCTCTAGGCGGCGTTTACTGCCAGTATCCATCTTGCGGTTGGAGAGGTTGATAGGGGTTAGAACATACTGTTAGCCCAGAAGGCATCATAGCCCTGGAGAAAAAAGTGAAACAGTCGTCCCTGATGCTTTTAATAATGTGGCAAATTACTGGTGTGTCAGAGGCTTAGTCTGGACATGATGAATACAGAAGAGTCAGTGAGAAAAACAGCCTTCTCAGTCCAAGATTCAGGGCCGTGATGGGTGCAGGAACACTGTTGTATTGGCCGACGCCGGTGCCAAAGGTAGTACATTTGTTGTGAGCGAAATGGTGAATAAAGACGTAGCGTGGCCTTAGGGAAAGACCGTGAGCCTCTGGGTTCTAATCCCGGCTCCACCCCTTGCCTGCTGTGTGACCTAGGGCAAGTCACTTCACTCCGATGACCCTCAGAGGGTTATTGGGATGAAATTTCTTGAAGGGGCATGGCTTAGTGGATAGAGACTTTTAGACTGTGAGCCCACTGTTGGGTAGGGACTGTCTCTATATGTTGCCAACTTGTACTTCCCAAGCGCTTAGTATAGTGCTCTGCACATAGTAAGCGCTCAATAAATACGATTGATTGATTAGAGCACAGGCCTAGAAGTCTGAAGGTCATGGGTTCATTCATTCATTCATTCAATCGTATTTATTGAGCACTTACTGTGTGCAGAGCACTATACTAAAGGCTTGGGAAGTACAATTCAGCAACAAATAGAGACAGTCTCTGCCCACAACGCGCTCACAGGCTCTGTCACTTGTCTGCTGTGTGACCTTAGGTAAGTCACTTCGCTTCCCTATGCCTCAGTTCCCACATCTGTCTAATGGGGATTGAGTCTGTAAGCCCCATGTGGGACAGGGACCGTGTCCAATCCAATTTGCTTGTATCCATCCCAGCACTTAGTACAGTGCCTGGCACATAGTAAGTGCTTAAAATACCATAATTATTATCATTATTATTCACTTCTATGGACCCCAGTTTCCTCATCTGTAAAATGAGGACTAAGTACCTGTCCTCTCTCTGCCTTGGACTGTGAACCCCATTTATTAGTACTAGTAGTAGTAGTATCAGTTGTATTTATTAAGTGCTTACTATGTGTAGAGCACTGTACTAAGCATTGGGAGACAATGCCCAGATAAGACTTAGGTGTGGTCCCTGCCCCTTGGGGGGCTCATAGTCTATGTACAAATTTTCACTCACTAAATGTTTGAAGCCTATTTGTCAAAAAAAAACCCCAAAACAAACATTTTATTAAAGTTGAAACTTTCAAATTTCAACCACACAAAGATGTGGAACAGACTGTGTCAGATATTATTATCTTGTACCTACCTCAGTGTTTGGCACATAGTAATTGCTTAGCAAATACCCACAGTTATTACTATAGTGCTAAAGATGGATTTGAAGAGGCCCATGGAAGTGTGGAAGTCTGGTTAAGTGACAGCCTTGTTAAAAATAAAATCAAGGCAGTGGACCATACAGGCATTAAATATTGGAGAGATGAGTTTTAGTGGACTAATTGTCATTCTCTAAATTAGAGAGCTGTTGTTGGTAGCTCTGAGGCAGTGTCGTTAAGCAGCATGGCCTAGTGGAAAGGGCATAGGTTTGGGCGTCAGAACCTGGATTCTAATTCCAGCTCCACCACATACCTGCTCTGTGACCTTGGTCAAGTCACTTAACTTGTCTGTGTCTTGGTTACTTCATTTGTAAAATGGAGACTAAGACTGTCAGCCCTTTGTGAGACAGGGACTGTGTCTAATCTGATTATCTTGTATCTACCCCAACAGGTAGGTAAAGTGCCTGAAGTGCCTGACAGTAAGCGCTTAACAAATACCATTAAAAAAAAGCTGTTGGATTCATACTACTTTATGTGGGAGTTGGGGATCGAGTTTCGGAAGGATCACGTGGAAGACTTGTGTGGTGCAAGGCAGATCTGAACCCATCGCTTCCTTCTACGTGTAATTTATTTTAGTGTCCTTCTTCCCTGCCAGATTGTAAAATCAGTCAGTCAATCAGTGATATTTATAGAGTACTTTCTGTGTGCAGAGCATTGCACTAAGCTTTTGGGAGAGTCCAAATAATAATAATAATGATGGTATTTGCTAAGAGCTTACTATGTGCAAAGCACTGTTCTAAGCGCGGGAGGTTACAAGGTGATCAGGTTGTCCCCGAGGGGGCTCACAGTCATCCCCATTTTACAGATGAGGTAACTGAGGCACAGAGAAGTTGTGACTTGCCCAAAGTCACACAGCTGACAGTTGGCAGAGTCGGAATTTGAACCCATGACCTCTGACTCCAAAGCCCATGCTCCTTCCTCTGAGCCACGCAAATCAACAGAGATGGTAGACACTTTTCCTGCCCACGAGGAATTTACAGTCTACAGAGGAGACAGACATTACAACTACCTAAATAAGTGCTGTGCGGCATAGGGAGGGGTGAATATCAAATGTTTAAAGGGTACAGATCCAAGGGCATAGGCGAAGCAGAAGGGAGAGAGAGCTAGGGAAAAAGGGTTTTGGCTCAGATCCCCTGGGAGGGGATGGTGCTAGAGGACAGGTTGGCTTGGGGAGGGATGCCCCCGTGCCTGTGTCCTCGCCATCGAACTTCCACTGCCGGGCAGCCAGGGTGGTGATGAGAAATAATAATAATAATGATGGCATTTATTAAGCGCTTACTGTGTGCAAAGCACTGTTCTAAGCGCTGGGGAGGTTACAAGGTGATCAGGTTGTCCCACAGGGGACTCACAGCCTTAATCCCCATTTTACAGATGAGGTAACTGAGGCACAGAGAAGTAAAGTGACTTGCCCAAAGTCACACAGCTGACAATTGGTGGAGCTGGGATTTGAACCCATGACCTCTGACTCCAAAGCCCGTGCTCTTTCCACTGAGCCATGCTAGGAGCCACTCTCCTCAAAGAGAACGCAGAAGGCCTCCTCCGTGTCCCGGCTCAGCCTCAGCTCCGTCTCGCTAGGGTGGCAAGTGTAATCCTGGGGGCAGATGCGGAGTTGCTCTCCTGGGATGAGGGCGGGAGCAATCCTGGAGCAGATGGTAATTGGGCCGTTCTCTTCCAAATGCTTAAGACAATGTTCTGCACAAAGTAAGTGTGCAGTGAGTACTGAAGTGTGGCAAGGTTGGCCAGGAATGGAGTTGGGAGCCAGGATAGGTGCCCAAGTTACATACTAGAGACAACCGTTGAGCAACTGTTGGCCTGCATTGTGACACATTTTTTTCCCTCCTTTCCTCACCACATGCAACGATGATGATGATGATAATTATGGTATTTGTTAAGCTGGGAAGTGGTTCATTGCTGGAAATGGGACCCAGCAGCCAGCACAGATAAATGTGGTGAGAAGAGGGCCCGACTGGAGGCTCCTTAGGGCTGTGGTTTGAGGTTAGGTACTGAGTTCGGAAAGTATCTCACAGGTTCCATTCATTTCCTTATTATGCTAGGGGATGCACCTGCCTCAGGTGAAGCCAAACAAGGACATAACCAAGTCGTTTATGGAAACGGATCCCCAAAATCAGTTGAATCTTGCATTGGGGCCATAAATAGAGGTGTCCATCAGAAGCTCAGCTCAATTTTGCCTGTTTAGAAGGATTCAAAACCCATTAGTTGTTTTTGAATAGTAGTTTGTTGTTTTCATTCTATATATTTGGGAGAACAAAAGCTTAGAAATACTTTATTCAGAAAGTTTCAAATTATAATATATTGCTTTATTTACCCATTTTCTAAGTAAGAACCTAGGCGATGGGCACAATCTGTGCCAGAAGGGGACCCCATAGATGTTCTGGTTCACTGCTTGACCCCCAGACAGGAGAAGGCTTCAACTGTTCAAGACAGAGGCTGTCCCAGGCAGTCTCGAAGTGCCATTCTGGTGGCAGGATCCCCTGTGGCCATCAGAGATTTAGCCCGACACTAGCTGTCCAATATTTTGGGGTTCCCCCCGAGGCCACTCCAAGTTTCCATCTGGCCAGGGAGCCCAGGGTAGAGGGTTGGGCAGAGAGGTTCCCTGCGGGGAGGGTCTTTGCTAGTTGCCTTGCTCCTAGCCTGCCTCAGGTGGCACCCGCTCATTGTATTTAGGGAGTCCGGTGCAAATGTTCCTTCACATTGGTAGCCAGGAGTGGGTGACCCTACTCCTTCCTTCATCCAGAATCAATTCATTGTATTTATTGAGTACTTACTGTGTGAAGAGCACTGTTCTAAGCGCTTGGGAAAGTACAGTATAACAGACTTGATACAAGAGAGAGAGAAGCCTGCCCTGTTTTATTTCACTCTGTTTTGCCCCCTTATATGCGAGGGAGAATTGGGGTCAACATTTGTAATATCTTTTGAGACTTCAGAAGCATCTTGGCCTAGTAAAAAGAGCACAGGCCTGGGGCTCAGGAGATGACGGTTCAAATCCTGGTGCTTCTGCTTACTTGCTGTGTGGTCTTAGGCAAGTCATTTAACTTCTCTCTGCTGCAATTTCCAGCATCTGTAAGGTGGGGGTTCAGTATCTATTCTCTCCCCCGCCCCCCGGCCCCCAGACCATGAGCCCCATATAGGACAGGAACTGTCAGACCTGATTATCATGTATTTACCACAGGGCTTGGCACAGACTAAGTGTTTAAGAAATACCATATTATTATTAGTAGTATTCTCATCATTCAACAATAAAGTAATACTGTAGTAAAATGATTATCCTTAATGCTATTTCAGTTCCTTTCTTGAATGTGTTTGACAGGTTCATAACAATAGAGTAAGAATTATTTCCTGAAACTTCTAATGTGCAGTACTTAGTATCTAATTGAGGTGTAATTCTGTACTTAGTCCTCAAAAGAAAATTAGATCCAGTTGTTGCTAGCCATGATTGCTTCCTGGAGGATCTTGTAGAGTTTTTCCTGGTTTTGTGAGTTGACAGGTCACTCTATGCTGTCTTTTAGGGAGTAGAAAATTTAATTCACAGTACAAGTTCAATTTTTCGTATTTTAAAAGTTAATATATTCATTCAGTTCATTCGGTTGTATTTATTGAGCACTTACTGTGTGCAGAACACTGTACTAAGCGCTTGGAAAGTACATTTCGGCAACATATAGAGACAGTCTACCCAACAACAGGCTCACAGTCTAGAAATATGTTAGTGGCAACTAAATGAGACTGAGATTTCATTGATTTATGTAAAATTTCAGCACTTACAGATTCATAACAAGTGTAGTTTGTAATGGAGGGGTACTGTGACTGCTGATTCAGTCTTTCAGGTTCACTTACTAGCTGATCTGGATTTAAATGGGAGATTACAGAAGATGACTGCTAAATATTTTGCTCTCTTGAAACATATAGCTTTCCATCGCTCCTTGGATTGCATGAATCCAAACAGCCTCTCAGAGAAACACCAATGTCCCCCCGCTCTCCTCCCCTTACATGGTTATGTCTCAGGGTCCCAGTGAATTATTTTTTTCTGCCCCTTTTTTTTTTTTTTTTTACTGGTACAACTAAATGCAATTTAAATTCCTAGGATGGGGCTGGACTCTCCATTCCCTCCCTATATGGTGAATGGTGATTTTTTTGGGAAACCATAGTAAAAAATTCTTGTTTTTGAAGAAAACCCAAGATCTTCCTTGTTAGCCTTTATAATTATAAGCTTCCTTTTCTTTTTGGTGTCTTTCCTTGTAATGCTCCATAAAACACTTTAGGGACTTAGTTTTACAAGGGTGACACCCAGAGAATTGAATTCCACCCAGCACACAAACATACATCTCTACCAAAGGAACATGAAAAGGTGTTTGAGAGGTTAATGGCTTACACAGTAACTATTTTCTTCACTACTCTCTGAGCACTGCAGATCTCAGGTAGTTAATTATTTAACATAGCACAGGGGCCTGCATAGGTTAGAGACAAAAACTGAAATATGTTAGTAAGATTGAAAACCTACTGAACTGCTAGAGGAGTTCTTTTTTTTTTTTTTTCCCTGCAGGGCCTAAGGTCTTTCCTTGTTCTTTTTCTTTTACAAGCAAAGTTGGTAGGTGTTGAGATTATCAGAGAAAGAGTTTTAATATTAAGCTGAACAAACACAACCAGGAGGTCATTGACTGAGCCCAGAATGTTATAAAGGTCCAAGAGATTTTTATTTTATCATTTACCTGGTTTCACAAGAGGAACACTTGAAAAAGTTTTCATCTATTGAATATGTGATTGTATTTGCTTAAGCCACCGCTAAATTGGTGCTGAGAATTTCTCCAGCATATCTCTGGTAGTTCTATTTCAAAGCAGTTTTGTGGTTTCATTTCTGGACTATTACAGTCATATTAGCTAGTTGAAAGAGAAAATCAGGCATCAAAATCTCTTTGAATTTACTTCTTGCCCTTTATCAATATATCAAGACAGTAAGCTTACTCCCGAGGCAAATACTCTTAGTGCTGTAGCAGATTCCTGTGAAGGTAGCCAAAAAAGAAATCAGAAACAGAGACACAAAAATTCCTATTTCACCCACTAGTTGATGCTTATAAAACCTGCTCTGAATATTTTGTAGCCCTGGGCCTAAGTGTATTTTCAGGGCTGTGTTTACATCTTTGGAGGACATTCAAATTAATACCAATAAGGCTACTAATTTTACTAGCATTGTTCACTCTGTTTGCATGGTAACTGCTTCAGAAGGGATTAACAATCTATATCTAAATTCCTCTAATGGATCTAGTTCTTTGCAGAAGTCAATTGTTGGTTTTTGAAATTTGGTTGGTAACCAACGGAGACATCATAGCCTTGTGGATGGAGCATGGGCCTGGGTGTTAGAAAGACCTGGGTTCCAAATCTGCTCCGCTACATGTCTGCTTTGTGATCTTGGCCAAATCACTTCACTTTTCTGTGTTTGTTACCTCATCTGTAAAATGGGGATTAAGACTGTGAGCCCCAGATTAGCTTGTATCTCTCCTAGTGCTTAGCACAGTTCTTGGCACATAGTAAGTGCTTAACAAATACCTTTGAAAAAAAACAAAAAAAACAGTGGCATCACCAGACTCGAAGCACCTCCACTAGACTCTAAGCTCCCTGAGGTCATGGACCTTGTCTACTGACTCTATTCTGTTGTACTCTTCCAAGCCTATAGTGTGGAGACCTGCACACAGTAAGCACTCAGTATACAATTGATTGATTCCAAGAGTACTGGGTCTCAAAAATGGCTACAAGATGATTTCAGTGTGGCCACTTGTCTGGATTCCATCCTGCAGTCCCCACTGATTTAATAACTGCCCCAGCACCAAGTAGTAGTAAGAATAGTAATGATTATTAAATGCTTCCTAAGTGTAGGTAACTGCACTGAGCTCTGGGAGATGATACATAAGTAGAAATTAGACACTGTCCCTCCTGGGGCTCACAGTTTGCTCATGTAGAAAAGAGTAAGGCTAAGACCAAGAAGCGAAAAAAATGTATGTCTGTACACAGACATTGCACGCATACACACCCACATACACATATAATGTATAGACAAACACATATGTATGTATATATTTCTATTGCATGTGCCTTCAATCCTTTCCCCTTTTTCCCTTTCTCCATTCCTTTCTCAAAATTGGCTAGGAAGCCAGCAGGAGGTGGAACCTGCTTTGAGAAGTGTGGTGTGTAGTCTCGCAAGGAGGTAGTGAGGAGGTACAGGGAACCTTGGGGGAAGAAGCCTGAGAACCAGTTGGGAATTAAAGAGAGCGGGATACCTCATTATAAAAAGTTGCTGTGTTTGCAAAATTTTATTTGCGATCTACTGTTAGAGAGATATTGGAGATCATGGAATTCTCAAATAGTATATGAATTTCCTCTTCTGAATATGTGGCTGCAGGAGGGAGTGATCTATCACCTAATGGTTGAACCTACAGTGAGGGGTGGAGAAGCATCTTAGGGAAGCTAGACCGATACAGGGAAAAACTAGTAGGAAGTCTTGAAAAAGTTACTACTTATTCACCCAGGCTGCAAACAGGGCTTAATTAGTATTGGGAAAGGTGACTAGAGCAGGGGACCAACTCTGAAGGGTCAAGAGAGGATGAGGAGGGAGGGAAGGGAGAGAGAGTAATGGAAATAGTGGAGAAGTGTGGGCTGGGTTCTAATCTTGGCTCTGCCATCTGCCTGCTGTGTGGCTTTGGGCAAGTGACTTAGCTTCTCTGTTCCTGTTTCCTCATGTATAAAATGGGAGTTCAGTACCCATTCTTCTTCCTAGACAGTAGGGCAGGCATGTGTATGTAAGACCTCCTTGCTGACCTCCCAGCCTCTTGTCTCTCCCCACTCCAGTCCATACTTCATACTGCTACCTGGATCATTTTTCTACAGAAACATTCAGGACATGTTACCTTGCTCCTCAAAAAACTCCAGTGGTTGCCAACCCACTTCTCCATCAAACAAAAACTCCTCACCATTGGCTTTAAAGCACTCTACCCTCCTACCTCACCTAACTTCTCTCCTTCTACAACCTAGCCCTGACACTTTGCTCCTCCAGTGCTGATTTTCTCACTGTCCCTCAATCTCACCTGTTTTGCAGCTGAGCCCTAGCCCACATCCTGCCTCTGGCTTGGAATGCCCTCTTTCCTCAAATCCGACAGGCATTTATTCTCCCCCCTTTCAAAGCCTTATTGAAGACACATCTCCAAGAGGCCTTTCCAGACTAAGCCCCACTTTTCCTCATCTCTTACCTTTTGCATAGCTCTGACTTGCTCCCTTTGCTCTTCTCCACTCCCAGCCCCACAGCACATATGTACATATCTGTAATTTTATTTATTTGTATTAATGTCTGTCTCTCCGACTAGACTGTAAGCCTGTTGTGGGCAGGGAAAGTGGCTGTCTATTGCTGCATTATGTAATAATTATGGTATTTGTTAAGCGCTTACTATGTGCCAGCACTGTTCTAAGCTCTGGGGGCGATACAAGATAATCAGGTTGTCCCATGTGGGGCTCACAGTCTTAATCCCCATTTTACAGATGAGGTAACTGAAGCACAGAGAAGTTGTGATCTGCCCAAGGTCACACAGCAAACTAGTGGTGGAGCCAGTATTAGAACCCATGTCCTCTGACTCCCAAGCCTGTGCTCTTTCTGCTAAGCCATGCTGCTCCTAAGCGCTTAGTACAGTGCATTGCACACAGTAAGCTCTCCATAAATATGACTGAATGAATGAATGACCTGAGTATCGTCTGTCTACCCCAGTGCTTAGTACAGTCTTTGCTCTTGGATATAATAATAATAATTATTATTATTATTATTATGTGCTTAGTAAATACCATTATCCTTAGTAGTATTTAATCAATGATATTTACTGAGCGCTCGCTGTGTGTAGAGCACTGTACTAAATGCTTGGTAGACTACAGAACAATAGAGGTGATAGACATGTTCCCTGTCTGCAAGGAGCTCACAGTCTAGAGGGGGAGCCAGACATTAATGTAAGTAAATTACAGATGTTACATAAATGCTGTTGGGCTGAGGGTGGGGTGAATATTACGTACTTACATGTAGCTGTAGGTGCAAAGGTGGCTCAGAAGGGAGAGGAAGAAAAGAGGGCTTAGTTGGGGAAAGCCTCTTGGAGGAGATGTGATTGTAATAGTGCTCCTCCCCCTCTCCATCCCCCCCCCACCTGCCTTACCTCCTTCCCTTCCCCACAGCACCTGTATATATGTATATATGTTTGTACGTATTTATTACTCTATTTAATTTACTTGTGCATATCTATTCTATTTATTTTATTTTGTTAATATGTTTTGTTTTGTTCTCTGTCTCCCCCTTCTAGACTGTGAGCCCACTGTTGGGTAGGGACCGTCTCTGTATGTTGCCAACTTGTACTTCCCAAGCACTTAGTACAGTGCTCTGCACACAGTAAGCGCTCAATATATACAATTGATTGATTGATTTGAAGGTGTGGAGAGTGGTGGTCTGTCATATATCAGTGGTATTTATTGAGTGCTTACTGTGTACAAAGCACTTGGGAGAGTACAATGTAACAGTTATATCGAGAAGCAGAGTTATGGGCTTGTGAGACATGGAGGCTGGTAGTGCTGTCTGCGGAGATGGGAAAGACAGGGAGGACAGAGTTTGGGTGTGAAGTTGAGTAGTTCTGTTTTGGATGTGTTAAGTTTGAAGTGTTGGTGGAGCATCCAAGTTGATGTGTCCTGAAAGTAGAAGGAAATGTGAGACTGCAGAGAAGGAGAGAAGTCAGGGCTGGAGAAGTAGCTCAATCATATTTATTGAGCACTTACTGTGTGCACTGCACTGTACCCAGCAGTTGGGAGACTACAGTATAACAGAGTTGGTGATCATGTTCCCTGCTCACGAGGAGTTGGAAGTCACCCACATAGAGATGGTAATTGATGCTGTGGGAAGAAATGCATTTTCTAAGGGAGTGTGTGCAATGGGAGAATAACTGAACCTTGAGAGACTCCCGTAGTTGGGGGGTGGGTAACGGAGGAGAATCTAGTGGAAGAGACCGAGAAGGAGCAGCTAGATAGATAGGAGAACCAGGCAAGGACAGTGTCAGTGAAGCCAAGGTTAGCTTGTGGTCCCAGGAGAAGGGGGTGATCTGCAATTTTGAAGGCAACTGAGAGAGCAAGGAGGATTAGGGTGGAGTAGAGGCCATTGAATTTGACCAGAAGGATGTCATCAGTGATCTTAGAAGCAGTGTGGAGTAGTGGATAGAGCCTGGGCCTGGGGGTCAGAAGGTCGTGGTTTCTAATCCTGGCTCCACCGCTTGTTTGCTCTGTGACTTTGGGCAAGTCTCTTCACTTCTCTGGGCCTCAGTTACATCATCTATAAAATGGAAATTGAGACTGTGAGCCCCATGTGGGCCGGGGGCTGTGTCCAACCTGATTTGCTTGTGTCTACCCCCATTTGCTTGTGTTTACCCCAGCGCTTACTATTATTGTTATCTTAGGAGAGTTTCCATGGAATGGATGGGGTGGAAGCCAGATTGAGTGGGTCAAGGAGAAGAAGTGGAGGCAGCGGGTGTAAACAACTCACTCAAGGAGTTCAGAGAGAAAAGGTGGAAGGAAGATAGGGTGATAGAGGATGTTGTGGGGTCAAGAGAGGGAAGTTTTTTAGGATATAATATCTGAGTTCAGTATTTCTACCTCATGTCCCTTTTGCAATTCTCTAATTTTTGTAAATACTGAATTCTGTGAAAAGACAGATAATGTGAGCAGACATAATGATGGAATATCAATCAATCATATTTATTGAGTGCTTACTCTGTGCAGGTCACTGTACTAAGTGCTTGGAAGAGAACAACACAACAGTGTAACAGACACATTCGCTGCCTAAAATGAGCTTACAGTCTAGAGGGGGAAACGTACATTAATACAAATAAATGATGGATATCTACACTAGTGCTTTGGAGCCGAGCGACACAGAAGGCAGTGGCAAAAGAGGAATGAGGGCTTAGTCAGGGAAGGCCTCTTGGAGATGTGCCTTCAATATAGCTTTGAAGGTAGGGAGATGGAGATTAGTTGTTGGTTTGATATGAAAAGGTAGGGCATTCCAGGCTAGAGGTCGGCAGCGAGATAGACGGGATCCAGGTACAGTGAGTAGGTTGGCATTAGAGGAGTGATGTGTGTGAGTTGGGTTGTAGCAGGAGAGTAGGGAGGTGAGGTAGGAGGAGGTAAGGGTTTGAGTGGCTTAAAAGCCAATGGTAGGGAGCTTCTGTTTGATGCAGAGGTGGATGGGCAACCACTGGAGATTCTTGAGGAGTGGGGAAACGGGGACTGAACATTTGGGGTGAATAGGAACAGTGTGAAAACACTTTGTATTTTGCTTAATGAACTGTTTTGAGTAGAGTATTTTCAGGACTAATTTTCCAAAAGCTGGAATATGGGTATTCTGAGCAGAAATTTCAACCTCTATTGTAACAGAAGTTAAAAAAGAGGATGTTTAATTTGGAGTATGGCTGTTATTAAAAGGGCAGTACGGTATCTCTATAGTTAGTGCTGATCAGGACTTTTCTTAAGTGTACTGTATTGTGCTTCTTTGAGGCTTAGCAAGTTAATGGGTTGAGTATAATTCAGAAAGGGTCATAAAGAGAGCAGCACAGATGATTTAAATTGTAGATGAATAAGTGTTGGGAAGATAATCCAGCATTTATTTAGCCTAGAGAGGACAATCTAGTGGAAGATTCAATAAATCTTAAAGTAGCTGAAGGAATATTAAGGGGTTTGGATGAACAGCAGTCCTAGTTCTGTGAGGCCAGAATGAGAGTGAGTGGGCTTTAATTGCAGCAGGAAAACTGGCAGGGGCCACTGGAAGGATTTATTCAAAGCAACTGTTGAAAAGCTGTGCAACGTCCTTGGGTAATTTTCAAGAGTAGGATAGACAGCTGCAGTGTTTGTGGGATAGATTGTTTCTTGTGGGTAAGGAATGTGCCTATCAACTCTACCGCATTGTTCTCTCTCGAGCACCCAGAATGGTCGGTCACACAAAAGTGCTCAATAAGTACCATTGATTGATTGATTGGTTTGGTTATAGCCCTTCCTGGAAGAAGTTCTTTGAACTATTTTTAGAGTCCTGAGCCAGGAGAGGAGGTGGATTGCTATGGAAGAAAGCTGTGCCGAACAATAGCAGAAGTCAAGAGTTTTGCAGGAGGAAGACAGTGAATCGTCTTTAATGGTTCCTTGGTATTCATAATTTTGTCATTATTAAGTACTGGATCTGCAGGGGAATCTTTCTGGACTGTGAGCCCACTGTTGGGTAGGGACCGTCTCTATATGTTGCCAACTTGTACTCCCAAGCGCTTAGTACAGTCCTCTGCACACAGTAAGTGCTCAATAAATATGATTGATTGATTGATTGATCTTTGAGGTGTCCCACTCTTCCCCTTCCTGCATGGCTTTTATGTGCCTAATAAATGTTTGCAAAGGTTGCAAAGGTTTGCCAGTGGTGTCTTCCACAAGTAGCATGGGAGTTTTGCAGGGTGAAAAACAGCATTTACTGTCAACTGGGTCTGACATTTTTAGTGGTGGCATAGATTTCTAGGAAAAAAATTTAGATAAATTGTAATTTCAGAGAATCACCTCTGAAGGTCTTTCAAGCTACCCGTAGGTGGAGAAGGTAGTTTTTATTAGATCTGCTGTGATGCGGTGTGTAATCTCACAGACTGCCCCCAGGTTAAAATCATTAAAATTGTAACAGATTTATTTTATGCTGGCAAACCCTTTTGAAACATTTATACAGATACACACATCAGCAGTAGTACCATTCCATGAAGGAATGAAAGACCTCATGATATCATGCTATTCTTTCACTTTGTAAAAGCAATTCAGGAATTTCTGAGTATTTGCACCTTTCCAACCAGGCAACAAAAGGTCAGATTGTCTGATTGTCTAGTCTCTCAAAAGAAGATATCAGTATTGTCATGCATCAGTGCACTTAATCTGGCAAAAATTACTGCTAAAACTTCCCATTTCCCATAACTCTTCCTTTAAAAATTGAGGCTTTAGGCCCGTCTTGAAACTATGCCCCTTGATTCTCAGGAATAATGATCATTTGGTGAACAGAAATACCATGTCATACTCTGATTTGACAGTCAACTCTGGGGGAATCCAGAAAGAATAGGAGAATGTGTTGAAAAGCAAAGCAGAATTATGAAATATTTTGTACTCAAGGGCAAGATAGGTCACGGGTCCAGAGGGAGATTGGGATGTCCACAGTGAGACCAGAGGAAGATACGGTATGAAATAAATGAAGGCTGTGATATTGGTGGTCTCGGGAAGCAGGGACTGGAGGAAGATGGGGTGAAGAGGGGCGAGGCAGGCAGAGAAAATGGGGGGCACATATGGGCTAAGGAGGCACGAAGTAAAGACATTTGGAAGAAAAGGATACCTTAGGATCTGGGGCCCAAAGGGCAACATGATTGGAGAAATAATAATAACTAGAGGAACACAAGGAATTTGGGAAATGGAGCAAAGCAGATGAGACATAATTTGGGGTAGGGAGAAGCAGGGGCCAGGAGGAATGGAGGAAATGGGAACAAAGGAGACTGGAGCCAGAAGGAGAGACTACCAGGGAGAAGACAAAATCTCAAAGGACAAATGAGGCATAATGGTACCATTTGCAATTCCAGCAACTGTTTCTAGATACAGGTGTGTCCTGCCTGGGACATTTATTTTTGGTTTAACTATCCCTTTTCTGCCCTTCATGTCCACTGCTGCCATCCTGGTTTCTTTCTTGGGACAGGAATCCTATGAAGGCACTGGCAAACTTGTTTCTTAAGCCATTTTGAAATGGCGCAAAGAAATGACAAGGGTAGTGTTAACAGGGGTCAGCGTAACCTGGACAATCTTGGTCACAGTGTTTGCCCTCTGCTCCCCAGAAAACTGTAGCAACGTCCCCTTTGGGCAGTGAGCCGAGGGGTTGGAGGGATTCCTGTTTGGGGATGGTGGAAAAGAATTGAACATGTCAAATTTAAAGAGTTCAAGGAAGAAGATTGAGCCAAATGATTTGCTCCTCACAGATAGCTCAAATGGGTAATTCAGACTCCAGAGTAGTTTTTTTAGGCCTAATGTCGACTAGCTTCAGTACCGTGGAACAAATTGATGAGTTTTAACTCACCTAAGTGAATTATTTTTGGCTAGATAGAAATGATCAGAGTCTCAATCCATGTTTCTTGGTTGAGTGAGGTTTGAAGTTCTTATAATGGAAACTTTTTTCCAAAAAAATATATTTGTAATGTAATAGAGCAGTTCTTTATGTGCTGTATAGTGGGCAGTGCATTTTATGGGAATTTAATTTACTAGTGGCCATTCCCCAAGTTTTTTTCTTTTAATATGCATGATTGCAGCCCTTTTGAGATTCAGGTTTTATCACTGGAAGTCTCCTTGAATGTGATTTAGAATAGCTATTTTGCCAATACAAGTCAATTTTGCCATTTTCGTCCAAGAATAATAAGAGCAACTGGCTTGGTGATCGGCACTTTCCGGGCCTGGTTGAGATGAGTGTCAGGCAGGATGGGACCACCTTACTCTTCTTGCATTTATCTTAGCTTGGATAAATCCAGAGCATTTTTGTTGTCTGATAATAGTAATATCTCTCCTGCTAGACTGAAAGCTCATTGTGAGCAGGGGACATGTCTACCAACTCAGTTGTACTGTACTCTCCCAAGCACTTAGTATGAGTGCTTGATTGATTAATAATGTTACTAAGTGCTTACCTTATACCAAGCACAAAATATTAAGCACTAGCATAGTTAGAAGTTGAGCAGATATAGCCCCTCTCCCAAATGTGGCTCACAGCCTTAGGAGAAGGGAAAAACAGCTATTTTGTCCCTATCTTACAAATGAGTGGGAAGCAGCATGAACTAGTGGCAAGAACACAGATCTGGAAGTCAGAGGCCCTGGGTTCTAATCCCAGCTCTGCCTCTCGCCTCCTGGTTGACTTTGGGCAAGTCACTTATCTTCTCTGTGCCTCAGTTACCTCAATAGGGTTAAACTGTTTGTTCTCCCTCCTTCTTAGACCTTGAGACCCATGTGGGAAAGGATTATGTCTGATCTGCTTGTATTTTATCAACTCCATTTAGCACTTAACATGTACTCCAATTTTTAGATGGGGAGAGTGATCTGCCCAAGGCACCCAGTTATTTAGAACAGTGTGTGGGAGAATCATCAAAAATTCTGATAAAGAGAAGCCCACCAGACTTGCTGAGGAGGAAAATAGATGGTGTTGAGATGGAGCTTGATCTATAAAATATCAGTTTGACATCTAGAACAGTTACCAAGGCTTGGCTAACAGATACTATGTGTGAGGAAATATAGGACAGGCTCAGAATGGAAGAAAGGTATTGCAAAACAAAAGTTGGGACTGAAACAAAGGAGTGAAAAGGAAATGAACAAAAGCAGACCAGACAAATAACCACAAAAGAGAAAGCAAGCAAAACAAAAGGGGAAGGTAAAAGCCATTTTAAAAGTGCCTGAAAGAGGAAGGGAAACAAAAGGTTTTTGTTTGTTTTTCTCTCCTTCAAATGAAAATAAAAACCTAATGTGACATCACTAAAGGAAAAAGGAGAGCCTAAGTATTTGTCTTTTTAGTCTCCATGAGAAAAGTCGCCCAGTGCCTTTAGGAACTGTTTGCTGTTTTTGTACATATATTCTGTTCAGGATACAAGCATTTGGATTGTTCATGCAGATCAAGAAACTTTCCTGAAACTTTTTAGAATGCAAATGACATCAGAGTATCTTAAAGTGGGAGGTAATTAAGTATACCTCTTGAAAATAAGGTAAGGGTAAGCCTTTTGTATGTTCCAGGGTTGTCTTGTGTTGGATTACTGCTTATTTGATTTTTATGAGGAGCATGGCCACATTGATCAATTGATGGTACTTACTGAGGACTTACTATATATAGGGCTCTGTTTTAACACTTGAGAGAGTGCAATAACAACAGAGTTAGTAAACATGTTCCCTGTCCACAAGGAGCTTAAAATCTGTGGGGTCACACAGACATTAAAATAAATTATGGATATGTACATAAGTGCTGTGGGGCTGAGAGTGTTTGGAGGGGAGGATATAAATTGCCTACAGGGTATAGATCCAAGTGCATGTGCTGTAGAAGGGAGAGAGAGTAGGGGAAATGAGATCTATAACCTTTTTTGGATTTGACACTTTTCCACTAGTTTTTATAAACCTGAACACTGAACGTCACTGGGTGATAAGAAGCAGATACTGCTTAATCCTTGTTACTTTCTGTATTTTTGCCGTAGTCCTAAGGTGATTTTCTCACGAAGGATTTAGTTTCAAAAATGTAATAAATAATGAAGCAGTGTATTCATAAATATTTAAGAATGGCTGAACCACGTATCTTCCAAGTAACAAAAATAGCAATAACAGGAATAGTTGGGAGAGAAGTGAGTTTGGAAAAGGGTCATTAGATTCTTCCAAATTTAAATTTTTTGAAGCTATTTAACTTGCTGGGCCACAGGAACCTTTGGAAAGGGCTGAATTCTTAACCTTCTTTATTTGGCTCAGTGAAAAAAAAATGAATAGAGTTATCCTGGGATACTGAATTTCACTCAATCGAATGTTTTGTTGGTTTTTTTTTAAGTGGAAAACAAGTTTTATCAGAATAGCATACCCCTGATTCTTTGCTTTCTTTTATTCTTGATTTATGCAGGTTTTTATATTTTTCAAGGTAGCACTCTTACAGTACATTGTAATTTTACTACTTAGTTTATCAGAAAAAGGAAATAAGGTTTCTAGGTGTTTTAAGCTTGCTAGATGAAAATCCTTAGATAAAGGATTCTTAGTTCTTTTGTTAGCCCGTTGATGTCATCTCTTTTCTAAAGAAAGCCCGAAAGCCCGTAACCTGTATGCAGAGTAATAGAAACCCACAGGAAGCAGAGGTAGTAGAGAAGAACAAAATGAAGGTAATTGGATCCAGTGAACGTACATTCAAAGGAACTGTTGAAAACCACCAGTGCTTCATCATTAATAGCAGTTACTGAGGCACTTGGGGAACATACAACAGAAGTAAAAGGAGTGGTCCCTGCCCTCAAGGATCTTATAATCTCACAATAAACGGGGAAATAGGCACAGATGATGAAATCATAATTCGTAGAACATAAGCTCCTTGTGGGCAGATGACATGTCTTTTGAACCCATCCTTACCAATTGCTTATTATAGTGCCTTGCATTCATTAATCAGTCAATCAGTGGTATTTATAGAAAGCTTACTGGGTGCCGAGCACTGCGCTAGGCACTTGGAGGAGTGCAGTACAGTAGAGTTGATACATTTTCCCTGCTCACAAGGGGCTCACAGTCTAGAAGGGGAGACAGACATTAAAATAAATTACAGATAAGGGAATGGGAGAGTATAGGGATAATACTGTTGCCACTCCTACCATGGGGCAGGGATTGAAATAGAGAATAATAATAATAATAGTAATAATATTCATAATTGTGGTATTTGTTAAGCACTTACTATGTACTAAATGCTGGGGTAGATACCAGATAATCAGGTCCTAGGTGGGGCTCACAGTCTATGTAGGAGGGAAAATAGGTATTGATTCCCCATTTTGCAGAGAAGGGAACTGAGGCACAGAGGAGTTAAGTGACTAGCCCAAGGTCATACCGCAGATACGTGGTGGAGATGGAATTTAGAACCGAGGTCCTCTGATGCCCAGGCCTGTGCCCTTTCCACTAGGCCACGCTGCTTCTAAAGAAGAGGCACTTCAATAGGGATGATTGTGCCCTTCCCCTTCCAGGAGTAGACATGCTAAGTGAGCAACCCTCAGGGAGGCAGAGTTTACCTGAGGCATGGAGCTGGCTGTAGGAAAGGGCCTGTTGCCAATGCAGAGAAGCAAGCAAACTAATCCCTCTCACCTTTAAAAAATGCTTCTCCCCTTCTTCTCCCCTCTCTTACTGTCATGATGATGATGATGGCATTTATTAAGCGCTTACTATGTGCAAAGCACTGTTCTAAGCACTGGGGAGGTCACAAGGTGATCAGGTTGTCCCACATGGGGCTCACAGTCTTCATCCCCATTTTACAGAGGAGGCAACTGAGGCACAGAGAAGTTAAGTGACTTGCCCAAAGTCACACAGCTGACAATTGGCGGAGCCGGGATTTGAACCCATGACCTCTGACTCCAGAGCCCATGCTCTTTCCATTGAGCCACGCTGTCATCTTCAGCATCTCTTCTAGCTGCTTCCCCTCTGCCTTCAAATGTACCCAGATCTCCTTATACCGAAAACCGAATCACCTTTTGACCTACCACATCCTCCAGCTATTTACCCCCACCTCACTTCTGTCCTGTACAAACTACTTGAAAGGGCTTGAGGAGCCTTGAAGCCCAGAGGCAGCCTTTGCAGGTTTGAGTGGTGATGACCTTCTGAAGCTCAGTGCCATTGAGGCCTGAATCAATCCCCGTCTCCTCACTGGTCCAAGATACAGGCTAAAAGCCATCAGATGGCTGTGGCCCAAGCCCCTTCCACCTCTTTCTCCCAACGTTACAGATTGTGGATAAGTATAGTAAGCCCTTGAACTTATGGCACAGTAGATTGCTGAAAACTGGATTGTAATTAGTAGTAAAAATCATAATCACCCAGGTGATGCTGGGTGTTTTCTCTGTGAAATCTCTTTAGATCCAGGTCAGTGGAGGCAGAAGGAGAAGTGGGCGAAGCCTAGAAAAGTGGTGAGGAGCTTTTTATGGAGGGATGTGAAGTGAGAGGTAGAGGGGTGGGAAGCAATCAATCAATCAATCAATCGTATTTATTGAGCGCTTACTATGTGCAGAGCACTGTACTAAGCGCTTGGGAAGTACAAATTGGCATCACATAGAGACAGTCCCGACCCAACAGTGGGCTCACAGTCTAAAAGGGGGAGACAGAGAACAGAACCAAACATACCAACAAAATAAAATAAGTAGGATAGAAATGTACAAGTAAAATAAATAAATGAATAAATAAATAAATAGAGTAATAAATATGTACAACCATATATACATATATACAGGTGCTGTGGGGAAGGGAAGGAGGTAAGACGGGGGGATGGAGGGGGGACGAGGGGGAGAGGAAAGAAGGGGCTCAGTCTGGGAAGGCCTCCTGGAGGAGGTGAGCTCTCAGCAGGGCCTTGAAGGGAGGAAGAGAGCTAGCTTGGCGGATGGGCAGAGGGAGGGCATTCCAGGCCCGGGGGATGACGTGGGCCGGGGGTCGATGGCGGGACAGGCGAGAGCGAGGTACAGTGAGGAGATTAGTGGTGGAGGAGCGGAGGGTGCGGGCTGGGCAGTAGAAGGAGAGAAGGGAGGTGAGGTAGGAGGGGGCGAGGTGATGGAGAGCCTTGAAGCCCAGGGTGAGGAGTTTCTGCCTGATGCGCAGATTGATTGGTAGCCACTGGAGGTTTTTGAGGAGGGGAGTAATATGTCCAGAGCGTTTCTGGACAAAGACAATCCGGGCAGCAGCATGAAGTATGGATTGAAGTGGAGAGAGACACGAGGATGGGAGATCAGAGAGAAGGCTAGTGCAGTAGTCCAGACGGGATAGGATGAGAGCTTGAATTAGCAGGGTAGCGGTTTGGATGGAGAGGAAAGGGCGGATCTTGGCAATGTTGCGGAGCTGAGACCGGCAGGTTTTGGTGACGGCTTGGATGTGAGGGGTGAATGAGAGAGCGGAGTCGAGGATGACACCAAGGTTGCGGGCTTGTGAGATGGGAAGGATGGTAGTGCCGTCAACAGAGATGGGAAAGTCAGGGAGAGGACAAGGTTTGGGAGGGAAGACAAGGAGTTCAGTCTTCGACATGTTGAGCTTTAGGTGGCGGGCGGACATCCAAATGGAGATGTCCTGAAGGCAGGAGGAGATGCGAGCCTGGAGGGAGGGGGAGAGAGCAGGGACAGAGATGTAGATCTGGGTGTCATCAGCGTAGAGGTGGAGGGGTGGGAGGTGAGAGATGAAGCGATATCGAGTGCTCATTCAAGCTCTCATCCTATCCCGTCTGGACTACTGCATCAGCCTTCTCTCTGATCTCCCATCCTCGTGTCTCTCTCCACTTCAATCCATACTTCATGCTGCTGCCCGGATTATCTTTGTCCAGAAACGCTCTGGGCATATTACTCCCCTCCTCAAAAATCTCCAATGGCTGCCAATCAATCTGCGCATCAGGCAGAAACTCCTCACCCTGGGCTTCAAGGCTGTCCATCACCTCGCCCCCTCCTACCTCACCTCCCTTCTCTCCTTCTACATCCCTGCCCGCACCCTCCGCTCCTCCGCCGCTAATCTCCTCACCGTACCTCGTTCTCTCCTGTCCCGCCATCGACCCCTGGCCCACGTCATCCCCCGGGCCTGGAATGCCCTCCCTCTGCCCATCCTCCAAGCTAGCTCTCTTCCTCCCTTCAAGGCCCTACTGAGAGCTCACCTCCTCCAGGAGGCCTTCCCAGACTGAGCCCCTTTCTTCCTCTCCCCCTTGTCCCCCTCTCCTCCCCCCATTTTACCTCCTTCCCTTCCCCACAGCACCTGTATATATGTATATATGTTTGTACATATTTATTACTCTATTTTACTTGTACATATCTATTCTATTTATTTTATTTTGTTAGTATGTTTGGTTTTGTTCTCTGTCTCCCCCTTTTAGACTGTGAGCCCACTGTTGGGTAGGGACTGTCTCTATATGTTGCCAATTTGTACTTCCCAAGCGCTTAGTACAGTGCTCTGCATATAGTAAGCGCTCAATAAATACGATTGATGATGAGGGGGGAATGAACATCAGCGGAAGCTTGCTGTGGGGTGACCCTGTAGCATTGTTGCCTGCTGTAGCTAGTCAAGGTCTGGAGTTTCTTCCAGGGGACAGTTGAGTGGAGACAGTGGAGGTTCTGCTGGGGGACAGTTGAGTGACCGTTGACCGGGCTGGGGTGGAATGTAGAGCAATCTGCAGGCTCACATGGGGGCTGGAAGGGTCCCTGAGTTCCCCCTGCTGCAGCAGCTGCTTGCTGTAGTCGCCACACATCTCTCCCTGGTTTCTTTCTTGGGCTGGAGCCATCTCCCTAGAAAAGTCCACTGTGGCTCCCGTTCTCCCTCCAGTCCCCTCCTCTGCTTTCTCCACCACCACCGCTGGCCCTCTGCACCCACCAAGTTGGCTAGACCATAAGACTATGTAGGCAGGGACCGGGTCTACCAACTCTATTATATTGTACTCTCCCAAGCCTTTACTACTTTGCTCTGCACGTGGTAAGCACCCATTAAATACCACTGATTGATTGATCAAGTCAAGGGCAGACTGTGGAAGGAGAGGGGCTGTATGCACCCCTACTGCTGCATGGCCCCCCAACAGGGGTTGCTACTGTCCCTGCCAGTGGCGGGGTGTTGGAGGGGAAAGGGAGAGGAAGCAGGGGATTGTATGGCATTCCTTTCCTGCAGAGACTGTTGCTGCTGCTCCTGCCTCCGCTACTGGTTTCCCCCTAGGACCTCCAGATTGGTAGCATTGAGAACCAAGCACTCTGTAAACATGGAGGGGAGAAATCCTGGGCACACTTCATTTTTAACCCAGCATCGGAATTGGATTAAAGAATGCTGGAACCCAGGCAGAAAGGATTTTAGCTTTGCACACTCCATTTTTCATTTGTGTGTGTTTATGTAGAGGGAGAGAGAGCGAGTTAATTCAGGCTGGCAAAATTTTGGTAATTATTTACAAGCAATAATACTTAGACTGTGAACTTTTTGTGGGGAAGGGACAGTGTCCAACCTGATAAACTGGTATCTACCCGAGTGCTTAGAACATTGCTTGACACGTAGTAAGCACTTAACAAATACCACTAAAAAAAAATACGAAAAGCAGAAACACTGTTCATGCCTTAGCAGTTGCTCTTGGCTTGTCCATGCATGAGTCAAAAGGCCGTTTAAAATGTATGTGTGTCCACATCATTGTCCATTTTTCAGTTTTAATATGCTCTAACATGTGCTGCTGAATATAATTTGTCTTTTTATGGTGTCCATTATAAATCTTAGACAAGAGAAGTCAACAAGAAAAACTAAATTTACTTTAGAAAAGCAAACTGTAGGCAAATTGTAGTAAAAAGGACTCAAAGCCTAAAAGGCAAGTAGACCCAAGAAAGCTGGCCTTTCTTCTTAAAAAATAGTAATGCAGCTACAGACACAAAACATGCCAGTATTAATAGCAAAATTGTGTGGGATCAGAATTAAAGCCACGAAGATTGGAGAGGAGTTACAGCTAGTATGAAATATAGAAGGGAACAAAAAACACCCTTCAATTATATTTGACAGAAAAGGAGGATCAGAGAAAATATCAAGGGTGTCCCTGTCTTGACCTTTCACTCCCTCCAGGATGTTGGGGAAGGAAAGCTGGTAACAGATGACTGTGAAAATGCAGAGGTGTTCTGTTGTTCCACTTGTGTTGGAAGGGTGAAGAACCAGACTAGAGTAGGGGAAAAAAACTTAAAGGAATTTTGTATATTCAATTTAGCAGATTCTGTAGTCTTTCATTTCACAGGAAATGAGGGATGCAAATGCTAAAACAGTAACCCAGTATTGGTCATTAGTCCTATCTGATTGTGTAGTATCTAGCCCAGCACTTAATGCAGTGCTTGGAACATAAGTGCTTAACAAATACTAAAATTATTATTATTATTATTACTACTACTACTATTACTGTTATTGAGAACTCATGGAAGAGAGAAGTCCCTGAAAAATGAAGAAGGAAAAACATTGTGTTTATTGTAAGAGGAGATCTATTTTATTCAGGTCAGTGAGCTTAACATTGGTTGTTGAATTATGTGTTCTGGTTTTTCCAGGTATCAATTTGCAAAGATCTGGAGGAAAAGTGAACACCGTGGCTTTGGGAAGAGCAGATTGTACCCAAGTTAAATTGCTTTCTGTGGTAGATTCACGGGGAGAGCAGTAAAGGTCATTTGTGCATTATTGTATCTTTATTGAAGAAGGAATTGTGAGTAGACTCATCAGCTGTGCTGTGCAGGAGACCTTCACTTGGGGGCGGTTCAAATACATTGGACTAGGGAAATAAAATTGAAAGGAATCTTGAAAAGTGTTTAAAATGGTCCCACCAAAAATTTGAATTTTGTCGTATTACAATTTTAAGTGCTTTCTATCAATCATCATATTAATCCTGGGCATAAAAGTTAATCAGAATAGACCAGACTTGTCCCAAATTGGGCTCACGGTTAAGAGGGAGAGCAGATATTTTATCCACATTTTAAAGATAAGGAAACAAGTACACAGAAGTAAATGACTTGTCCAAGATCACACAGCAGGTCAGTGGCAGAGCTGTGATTTGAATCTAGTTCCCAACTGTCAATTCTATACTTTTTCCTTTTTGCTGAATTTCTAAAACATCCAAATAAAATGAGAATGGTAAAACTGGGCTAGACACAAGAATGATTGGTTGGTTTATAGGCAGTGACCAGCTTGAATCACCAGCTTTTGGGTAGTACTGAAGAGTTCCTCATTTTGTCATAATATTGAAGTTTTAATTTTGTTTCTTTTTTCAAGTGCCCAGACAAAAATGAGCTTTAAAAGCTCATAATAAGTGTAGTGAATCTCCTTGTTTGAAATACATTTTAAAAATAGTTTTTTTTATCAGTTCATTCCTTCGGTGTTTCGGATAAAATGCTGTTAAGGAGTGATCTGTGGACAGTGTGCATCCGTGGTAATAGTCTTACTAGTATGACTATTTATAGTCTTAGTAGTATGACTATTTATTAAGGGCCTAAAGTGTGCAAAGTGCTGAACTAAGCACTGTGAAAAAGAACATGGATGAAGTATAGACATAGGTCCTGGTCCCCAAGGGGTTTCCAGACTAAGAATAAGCTGGGGGAAGGGGTGGATGACAGACACAGAAGGAGAGGTGAAGACAAAAACCGTGGCACAGGTACAGTGATAAATATGGCAAGCACAGCAGGGCATTGTGGTTCGAGGAGCTGGGATTCACGCTCCCCATGGTTCAGTTCAACTGTCACAAAAGTAACGGTTGCACGCCCCAGCCGCAGCCTTCCCAGCATTCTAAAAGTTGAGAAGCCCTCACACTGCTGCTATTTCAGTCCTTTCCAGATCACCGCAGCACCCAATGGTGGTGTCAGGAGAGGTGGTTGTAAGTATATGTTACACAGCATGTGACATAGTGACATTGTATATCTGTAACATTTACTTATATTAATGTCTTTCTCCCCCTCTAGGCTGCAAGCTTGATGTGGGCAGGGAATGTGTCTGTTATATTGTACTCTGCCAAGCGCTTAGAGCTTAGTACAGTGCTCTGCACACAGTAAGCCCTCAGTAAATACAGTCGACAGACTGACAGATGGGGTGGAAAATTTTTGCCCGCCTCTTGGGAGCTGGGTACCTATATTGGTTTGAAGTGGGTGTTTCTGGTGAGTCAGAAGCTTTGGTAGTAACCACCTCCCAGCTTTTGATAGGTGCCAGTTGATTGGATTTCCAGCTGATGGTCTGGTTTGCATCTGGCCTGTTCTCTGTTTGATACAGATATGTTCATTTTCAAATTAGCAGTGCTGAGTGTCCCCAGCTGCCGCGGCTCCTACCACCGGGTTCTGTGGCTCAGACGTGGTGGCGGAGCTTGAACGGACCTGGGAGGGGAACGTAAAACTGTAGAGCTAATTGGGATTTGAGGGCTCTCCTTGGAGAAATTCTTTAGCCAGTCAATCATATTTATTGAGCTCTTACTGTATGCAGAGCACTGTACTAAGCACTAGGTAGAATATAATATGACAATATAACAGACACCTTCCCTGCCCACAATGCGCTTATAGTCTAGAGAGTACAAAATGAATGGATTCCACAAAATGGCAGCTATGAAAATTGTTACGTTGGTTGCCTGGTGCAATGCATGTGATGCTTCATAATAATAATTGTGGTATTTGGTAAGCGCTTACTATGTGCCAACCACTGTACTGAGTGCTGGGGTAGATACAAGATAATCAGGCTAGACTCAGTTCCTGTCTCACATGGGGCTTACAGTTTTAAGTATTGTCATCATCATCATCAGTGGTATTCATTGAGTGCTTACTCTGTAGCAGATAGAGCATGGGCCTGGGAGTTAGAAGGTCAAGAGTTCTAATCCTAGCTCCACCACTTGTCTGCTGTGTGGTCTTGGGCAAGTCACTTCACTTCTCTGGGCCTCAGTTACCCCATCTGTAAAATGAGGATCAAGACTGTGAGTCTCAAGAGGGACAGGCACTGTGTCCAAACCGATTGGCTTGTATCCACCCCTGCGTTTAGCAGTGCTTGGCACATAGTAAGCGCTTAACATGTATCGCAATTATTTTTATTGGGAGAGTACAATACAACAGAGTTGGTAGACACTTTCTCTGCAATCAGTCTATCAATCATATTTATTGAGTGCTTACTTTGGGTGGAGTACTGTACTAAACACTTGAGAGAGCTACATATAACTACGTAACAGAGTTGGTAGCCACTTTCCTCCCCACAACAGTCAGTGGTGTTACCTTGGGCAAGTCACTTAAGCTTCTCTGCACTCAGTTACCTCCTTCGTTAAATAGGGATTAGCTCTTCCTCTCTCCAGTTTAGACTGTGAGCCTCATGTGGGACAGGGACTGTGTCCAACCTGATTATCTTGTATCTACCCCAACACTTAATACCATTCCTGGCACATAGTAAGCGCTTAAGAAGTACCATTTTTTTAAAAAAATCCCACAAGTATTTAATGCCCATTTTACAGATGAGAAAATGGAAGCACAGAGAAGTTAAGTGGCTTGCCCAAGGTCACGCTGCAGGCAAGTGGCAGAACCAGTAGAACTCAGCCCTTAGGACTCCCAAGCTAGTGCTCTTTCCTCTAGGTCCTGTGCTTCTTGTGCGTCTCTTTGGTGTTTTTGAGGGCCATCAGTGGCTATTCCAGTCTGCAGTTGATTGCATTTCTCCTGTGAACACTTGTCACCGCACTGATTCTTATTACTGGTCATGGTAGTAGAGAACATTAGACAAATCAAATGCTTTCCTCCTAGGAAAAAACGAAGACTTTAAAAACTTATAGACACGTGACAATAGCTTCTTTAGAATTAGATTTATTTTTACTTGTAACTAATTAGTTTCCCCTGTGAAGTAAGAAGCTGAAGTAAGCCCAAGGAGGCTTAACTCTAAGCAGTTCCTGAATGTACTGGTGACACACACTACTGGTTGCCAATCCATTCTCTGTAAGATGCCTCCCTGAGTAAAGTGGCCATATGTTTTGGTGCTTAAAATGGGTTCTGTGTCATCTACGCACTTTAATCTGTTACCTTCAGACACTGATATTTGCCCCAACACCGCAGTTCTTATGTATATATCTTTAAATTATACATTATAAATTACTTATTCATGTTCATTGTGTCTCTCCCTCTCAACTGTAAGCTTGTTATGGTCAGGGAACGTGTCTGCTAATTCTGTTGTGTTGTAGTCTCCCAAGGGCTTACCACAGTGCTCAATAAATATAACTGTCTGGTTAGGGTTGAGTCTCTTATCCATGCTGAGCCAATAAAAGGGAAGAAAGAAAGTCAGGAAAAGGAGACAGAATTAGGACACACAAAAAAAGCCAAAGCAATACAGAGAACGAGAGAACCACCTCAGACCCTGAATGGGAAAGAACACTAAAAAGAAAGAGACAGGTGTGGCAAACAGAAAAATCCTCCAAATATTCTACATTTTGTTTGCTCTTGGAAAGTGAGTAGTAACAGCAGAAGGAAAGTTTAGTGGAGAGACATCTAGTGTTGCGTACGCTTTTCCACTGCTGCCGCCACCACCGCCATATTTGCTGTACGACTGTTGTCTTGTGTGGCTTGAGCTTTGTGGAGCTGCTTCATCTAGGTTTCACTCTCCATTTTCAGAATTGTTTGCAGTTCAGTGCTTTTGTCTTCTTGGTGGCTAAGTAGTAAATATTATTAGTAGTAATAATGATGGTATTTGGTAAGTGCTTACTATGTGCCAGGCAATGTACTAAGTTTTGCGATGATACAGGTAAATAGGATTGGACACAGTCCGTGTCCCATATGGGGCTCACAGTCTGAATCCCCATTTTGCAGATGAGGTAACTGAGACCCAGAGAAGTGAAGTGACTTGCCCAAGGTCACACAGCAGACAAGTGGTGGAACAGGATCAGAAACCAGGTCCTTCTGACTCCTTGGCCTGTGTCCTGTCCACTAAGCCATGGTACCCTAGTGGAACCATCTTGTGCAGTTTGAGTATATGGGCATGTACATATTTGTTGTGTTCAAAGGAGGTACCAGTGAAATTCAACTCTGAGTGAGCGTTTGACTGAAAAGGCCAAATCAGGATGCACATTCCTGGCCACAAAATGTGCCTCTTGTTAAGCTGTGTTTCTCTTTTTCCACCTTTTTAGTTCCAGATGACGCTTTTGCACAAAAAGAGCCCCATCTTTCATGATTGTAACTTGCCAGGGGGTGGTCTATAGAAATAATAATAATGATGGCATTTATTAAGGACTTACTATGTGCAAAGCACTGTTCTAAGCGCTGAGGAGGTTACAAGGTGATAACATTGTCCCGGGGGGCCTCACAGTCTTAATTCCCATTTTACAGATGAGGACACTGAGGCACAGAGAAGTTAAGTGACTTACCCAAAGTCACTCAGCTGACAATTGGCAGAGCCGGGATTTGAACCCATGACTTCCAACTCCAAAGCCCTTGCTCTTTCCACTGAGCCACTGTGCTTCTCTGTACTCAACAAGAGACAGGACAGAGTAAGACAAAGCCTCAGATAAATGCTGCATCTATCTGAGGCTTTGTTTTACTCTGTCCTGATAATGTTTTCCCTGTCCTCATTGCTTTTGGCTTTCCAATTTCAGCTCTTCAGTTGCTTAGGTATCGTGGTGTTGTTCATTTGGGTGGCCCGTGGCATAGCTGTGTGAAAGTGGGCATGGCTTCAAAGCTAGGAGACAAACTTGGTTCTAGAGCTTTATTGTTAATGATTATCTGGCCCATAGATGAGGCTGGCCCATAAGCAACTGGTGGAACAGCTCAAGGGCCTAGATGTGGTGCTTGTGTGGAGTTCAGGTCTCAAGCTGCAGAAAAGGTTCGACCACAGTAGATCTTAATAGCCTTTCCATTTGTTCTGCACTCTGATACTATGCTGCTGCCACACCCCAGTTGTCTTCCTCATATAACACTGCATCATTGGACAGTATGCTGCCTAAGTCAAAGAATTATGTGACTGCATTTAGCTCAGTGTTGCCCGGAAGAATTTTGGGTTGTGCGAATGGTTTCCCTGTTGCAGATGGTACATTACTTTGCTTTTCTTTAAACTCACCTTCAGCCCGTGACATTTGGCTTAATAAATGCTATCATTATTATTATTGTTAATATCCCAAGGGCTGAGTACAATGTTCTGCAACTAGTCAGTGCCCAGTAGAAGCGATTGACTGACTCTGGTGGACATTGGGCAAGTCACTTCACTTCTCTGGGCCTCAGTGACCTCATCTGTAAAATGGGGATTGACTGAGCCCCCTGTGGGACAACCTGATCACCTAGTAACCTCCCCAGTGCTTAGAACAGTGCTTTGCACATCATAGTGCTTAATAAATGCCATTATTATTATTATTATTATTATTATTATTATTATTATTATTGGCAGATTCAGTGAAATGGTTTTCATTGGGTGTGGACCTCTAGGGTTGCAGTCTTCTGCATATGGTCATTTTATGATTGACTCTTTCTAGGAATCTAGTTGATGCCCAAAGTCTGAGTTGAAAGTTTCCCACAAGTATGGAAGCAGTGGTGTACCACTGGCATCCAGGTCTCTTGTTGCATCTTTGGCATGACTGCACAGCATAAGTTGAATGTCTAATTTTTTGTTTTGTTTTCTGTCTCCCCCTTCTAGACTGTGAGCCCGTTGTTGGGTAGGGATTATCTCTATCTGCTGCCGAAATGTACTTTCCAAGTGCTTAGTACAGCGCTCTGCACACAGTGAGCACTCAATAAATATGATTGAATGAACGAATGCATCCATGTTCTACTCCATTGGCAATGGAGAGTGGATCAGACAGGGTGCCCTTGGCTCCGACCCAGCCAATCAGGACTTTGTGAAATAGTCTCAGACTCTTGTGGAACTTTTTTAGGGTAGCCAAATTTGCTTAGTAATTTTCAGAGCAGGATGTATCAATGGAATCGGGTGTTTTGGTGAGGTCTGTGGAAACTTTGTAGAGGAGTTGGTGCTGTTGCCCACACTTTTCCTGTATTTGATGTTTGTCAAAAAGCATAGAATAATAGCTGTCTTATGTGTTAAGCATTTACTATGTGCCAATCACTGTTCTAAGCGCTGGGGTAGATACATGGTAATCAGGTTGGGCACAGTCGTAGAGAAGCAGAATGGCATAGTGGATAGAGCATGGGCCTGGGTCATGTCATGGGTTCTAATTCTGGCTTTGCCACTAGTCTACTGTGTAATCTTGGGCAAGTCACTTCACTGTGCTTAGGCGCGCACAGTAGCATTAGTAGATATGATCCCTGTTCTCAAGGAACTTAGGGTTTAATGAGGCACTACAATCTAGCTGTTCTTAGAGGCAGATGACTATTCATTGCCCTGATGCTCCATGACAGCTGCATTATTATCATGATTACTGTCATCTTCATTGCCGTTACTATTATCATACTTGTTAAGCACTTACTATCTGCCAAGAACTGTACTAAACACTGTGGTATTCATTCACTCAAATTTATTGAGCGCTTACTGAGTGCAGAGCACTGTACTAAGCACTAGGAAAGTACAATTCAGTAACAAAGAGAGACAGTCCTTGCCCCCCACAGGCTCACAATCTAGAAGGGGGGACAGACATCAAAACAAACAGGCATCAGTAGCATCAGATAAATAGATATAATTATACATTGATATGTACACATCCAAACAAGTAAACAGGCATTAAATAAATATAATTACAGATGATACATACATATATACACAAGTGCTGTGGGGCAGGGGGGTAGAGTAAAGGGAGTGAGTCGGGGCGATGACGATGGGAGGGGGAGCTGAGGAAAAGGAGGGCTTAGTCTAATTTGAGAAGGGAGGGCTTTCCAGACCAGAGGTAGGACATGGGCTGGGGTAGATACAATCAGGTTAGATACAATCCCTGCTCCACCTGGGACTTGCAGTCTGAATAGGATGGAGTAGGATTTAATCCCCATTTTTACAGATGAGGGAACTGAGGCACAGAGAAGTGAAGTGACTTGCCCCAGGTCACACAACAGATAAGTGGCAGAGGTAGGATTAGAACTCAGGTCCTATGACTCCTAGTTCCATGCTCTTTTCACCAGACTATACTTCTTCCCAAGTGCATGTATTTCCCCAAGTGCTTAGTTCAATACTCTGCACACAGTAAGCATTCCTTAAATACCACTGATGGATTGGTGACACAGTGGGCATTTTCTTAGTATAAATCTTTGTGGCTGTTTCCATGGCACCGCAGAGCTATTGCGCTAGGATTTGTAGTCCTGCTTTCTTGGTGGTGCCCCTGCTGTTAACCCTTCTCCACTTGCCTGCTGGGTGACTTGGGGCAAGTCACTTCACTTCTCTGCCTAGTTACCTCTTCTGTAAAATGGGGATAAAGACTATGAGACCGATGTGGGACAGGGACTGAGTCCAACCTGATTAGCTTGTTCCTTCCCCAGCGCTTAGAACAGTACCTGGTACATAATAAGCACTTAACAAGAACCATAAAAAACAAAAAAACTCTGAGTGCCAGTCATAGGGATGGCACCTTCGGTCCTGCTGCTGGTGGGAGCTGCATCTCAGTTCTGTGCTTGAAGGTGCAGAGAGAAGCCTCCTTGACTTCACCTGCTCAGGACCTGCTGTTCTTTGGCCCTGGACTGTTGTAGAATCAGTACCATGAAGCAATGAAATAGGGAGGGTACCACCCTGAAGAAGGAAGAAGCCCAGGGAATAATTCCCTCATGCTAGTGGTTTCCCATTACTGAATATTTCATTTACTTTTTCCAAGAAAATACTGAAGAGGCAGGGAGATTGTTCTGGAAACTTTATTTTACACTTATATTTAATATTAACTTTTCAAGTGTGTTTGGAAGAGAGATTAACTTTTTTTTTTTTTTTTAGTAAACTGGATTTCCCACTCTGCCTTTCCTGATAAAGGAGGGCATTGTTCCTTGAAAATGTGGCTGTTAGTGTAAATGGCTGGATTGTGGAGTAAATTTTCCCACGGACTTGGGGTTTCAAAATTCATCCCAGAACTTCTGGAAACATTTGTAATTCCTTTATTTGCTATATTTTGTAATGCTAAACATCATTAGCATCATTAGGTGCAGCATGGCCAAGAGGAAAAAGCACAGGCTTAGGAGGCAGAGGCCTGGATTCTGATTCCTGCTCCTCCATTTACCTGCTGTGTGATCTTGTGCAAGTCACTAAACTTCTATGGCCCTCAATTTCCTCATCTGTAAAATAGGGATTCAGTGCCTGTTGTCCCCCAAACTTAGACTATGTGGGGACAGGGACTATCAGACCTGAACAACTTTTATTTACCCAAGTGCTTGACACATAGCAAGTGCTCAACAAATACAATAATAACAGTAATACTAACCAATGCTCCCCAATCTCTGGCTCTGCTATCTCTCCTCCCTACACCCCCCGACCCCCAGCCCTGCTTAGCTCTGAACTCTGCCAGGTGATAACGTATTTTTGGTCTTTTCCCTTTTAATTCTAACTTTAGTGTCAACCATGGCAACCACCACCTTCCTCCTGCTGTTGCTTCCTATTTCCTGTCTACTAGCCCTCCTGTCCCAGCCAGGGCCACAGGGACAGAAACAAGGTGGATTGGAAGAGGGGTAGTGTTCCTCTCCAAAGGTGTGCCACCTCCCCATCCTGTCCCAGTCCTTCATTGTCTCCATCCCTGCGGCCCTCTGGGGCAGGGTAGTGCTACTGCAAGACAGGGGATGGGACATGGAGGAGCAAGGGAGGAGAACAAGAAGTGTCATGGCTGCCAGCAAGATTAGAATTAAAAATAAAAAGAGCTAAAAACTATCACTTTCAACACTTGTGGTGGATGGTGGGGGCTGGGAACCAGTAAATGGCTAGGAGAGGAAATAGAGAGAGAGTTGACTTACTGGACATAATATTGAGGATACAGCTTATGCATTCAAGGTGTAGCATGTATCTCTGGCTTTTATGTGACATGGGGTATCCAGGACCTGGGATCTGACCGCATCCAAAACCTAACTCTAATCATTTTTTTGAATAAGGATAAAATTGAAGCAGAAATTGTAAAGCCATTGAACGAGCCCCTTTTGACTGTTTTAATAGTTGTGAGAAACACAATTGATGTGTGTTTAGCATCTCTTTCCCCTTGGGTGCAAAGCGTGAAGTCAAAGTACAGACTTGGAGGTAACACCTTTTTCTTGTCATCTTCATAGTGATTTTCACTGCAATTTGTAAAGTTGCTGTTTAAAACCTCTAGGAGCCAAAGTGTGTTACCCATAAAGTCACCTGTGTTCTCTAGGGGAGAGAAAGTGACAGACAAAATAATAGTCATGGTAACATCTTCCTTAAGAGGGGAACCCTTATTTCCTCTAAAAAACCTCACTGGAATCTTTCTGCTTATTGTTTGCTGCTTTTGGAGAATTAGCCCCCAGAGATCATTAAGCTTGACATTGTAGTTCATTCCCCTAGACAGCTCAGCAATCCAGAACTCTATTTATTTGTCTAGAGATTTCCTGCGAAAATCCAATTGGTCTGGGTAAATTAGAGGTGATGGTGTTGGCCATTCCGACTCTGAAAACTGTCGTTGTCCCCAAACTTTCAAATTCATATCACAGTGGGATGATTCCTGACAGGGAGAGGTCAGATAATAAAAGCTTTATTGACCAATTCAGGAGTGATGATGGATAAATGATGGAAAAGCCTCATCAGTCATGAAGATTTAAAGATAAGGCGCCTATACAAAGGAACTTATTGTAGTGCTTGTGGTTTGCAATGTAATAATAATAATAATGATAGCATTTATTAAGCGCTTACTGTGTGCAAAGCACTGTTCTAAGCGCTGGGGAGGTTACAATGTGTTGAGGTTGTCCCATGTGGGGCTCACAGTCTTAATCCCCATTTTACATGTGAGGGAACTGAGGCCCAGAGAAGTTAAGTGACTTGCCCAAAGTCACACAGCTGACAAGTGGCGGAGTTGGGATGTGAACCCATGACCTCTGACTCCAAAGCCCATGCTCTTTCCACTGAGCCACGCTGCTTCTCTTAGCCACCGTACCACTCTCACTGTCTCATCCATGGAGTAGGAGCGGTATTTGTAAATGAAGCAGTGCGGCCTACTAGAAAGAACATAGACTTGTGGGTCTAAGGACTTGAGTTCTAATCCCACTTTTTTTGGGGGGGGTATTTGTTAAGTGCTTACTATGTCTGGCTCTGTACTAAGCACTTGAGTTGATGCAAGTTAATCAGGGGCTCATAGACTTAATCCCTATGAGGATGAGGTATCTGAGGCAAGGAGAAGTCAAGTGACTTACCCAAGGTCACACAGCAGACAAATGGTGGAGCCAGGATTAGATCCAGGTCATCTGACTCCCAGGCCCGGGCTCTTTCCACTAGGTCACACTGCTTAATTGCTCTTTGACCTTGAGCAATTTACTTAACTTCTCTGTTTTATCTCATCTGTAAAATAAAGATTAAATACCTATTCTCCCTTCTTAGACTGGGAACCCCATGTGGGATAGGGATTGTCTCTGATCTGATTAACTTGTATTAGAAGTTTGAGAATTAGACATGGTCTCCTAGACCCCAAAGAGCTCATAATCTAAGAGCCAGTTTGTTAATCATGTTAAATCTTTGTTAAATCACCCCAGTGGCTCCATATCCCTGGATGCACCATCCCAGTATAATCTTTTAGATAATATTAATAATAATGTTGGCATTTGTTAAGCGCTTACTATGTGCAAAGCACTGTTCTAAGTGCTGTAGATGCATATCTTTGTTGCAAAGTCCTCTACCTTTTGTATTTTAAGAAATTCCAACTCCAAAGTGCTTTCCTTACTCTTCCAGTCGGTTCATCGAAGTTCATCAGAGAGTCCTGTATGATGGAAATTCTTTTTTTTTTTATAATGATGTAAGGCATACTGATTCTTTCTCTTTTTTAATGAGAGCATGTGGGAACTCTTTAGTTGGGAGATCCTTGTTTTGATGCTGGTGTAGGTGAACCTTGAGACGAAGTGTCTCATTGGAAATTCCAGAGATGACCAAACTGTCCACTCTGGACTGAAGCAAGGTCTCTATGAGTATCTTTCTGCTCTAGCGGCCTACTGCACCACTGGTAGAAACCGGCAAAATGGTATTTTTGCAGTCCTGAACTCATCTAGACAATTTCTTATGGTTCAATCAGGCTCAATCCTAGATTTGACTGAATTCCAAATCATCTTTTAAAATAAAAAAACCCCAATAATTTATCTTAAATTATTCATGGCAAAATAAAACTTGCTTCTGATTAGTACAGTGCTAAGTACTTAGTAATAATAATAATGATGGCATTTGTTAAGTGCTTACTATGTGCAAAGCACTGTTCTGAGCGCTGGGGGGACACAAGGTGATCAGGTTGTCCCACGTGGGGCTCACAGTCTTAATCCCCATTTTACAGAAGAGGGAACTGAGGCTCAGAGAAGTTAAGTGATTTGCCCAAAGTCACACAGCTGACAAGTGGCAGAGCCGGGATTAGAACCCATGACCTCCAACTCCCAAACCCATGCTCTTTCCACAGAGCCACGCTACTTCTCTGCTCTGCACACAGTAAGCGCTCAATAAATATGATTGATTGAATGAGTGAATATTAATTTATAATATGGATTGTTCCAGTGTCAATCGTTGGATTGGATTTCAGACCGTGCCCTAAAAATGCAATTCATCCTTTTTGTTTTCTTTTACCACCTTTCACCACTGGGTCTGCCATTGTTTCCTGCCTCTCTGTCAACCAGTTGGTCACACCTCTCTCTTTGTTTTTTACTTATTCCTTTAACTAACAGCTTTAAAAAAACCCCTCCTTTTGTTTATAGTAACCAGAAGTGGACCTACCCAACTATACAAACGCACACACACAGAGCAAAAGGAAAGAGAGGCAGGAACCTAGAGGTTAAAGACAATCCCCTTCCACCCCCCCTACCGTCCTCAGTTCCTCGCCAGTCCTGTTTTTGCTCTTTCACACTCTTCCTCCACCCTATGATTCACAATGCATAAATAAATTGAGAATTAGCGAAAACTGTCTTTGGGGGAAGTAAAAACAAAAGAGAAGGATACAGAAACAAGAGCATTTAATATCAGAGCACTTAAGGCACATAGTATTTTTGGACAAGATGCACTAAAGAAGCAGGGTGAGCAGTGAGGCTTTAAAATACAATAAACAACTATAGAAAGTATTCAGGAATAATTAAAAAGAAATCCAGTTAAGAACAGAGTTTGGGATCAGTGACCTTTGGGAAAGAAATAAAATGAGTTAAAGGTAAGGGGGTATGGATGATGAGAGGAAAGAAGAGAACTTTATCAAGGTAAGGAAAAAGCATATAGATGAAAGTCAGAATTGTATGGATTAATTCTCTAATGAGGTTTCCACTAGAGGAGAATAAAATAAACCTCCCCTCTCTTCCAGGACGTGTTTGTGAGAGAAGTGGGGGTAGAGAGAGAGAGAGTGAGTGTCCAATTGCTCAAGTGCCTTGCAACTCCCTCTCTCCATACATCAGATGACCACAGCTCTCCCCACATTGCAATCCCTCCTTAAACCCCTCCTCCTCCAACGATTTCCTGTCCCTAGGAGCCACCACTTCCTCGCTTAGTGCAGTGTACAGCACCAAGGGGGTAAGCAATAAATGCACTACACCACCTCAGTTGCTTAAATTGCTACACTATTTTTAGATGAGCTTGTGTTTTTTCTGCGGTCGAAAGAGCTTAACATGGTTTTAGAGTGGTACAAGTTTGTTTACATATAACTTGCAAATTATTCCCAAACAAAATAAAATGTAACCGGAGTAAAAGTATTTTAAAATCATTATTGATATAAAAGATCTATTATGGCCTAAAAATATGCTTTACACTGCTGAAGAGATTCTAGAATAACTTAGAAATTGAGTTTGTCAGGAAGTGCCACATCCTGATTAAAAAAAAATAGAAACAATAGTTATTGCATGCCTTCTGAGTGCAGCATATTGTACTAAGCACTCCAGAAAGTACAACCGTGCCTACAATTTATTATAACTTGGACTCTCCAAGTGATTTCTCATTCAGTGCAGTCATTATCCATATCTGTTAGTCTGTCACTGATTAATTCACAACACCTGTCAAGAAGGATCAAGCTCCAACTTTGCAATTTGTAAGCACATTTGTATATTTTCATTTATCTATTACTTACATTCATATTTCATTATAATTCACTATATATAACAAACTACAGAAACATCATGGCCTAATGGGAAAAAACACAGGTTTGGGGGTCGGGAGACCTGAGTAGTATGGGCACTGCCACTTGCCTATTGTGTAACTTTGGATAAGTCAGTTCTTAGTAGTTCGGTTTCCCCCGTCCTCTGTAAAATGAGGATCAAATACATGTTCTCCCTCCCCCTTAGACTTCTAGTCCATGTGGGACAGGGACTGTGTCTGACCCAATTATCTTGTGTCATTTAGTACAGTGTGTGGCACATAGTGCTTAACAAATACCACAAGTAGTTGTTATTACTTTTTTTATATACTCTTTCAATTGTTTGTTTTATTCTGATGCACTTGTACTGATTCCTGTTTTATACTTGTTCTTTTGGCTTAAACTATCTGTAAATAATTTTTGCTGGCTTTTCATTGGATTGAAAACTGGAGGACAGGAAACGTTTTTTGATACTGTTGTACTCTCCCAAGCTGTTACCGTAGTGCCAACACAGTAGATCCTCAATAAATTCCATGGTTGTTAGATTAATATTGTTGAGCACCACATGGAGTCTGGAATTTGTCCTTGTTTCTTTTTACTTTTAAATTTAGAAATGTCTTCAGAAATTTGTTGAAATTCAGCTAGTATTATAAGATATTTTCTATTTTTTATTTCTAATTTTACACAGTGCTGTTTTTCTAGTACTGTGCATGCCCACTAGGAGTTCTTCAGTTTAATGCTCATGTTATAGTGATGGGAAATTCAGAAGTAAACAGTACTTCGGTACCTCAATCAGTGATATTTATTGAGCTCTGACTGCATAAGAGCACTATACTGGGCATTTGGGAGAGCACAGTAAAGTAAACACAATCCTTTCCCTCAAGGAGTTTGTGTTAAGAAATAGAAGATTGTTTAGAAGCTGTGTCTTTAAATAAAATACTTTTGAGCACAAGGAGTTTTATTGTTGTGTCTTACTTGATACTTTCAAGAGGACAAGGCTATTAGAGAAAAGAAAATATTTTGTGACATTCAATAGCAGAGTAAAATTATAATATTTTCCCTTTTCCTAAAATTGGTATTCATGTTCAAATCCGGAGTTGCAAATAGTTTATTTAGAATCGGAGAGAGAAATGATGCAAGAAAATCATTTTTATATCATTTCCTACCAAGATTGCCTACATTACTGCAGTTCCATTAAGTTCAAAACTTAAATTGATGATTTAGTATTCATTTTATTCATTTATCTTCACATACGCATATCAGTCAGTCAGTTTTATTTATTGAACACTTACTGTGTGCAGAACACTATGTAAATGCATATGAAGGGCAAAATGAAATAAAGGTTTAGCATTTTCTTAGGAATAAAATCACTTAGCTAGATTCTTGAAAATTTTATGAATTAAACGTTGTGAAAAGTTAAAGTGTGTATATGTAAAACTGTTAGAAACTGCTTTTATTGTGCAAGTTTGTATTCTACAACTCTTATGAGGCATGTCTTGCACATGACTTTGGCTTTGTAATTTTTAAAACTGATATTTTGGAAATTTAAGTATTTCAGTATTAGTATTTCATATCATCAAACAAGATGGTATTTTCTAAAGTGCAACTTAGGCTTCTATTTTCTTTCCAATACTTTCTGTCCCTTTAATAATTTTCTCTTTAATCAGAATTTGTGGTAACTTCTTTAGACTTTATAGTATGAAATTTTGAGAGATCAAGAAATGAAATCCAAAAGAGCAAAGTAGATATGTCAGTCCATAAACTGACATTTGAATCCTAGTGTTAAAATGATTTTTGGATTATCAGACATCCGCAGTTCTTTCCATTGGGATAAGAAAGAGTAAGTTCACAGCTTCTTAGGATTTTCCATGACAGGAAGTACTGAAAGTGAAATGAGGGCAATTGGAACATAATTATTGGAGGTCAGGAACCAGTGTTGGGTGTGTCTATGAATTTTTCTGTTAGCCATGTAGTATTCCTAATTCTTTCACTGTTAGTTCAATGATGTCATGATGTATGTTAAACCCATGCTTCATTTGATCTGCAAGACTACATTAAAGCTTACATGCTTTTACATTGCCCCAGGGGAGGAAAAAAATGGTGGTTATCAAAAATGTTGTTTTCTGTACTTTTATCCGAACCCGTAGTTTAAATTATAATCTTTCCGTAAAATGTGGTTTTCATCCTAGTCTGTGATTGGTGTGTAATTGGTGTGTGAATAAGGCTGTTGATTCTTTGGGTTGAATAATAAAAAAAAGCTACTGGGTTATGTGCCAGAGCTAAAATGAACTGGTAGAAAATCAGTTTGCACACACCAAGATGAGTATTGTACACTACGAATTGAAGAAAAATAACTGGATAACAGCTAGAATGATTTAATAGTGATTTTTCCCACTCCCTTCTGTATTGCACTTGCATTTGGATTTGCGTCCTGTATTCATTCCTCCCTCAGCATGAAGCAGCGTGGCTCAGTGGAAAGAGCACGGGCTTTGGAGTCAGAGTTCATGGTTTTGAATCCTGGCTCCGCTAATTGTCAGCTGTGTGACTTTGGACAAGTCACTTAACTTCTCTGTGCCTCAGTTACCTCATCTGTAAAATGGGGATTAAGATTGTGAGCCCACCGTGGGACAACCTGATCACCTTGTAATCTCCCCAGCGCTTAGAACAGTGCTTTGCACATAGGAAGTGCTTAATAAATGCCATAATTATTATTATTATTATTATATTAATACCTGTCTTCCCCTTCTAGATTGTAAGCTCAACTTGGGCAGGAAACATGACTACCAACTCCATTATGTTGTACTCCCAAGCACTTAATACAGTGCTCTACACACAATAAGCACTCAATAAATACGATTGATTGCTTAAAAGCAGAACCTGTCATATAATCCAGTCTCCTGAGAAAGTGCAGGAACTGTTACCGTAAGGAATAAGTAATTTTCGTATGGATTTTGTCCTTTATGACACATCTTCAGTAAACTGACAGTTCGCTCTTATGTGCTAGATGATTATTGGGGGCTTAATGGAAGGGAGAAATCAGAAAAGAAGTGAATTGCAAAGTGGTGCAGATGGTAATTGACACCTTTTAAGCTACATTTTGCCACTTGAGCAAACCAAGTTGTTATCCGATAGCTTAGCTTCCTCTTAGCTTTTGATTTGCTTTCAGAATCTAAATTTAAATTGAGAAAAGTGTATGATAAGAACTTTGGATCATTGGAGATATTTTTTAAGTTTGGGATATCTGAGGCTAATTTTAATCAATATTTTTTGAGGATGAAGTGGGCATAGAGCTCTGAATTAAGCACTTGGGAGAAGACAGTCAAAGTAAAATCATGGCATTTGCTCTCAAACCTTAGATTTTGCATTGTAAGCCTCAAATTCTTTTCAAGTATTTTTTAAAATGTTCCCATTTTTTTGCTGCAGTTGGCCCCTGCATTATTAAAAATTTTAAGATTACTAATGTTTTTCCAGTAGTATACAAACTGGATCAAGACAACAGATGGGAGCTAAACCACCTCACTTTTTATGTGTCCTTCCTTCATCCTGACCCAGAAATGGGAGATTCTGGGGGTTCATGGTTGCTGGCTTTCTAGCTGCTGTGTTGACGTTTTACTCCCGGCTCTTTCACTCTCACAAAGTGGCTTTCCCAGTGGGGCCCTGCGACGTGATGAGAAGTCATTGTCCAGAAAGTAGGGTTTCACTCGTAGCATATAATAAAAATAATGACATTTATTAAGCACTTACTATGTGCAAAGCACTGTTGTAAGCGCTGGGGAGGTTACAAGGTGATCAGGTTGTCCCATGGGGGGCTCACAGTCTTAATCCCCATTTTACAGATGAAGTAACTGAGGCACAGAGAAGTTAAGTGACTTGCCCAAAGTCGCACAGCAGGCAATTGGCGGAGCTGGAATATGAACCTGTGGCCGACTCCAAAGCCCGTGCTCTTTCCACTGATATGGAGTAGCTGGGTGAGACTACAGCCTGAAGGAGGACAGCTAATGGAGGCGGGATAGTAATAATAACAGTTGTGGTATTTGTTAAGTGCTTACTATGTGCCACACACTGTACTAAGCCCTGGGGTGGATACAGGCAAGCTCATAGACTCATACCCCATTTTGCAGATGAGGTAACTGAGGCACTGAGAAGTGAAGAGACTTGCTCAAGATCCCACAGCAGAAAAGTGGCAGAGTCAGGATTAGAACCCATGACCACCTGACTCCCAAGCCCATGCTCTTTCCACTAGGCCATGCTGCTTCTCAATCTTGTTGGAGAGATGATGCAGTTGGTTTTGCCATTGGACATTTACTCGGATCAGACCTACAACTTAGCTCTAATGCTTCTGCTGTTTTCTGACTGGTCTGTCTAGTTGGGTGAAGACGAAGTGAGTTTTTTGGTTGTTGCTATAGATGTGAATGTTTTGGGTGTTTTTTGCTTTTCCGTTGGTTTTCACAATGAAGGGAAAGAGATCCTCAGTCTTCACTAAGCCAATCTGAGTACCCTAACAATGGCTTACCAAAGTGGCATCTGCTACTGCTGAGTTCTCAGATACTCTGTTCTGTGGCCACAGAGTGTACTTGTTTTTCCACGAGCTATCTTGCAATGTGTGCTGCTGGTCATGGGTGGACAGGGTGTGAGTGTGTAGATGGTTCAGTGCAAGTAGTCACCATTACTGCAAAACAGCTCGAGTGCAGGTCTCGTTGACAGTCATTCATTCATTTATTCAATCGTATTTATTCATTCATTCATTCAATTGTATTTATTGAGCGCTTACTATGTGCAGAGCAGTGTACTAAGCGCTTGGGAAGTACAAGTTGGCAACATATAGAGACTGTCCCTACCCAACAGCGGGCTCACAGTCTAGAAGGGGGAGACAGACAACAAAACAAAACATATTAACAAAATAAAGTAAATAGAATAAATATGTACAAACATATATACATATATACAGGTGCTGTGGGGAGGGGAGGGAGGGGGAGAGAAAGGAGGGGGCTCAGTCTGGGAAGGCCTCCTGGAGGAGGTGAGCCCTCAGTAGGGCTTTGAAGGGAAGAAGAGAGCTAGCTTGGTGGATGTGCGGAGGGAGGGCATTCCAGGCCAGGGGGAGGACGTGGGCCGGGGTTCGATGGCGGGACAGGCGAGAACGAGGCACGGTGAGGAGGTCAGCAGCAGAGGAGCAGAGGGTGCAGGCTGGGCTGTAGAAGGAGAGAAGGGAGGTGAGGTAGGAGGCGAGGTGATGGAGAGCCTTGAAGCCGAGAGTGAGGAGTTTTTGCCTGATGTGTAGGTTGATTGGTAACCACTGAAGATTTTTGAGGAGGGGAGTAATATGCCCAGAGCGTTTCCGCACAAAGATGATCCGGGCAGTCCTGTCCTGTCTTGTCTTATGCCGTTGAGTCATTTCCGATCCATAGCCACACCACGGACACATCTCTCCCAGAATGCCCCGCCCCTTTCCATCTACAATTGTTCTGGTAGTGTATCCATAGAATTTTCTTGATAAAAATCTCGAAGTGATTTACCATTGCCGCCTTCCGTGCAGTAAACTTGTCTCTACCCTCGACTCTTTCCCATGCCGCTGCAGCCCAGCAGTGTGTGTTTTGACTTGTAGCAGATTGCCTTCCACTCGCTAGCCACTACTCAAGCTAGGAATGAAATGGGTATGCCTCTGCTTGACTCTCCCTCCCATAGCCAAGGCTGGTAGAGTACGGGAAACTCTCCAGGTGTCACCTTGAGAGGGGGTATTGACAGTAGGATATGCCTTTTTCCCTTACCCATTGATGTCTTAGCAACCTTCACCTGAACAGTAGAGGACCAACAAAGGTGTGCTGCTTGACTCAAAAAATGAACTACTTTCTTATAGAATGTGCAAGAGATTCTCACATATGGATCCAGTTTCACCATGTCCTACTAGATTGTAAGCTCCTTTAAGGCAGGGATCATGTCTACCAATTCTTCTGTATTCTCCCTACAGTATTCTACATACAGTAAGGACTCAGTAAAAATCATTGATTGATAGATTGACTGTCAGCAGTGTCATCTTTGAACCAAAAGACAGCTACCAGCTGTGACTGATTTAGAAACGATTTCCTGAAGGAAGTGGGATTTTAGAAGGGCTTTGAGGTGTAATGGCAGATTTGGGCATCAGGGAGTTCCAGGCCAAAGGAGCGGCAAGAGCAAAGGCAGGGAGGCAGCTAAATCAATCAATCAATCAATCAATCGTATTTATTGAGCGCTTACTATGTGCAGAGCATTGTACTAAGCGCATGGGAAGTACAAATTGGCAACACATAGAGACAGTCCCTACCCAACAGTGGGCTCACAGTCTAAAAGGGGGAGACAGAGAACAGAACCAAACATACCAACAAGATAAAATAAATAGGATAGAAATGTACAAGTAAAATAAATAAATAAATAAATAAATAAATAGAGTAATAAATATGTACAACCATATATACATATATACAGGTGCTGTGGGGAAGGGAAGGAGGTAAGATGAGGGGATGGAGAGGGGGACGAGGGGGAGAGGAAGGAAGGGGCTCAGTCTGGGAAGGCCTCCTGGAGGAGGTGAGCTCTCAGCAGGGCCTTGAAGGGAGGAAGAGAGCTAGCTTGGCGGATGGGCAGAGGGAGGGCATTCCAGGCCCGGGGGATGACATGGGCCGGGGGTCGACGGCGGGACAGGGGAGAACGAGGTACAGTGAGGAGATTAGCGGTGGAGGAGCGGAGGGTGCGGGCTGGGCAGTAGAAGGAGAGAAGGGAGGTGAGGTAGGAGGGGGCGAGGTGATGGAGAGCCTTGAAGCCGAGGGTGAGGAGTTTCTGCCTGATGAGCAGATTGATCGGTAGCCACTGGAGATTTTTGAGGAGGGGAGTAATATGCCCAGAGCCTTGAAGCCCAGGGTGAGGAGTTTCTGCCAGATGCGCAGATTGATTGGTAGCCACTGGAGATTTTTGAGGAGGGGAGTAATATGCCCAGAGCATTTCTGGACAAAGATAATCCGGGCAGCAGCATGAAGTATGGATTGAAGTGGAGAGAGACACGAGGATGGGAGATCAGAGAGAAGGCTGGTGCAGTAGTCCAGACAGGATAGGATGAGAGCTTGAATGAGCAGGGTAGCAGTTTGGATGGAGAGGAAAGGGCGGATCTTGGCAATGTTGCGGAGCTGAGACCGGCAGGTTTTGGTGACGGCTTGGATGTGAGGGGTGAATGAGAGAGCGGAGTCGAGGATGACACCAAGGTTGCGGGCTTGTGAGACGGGAAGGATGGTAGTGCCGTCAACAGAGATGGGAAAGTCAGGGAGAGGACAAGGTTTGGGAGGGAAGACAAGGAGCTCAGTCTTCGACATGTTGAGCTTTAGGTGGCGGGCGGACATCCAGATGGAAATGTCCTGAAGGCAGGAGGAGATGCGAGCCTGGAGGGAGGGGGAGAGAGCAGGGGCAGAGATGTAGATCTGGGTGTCATCAGCGTAGAGATGATAGTTGAAGCTAAACTGAGAATATATCAACTTAATCAATCCATCCATCAATCAATAGTATTTATTGAGTGCTTACTATGTGCAGAGCACTGTACTAAGCGCTTGGGAAGTACAAGTTGGCAACATATAGAGACGGTCCCTACCCAACAGTGGGCTCACAGTCTAGAAGGGGGGGACAGAGAACAAAACCAAACATATTAACAAAATAAAATAAATAGAATAGATATGTACAAGTTAAATAAATAAATAGAGTAATAAATATGTACAAACATAGATACATATATACAGGTGCTGTGGGGAAGGGAAGGAGGTAAGGCGGGGGGGATGGAGAGGGGGAGGAGGGGGAAAGGAAGGAGGGGGCTCAGTCTGGGAAGGCCTCCTGGAGGAGGTGAGCTCTCAGTAGGGCCTTAAAGGGAGGAAGAGAGCCAGCCTGGCGGACATGGGGAGGGAGGGCATTCCAGGCCAGGGGGTGACGTCGGCCGGGGGCGACGGCGGGACAGGCGAGAACGAGGCACGGTGAGGACATTAGTGGCAGAGGAGCGGAGGGTGCGGGGTGGGCTGGAGAAGGAGAGAAGGGAGGTGAGGTAGGAGGGGGCGAGGTGATGGACAACCTTGAAGCCCAGGGTGAGGAGTTTCTGCCTGATGCGCAGATTGATTGGTAGCCACTGGAGATTTTTGAGGAGGGGAGTAACATGCCCAGAGCGTTTCTGGACAAAGACAATCTGGGCAGCAGCATGAAGTATGGATTGAAGTGGGAAGAGACAAGAGGATGTGAGATCGGAGAGGAGGCTTATACAGTAGTCCAGACAGGATAGGATGAGAGCTTGAACGAGCAGGGTAGTGGTTTGGATGGAGAGGAAAGGGCAGATCTTGGCAATGTTGTGGAGCTGAGACTGGCAGGTTTTGGTGGTGGCTTGGATGTGAGGGGTGAACGAGATAGCGGAGTCGAGGATGACACCAAGGTTGCGGGCTTGTGAGACGGGAAGGATGGTAGTGCTGTCAACAGTGATGGGAAAGTCAGGGAGAGGGCAGGGTTTGGGAGGGAAGACAAGGAGTTTAGTCTTGGACATGTTGAGTTTTAGGTGGCGGGCAGACATTCAGATGTCTTCCTCTCTCATCCCCTTACTGTGGGGGTTCCTCAAGGTTCAGTTCTTGGTCCCCTTCCGTTCTCGATCTACAGTCACTCTCTTGGTGACCTCATTTGCTCCCACGGCTTCAACTATCATCTCTACGCTGATGACACCCAAATCTACATCTCTGCCCCTGCTTTCTCTCCCTCCCTTCAGGCTCGGGTCTCCTCCTGCCTTCAAGACATTTCCATCTAGATGTCTGCCTGCCATCTAAAACTCATTATGTCCAAGACGGAACTCCTTATCTTCTCTCCCAAACCCTGTCCTCTCCCTGACTTTCCCATCACTGTTGGTGGCACTACCATCCTTCCCATCTCACAAGCCCGCAACCTTGGTGTCATCCTCGACTCTGCTCTCTCGTTCACCCCTCACATCCAATCCGTCACCAAAACCTGCCGGTCTCACCTCCGCAACATCGCCAAGATCTGCCCTTTCCTCTCCATCCAAACCGCTACCTTGCTGGTTCAATCTCTCATTTTATCCCGACCGGATTACTGCATCAGCTTCCTCTCCGATCTCCCATCCTTCTGTCTCTCCCCACTTCAGTCTATACTTCACGCTGCTGCCTGGATCATCTTTGTGCAGAAACGCTCTGGGCATGTTACTCCCGTCCTCAAAAATCTCCAGAGGCTGCCTATCAACCTACGCTTCAAGCACATACTCCACTCTCGGCTTCAAGGCTCTCCCCCTCCTACCTCACCTGCCTTCACTCCTACAGCCCAGCCCGCACCCTCCGCTCCTCTGCCACTAACCTCCTCACTGTGCCTCGTTCTCGCCAGTCCCGCCGTCGACCCCCAGCCCACGTCCTCCCCCTGGCCTGGAATGCCCTCCCTCCACACATCTGCCAAGCTAGGTCTCTTCCTCCCTTCAAAGCCCTACTGAGAGCTCACCTCCTCCAACAGGCCTTCCCAGACTGAGCCCCCTTTTTCCTCTCCTCCTCCCCATCCCCCCCTGCCCTAATTCCTTCCTCTCCCCACAGCATCTGTATATATGTTTGTACAGATTTATTACTCTATATTACTTGTACATATTTACTATTCTATTTTGTTAATGATGTGCATTTAGCTTTAATTCTATTTATTCTGCTGACTTGACACCTGTCCACATGTTTTGTTTTGTTGTCTGTCTCCCCCTTCTAGACTGTGAGCCCGTTGTTGGGTAGGGACCGTCTCTATATGCCGCCAACTTGTACTTCCCAAGCACTTGGTACAGTGCTCTGCACAGAGTAAGTGCTCAGTAAATATGATTGAGTGAATGAATGAATGAGAAAAAGGTAAAGTCAGAAAATAATAATAATAATGGAATTTATTAAGCACTTACTATGTGCAAAGCACTGTGCTCGAGAGGATTGAAGAGTATGGCTCTTCTTATGAGCCTTCATTCAGTCGTATTTATTGAGTGCTTCCTGTGTGCAAAGCACTGTACAAAGCACTTGGAAAGTACAATTCAGCAACATATAGAGACGGTCCTACCCAGCAGCGGGCTCACAGTCTAGAAGGGGGAGATAGACAACAAAACAAGTAGACAGGTTTCAATACCATCAGGATAAATAAGTAGAATAATAGCTATATACACATCATTAATAAAATAGAGTAATAAATATGAACACATAGATACACAAGTGCTGGGGGCAGGGGAAGTGGAGGGAGCGGGGGTGATGGGGAGAGGAGGAGGAGCAGAGGAAAAAGGGGGACTCAATCTGGGAAGGCCTCCTGGAGGAGGTGAGCTCTCAATACGGCTTTGAAGGGAGGAAGAGAGCTAGCTTGGTGGATGTGTGGAAGGAGGGCATTCCAGCCCAGGGGAAGGATGTGGGCTGGAGGTCGACAGTGGGACAGGCCAGAACGAGGCACAGTGAGGGGGTTAGCGGCAGAGGAGCAGAGGGTGCGGGCTGAGCTATAGAAGGAGAGAAGGGAGGTGAGGTAGGAGGGGGCAAGGTGATGGAGAGTTGTGAAGCTGAGATTGAGGAGTTTATGCTTCATGCGAAGGTTGATAGGCAACCACTGGAGATTTTTGAGGAATATATTAAGATGGTGTGATTATATATTATACATTAATTATACATTATTCTTATACCATTACATTAACATTATTGTATATTGAGAAGCAGCGTGGCTCAGTGGAAAGAAGCCGGGCTTGGGCGTCAGAGGTTGTGGGTTCTAAACCAGGCTCCGGCACTTGTCAGCTGTGTGACTTCGGGCAAGTCACTTAACTTCTCTTTGCCTTAGTTACCTCATCTGTAAAATGGGGATTAAGAATGTGAGCCCCACCTGGGACCACCTGATTACCGTCTATCTCCCCCAGTGCTTAGAATAGTGCTTGGCACATAGTAAGTGCTTAACAAATGCCACCATTATTATTTTTATTATATCAAACATTATGTAATAATTATAATTATATTGTTATATAATTATATATTAGAGAGAGAAAGAATATATATTAGATGGGGAGAGTTGTTGGAGAGCCTTGAAGCTAATCGTAATATATTTGATGTTAAAGGAAAATAGGAAGCCATTGGGAGCTGTAAAAGAGTACAGAGGTGTGGTCTGGCAATGCTTCAAGCTGGTCTATGTAGCCACATGTGGTATAGATTGGATGGTGGAGAGACTGGAAGTGGAGAGAACAGTGAGGAGGCTGATTATAACAGTCTAACTGTGACATGACAAGAACTTGGACCAGAATGGTACTTCCCAAGCTCTTAGTACAGTGCTGTACACACAGTAAGTGCTCAGTAAATACGATTGATTGAATGAATGAATGAATGAGTGGTAGCAGTTTTCATGGGAAGAACTAGCAGGTTTAGTGAAAGATTGAATGTAAGAACTGAAAGGCAGTGAGAGGTCAAGAAAGAACCGTGTATATTTCCCACTTGCGTGTTCTCTCCTAGTGCTTAGTATAGTGCTCATTCATTCATTCAGTCGTATTTATTGAGCGCTTACTGTGTGCAGAGCACTTTACTAAGCGCATGGAAAGTACAATTCTGCAACAGATAGAGAACAATCCCTACCCAACAACGGGCTTACAGTCTAGAAGTGGGAGACAGACAATAAAACAAGTAGACAGGTGCCAATACCATCAAAAGAGATAAATATAATTATAGATATATACACGTCATTAATAAAATAAATTGAGTAATAAATATGTACAAATATTCACAAGTGCTGTGGGGAGGGGAAGGGGGTAGGTCAGAGGGAGGGAGTGGGGGCGATGAGGAGGGGAGGAGGAGCAGAGGAAAAGGGGAGGGCACAGTAAGTGCTTAATAAATACTATTATTGCTACCAAGGTTGCAGGCTTCTGAGATGGTGGTATTATTATTATTATTATTATTATTTTATTAAGAGAAGCAGCGTGGCTCAATGGAAAAGAGCACGGGCTTTGGAGTCAGAGGTCATGGGTTCAAATCCCGGCTCCACCAATTCTCAGCTGTGTGACTTTGGGCAAGTCACTTAACTTCTCTGTGCCTCAGTTAACTCATCTGTAAAATGGGTATTAAGACTGTGAGCCCCCAGTGGGACAACCTGATCACCTTGTAACCTCCACAGTGCTTTGCACACAGTAAGCGCTTAATAAAAATGCCATCATTATTATTAACAGAGATCATAAAGGTGGGAAGTAAAGTGGATTTAAAAGGGTAACATTTGTGTGTTCTTATTCATTTATCTCTATATTTCCTCATGTAGGGAATGATGGAAGAACAAGGTAATTTGTACAAAGATATTGGGGCACACATGGGGCATACGTACCCCAGTAATCAGGTCTATTTGGGATAATTACTTCAAAAGTGAGTTTGTCTCACTTTAACAGTTTTCCTAATTTTGCTTGCCAAGACATCTGAGCTGTTCTTGGATTGGAAAAGTGAGCAGTTGTAATAATCAAAATTCAGAACATTGATTTCCCGTTTCATTCCATTATTCATAGACTCAGTTAAGAAGTCACCTGAAGCTTTTGATAGAGTATAAAAGGCCTAATGGCTTCTTAAGGGTTGCCATTGTTTTAATATTAAAACATAATAGGTTGATATTGAATGGCTGATAGGTTATTTTTGATCTTCTTTTTCAGATCCTGCCAACCTAATCCATAGTCAGCAGTTACAACCCTGTTATGTAAGTAGACATTTCTTATTCCTCCTTGCTCTTCTCACCGTGTTTTATTAGAGCATCCTCTAGGCTATAAACTCACTGTTGGCAGGGAATATGTTTATCAACTCTGTTATACTGTTGTACGCTTCTAAGTGTTTAGTACAGTGCTCTGCACATAGTAAGCGTTCAATAAATGCACTTGACTAATTGATTGATTAATAGATCTTCAGGATTATTTTGAGGTTCTGATTCTTTCTGGATGTACTATTTCCGGACTTGCCTTTGATGTATTCATTTTCTAGATTTGAGTCTTCAGTGCTTGAGCAACAGGACCAGAGCAGAGCCAGAGAACAACACAGTATGTCCCACCTGGCAGCTCAAAAAATTGAGGCAAAGAGCCAGAGCTTCATTATTCCTGTGAAGTATTAGGGAAGAACAGTTTTGCAATGATCTGTGTTTTAGACGCTGGGGTATGGAGCAGCTATATTTAGTCTTTGATCTCTAGTGAGGACTGTGGCTAGTAGATACCCTCTATGGACTTTTTAGCCAGACTCAAAGATGTTTTGGGATATTTGGGATGAAGGTATTACCCCAATCTCTGACTTTTCGACTCAGTCAAGATGAGGATCATTTATGCCAAGGAGTAGAAAAAGGGTCAAGTTTGTTGATTTCATCATTAGGGTGACCTTTAGGTGCAAGATAGAATGGTAAAGAATTTTGTTTGGTCCAGTAAGTTGCTTGTACCTAGAATAAATTTTTGACATCATTCTACTGCTCTGCTCACTGAGAAGTCTCAGAAAATTACTTTTGATTATTTGTAATTTGTTTAACCTAGTTTCATTGATGGTTTCAATTGTTTTCTTTACCAAAAACTGAAAATTTAAAATTTCCATCATGGGCCATTTCTCTCTTAACTTCGTAGAACTTATTGAATTAGGCATTCATCAGTGAGGAGAATTGGGGGAGTTAAAAGGGACCATGTTTAATTCCCACTTGTCTTCCCTCCCAGCTCTTAGTACAGTGTTCTGAACACAGTAAGTACTTAACAAATACTATCACTTCTGTATTTTCCCCCCAAAACCTTTTTCTCATCTCCTACTGAGGAGCAGTTTTAAAAATGTAAATGTGCATTCTTGACAAGTTGGCTAGAGCAGAGATACTTCCAGGTTAAAAAAAATAAAAGGCACAAACCACTGAGCATACCTAATGTTTCCAGTATTAGGTTGGGTGGAACAATTACGTGGTTTGGTAAGTGCTCAATAAATACATTTTCAATTAGTTATCCATCAGTGGTATCCAGTAGCGTAATGGGGTAAGATGTAGTGTTCAATCAGAGAAGCAGCGTGGCTCAGTGGAAAGAGCCTGGGCTTTGGAGTCAGAGGTCCTGGGTTCAAATCCCCACTCCACCAATTGTCAGCTGTGTGACTGGGCAAGTCACTTAACTTCTCTGTGCCTGTTACCTCATCTGTAAAATGGGGATTAAAACTGTGAGCTCCCCGTGGGACAACTTGATCACCTTGTAACCTCCCCAGTGCTTAGAACAGTGCTTTGCACATGGTAAGTGCTTAATAAATGCCATAAAAAATCAGCGGCATTTATTGAGTGCTTACCGTGTACAGAGCACTGTACTAAACTCTTGGGGGAGTACACTGCTATATTAGTTGGTAGACATAGTCCCTGCCCTCAAGGAGCTTTCTGCCTAATGTTGGAGACAGACATTAAAATCACCTACAGATAGGGGAAAAGGAGGAGCATAAGGTTATGTACATTAGTTCTTTGAGGCTGGGGTTGGGTTGAGTTATCAAAGTGCTTCAGGGATATTGATTCTAGTGCATAGACAATGCAGAAACAACATGGGAGTGTACGCTCCCAAGTGTTTAGTACACTGCATTGCCCACAGTAAACGCTCAATAAATACCATTGACTGTTTGAGATAAGTATGTGCATTTTTTCCTGTTCTCCAAAGATAATATGATGCAAGAATGAACAAAAGTTATTGATGCTTAACAAAAGGAACTTTTTAAGATGCCATTTCAACTTAACCTTCCTGAGCACATAATAAATATGTGGCTTTGGATATATATTAAGCAGTGAAATGAATGTTTGTCAATCTTAAAACTTGGAGAGCTTTTTTGAGTTTTAATTCCCCACTTTTTCCATCAGAAGAGTTGTGTTGATAAGTGAATTTACAATTGAAAAGTTAAAAGGATTCCAGGACCAGATGTAGGACCAGAAATTTCCACTTAAAAAAAGGCAGAGTCCAGTTCCACATCAGTTTGGCTTGGGTAAGAAGTGGATTTTTTTTTTTTTTTAGTATCAAATTGTAGTTCATTTTAGAAAGGGCACTCCTTGTGTTTCCCTTCAGAATGGAACTTCAGGCCTTCGGAGCTTGAGTGGGTCTCTTTCACCTTCAGCCCTCTGTGCCTCCCCTGTCTTGTTGGGCTTTCTGGGTTTGAAGCTTGGAGCTCAAGTCCTGTGTGTGTTCCAGACCTGACATGATGAGTCCCAGGAACATCTGGTGCTTTGTAGCCCTCTCTTCCTCTTTCTACCCTTTCTCCATCCTCCCTTCCTCATATTCATGTTTGCCAATGCCTGGAGGAAAGGGAAACTGACACAATCACTTGTGTACTTGTTCTGTAACACTTTTCTCCATTTTCTCCTAGTTTTATACCCCTCACATCTATATGTAGCAGTATATGCACAGAGAAACACACAGTATTGTTTTCTCATTGTCTCACTCCCACACATTCACTCCCACCCATCTCCATTTACACACTCCTGTTCATATTTGTTCACCCTTCTAGTCCCTTGCTCACATTTACTGACTTCCCACTTCCCATCCCTCCATTCAGGTTCCTCAGGAAAAAATTTAGTGACCTGTGACTCTGGGCAGCAAACTGAACTGCTCATCTGGGCAGCTTATTTTGGGAAACTCAGACTGGGATTTCTGATTCATACCTCAATCTCTGTTTTTTTTCCGCGATCCCATAATCGTAAATCGGGATTGAAATTTAACTTTATGAAGTCATTAAAGAAGAATTGCATCACTTCTTTCACCAGTGTTTTAAATCAGTTTTACTTTTAACATTGAAGATTAGTTCATTCATTCATTCAATCATATTTATTGAGCACTTACTGTGTGCAGAGCACTGTACTAAGTGCTTGGGAAGTACAAGTTGGCAACATATAGAGACGGTCCCTACCCAACAGTGGGCTCACAGTCTAGAAGGGGGAGACAGAGAACGAAACAAAACATATTAACAAATAAAATAAATAGAATAAATATGTACAAATAAAATAAATAAATAGGGTAATAAATACATACAAGCATATATATACATATATACAGGTGCTGTGGGGAGGGGAGGTAGGTAAGGTGGGGGAGATGGAGAGGGGAAGGATGGGGAGAGGAAGGAGGGGGCTCAGTCTGGGAAGGCCTCCTGGAGGTGATGAGCTCTCAGTAGGGCCTTGAAGGGAGGAAGAGAGCTATTACTTGTGTGGTTTGCTTAGATTTGTAATGATACTCAGACCCTTTTTCAAAATGTATGCAAAGTTGTATGTACCCACTGTCTCCACTTCCTCTCCTTTAATTCCCTTCTTGACTCTCTCTAATCTTGGTTCTGCCAAATTTACTTCACTGAGATGGCTCTTTTCCAAGGTCACTGGTGACTTCCAGCTTGCCCAATCTCAGTGGACTCTATTCTATTATAATCTTCCTCAACCCCTTGGCTGCTTTCAACACCGTGAAACACTTGTTCTCCTGGAAAAAGCAATTTAACCTTGGTCTTACTGATACAGTTATCTCCTGGTTCTCCTCTTTCCTCTCTGGTCAATCCCTTTTTTTTTTTTTTTTTAAAGTGGTATTTGTTAAGCACTTACTATGTGCCAAACACTTGTTCTAAACTCAGGGGTAGATACAAGTGAATTAGGTTAGATACAGTCCCTGTCCTGCATGGAGCCCACAGCCTAAGTAGGAGGGAGAACAGGAAAAATAAAGCATGGAGAAGTTAAGTGTCTTACCCAAGGTCATCCAGCCAACATTTGGCAGAGCTGGGATTAGAACCCAGGTCCTCTGACTCCTAGGCCTGTGTTCTTTCCTCTAGGCCAAGCTGAATCTTTCCTTCTCAGTCTCTTTCACTAGATCGTCTTCTTCATTCATTCATTCATTCATATTTATAGAGCGCTTACTGTGTGCAGAGCACTGTACTAAGCGCTTGGGAAGTACAATTTGGCAACATATAGAGACAGTCATTCATTCACTCATTCGATCGTATTTACTGAGCGCTTACTGTGTGCAGAGCACTGTACTGAGCGCTTGGGAAGTACAAGTTGGCAACATATAGAGACGGTCATTCATTCAGTCGTATTTACTGAGCGCTTACTGTGGGCAGAACACTGTTCTAAGCGCTTGGGAAGTTGGCAACATATAGAGACGGTCCCCTTCCACACCCTTTCTGTATGTGGCCCCAAGACTGTCTTGGGTCCCCATTTCTTCTCAACCTACACTCACTCCCCTGGGGAGCTTACTGCTCTCATAGCTTCAACTACCACCTCTACACAGATGACTCCCACATCTACCTTGTTAACCCTGACCTCTTTCCTTTTCTGTAATCTCACATTTCCACCTGCTGCAAGACATCTTAACATGGATGTCCCCCTTGTATCTCAAGCTCAATCTGTCCAAAACTGAACTTCTCATCTTCCCTTGCAAATATCCTCCTCTACTTGACTTTCCCATCACAGTTGACAGGACCACCATCTTCCCATCTCTGAAGCTCACATCTATGGCATTATCTTTCACTCTTCCCTCTCTTTCAACTCCAATATTCAGTTGATCATCAAATCATGTCTGTTTTTCCCCCACAAAATTTCAAGGCTCTGCCCCTTTCTCCAACCAAAAGACAACTAACTATATTAGTTCAGGTACTTGTCAGATCCTGGAGTAATTACTGAATTGATCACTTCAGTGGTCTTGCTGAGTCTCTTCCCCTCTCCAATCCAAACCTTACTCTGCTGTTTGGATCAGTTTTCGAAAAAGTTATTCTGCGTATAACTCCCCACTTCTCAAAAACTTCAAATACTAATCTGTTCCCCTCCACACTAAGCAGAAACTTCTGACCATTGGCTTTAAGGATCAGCATAGCCTGGGAGTCAGAAGGACTTGGGTTCTAGTTCTAGCTCCACCCCATGTCTGCTGTGTGGTCCTGGGCAGGTCACTGCACTTCTCTGGGCCTCAGTTTCCTCATGTGGAAAATGGGGATGAGGACTGTGAGCCCCATGTGGGATAGGGACTGGGTCCAACCTGATTAACTTATATCTACTCTAGCACTTAGATCAGTGCTTGGCACACAGTAAGCACTTAACAAGTACCACAATTATTAGAGGAAAGAGCATAAGTCTGGGAGTCAGAGGGCTTGAGTTCTAATCCCAGCTCTGCCATGTACCTGCTTTATGACCTGGGCAAGTCATTAAACTTCTCTGTGCCTCAGTTTCTTCATCTTCAGACTGGGAATTCAGTGTATGTTCTCTCTCCTACTTAGACTGTGAGCCCATGTGGGACATGATTATCTTGTATCTACCTCAGTGCTTAGTACAGTGCTTCTAATTCTGTCTACATCAAGACCTTTCTGAAAACTCAGCAGTTTAGTACTTATCCAGCGTGGTCAGTGGAAAGAGCCCGGGCTTTGGAGTCAGAGGTCATGGGTTCGAATTCTGGCTCAGTCACATGTCTGCTGTGTGACCTTGGGCAAGTCGCTTAACTTCTCTGAGCCTCAGTTACCTCATCTGTAAAATGGGGATTAAGACTGGGAGCCCCACGTGGGGTAACCTGATCACCTTGTATCCCTCCAGCGCTTAGAACAGTGCTTTGCACATAGTAGGCGCTTAACAAATGCCATCGTCATCATCATAATCATATCCTTATAATCTTCCATTTCCTCTATCTGTAATTTGTTTTAATGTTTGTCTCCCCCTCTAGACTATAAGCTCCTAGACTGTAAATACTGGTATTTTTCGAGCGCTTACAGTGTACAGAGCACTGTACTTAGCGCTTGGGAGAGTACAGTATAACGGAGTCAGCAGACACGTTCCCTGCCCACAGCAAGTTTACAAGTCTGTATGGGTAGGAAGACATTAATATAAATAAAGAAATTACAGATATGTACATAGGGCTGTAGGAGTGTTCCAAATCCAAATGCAAGGGTGATACAGAAGGGAGTGGGAAAAGAAGAAATGAGGGCTTAGTTCAGGAAGGCTTCTTGGAGGAGGTAGTGATCTGATAAGGCTTTGAAAGTGGGGAGAGTGTCCATCTATCAGATATAAAGAGGGAGGGAGCTGCAAGCCAGAGGCAGGATATGGGTGAGGGGTCAGTGCTGAGATAGACAAGATCAGGGTACAGCGAACAGGGTAGCACTAGAGGAATGAAATGAAGTGCACAGGCTGGGTTGTAGTAGGAAATCAGCAAGATAAGATAGGAGGGAGCAAGCTAATTGAGTGATTGAGCTATCTTTTGTGGCTTCATTTTACAAATGGATTATCTGATGAATACATGAATTAAATGACCGGCTAGGGATAAATCTAGCACCATGTTAGAATTCTGCATTCCTGCTAAACCAACCCGCTTCCTAAGAAGGATGTGGCATTTTCCCCCCTTTGAAGGCTCAACTGGAATTGAAGGAAAGTCATTCCCCTTGGTTAGCAGTTGAGGGCTGTAAAGAAAATACCTCTTTGTTGGTAGCCTCAGTCAAGGGAACAATAAGTGAATGAATGATTCTGAATGTCTTTGGAGGTGATGCCTCCAAGTCAGCGTCGAAACTCATTGGATGAAAAGCGTGGGAAGCTGATCCTAGTTTTCCTTCTAAAGGACTTAACTTCCTAGGGCCTTCATTCCAGAATTATTTATGTTTTTACTTAGTGTTAAAAAAACAATGATGCAAAGAGATCTAAACACAGTAGCCTGAATGCTGCTGTGGGTTTTTTTGGCTCTTTTGCTAAGTGTTTTGGGGGTGTGGCTGGAGAGCTGTTGATCATATCCAGGAAAACTCCATCAGCCTAGGTTCCTATTTCCTACAACAATTGGATTTGTTACTGCCCCTAGGGATAATAGTATTACTGGCTTTGTCAAACAGTTTAAAATCCAAGTTGAACACAGTAACCCCAATCATCGGCTGTAAGCTGCCCGTACAAGAATCAAAAATCTATGTGTTGATTCAAAAATCAAGTTCTCCTCAAGGTTTGGGCTGATGAAATCCAGAAGACAGTGAGTAGTATAGCTAGGCCCTTTTCTCTGGAGAGCTGGAACTCTTTACGGAGAGGGAGGAGTTTATTTATGAAATGTCAGAGAGCCATTGAAGCTCGACAGGCCCTAGTGAGCAAAAGACTTCCCTTGGTGCTTATTTTTTCCCTCCACCTTGGACGAACTAACGGCCAGTGTACTGTGCGGTCTGATTGTGCGTGCTCGTCATGGTTAACGTTTTGGACTGTCACTGGAATGTAGGAAGTGGATGAATTTGAATTGAACCATGAGGTGGTCTGCTGCCCGGGGTTGCCGCTTGACTGGAGGAAACCTGTTGCTGTTCATCCCTGGCAGGCCCAGGGGAAGCAGTGAAGGGAGGGAGAGGTGGACCTTTGATGTCTTTGTTGCACTTGCTCCCTGGGAAAGCTCCAAAATCAATGCCCATTTCCCTGGAGGAATGAATGGCTATGCCTAACTGGCTTTGTAAAGCCATTGGGAGTTCACTGCTTGTGTTTATTGACAGCTGAAAAGGAGCACATGGTGGGGAGTGGGTCATCCTGGGAAAATTAGACTTGGTTGGAACACAGACATCCTTGGAAACGTTGCTGCATCAGAAGTTCATTTGGAGTTTGAAAACACCCAGCTCTGTAGAAATGCATCATGTGGCCTATACTGCTAATTATTTTTCAGTAGCCCTTCAGAGGACAGTTTTGATCCATAAGAAAGGTGGCCAGTCCTCCCAGTTGGTAGAGCTAGGTCCAAGTTTTCAGGGCTTGTTCCAAAAAAAAAAAAACATTCCACTGAAGTGTGTGCATGGGTCAGCTAGTGGGAGATTACGTAGAGGGGGTGAAGGTGAGAGGAAGGGGGTCCATGGGCCCAGACAGCTTCCCTAAGTGTCTGGCCTGACAAAAGAAGCAACGTGGCCTTGGGGATAGAGCGTGGGCCTGGTCAGAAGGACCGGAGTTCTAGTCCCGGCTCCGCCACTTGTCTGCTGTGTGACCTTGGGCAAGTCACTTCACTTCTCTGTCTCAGTTCCCTCATCTGTAAAATAAGGATTAAGGCTTTGAACCCCATGTGGGACAGGGATTGTGTCCCACCTGATTGGCTTGCATCTATCCCAGTGCCTAGAACAGTGCCTGGCACATAATAAGTGCTTAACAAATACCATTAAAAAAATAAATAAAGGCCCACAATTCAGGAATTGCTGTGCTCTAGGCACCCCCTGCGTTCCCGGCCAAGGCAGCAGGAGGTCAGCCTCCTCTCTCTGGATGACGGAGACCTTATCATTGCTGTGGTCTCGACAGTGGGAAGGGGAAGCAGCGTGGCTCAGTGGGAAGAGCCTGGGCTTTGGAGTCAGAGGTCAGGGGTCAAATCCTGGCTCTGCCAATTGTCAGCTGTGTGACTTTGGGCAAGTCACTTAACTTCTCTGGGCCTCAGTTACCTCATCTGTAAAAGGAGGATTAAATTTTGAGCCCCCCATGGGACAACCTGATCACCTTGTAACCTCCCCAGTGCTTAGAACAGTGCTTTGCACATAGTAAGTGCTTAACAAATGCCATTATTATTATTATATTATTACTGCAGTGCTCTAGAGCCCTGCTACGGTGCTTCTGCTGTCACCCTCCCGTTTCTTCACTCTGACTCCACACCTTACTGTAACCCACCTTGATCCCATCAAGGGAAACGTTCGAGGCATTCTCTGTAGCCAGGGCTAATACCAATACTGACTTTCCAAACAGCTAATAACTATAACTATCTGTAATGATCAGATGGAGTGTCTGGCCATAAAACTAACTAACCTTTGGCAGAGTTACCACAGCAGGAAAACCCAAAGGCTGTTTATTAGTGGCACAGTCGAGCGATTGAATGAATGAATTCTTTTTTTTTTAAAGGAGCTGCAAAGAGGTAGAGAATATAATGAAATGAGAGAAACATTAAAATGCTAATCACCATGAAAAAACAAACCAACCCTTAGTGTAAATCTAGTTGTGGGCAGGGAATCTGTCTGCTTTTATTATTCTATTGTACTCTCCCAAGTTCTTAGTACAGTGCTCTGTGCACAGTAAGTGCTCACTAAATATGATTGAATGATTGAATAAGGGCTTTTCTCTTCTTTGCTGGAGGATTGAGACCATCCCTGAAGTTCAGCCCCTCTTCCTGATGACTGGAGACGTGAGCAGTGCAGTGAGCAGTTCTCTGTCTCCCCCTTTTAGACTGTGAGCCCACTGTTGGGTAGGGACTGTCTCTATATGTTGACAACTTGTACTTCCCAAGCGCTTAGTACAGTGCTCTGCACACAGTAAGCGCTCAATAAATACGATTGAAGATGATGATGATGATTTCAGTGGAGCCAAGCAAATGCTCCATTACACCTTCCAGGTGTTGCTCCTTTCCCAATGATTCTTGCACTTTGTGTTGGGTCATAATAATAATAATAATGATGGCATTTATTAAGCACTTACTATATGCAAAGCACTGTTCTAAGCGCTGGGAAGGTTACAAGGTGATCAGGTTATCCCATGGGGAGCTCACAGTCTTAATCCCCATTTTACAGATGAGGTAACTGAGGCACAGAGAAGTTAAGTACTTGCCCAAAGTCACACAGCTGACAATCGGCAGAGTCAGGATTTGAACCCGGGTCTGATAACAGCTCAGGGCTTTCTTGATAATGCAGGAATCAGTTGGACATCTAGTGAAATCAGCTTTTTCCAGAAATCTACGAGTTATCAAACACACTGCAGAGTGGTGAAGAAAGCAGATAGTATGGAGGACTTTAAACTTTAAGGGTGAGTTTATGCCTTTTATCTCCACTGGCCACCCTCAAAATAGAGGGTATTGTAAAGGGCAAAATGTGGCAAGGAGAATGTTTAAATGTTTGGGAGAAGCAGCATGGCATAGTTGATAGACCACAGGCCTGGGAGTCCGAAAGGCATGGGTTCTAATTCCGGCTCCGTCACTTGTCTGCTGTATGACCTTGGGCAAGTCATTTCACTTCTCTGTGCCTCAATTACCTCATCTGGAAAATGGGGATTGAAACTGTGAGCCCCACATGGGACAGGGACTGTGTCCAAATCGATTTGCTTGTATCCACCACAGCGCTTAGTACAGTGCCTGGAACATAGCGCTTAACAAATACCATCATTATTATTATCCTGGACTCTCTGTCCCTCTGCCTTCCTTGCAGCAATCCAAGTCTGTGAACACGTCCCGCTCACAAGCGGGCCGTCATTGTAAAAACAGAGACCAATGTGCTTCTTCATTTAAATTGTAGATTTACTTCCTCGGGATAGCAGAATTTCACAAAATACATCGCTGGGCTTCACGAGGGCTGCTTGAAATGAAGACTTCTGTTTTCTAAAATGATGACTTTAAATCCTCGGAACCACCAAACTTTAAATAGCTAATCAGTCTTATTGTTATTTACAACCTTAGCTTCAAGGAGAATTATTAGAAACTTACTAGTTCAGCCCCTTCATCCCTGGCATTTTCAGCAAGAGTTCCACTTTTTTAGTCAGCACTGTAAAGTGATCAACAGTTCAATTGGGGCTCTTCAGACCACCACCTGGCCCGACTTGCCTCAGACATATTTGAAATATTTAAGCTTTGGAAGCTGCCACACTGTTTATTAACAAGTCAGATGAAAGCTGTTTTGAAATACTGAACTTTGTTCAATCTACTTGAGGCATTTATTACTAGTGTGAAGGAGCTAAATGGATGGAATTTTCCTTTTGCAGCCCCAGGAGCTGGGTAAAGGAGTTGATTTTAGTGACAATAGTTTGTACAGCACCACCTGTGCTCTCTCTTCCCTGCCAGTAGGGACCACACCATCCAGCCCCGGCCTCCAGAGCATAATATTCCCATGTTCCAGGCATCATGGTGGGTGAGACTCTTCTCCCAGTTCTGCATGAGGCCAGGGATGGATGCAACCATTCATTTAGTCACAGAACATTTTTCTTTTCCCTAATGCAGTCCACCAATTGTAGTTTCTAATGAACACAAAGAAACTACCCAACATTTTGATTTTAGCCAAGAATGAAATGTGAGGACTGATGCCAATGATGTACTGAACAAAGCACTAAAGACTATCAACAGAAGGACCTGGAGAACATCTGCATCCTTGTTCAGGTCTGGGCAGCTTTGGAGCACGGGCCTTGGTATCAGAAGCACCTGGGTTCTAGTCCCGGCACCGCCACTTGTCTACTGTGACCTTGGGCAAGTCACTTCACTTTTTCATGCCTCAGTTACCTGGTCTGTAAAATGGGGATTAATCAATCAATCAATCGTATTTATTGAGTGCTTACTGTGTGCAGAGCACTGTACTAAGTGCTTGGGAAGTACAAGTTGGCAACATATAGAGACAGTCCCTACCCAACAGTGGGCTCCCAGTCTAAAAGGGGGAGACAGAGAACAAAACCAAACATACTAACAAAATAAAACTGTGAACCCCATGTGGGACATGGACCGTGCCCAACCCTATTACCTTGTCTCTATCCTAGTGCTTAGAACAGTACCTGACACATAGTAAGTGCTACAAATATCATAAAAAAAAAATGGCACTACCAAAAGGCTAAGGAGCTCCTTTCTGTTTGTACCTGGAGGAATAGGCTTGAGGGGTTTACTCCACCTTTGACGGAGACCACTGTCTTTCTAGCCTGTGACTGAGGTTTATTAAGATTATTTTGAGATTGGAACGTGGGACAATTTCTGAACGAGGAAAATTATTGTGCCTTTAATCTCTGGTTGTTTTTATTTTAACTACCCTTCAATATAGTATCTGTAGGTTGTGATTTTTTTTTTCTGCCATGTTACTCCCACCTTTGTTCCTGGAAATACTTTTGAGTAACTTCATTACAAAGGAGAGGAGTGAAGGGCCAAAGACTAGAAGAAAAAGTGAAAAATTAAGCAGTATTTATCAGTTCAGGTGTTTAAAGTGGTCTCTGCTTTCAACTTGATGGATCGTCAATGGTATTTATAGATGCTTACTATGTTCAGAGCACTGTACTAACCACTTGGGAGAGTACAACACAGCAGCGTTAGTAGACACATTCCCTGCCCACAAAGAGCTTTCAGCCTAGGATTGTGTCTTTTTCTACACTGATTATAAACTGTTTCCTGTGTGGAACAAGATTTTTTTTTTATTCAAAATGCACATTTTGTGTCTAGATTGTGTCTTCCCCTATAGAATGTAACTACTCAAAGCTTGGCAAAGTGGATAGAGCATAAGCCTGGAAGTCAGAAGGTCATGGGTTCTAATTCCAGCTCTGTCACTTGTCTGCTGTGTAGCCTTGGGCAAGCCACTTCACTTCCCTCTGCCTCGGTTACCTCATCTGTAAAATGTGGATGAAGACTGCTAGCCCTCTGTGGGACAGGGACTGTGGCCAACTTGACTTGCTTGTATCCACCCCAGAGCTTAGTACAATGCCTGGCACACAGTAAGAGCTTAACAAGTACTACAATAATTAGAATGTAAACTCAGTTTGGGCAGGGAACATGTCTACTAACTCTGTTGTATTATTCAGTGCTCTGCACATAAGTGCTCACTAAATAGGCTTGATTGAGATTTTGTTAGCCACCGAAACTCTGAGAATTTCCAGATAAAGGATAGATAGGGTTTGTTGGGGTTTTTTTGCCTCCAGCTGCGTAGATGAATCCAAATAGATGATTTGATTATTTGTCTTCAGACAATCAAAGATGACCTCTAGACCATGAGCTCATTGTGGGCAGGGAATATGTCTCTTTATTGTACTCTCCCAACTGCTTAGTACAGTGCTTTTCACAAGTAAGCACTCAGTAAGTATGTTTGAATAAATTAATGAATGACCTTGCAGCAGCGGGGTGAAAGCCCGGGAATGCAACTGGTACTGTACATAACCAACCGGAAATTGAAAAATGTGGCAGTGACATGATGCTTCCTTTGGGCTGAGGCAGCCCCAACAGGGCCATCAAATCGTGTGCTGTGCTATGCCAGGCTTTGCAAGCTCCATTTACCTTAATAATAATAATAATAATGATGATGGCATTTATTAAGCGCTTACTATGTGCAAAGCACTGTTCTAAGCGCTGGGGAGGTTACATGGTGATCAGGTTGTCCCACGGGGGGCTCACAGTCTTAATCCCCATTTTACAGATGAGGGAACTGAGGCACAGAGAATTTAAGCGACTTGCCCAAAGTCACACAGCGGATAATCGGTGGAGCTGGGATTTGAACCCATGACTTTGACTCCAAAGCCCATGCTCTTTCCACTGCGCTGCTTTTCCAGAGCTTCCAATACAGATGAACCCCAGTTTACAGGCACCCCACAATACACAAAGCCTGCAGATGTAGCTTTCATCATTCGCCGGTTTACCCCAGCAAACCGGTCTGTCCCTGACATTTTGTCCAACTTTGCAGATAAACTAATCCCCGCACCCCTCACCCTGTCCCCACCCCATACTCCCATATTCCCGAATGCTTTTCAGCCCTTCCCCTCCCTATGTACTTTGTACTGAACTGCAGTATGTAAGAGTTCAGTACATCCAGTTCTGCCATAATGCATGTTCTCACTACACGTTTTGGTTAGGACTCCATTAGAGAATAAGGGAATGCTCTGACAACCTGAGCCTGTTGGAGCTCTCTCTGGCGTGTTATTGGAAGATACACAGTGGGTGTACACAGTGCTGCGAGAGTTTTCTGCGTTTTTTTTTGCAGGAGCACGACCAATGGAGACCTGGAGGTATTTCAATTCTTTCTTTCTCCTATAATCCTAACCGTAGAAGTTACCTCTCCCTGTCCTAACTCCACCACTTCCCCCATTTGCTGGCTTGCAACTCCATGTCCCCGTTGGTGAAGAGCACCAACCGATTGTGGCCGGATTTGGGGGCAAGGGGGTGTTGGCATCTTGGGAGAAGACTTCTGTTTTCCCCTTTCCCTCAGCAAGATCTGGTCCATTGTGGTTCATGATGGAGGGACTGACGAGTGAAGGTCAGAGATTTCAGAGACAAGGGATGCAAAACTGGGAAGAGAACCCAGGAATCCTGGTATCCAGGTCTGTGTACAGTAGCCAGGGACTTCCTGAGCAGCATGTGATACCAGGAGTTCAAAGGTGTAGAAGTGTTGAGAAGGAGTTAGCTTAATCATGTCATTTGTTAAACACTTAGTATGTGCCAAGTACTAGAGAAGCAGCAGCTTGGCCTAGTGGATAGAGCATAGGCATGAGAGTCAGAAGGACCTGGGTTCTAATTCCGGCCACCCCACTTGTCTGCTTTGTGACCTTGGGCAAGCCACCTAACTTCTTTGTGCCTCAGCTACCTCATCTTTAAAATGGGGATTAGGACTATGAGCCACATGTAACTCCCAGCTCCGCCAATTGTCAGCTTTGTGACTGTGGGCAAGTCACTTAATTTCTCTGTGCCTCAGTTACCTCATCTGTAAAATGGGGATTAAGACTGTGAGCCCCCCGTGGGAGAACCTGATCACCTCGTAATCTCCCCAGCGCTTAGAACAGTGCTTTGCACAGAGTAAGCACTTAACAAATGCCATCCATCATTATTATGTAGAACTTGGACTGTGTCTGACCTGATTATCTTATATTTACTCCAGTGCTTAGTACAGTGCATAGCACATAGTAAGGACCTAAAAAATACCATAAAAAAGCATTTTGAACTTTGAAGAGAAAAGAATCCTGATGTTCAACTTTAAGTTGGACAAATTATTCACTAAGTTGAAAAAAACACTACCCAAATTAGAGCAAACTTTTACTTCTGCAGTTTCCTGCAAAGAGTCTTAATCAGATTAAAACCCTCCTTTGGTTAATATTGTAGTGTCATGATTTAAGTTGCCTTAAAGATTAAATAATAGTGATGTTTAATGTTTCAGTGCATAGCCCATAAAATAATTAGATGATATATTTTCAGAAGTCCCTTCTCTCCTTCTACAGCCCACCCCGCACCCTCCGCTCCTCTGCCGCTAATCTCCTCACCATGCCTCGTTCTCGCCTGTTCCGCCATTGACCCCCGGCCCACGTCATCCCCTGGGCCTGGAATGCCCTCCCTCTGCCCATCCGCCAAGCTAGCTCTCTTCCTCCCTTCAAGGCCCTACTGAGAGCTCACCTCCTCCAGGAGGCCTTCCCAGACTGAGCCCCTTCCTTCCTCTCCCCCTCGTACCCGTCTCCACCCCCCCATCTTACCTCCTTCCCTTCCCCACAGCACCTGTATATGTGTATATATGAACATATTTATTACTCTATTTATTTATTTATTTATTTATCTTACTTGTACATATCTATTCTATTTATTTTATTTTGTTAGTATGTTTGGTTTTGTTCTCTGTCTCCCCCTTTTAGACTGTGAGCCCACTGTTGGGTAGGGACTGTCTCTATATGTTGCCACCTTGTACTTCCCAAGTGCTTAGTACAGTGCTCTGCACACAGTAAGCGCTCAATAAATATGATTGATTGATTGATTGATCCTAAATTATAATATTTAAATATTTACAATGAACCCATGCTCTAAGCCATTAATGATGCAATCAGAATTTCAAGGAACATGATTTTGTTGTATTGTGGGGTATGTCTGGGGAGCATATCTTCCAACTCTGTTCTCCTGAGTGCTTAGTACAGTACTCTGCACTCAGTAGGGGCTTAGTAAATTCTATTGATTTATTAATGTCTGGATGGTCTAGTTTCTTACACAAATGTCAAAGGCACTCACCTTAGAAATTCAGCCAAAGTTCAAACAGCATTACAATAGGTTTATTGCCTATGCAGATTGTTACTTGTCCCCTCTCTGTATCAGCCCTAGCAAGAAGGGGGACTACTGATCCCCCCCAAATTCCTCTGCTCTTTCAGGCTGGGATTTAACAGGGTGGGGGGCCAGAGTTTTCTTTCTTGCTCGGACTGCTGGCACAGCAACGTTTTGACTTTACATGCAAATTGACTACATACCAATGACACCCAGTTCTTTGCCAAAGGGGAAAATGGTGAGGTTAGTGATGGGGAGGATAGAAGAATGATGCTTAAATATGGTTCATGTTGGAATGAAATTAAATTCAGCTTTTTAGTGGTCACACATCCTGTGTCTGTCCATTGTTATCTGGGAAAAGCAGCATTTTTAACCCAGTTGTGTGGTTTGCTCACTTCCAAGTTCCCCTCAATTGTGTTTGCAGTTCCTACCCAACAAGTCCTGTACCCCATCCACAGCCTCTGGTTTCTGTCTTCAACCATGGTCTTAACCATTTCCACTTTGCTTCTCCTCTCTAATCCCTACCAAAGCTATCCGTACTAATGCTCTCCTCTTAGAGCCTCTCTTCATCCTCATCCTCCTTTACCTTTTGGTGGCCTTTGAGGCAGGTAAATCACCTGTCTTCCTTATATCTAAAGCCTAAGTTTTCATTATCCTGCCTTCAGCCGTTTCTTTATTGATGCCTCCAGCCCCTGCTTCAGTAGTTTCTGGCAGTTCTGTGTTTTTTCCTAATAATAATAATAATAAAATTGTGGTATTTGTTAAGAGCTTACTATGTGCCAAGCACTGTACTAAGCACTGGGGTAGATACCAGATAATGAAGTCCCACATGGGACTCACAAAGTAGGAGGGAGAGCAAATATTGAATCCCATTTTGCAGATGAAGGAACTGAGGCACAGAGAAGTTAAGTGCCCTTCCCAAGGTCCCCCAGAAGACAAGTGGTAGAGCCGGAATTAGAACCCAGGTCCTCTGACACCCAGGCTTGTGCTGTTTCCACTAGGCCATGCTGCTTCTTTACTACTTCTTGCCCACCTCCTACGGCTCCTTTCTGAACTCTGTTCTTGCCTTTTTTTTTCCCTTGAGGGCTCTCATTTCTTTTCAAAACTTGGCTACTACCTTGCCCCTAGCCCAACCCAGTTTAGACATTTCGTTACCACAGCTCAAATGAGGTAGGCACAGGGCCATCTTTTTACCTCAGGGTCCAGAATGAACCCTTCGGGTAGGTGTAAGAGGATGTACCCTCAGTGGACGAGGAAGGTGCATACCTGAAATAGAGGGGACACATTATTAACTTTTCCTCTTAATGTAGCCTAGTGGATAAAGCATAGGGCTAGGAGTCAGAGGATCTGGGTTCTAATTGCAATTTTGCCACTTGTCTGCTTATGTGACTTTGAGCAAGTCACTTAACTTTTTTATGTCTCAGTTCCCTCCTCTGTAAAATGGGGATTCAGTACCTGTTCTCTCTCCTACTTAGACTGTCAGCTGCATATGAGACAGGGACTTTGACCTAATTATCTTGTAGCTACTCCAGTTCCCAGTACATAGTAAGTGGTTAAAAAAATACCATAAAAATAATTATCACTTTTATTTGGAAATTTTCTATCATACCTTTGGTCAAGAAACCATAAACTATGCGTTTTGGTGATTCGCATTCTGAAGGTTTTAATCTCTCTTCTCCTTCATTACCCTCCTTTCATTTGACCATATAACTCAAGTAGGGTTTGCAATTTGTTACTACACTCTTTGTGGCCTTTGCCCTCTGAAATAACCCCTGAATGTAACAGAGAGCTTTTCAGCTCACAGAGTTTGCCTGGGAATTTGGATTTTATTTTGCTATTTAGCTTGACAAGTCTTTTGGTGTTATTTTTCATTAACTGGAGTGGCAAAATGGTTCCCCTTTTATTATCAGATACTACTAGGTTGTAAGACACGTGAATATATTGTACCTAATTTTAGTGCCTCAGTAAATTCATTTCTCTTCCCCTTCTTTCAGTGTTTCACTACTGTTAACAAAACCAAGGATGATGGAAAAATATGGATTAGTATTTTATAAATTATTAAAATGAGAGCATATCTATTTTAAATTTAGCAATACATTTTCTAATAAAATTTTAAAAATGCACACCATATTTGTCTAATTTTTTTTTGTAGAAACAACTTCTGTTATGTGGCATTTATTGAGGTAATTATCACTTTTTGTTTGAACAAAAGGGTTAAAAAGGGCTCCTAAAACCAGGCAAATGGACCACATCTAAATAGTTGCCTTCCCAAGGCTCTGGTTACTTTGCATGCCTTCCCCTTTCCCCCACACAAATCAGATGTCCTTGCCTTTCCATGCACTCATTCAAAACAATGAATTTAAATGTCACCGTTCCCTTTCTTACACATGATAGTTATCCACTAAATAATTTCAGCTATGGAAAAAATTTCTGGTTGAGTTTCTTTACTGTTTTAATTTCTTTATTGTTTTCATTTCAAAATATTAAACTTTTACTTTTTATAACAACAACAAAAAAGCACATACCCTAGAAACGGGAGAAACAGGTTTTCCCCAGGAAATATAAGCCTCTGAAGGGCAGGGAGCCTTCTATTTTATTTGCTTTGAAAGCCTTCTAGGCCAGATGAATGAAAGTACTTAATTATCCATATTTTCTCACATAATTATCTCAACTATGTAATTGCCCCTTGCTGACTTTTGAGGAAGAAAGGAAAAATGATTTTTTTTGTATTATGAAATTGTATGCAGTGACAATGGTGCACTGAGAGGGAGGAGGAGAAGGGTCAAAACATGCTGATGTAGCCCAGGTGGACTGGCCTGGGGACTGGGGAATGTCATCATTGAGAGGGAGGAACCCTCCTGGAGAGGAAGAGGAGAAGGGACTGGGAGTTAATTTATTGAAGCCCTATTGTATGCAGCGTTTGGAATATTGCAGTCATCAGTCATCATCACCAGTGGTATTTATTGAGCGCCTACTGTGTGCTGAGCACTGTACTAAATGCTTGGGAGAGTACAGTGCAACAGAGTTGATAGACATGTTCCTTGCCCACAACAAGCTTACAGTCTAGAGGGAGAGACAGACATTAAATAAACAGTGCTTTGCATATAGTAAGTGCTTAATAACTGCCATTATTATTAAATAGAAGTAAGAGATACAGTGTCAAGTACCCTCTTATCTTCCTCTTCTTCCCTCTTTCTTTACTCTTCCTTTTTTCTCTTCTTTTTTTCCTTCCCATTCCCTTCTTATTTGATCCCATCCCTATTCAAATGCTACAAAAACTATGCAAAAAAGAGGCAAAAATGCAAGTAAATGTGGTATTATTTGATGATGGCTTTTATCTGGATCTTTTGGGGCCATGTCTCATCCCCACTAAACAAGTGATCAGCGTGTGCGATCTATTTCCACAGGAAGCTACGTGGGCTGAATGTATCAATAGGTTCAGAAATTCTTTTGATTCATGGAAGAGAGGTCCATGGCGGTTTATTAGAGGCCTTGAGAAGATTTAAATAGATGTATGGATGAAAGTTTCCTAATGCTTATTGGAGGGAAAAAGTAGCAATGTTAGATATTGTGTTCTTTGGTGCCATTTGCTAGAGACACTAGGCTGGATTTTAGTGACCAGAACTCATGTTTTGGACAGGATGGTCATGAATAAATAATAGTAATGATAATAATAATAATTGTGGTACGTGTTAAGCACTCACTGTATGCCAGGCACTGTAGTAAGCGCTGGGTTGGATACGAGCAAATTGGGTTGGACACAGTCCCTGTCCCATAGGAGAAGCAGCGTGGCTCAGTGGAAAGAGCACGGGCTTTGGAGTCAGCGGTCATGGGTTCGAATCCCAGCTCCACCACATGTCTGCTGTGTGACCTTGGGCAAGTCACTTAACTTCTCTGAGCCTCAGTTACCTCATCTATAAAATGGGGATTAAGACTGTGAGCCCCACGTGGGACAACCTGATCACTTTGTATCCCCCCAGCGCTTAGAACAGTGCTTTGCACATAGTAAGCGCTTAACAAATGCCAACATTATTATTATTATTATGTGGGGTTCACAGACTCAATCCCCATTTTACGGATGAGATAACTGAGGCACAGAGAAGTGAAGTGACTTGCCGAAGTGATTTCCCCAGCCAGACCTGGAGGAAAGTTGCCACCTTTCAGAATAGATAAGTAGAATTTGTCTGTGCCAAGCTAGCTCTCTTCCTCCCTTCAAGGCCCTGCTGAGAGCTCACCTCCTCCAGGAGGCCTTCCCAGATTGATCCCCTTCCTTCCGCTCCCCCTCGTCCCCCTCTCCATCCCCCCATCTTACCTCCTTCCCTTCCCCACAGCACCTGTATATATGTATATATGTTTGTACATATTTATTACTCTATTTATTTATTTTATTTGTACATATCTATTCTATTTATTTTATTTTGTTAGTATGTTTGGTTTTGTTCTCTGTCTCCCCCTTTTAGACTGTGAGCCCACTGTTGGGTAGGGACTGTCTCTATATGTTGCCAAATTGTACTTCCCAAGCACTTAGTACAGTGCTCTGCACATAGTAAGCGCTCAATAAATACGATTGATGATGATGATGTGGGTACAGAGTGGTTTAGGGCAGTCCTTCTTCTAGCTCTCCAGTGAACAGTGTGGTATAAAGCCGGTCTGTCTCCTGTCTGCTTCTGATGATGATCTGATACCAGGTGCTTTTGTGGCCGAGTTTTTCGTACCCACTACTGAGCCTGGCCTCCACCTCGACGTCTGGGTTTCCCAACTCAGATGTGGCGAGGGTATAATGGATGTGGGAGAGCCACACAGGCTCTCTAGCAAATGGGAGGTTCAGGGGTGCCTCCTCTGAGAACTCTCCAGGATTGCACACTATTTGTGGACTTCTGGAGAATGGCAGCCATGACACCATCACGTTTTACTGTGTTTCCGACATAATGCACGCGGTGCCACGTGTGTTTCTTTTCCTGGTGTGCGCGAGGGCTGTCACTAGTCACAGATGGGTCCTGGTGGATGGTCTGCTGGAGCAGACTGGGCATGGAGGTGAAACCTGGTTACCGAGGCAGGTCTCTAAAGGCTGACTCCCTTTCCACTGCCGTCATCTGTCTGTTCAGTCCAACAAAATTCCAGCACTAAGGGTGCTATCTTCTAGGCGTTGTCTTGAAAGTGTATCAGGAGGAACACCTAATTCTATCTCATAAAAAGTCCTCTTGAAATTGCTTGGTTAGAACCAGATCTAGCTCAAACAGGAGCTAGAGATGCCAAATGAATCCACGGCAGATAGCCAAAATGGGGCTGGCTCCATTCCCTTAGCAGGGGACGCTTTAGAGCAAAAACCTGTAGAAAACATACCATGGGAATTAAAAAGCCAACTGGAAACCAAGTGTTCAAAGACCATTCTGGATATATTATTTATGACTCTTTCATTATTTTATTTTAAATAAAACTTAAAAGGTAAATTAAATTTCCATTTCAGGGAAATAGGTGGAATTTTCCTACCAAACTCTCAGTCTCACTTAAATAGAAAAATAAGGGAAATTGAAAATATGTTTACTGGTGACTTTTAGAACAATTTAAAAATGATCTGGGATCATGAATTGTTGTCCTTGAATTTAATGGACGCACTTGGGCAAGATATTTTCGTAATTGCTTTTTTGCAATCAACCCAGGGGTCTGCAGACTAAATAAAATAGGTTTCCATAAGTGTTCTCCTCTTTATTTGCTTAGTAAATTGCTTCCATGAGGCGGGAATGAGATTGCCTTTCATTGTGCAGTTTTTATGACAGTTTCTTAGGCTTTTGGCCCTGTTGCTTTGCAAGCCTGTTTCTGTATTTGTCACGTAATGAAGTGGCAGGTGGGAATGTCTGAACCACTTTATCTCTCAGAAGCCATTTTCTTTAGCTCTTGCAGTGCCGCTTACATTTAGCAGCTTAAGAATAAAATAAGCTCCTGTGTGAACCCAGCATAGCCCAGGGGTATTGTTGGATTCCAAAAAGAATCTTTCTTTTTTTTTGTGGGATAATTTGAATGTTTGGACAATAAGGCTAAGCTACTCCTCTCCCCGGTTTGTTATGTGCATCGTTTTGGTAAAGAATCCTTTCCTCCCCCCTCCCCCTGCAACTCTCTGTATACACAGAATGGTATTGTTAGTATGTAACTGTCAAGAGTAAAGCCCTTGAATTGGTGGAAGAAAAAGGATTCACCCAAGAGGATTTTACTCTTCCTGCCATTTAATGATATACTTTACTAATGGAAAGCTCTAGAAAATGTAGCCTCTTGAGAATCCCGATTAAGCTGCCAGAACAGATCCTCAGAACATCTTAAAAGGAGATATAGGCCTGTAGGATGCTATTTTTGTTGAGCTCATAAAGTTTGTCTACTTTTCATATACAAAAGAGAGATATGATGTCTATCCTTTTAGCTTTAATCTCAAAATAGCAAACTAAACATTAAAATCAATTAGGTAAGGGAAACAGGCTCTCTAGGTAATCAGCCTTTATATCTTTTTACAATCCTTATCTCTCTACCTTTTTTTTCATCCTTGGGGTAATCCTTCCATTGAAGTATAATGCTGAAAGGCTTCTCCAAAGATCCTCAAAATTATTTAGGGAACATAGTTCAAATGAAGTAAACAAAATTAAATAATTGATGATCATTCATCGAAATGTGACTTGAAGGCTTAAGACTTTTTTCCCCCCTCAATCTGTCATTCCATTGCATAAGACTTAGAACGGTCTAAACATAAATTCTGCTTTCAAAAGCACATGTTTTGGTGTACGTCTATTTTGTCATCATTATGCTCATCATTCCCAATTGCATTTGTGAGCACCTGTGGAGTGCTAGGCACTGTACTAAATGCTTGGAAGAGTACCATCCCAGACTGGGAAGAGGCCTTCCCAGACTGAGCCCCTTCCTTTCTCCCCCCCTCATCCCCCTCTCCATCCCCCCATCTTACCTCCTTCCCTTCCCCACAGCACCTGTATATATGTATATATGTTTGTACATATTCATTACTCTATTTATTTTACTTGTACATATCTATTCTATTTATTTTATTTTGTTAGTATGTTTGGTTTTGTTCTCTGTCTCCCCCTTTTAGATTGTGAGCCCACTGTTGGGTAGGGACTGTCTCTATATGTTGCCAATTTGTACTTCCCAAGCGCTTAGTACAGTGCTCTGCACACAGTAAGCGCTCAATAAATACGATTGATTGATACCATGGCAGCAGTACACCCATTCCCTGCCTTTCAACTGCTTACAACTGGGATGGGTAGACAGACAAAGATTATTTAAAGATAGTAGGAACAGGAGGAAAAAAGTATTTATTTTCTAGCTCTGTTATGGCTTCAGTTGAGGCCTTACCCCCTTTGTTTCTTTGGATCTAGGTGTCCCTTGGGCTTTCAGGATAGCACTTAAAAGTAGGGTGGCCACTGACAGCAGTGGAGACCATAGGACACAGTTTTGCCAATTCTCCAACCAGCTCTGCAGGCATCCCTGTTGCTTGTGCCCTGGTGACCACCCTCTCGTCCCAGGCTGGGGTGGCCTAACCTGGAGCGCCTTCCCCCTCCCCTGCAGAGTGCCTACTATTTATTTTTCAGAATTAGGCATTCAGGTGCAGTTAGTTCCTGAAAATGCCTTAAGTTGAAAGGTTGTAGGTTGGAAGTAATTTTCTCATAGGAACAATGTTGTAAATGGGGGATTAGGTTAATGAACCAAAACCAGATTCCCCATTTTTACCCAAGCGACCCAGAAACGTCTGTTCAATCAATGCTAGCCAAGCATCCGATGGACATATTTATATCTTCATATAGTTATGTGAATGTTCAGATATTTAGCTATTTCAGCGTAGTGTGTTTCTTCTGCTGCTTTGTTTGTCCTACTTCCTCCTGCTTTTTATTTATTTCTTGTTTTTCCTTTAAATTCTAAGATTCTTGAGGGCAGGAATGGGTGTCATTTTTTTAAAATGGTATTTGTTAAGAGCTTACTATGTGCCAAGCATTGGGTTAGATACAAGATAATCGGGTTGGACTCGGTCCCCATCCTACATAGGGCTCTCAGTCTTAATCCCTGTTTTACAAATGAGGTGACTGAGGCACAGAGAAATGAAGTAACTTGCCCAAGGTCACACAGCATTTATTCATTCAATCGTATGCGCTTACTATGTGCAGAGCACTGTACTAAGTGCTTGGGAACAGACAAGTGGCATTGCCAGAATTAGAACCCGTGGCCTTCCACTAGATCATGCTGTGTTCATGGTGTCTTTCTACTGTTGAATGTACTCTCCAAGCACTTAGTGCAGTGCCTTCTTCCATGTACTCAGTGAATTCATTTAGCTCACAGAGCTTGACAAATAGATTAATGTTAAGTTAGAATGGGTTCCACAATAGGGTAGCTGATGTTTAGTCGGCTGGAATGCAAGCGGGCATGCCGAGCCTCCATGGTGACTACACCTGGGTATCAGGTATCCCTGTCCCTCTTCCCACAACCTCTCCTACTCCACCTCCTAATGTTTCTCCTCCTTTATCTCGCCCATCGCTGCTTTTAAAATTGTTTCCTCTTTTCCCCTTACTTTGTATGTGCCCTCACCCCGGTAGCTTCCTAAGCCCCCAGAGCTAGCGCCATGAAGGAGGCCAGGGTTGTAAAGTCAAAAGCAATGGGTTGGAAAGGAAAAATAGGGGGTAAATTTAGAAGTAAATTCATTTGTTCAAACTCAGTATGTCAAGGAGTGCCTGCATAAGCACTTGATGTTCATTTTCTTTTTCTTCTGTAGGAATTAATGAAATGTACTAATACCAAACTCAAAAAAGACATTCCCACCCTTTCAGTTTGCTTTTTGTCTGGAATAAATAAATCCTTTTATTTGAAGGAAATGGGCACAACAGTTTTTCTTAAATGATGATGATGGAGATGATGGGTTCTCCCACCAGGAATGAAGATAAGATTCGATCTGGAGAATTCAGGACCTAGAACCTGCCCGGAGAAGTAGATCATAGTGTTAGGGGTTTGGCAGAGTCATCCACACTCTCTCATCCCTGCCAGAAATGTTGTGTCTAGGGCACAGAGTGCAACAAGCGGTAGGGGGGCAGGGGTATAGCCCATTGGGAGTGCGCTGTGTGCAGTTGTTGCCCACATTAGTCAGCAACAAGAACCTGGACTAGAATCCAGGTCTCCTGATTCCCAGAGCAGCATGCGTTCTACAACAGGGCTTGGATTTCCAGTCTCAAAGTAGCTTTTTTTTTTCCTCATGTTTGCTGCATCTGTTAAAAGCACCAGGTTAGTCAGAGAACTGAGTGTCTGGTCACTTTAGGTGGGATGTCAAGGGGGGCACTGGAGAGGGTCCAAATAGGCAGAGAGAGGACAGGGAGATGGAGAGGGAGAGAGAAGGGGGGGCGAGAAAGGGAAAGGGAGTGTTGCAGAGGGGTCTGCCTGTCCCCCTGCCTCCAGGAATCCCACCTGCCCCAGCTCCGGCCCAGGAAGGGAGTGGAAACCCCCTCAGAGGGAGGACTTGCCGGTTTTTAGAATGCTCGGCAGGCGAAGGTGGAGGCTGGGCCTAGCCAGGTGGAGCCTGGAGCTTACTCTGCGCCTCCAGCCACAAGGCCCTACTCACTGCTTCATACATTATTGTCGTCATCCCAGTTCTCATTTGGGTTTGGGGTTTTTATTGTTTCATCTTTCCTTATGTGGCCATCCTCTCCCCACCATATTCTTCGATTGAGGCACTTGGAGACCAGGGACCATGTTCTGGATGTTCTTTCTCAATGCTTGGCCCATACAGTGCTTTGTGAATAGTAACTGCTTACTAAACACTGTTACTGTTGATCCTAACAGAGAGGAAGGGGGAAGGATTAGAGGGGATGGGAAGAGCAAGTGGGGAGGAAGAGGAGATGGGAAGGAGAAGACAAAGATGGAGAAAGGAGGGAGGAAGGGTGGGGAGGCGGGACCTTTCTTACTACCACTTCTATGGCAATGTTAGCATCTCCTCTGGCTCAGACCAGGCCTCCTGGGTCCTGCCGCTGCAGTCCAGGAGATAGCAGTTCTGACCCCTGGATCATGGAAGCCCGTATTTACCCACCAGACCTTGGCATAGGGAGGTCTGCCCCGTGATCCCCCGGCCCGGCACCCAACGGTGCTGCGGTCAGTGGCTCCGAGAGCGTGGCAGCTCTTGAATTCCAGACTACATGCTCCTCTCTCTCTGCCTTCCGTACCCTCCACTCCTCCCATCAGCTGATGTGCACATCAGTCAATCAGCTAATAGTATTTACTGAGCACTTACTTTGTGCAGAGCACTTGGGAGTGTACAATACAACAGAGTCAGTAGACTCGTACGTTCCCTGCCCACAGCAAATATGCATCTATGTCAACCATTTTTTCCAGTGGGAACTGGGGTAGCCTCTAAGACTTTGGGACAGGCCCACCTAAGTGTCAGAGGAGGGGGGTTGCTCAAACTCTGTAAATCCAGGTCTGGACCATGTATTCCAGGTATCTCAAACAAGCTTCCAGGTTCTTGATGGTCTGGGTTTCATTCAGACAATCAGAAGAGGCCGTTTACTTTCCTTTGCTGCTTCTCCTCCTTGCCTTTAGAAATTTCCTGTGAGGAAAGAAGGGTAGTTTTCCTCTGGGGTCAGTATCCTTGCTGGCACAGTAAGCAGTGCTACAATCAACTGCCCCCTTACTGACGGCTCTAATTCTGATGCTCCGAAATCTACTTTCCTGCAGAGTCCCAGGGCCCAGTGAGCAATGTCAGCTCAAAGAGCCCTTCTTAAAAGCCTGGGGGCAGATTCCTGGGGGTTGTTAAAAAGGTTTGTTGGGACAGTTTATGGTTTTGATGAATCACAGAGGAATAGTAAGCCTCAATAAGGTCAGTGACTCTGGTGATTAGATACCATCCTCCCTTAAAACAGTTCTTTGTTGTTTTTTCCAATGCTAGCCAAGTTGTTTCCATAGTGTGCGCATGACAATGCCCGCAAGCTCTACTAATAATAGCCTTGCAGCTTAAAATGAACATTCCATTAGCCCAAATAATTTAAGAAACCCATCTCAGACTTCTTATAGGGGTTCTTTCTGAAGGCACCCAAGTGCTTGTTCATTCTCTCTCTCTTTCTCCCTCCCCCTCCCCCCTCCCACATAGACCTCTCACTCCCCACTCCCCATAATTGTCATCTTCTAGATCTGAGCTTGACTGAATTCAAGTGAGAAAGGGTAAGATTCTTCAGTAATGCTGATCTTGGAGACCATGATTTGATCTTTGTTCACCACAGATGCTTGGTGGTGCAGGGGACTAAAAAAAAATCCCTTTCCCTGCAGTCATTTAATTTAATCATTTAATTTAATTATGGTATTGTTAAGCACTTACTCTGTGCCAGGATTAGAGAAGTGGGGAAGAACAATTGGGGAAGAAGAGAGAAAACAAAGATGGAGAAGGGAGGGAGGAAGGGAGGGAAGGTGGGCTCAGCAGTGTGACTTAATGGTAAGAGCACAGGCCTAAAAGTCAGAGGATCTGGGTTCTAATCCTGACTCTGTCAAATGCTTGCTGTGTGACCTTAGGCAAGTCACGTTCTCCACGTCTCAGTTCTCTTGTTCTCCCTCATACTTCGACTATGAATCCCTTGTGGGACTGGGACTGTGTTCAGCCTAGTTCACTTTTGTCTACCCCAGCACTTAGAATGGTGTTTGATACATATAAGTGCTTAACAAATGCCATTCAAAACATTTTAAGCACTATACTAAGAGCTGGGGCAGATACAACTTAATCAGGTTGGATACAGGACTTTGTGCTCACAATCTAAGAAGGAAGAAGAGCAGGTATTGAAACCCCATTTTACAGATGAGGAAACTGAAGCATAGAGAAGTTGTGACTTATCCAGTGTCACATTGCAGGCAAGTAGCAGAGCCAAGATTAGGAACCAGGTCCTCTGATTCCCAGGTCTGTGCTCTTTCCACTAGATCATGGTGCTGTTTTGCAATTCTGCTATAACATTTGTTTTCCATATGTGTTTTGAACACCTTCTTTTCCCCCAGTTGTAAATGGGGGAAACACGCTATGAACTTGGTATGTGGTAGGATTACTCAGGTGGTTTTATATTTTCACTGTGGGCTCTAGGGGTGTGCTGCTCCCTATTGAATTGATTAATGTTTGGTCCAGGTTTCACTGAACATTTGCAGGGTGGTTATCAGTTCAGTGCTATCTGACTGGTTCCACCCCTGGTTTAAATAGCCAGGTGGTCATCAATCAATTGGTATTTATTGAGCAATTAATGTGTGTGGAGCACTCTCCTCCCCATATTCAAAGTCCTACTGAAGTCAAACCTGCCCCAAAGCGCCTTCCCTGGCTAACCTCTAATTTCCCCCATTCATGCTCCCTTCTGCATCACTTATGCACTTGGGTGTGTGCCCCTTACCCCTTAAGCACTTAGGTGCTAAATTCCACCCCCAGTCCCACAGCACTTATACTCTGCCCTTTCCCCTATCTGTCATTTAAAAAAATATCTGTCTCCTCCACTAGACTGGGGGCTCCACAATGACAGGGATTGTATCTATCAACTCTGTTGTATTGTGCTCTCCCAATAAATACTCTTTGATGGATTGGGATAGTACACTAGAGTTCGTACATACGATCCCTTCCGTTTAAGAGCTTACAGTATAGTCAGGGATACAGATTTTAAAGTGATTTTCAGTTTCAAGACACCAGAAAAGATGGTTCCAAGAGCACCCTTTATTTTCAGCAAAGTGCTGTGAATAGATGATGCAGAAGGGAGGGAGAATAGGGTGGGCAGATGAGAGGTTAGTCAGGGAAGGTTCCTGGAAGAGAAATTATTTTAGGAGAGCTCTGAAGATAGATAGTGGTGGTCTGTCAGATATGGAGGGGGAGTTAGGTCCAGACAGTAGGGAGGACGTGAGTAGCTTATTGGTATTCATAGATTGAATGACAACCATACTCACATGTTGCACTTCACCCCAGTGGAAACCTGACTGGCAGTGATGATAGAGTGCTAGAGGCACTGGGCCAACCAGTAGCATTACAACCCACACAGCTTGTCTCTATTTGGTGCTGAATTGTACTTCCCAAGTGCTTAGTACAGTGCTCTGCACACAGTAAGTGCTAAATTAATACGATCAGATTGAACTGAATTCTCAGTCCTGAAGGCTTGGGTTCCAGAACTCCTCTGTGTTTCCTGGTGGGCAAGCCCATCAAATTATGGAAAACAGAGTGGCCTAGTGCACAGAACACGGGCCTGGAAGTCAGAGGACCTGGGTTCTAATCCCTGCTTCACACTCATCTGCTGTGTGACCTTGGGCAAGTAACTTCACTTCTCTGTGCCTCAGTTTCCTCATCTGCAATATGGGGAGTCAATACTTGTTCTCTGTCTTACTTAGACTGTGAGCCCCATGTGACCTTGATTAGCTTGCTGTATCTACCCCATTGCTTAGTACAGTGCTTGGCAGATAGTGCTTAATAAATACCACCATTATTAAATTGAATATTCTCCTCTCCAGGGAATCCAAGGCCTGGCCAGATAGGCTACCCTGATGGAGTGTCTGAGGAATGCTATAGCTCATCATTCATTCATTCATTCAATCGTATTTATTGAGTGCTTACTGTGTGCAGAGCACTGTACTAAGCGCTTGGGCAGTACAAGTCGGCAACATATAGAGATGGTCCCTACCCAACAACAAGCTCACATCACTGTTTATTGGACCTGAAGAAAGTTTTCTGGCTTCAGCTAGCACTTGATGGTTTTGAAAAGGAGTCTAGGTCTGGCAGGATTTTTGCCACTTGCTATTTTATACGCAAAAGTCAATCTATAATAGTTACTGATTACATGTTGTTGGAGTAGTATAATAAATACACATGACCCCAGTCCTCAAAGGTCTTACTTTCTTGGGCAGCAGGTTGATAAAAGTATTTTACGGACAGGAGGAAGAAGGAAAAGGAAATATGCACATGAATTAGTGCTCATATAACAAGGTATGTAGAGTTTGTACATAACAGCTCTGAGCAGCTGTGAATCTTTAGATGTATAAGGGGTGCTGACGTGGCATTTGAGGGGATTTAAGTAGGGGAGAGTGAAAATTAATCAGGGCAAGTCTCCCGGAGATGTGATTACTTCCCAGCAGTCTCAATGTGGTTTCAGTTTCCTAGTGTGTATTATTTGCTATCCTTTGTATGTGCTGTCTGTGGTTGGCCTTAGCCTCTACATGTGTCTTTCAAGGCACCAGAAAGGATAGATCCAAGGGTCACCCTTCATTCTCAGTGGGTGGCTACTTCCTCAACAGGTGGTCTTTATCCATGCCTTACCCAGACTGGTCAGCCTGAAGTGTTGGCCGGGCGTCCACGTAGAGATATCTTGGAGGCTGAAGAAGATGCATGATTTCAGGGAAGAATAATAATAATAATAATAATAATAATAATAATAATGGCATTTATTAAGTGCTTACTATGTGCAAAGCACTGTTCTAAGCACTGGGGAGGTTACAAGCCGATCGGGTTGTCCCACGGGGGGCTCACAGTTTTAATCCCCATTTTACAGATGAGGTAACTGAAGCACAGAGAAGTGAAGTGACTTGCCCGAAGTACACAGCTGACAACTGGTGGAGTCATCCTCATAGAAGTGGTAGATAAAACCACACCTCACAATGTGCTGTACTCCTGCCCGTGGCATTCCATGCCCCGGTGGTAATCCAGTTGGCAGGAACAGGATAATATTAATGGTGCCATGCAAACCGCTATCCCTGGAATCAGTCCCTCCTCACAGGTCCTTTAGTCTCAGGATTGAGGCTCATCTACCTTGCTCGATGGGTGACCCCATCATCATCACCTTCACTTTATCTCTGGGCACATCATCAGATCTGCTGAAATCAGTAAGACTTACTCAAGTTCTGGGTTTACAGCTCTTTTCCACACCTTGCTGCAGTAAATGAGTGCAGAAATGGTACAAACCTGAAACATATCTGAAAAACTCCTGGATGAGTTAAGACTTAGATCGGCTGTCTCGGGATGGGACCCTTAGGGATTCCTTTGAGGACCAGAGCTCAAAAGCTTTCGGCTACTGTGCCGGGTGCATCTGGGCCCTTTGCCACAGGTGAACAGATCAAACAGGAACCGTCATCCAGGGATACCCTGATCTTTCCACTGATGTCTAATAATGCTTCTGAATTCTCAGCTGTTATAAAACTCACATTTACTTCTTAGTTGTTAAACTGCTTTTTAGCAACTTTTTGTGAAAGTTTGTGTGGGAGAAAAGGTTAATACTTCTTATTCAAGATGAAGTTTGGATTACCTGTACATTTTGTTCTTCTGCATGATCCTTGTCCTCAATTTCTTAGACTGTGAGCTCCCTATGGGGTGGACTGTGTCCGATTTGATTTCTTATATCTACCCCAGTGCTTAGTACAGAGGCTGGCATATAGTAAGCACTTAACGAACACCATTTTTTAAAAAAATTGATTTTGAGTGGCTGTCCTTTCTGAAGTGCATATTTAAGTCTGTTAGTGTTTCATTGCATATTTCTGTTAGTCCCTACTCCACTTGAAACTGTCCTAGTCCTAGCAGCTTTGTTCTTTCTTACACGCCCTAGATGCAGATAATGACTGGTCTCTATATTTGAAAGTGCTGTTGAAGACTGTTGTGTCCTAAGCCAGGATTCTACTCATCAGCAGAATTAACCTTAGAATGATTGCATATCCTCAGTCATTGAGGTTTTCGTTCTGGGAAAGGAGAGCAGTTAAATCCTGCAGCAAAGGGAATCAGGGTTTTGAAGGTGCTTTGGGGGGAAAAAATCTATTCTTGGTAAAAGAATACTGTGTGTTAGTTTAGTCATTGAGTATTTTGTTCTTCCAGAATGTGAGGACTCTGGCAAAGCCTTGTTGGAGTATGCTGACTTTGTGAACTACTTCCTGGGGCTAAACCGAAAACCGTGTCATTGTGCCTGCCTCACCTTACCTGCTTCCTCCCCATATTGGCTGGAAATGAAAACTTGGAACCACCTGAGTAAGTAGCTTTCGCAGCCAACTGGGAAGGAAATATTTAGTATGTTGTTCTTGAAAAGCAGAGGGAAACCAGCCAAGATGTGGCCCTGCCGTCAGAAGGCCTTTTTAAGTAGTTAGGCCCGCAGTGGTGAGAACAGAGGTGTTCCTGCAGGGGTCATTGGGTTAGTGCTTGGTGGGATGCCCGGGACTCATTTAAAGTGAACCTTTAGAAGTGGCACTTATGCTTAAGAACTGAACTCAGTTGGCTTTGAAAAGCATTTTCACTGTATTCAAATCTCTATCTCACTGCCCTGATCACAAACCCACTATCCCAGAAATGAAGATGTTGAAGTTTAGTGGCGTTCCCTGTGTTCCATGAGTTGGTTGGTTTTTTGAATCATATTTGTTAAGTGCTTACTATGTTCCAGGCACTGTTCTAAGTGCTGAATGTGTTAAGAAAAAGCTCATGCAGGTAGCTGAGGATTAGACCCACTTCTTGCTTATGGATTTCTGCAGGAATGCCATCATCTCCATTTCCCATTTTCATGTTTTGACTGCAAAGATTAGTTCTTCAAAAGTAGGGTCTCAGGTCACGTCTTCACATTCTGGCTGGTTTTCTGTGCCTTAAAAAGCCTCCCTTCTTCAGTGCCCAAAGGCAAGTCTAACAGTTCATTATAGGGTTTTTGCCACTTCTGTGGGGTTGTTCTTAGTCTGGCATGAGGGTGGCCACCCTGGCGGTACCGTGATAATAATAATTAAAAATAATAATTTTGGTATTTGTTAAGCACTTACTATGTGCCACGCACTCTACTAAGCACTGGGGTGGATATAAGGAAATCGGGTTGGACACAGTCCCTGTCCCACATGGGGCCCACAGTCTAATCCCCATTTTACAGATGAGGTAACTGAGGCACAGAGAAGTAAAGTGAGTTGCCCAAGGTCACACAGCAGACCTGGGTTTAGAACCCATGACCTCCTAACTCCCAGGTCCATACTCAATCAACTGTGCCATGCTGCTTCTCACTACACCCTACCTCGTATAAGGCCAGAGTGTTGGCAGCAACCCAGCTGCACAGGTGGGACATGTGAAGAGAATGAATGACGGCTGGATCCCACAGAGACTGTTGGGTGGGGAACTGAAAAGGGACCTGCAAAGCCCAGGAGGTGGCGGGCACAGAAGGACAGAAAAAACAATGAAAAGACATAATGGAGGCCAGCCTCAAACAAGCTGAAACAGCAGTGGGCTGCTGGGGTAGGTCCGTCCATGATGGCTAGCAGATCAGCCTCGCAGGCAGAAATTGCATGCCATTGCTCTATTAAAGACGTTTTGAAGACCAGGTGCCTGGAGGCAGGGCCAGACAGGGTAGATATGGGACAGAGCCATCAGGGAAAGGAAATTGGGAGGCAGAGAGGCCTAGTGGATAGAGCCTGGGAGGCAGAAGGACCTGGGTTCTAATCCCCACTTGTCTGCTGTGGGATCTTGGGCAAGTCACTTTACTTCTCTGGACCTCAGTTACCTCATCATCATCATCATCAATCGTATTTATTGAGCGCTTACTGTGTGCAGAGCACTGTACTAAGTGCTTGGGAAGTCCAAGTTGGCAACATATAGAGACAGTCCCTACCCAATAGTGGGCTCACAGTCTAAAAGGGGGAGACAGAGAACAAAACCAAACATACTAACAAAATAAAATAAATAGAATAGATATGTACAAGTAAAATAAATAGAGTAATAAATATGTACAAACATATATACATATATACAGGTGCTGTAAATGGGGATTAAAACTCTGAGCCTCGTGTGGGAAAGGAACTGTGTCCAACATGATTACCTTGTATCTACCCCAATCCGTAGAACAGTGCCTGGCACATAGGTGCTTAACAACCCCCCCCCCCCCCCCCCCCCCCAAAAAAAATGTAAACAATGTGGGAGGGCATGTTGAACACCCCCCATCAGTCTTGTGGTAGATAGGACCCACCGCCAGAAGTGTTATCTTGGAAAACAGGACAGCTATTCATCCAGAGACCAGAAATAACTTGGTCCAGACTGAGAGCCTTCTCCCTCATTATAACCTACTTAGACTGTGAGCCTCATGTGGGGCAGGGATTGTGTCCAATCTAATTAAACGTGTGCTTAGAACAGTGTTTGACACTTAGTAAGCTCTTAACAAGTATCATTAAAAAAAAAGTGTATCTTGTCAGGTGCTGCAGAGCAGCAGATTTTCTATTTCTATTTCTCCCCATATACCCACTTGCCCCCCCAATTCTCTTTCACCAAATTTGCAGTATGTGTAGCCTTGGGAAGGGAGGATGAGAAACAATAGTATTTACTGAGTACCCCTGCTGTGCAGAGCACTGTACTAAGTCCTCAGGAGAGTACATTACATACTGCATCTGGGGGCAATAGTGAGCCTAGATTTTCTGTGTTCTATAATATTCAAAGAACGTGTCTTTTTTCCAGCAAGGATTTTGATCCTTTTCTGGATGGGAGGGGAAAGAATCCAGAAGTTTGTGCTTTGAAAATTTTGTGTCTGAATTTTTGATCCATCCAGGAATTCAAATTTGATATTGTAGACAGGTGTTCTACTTTAAAAAAAACACTCTTTGATTCGCTTCACTAAAGAAGCGAATCAAAGACCATAGTAGTATCGAAAATCCCCAGCATAAATATCAGCCATTTAATTTTGAAGTTTTCATCTTGATGCTTTATATTCTGCCTTGCTGGAATCATTGGAAAGGCTATATTTGTTGCTCAGACTACTTCCTCATCTCAATCACTCAGTGCTATTTTATTGAGCACTTACTGTGTGCAGAACACTGTGTACTAAGTACCTGGGAGAGTACAATATAGCAGCGTAGGTAGCTATGATCTCTGCCCACGAGCTTACAGTCTAGAAATTTGAAAAATTCATCACTCATGGCAAACAGATGATTGTTTATGTTCCTGGTGTCAGTATATGCGCAGTGTACGATCTTGTAGCCCTGATGAAAATTTTCAGCTTTGCACTTCGTTTCAGCACACATTCCGCTAGCTTTGAGCTTTTTTTTTTTCAAAATGGTGTTTGTTAAGTGCTTGCTATATGGCAGGCACTGTACTAAGTGCGGGGGTAGATTCAAGGTAAGCAGGTTGGACATAGTAACGTTCCACAAATTGGAACATTAAGTTGGAGTCTTAATCCCCATTTTACAGATGCGGTAACTGAGGCACAGAAGTGAAGTGACGTGCACAAGACAAGTGGCAGAGCAGTGATTAGAACCCAGGTCCTTCTACCTTCCAGGCCCATGCTCTCTCTATCCACTGGAATATACTGCTCTCTCCATTTCCCAGATTTAGGGCAGCTGCACCAAGACTTGAATCTATTTTGGAGGAACTCCATTCTGCACCAATCTTTTTTGGTATTGCTTTTCACTCTGAAAAGGCTGAAAGTCAGAAATTAATCCATGCTGTGCTGGCTTTGGGTTAATCATTTCTATTTTTTTAGTCTATTGAGTCTTTCTCAAAAGCGCGTTATTAAAAAAACTAGTTTGAGCTCTGCGTTGGCAAATAGCAGTTTAATCCAGTATCCAATCGTCTTCATCAGGTTCTTTTCATTGACTCTCAAGTGCAGTAGAGCAAGGGAGGAACCTATTCCGTTGGCAAGATTTCTGTGGACCAAAGGCCCAATTACCCTTCAGCTAATTTGTTATGAGGAAATCTCTATAGGAAGATTCCTCTCTGACTTTCAGAAGATTATCACTAGTTGATTTAACCCTAAATCCATGTTAGTGCAGCTCAAATAAATGGACCATTGAGTGGAAAAAAAAAATCACAGTTGCTTTGCGTAGGACAAGAATGTGGTGATTTTCGCTTCCCTGGAGGATTTCTTGGGATTGGCTAGAGGAGACTTGATTCTTCTACCTGTTCATATCTTCAGTAGGACTGAGAGCGGGAGTAGTCCTCATGCTGGAAGGCATTGTTACTCCAAAGACATGCCTGAGGAGGATCTGTTGTGCCCAAAGTTATCCATTTGCCTTCTGTATTTGGTGGGCACAAGAGAAAATGGAGCCCTGGGTTGAAGAATGTTTTAAAAAAAATCCTTAGCGGAGAAGTGAAAATACACTCAGAACACAGCTTCTGAAAGAGAAGCTCTCCAAACCATTAAGAAAGGTGCCAAATGAGAGAATTGAGAGTATTTTGATAGGGGGGTGGGGGGAGAGATGGGGGGAGGGACAAGTGTCAACTCAGGTAACTGGCAATTTGGCTCTCTTCCGAGAATGTGTCTGTTGCATTTGCCTATATGTGATAGAAATAATTTATTCTAGGAATTTATGCTGTCATATTGTCCAATCAATTCTTTGCAGTTGGATAATTTACATTGTAGTAATTTCAGGAGAGCCCAGAATCACATCATCACGTCTTCCAAGTCCAGGATCTTCCTTTGGTCTTGAACGAAGATGTCCTGGCTGTGGCCCTGGGCCAGTACATTCCTGCACCAGTCACCCTAAAGGAATCTAGAGTGAATGAAGTGAGCCTTGGGGAGCATACTGGCAGATCCATGCCATGAGCTTATTATTTTTAGTAGCAAGAGGATTGACGTTTAAGTGTTGAAGTGTTTCCGGGAAGGCGGCTGCCTGTCTGGAATGACAGGTGTCGAAACGTTGCTTTGCTTGGAGGCAGACTCGCAGGCTGGGTATCAAGTTGGAGAATGGGCTGTTTGCATCATCAGAATGATTCTGGCAATTGTTTGTTTTGACCTCTGGGAATTTGCCAGCTGTAAATATATATGTAAAGCAGTAAAGAATGTGAATCTAAATTAAGAACATGGCAAGTGGGGAGGAGGAGGGGAGAACAAGGTCTCAAGCAAATAATCCACATCCTTGTCAACACTGATGTGGTTAATTTTCACTGATGAAAAAATGTAGTGACTGGCTCACACTGACCTTGAAAACAAGCTTTGTTTCAAAACCCACTCACTGGCCACGGGAAAAGGGACCATTTTTCCCCTCCACTCAAACTTACTGATGGCAGTGGGCTAAGACAAGGAGAGGGAGGAACTGAGGGTGGGGATCAGCAGGATGAGGAGCTTCAAGATGCTGGATGAGGAAAAAAATAAGATTTGTTCACAATGATCCCTACTGAGTGTCCACCTGGTGCAGCCCACCTTACCAGGTGTGGAGGGGAGGAGATGCAGAGGAGGAAAAGAGACCCCTGCCATAACGTAGGCGTGTCCTATTCACACCTGTGATAGTGAGCCATGTTTTTACAAAGTTCCAAATTATTAATGAAATACATCGTTCTAAAATAGAGCAAAAGAAAATGAAATGGAGTAAGTGATCTTTATGAAGGCCTGGCAGAGTCAGTGCTAGTGGTTGGGACTTCCATAAAGGGTGGGGACTGTGGTCCAAGATAGTGGAGAGAAAAAGGAAGTCACTAAGAGAGCAAGCATCCCCGGCTCCAAGGCCACTTTACGTTACAGGTTAGAAATGAAGCCGTCATTGATCTCCATGGTCATTCTCAGCTCTCCCCTTTTCACTTTGGTCTTTGAAAGGTCTTGAAATCCAGAGAAGAGTATTTCCTGGAAACCCCCAACGAAAACTCTGGGGACTGGATGATGTTTGTCCATCCGCTGCAGACCGCGGACGAGCAGACCCTCGCATCCTGTCTGAACCGCAGAGACATCTACATCACTAGTGCTAAGGTAGCTATAACTGGCTGGGCCGGTGGAATTGCTTTGTGTAGCGCAAGAGCCATTCGCAGCGGGCAGGTCTGAAACTGCACAACCTGAGGGGGTACGGAAGTCAAAGGCGTTATTCAGTTAAACTGCTCCTCAACAGCCTTCTCTCTCATTTTCCTAGGCAGGAAATTGGCTGGACTAGCGAGATCGAGATCGGAGAGCAGGTTGTGGAGGAGGAGCTAATCTTTTTAAACTTATTTAATGGGCCCCACGCTACCCTCACGCTTACATAGATCGACAGCAGGGCTAGGGCCCCATTTTGTGGCTGAGAGAGGAGGGCTGCCATAAGTCACCCAGATCTTCCCACTCCCTAAATCATAAGAGAGCCGATGCTAATCTGTCCTTTGGGGCATTTACCCCTCTACCAGCAAAGCAGTTACTTTGCCTCAAATCTGAGCAACTTCCTGTGCAAAACTGAGGATGTGTTTAGTTTGGAGAGACAGCAGCAGGCTGGAGTAACCAAGTCAACCTTTATCTACTCTATGGCAAAGACCAGGATGTTTTTGTTTTTGACCCCCTGCTGTACTAAAACCAAGAGGGCTTCATTCAAGCTTCCACTCTTTATCTACCACAAGGTAACGTTTACATCTGCTACATCCCAGAAACCCTGTAGACTAATTTATTTCACTGTATACAAATCAACTTTTATCATAATTCCCCTGGAAGTTTAAGCAGGTGTGATGGAAGGAGTTCTGGTTGTAACAATAGGAGGGAACTGTGGGTTTACCTCATTTGGAACAAAGCAAGGACAGTTTGATTTAGGAACCAGGGAAGTAGATGTAAATATTGCATTTGTGTTTTTAATCCCAGACGGTTGAACCCCGTACAGAACTGGATGCGTGGCTCTCTGTAGACAATGCCAAGTTTGTCGAAGCCTCCGCATTAATCAAAGAGGAATCCAGGCTTTGGGCTCCTTCACCCCACACTGTGACCACAGTAAGTGTGATGGAGATTTGGGTGGGGCGAAGGAGGGGGGCGTGGAGGGATTTAAGGGGCTTCCAGCCTGACCCTTAAAATAAGATCGGGAGTGGAGGGCATCAGTAGGCCAGCAGGGAAGATCACGGAACAGTGCCACCTTACAGCTGTTTGAAGTTTAATCAGATCTGGGGGTGCTTTGGTGCTGGGCTTAGGGAGGAACACATTATTTTCAAGTGGCTAATGTAAGGGAACTGTTTCTCTTCTCTCTGCAGACAGAGCCCCAGGATTCCTGGAAATGCCCCAGCTGTAGTAATGTGTTTGGCACTTGCTCTCTGCTGGACTCTCACCAGTGCCTCAGTAAAGACAGACTCCCTGACACCTGCTTGTCATGGCCTAATAAACTGGGGCCTGGGAAAGCAAAAGGCAGAACGAAAGGGAAACCGAGAGGGACCACCAACTTGGCCAAAAACCTTATCCACCAGCCCAGAGGGATCTCCTGCCCTGCCGCTTTCAATCTGGGCTCCTGCAGCTCAGCTAGTGGCTGTGGTGTGGTGGCGGCTGCGGCTGCAGCCGCGGCTGCTCGATTTGAGCCTCAGTGGTACAGCAGCCAGTCGGCTGGCCTGAAGAGGAAGGGGCAAGAGGCAAAGCTTGTGGAGACCTACCCCTGCCACCTCTGTGGGAAGATATTCCTCACCCCGGAAAAGCTCAATGTCCACACTTCTTCCCACACGGGGGAGCGTCCTTACACATGCCCAGAGCAGAGCTGTGTCAAAGCATTCGTTTCCAAATATAAGCTAATCAGGTAAAATCCCTTTTAAAAACGAAGCAAAAAAAAATACAAAATAAAATATAGAACCATAAACCAAACAGGAATGGGATGTGTGTGGGAGAGCCAAGGGGAATTGCCAGCTAGTGGTGTGGGATTTCAGATAAAAATCTCATTTCAGGATCATCATCTTAGAACCAGATTGGGGGGGGGGGGGGGGGGGGGGGGGGGGGGGGGGGGGGGGGGGGTGTGTGTGTGTGTGTGTGTGTGTGTGTGTGTGTGTGTGTGTGTGTGTGTGTGTGTGTGTGTGTGTGTGTGTGTGTGTGTGTGTGTGTGTGTGTGTGTGTGTGTGTGTGTGTATAGGAAAGGAGAAAGTTTAGGGATGATGTTTGAGTGTAGGGCAGGAAACGGGGTTGGGGTGGCAAGATGGTAGCGTGATCACAAAGGCATGGGGTGGACCGAGCATGAAGGGGGATTGGGTGGCCAGCTCTTGGTCACCTCCCCCGGCCAGTACACTAGCCCTCACCTTTCACCAGTCTCACAGCCACTTTTCATTCTTCCCCCAATCTTCCCTCCTCTATTCCTCTGTCATATTCTAATATGATAACAATCCTATCTGTGCCCCCCAAGGACTATGCAAATCATCTAGTGCCCCCCAAACCGCCCAGAAGTGTGAAATATACAATTCTATTAAGCACACCCTCATCATGTCAAAGTTTATGCACACTCCATATTCACTCTTTCACACAACAAACCTCATCCCATTTCCAAATTAGTTCTCTGCTTACATTTTTACTCTCTCATTTCAACCTGGCCTCCTTTCCTGTTTATTGCTCACAAGGTGTAGCTTTGTTACGCATCTTCATGAATGTGACTGTGGCTGTGGGAGAAGGTTGGGGATGGGAAGGGGTAGCTGAGAGGGGAGATGAGGAGGGCTCCAGGGCTGAGAGATCTCCTTTCCCTAAGGAGCGCCTGCTGGTTGTCTGGGTGGTTCTTCCTTCACCTCTCCCTGCCAGCAGAGAAAACCCACAGCAGGAGCAGGTCTGAGAATAGGGGGGGAATCCTTGCCCCTGTGTCCCGGACATTGGGACCACCCATTCTTCCCCAGCCGGGGCTACCTCTTCCAGTGGCCTCTCTGGGAGAAGAAAGGGTAAGTGTACCCTTCACCAAGATCTGGGTGGCAGTGGGCTTAGTTGTTTCCTGCTGGCCTCTGCCCCTTCTGCTTTATCACACCCTTGTCCTGCAAATACCCCTGAGGACCCTGGGACAGTCCAAAACTGCTGCAGAGAGGCTTTGGGACTCCTGGGGTGAATGCAACTCGTAAGGATCAAGGTGGGACTGATATGAGATTCCTGAACAGCAGAAGCACTGGTCTGGAAAATGAAGCCCTCACCCCCCTCTTACCTTACCTCACTGATTTGTCACTACTACCCAGGTTACATACTTCACTCTGCTAATACTAACCTACTCACTGCACCTCATTCTTGTCTGTTTTGCCTCTGAACTGGAACTCCCTCCCCTTCCATATTCTAACAGACCACCACTCTCTGTCACTTCAAAGCCTTGTTTAAAATCACATCTCATCCAAGAAACCTTCCTCAACCAAGCCCTCATTCCCCCCCTCCTCACTCCCCACTCCCGCCTTCCTCTCCCTTCTGCATCACCTAAGTACTTGGATCTTTAGCCGCTTGCTGTTCACCCCACAGCACTTAGGTACTTACCTGTAAATAATTTTAATGTCGCTCTTGCCCTCTAGATTATAAGCCCTTTATGGCAGGGAACATATCTGCTCAGTTGTAATTTACTCTCCCAAGCACTTAGTACAGGACTGTGCACACAGTAAACATTCAATAAATAGCATTGAGTGATTGGTCTCTGGAGTCAGGAACCTCTCACGTTCCTGCAAACAATGTGCACATACCCTTTAAAAAAAACCCCCAAAAATCACTCAATTATGTTAATTGAATGTTCACTGTGTGCCAAGCACTGTGTTAAGTGCAGTATATTTGAGTCGGGAGACTAGTTCCCTGCCCTTCTGTGCCTGCAGCCTCTGTATAAGGAAAAAAAAAGGATGCAGAAAGTGTGAACTTGCTCACCTCACTGTCCTGTGAATGTGGGGTGCTTCCTTCTTAGAGACCAGCCAGCACCGCAAGTCCCAGCTCAGGGTTGCCCAAGACCCGCTCTCAATTGTTGTCTTCTTCCATCCTAGGCACATGGCCACTCACTTGCCCCAGAAATCTCACCGATGTGCTCACTGTGAAAAGACCTTCCACCGCAAAGATCACCTGAAGAACCACCTCCAGACCCATGATCCGAATAAGATGGCCTTTGGCTGTGAGGAATGTGGAAAGAAGTACAACACCAAGCTGGGCTACAAGCGGCATCTGGCCCTGCACGGGGCCAACAGCGGGGACCTTACCTGTCAGGTGTGTGCCCTGGAGCTGGGGAGCACGGAGCTGCTGCTGGACCACCTCAGGGCCCACGCCCGGGGCAAGCCCCCTGGAGCCGACAAGGAGAGGAAGCACCAGTGCGACCACTGCGAGCGCCGCTTCTACACCCGCAAGGACGTGCGACGCCATTTGGTGGTCCACACAGGCTGCAAGGACTTCCTGTGTCAGTTCTGCAGCCAGCGCTTCGGGCGTAAGGACCACCTCACCCGGCACACCAAGAAGACGCACCCCCACGAGCTGCTAAAGGAGGAGCAGCTGCCGGACGGGGACCTGCTGGACCTGTTCCAGCCCCGCTCCCCTGGTCTGCAGCTCAAGGACGAGGCTGCCGCCCCGGCGCCCTTCCCTTTGGGCGTCGCAGGGCTCAATGGCATGGAGAGCAGCTTGCGGGTGGAGGCGGGTAACCCCCCCAAAGGGGGCCTGTGAACAGAGCCTGCAGCCTGCACTGCCACCACCACCTCCTCCCTTAAGAACGGGCAGCTTAGGTCCTCTGGCGGCCCTCTATCCTACATCATCTCCCCTGTTACTGCCTCCCTCTCAGACTCCTCAAGACCAAAAATACGAACCGATCTCTACCTCTGACACTCCGTTCTCCCTGCTCAAGAGCCTGCCTCTCAAGGCCGACACCAAAACCTGTGGAACTGTGAGTCTGCTGGAAGAGCTGCCCTGGCAAGACCCTCACCCCCTGCCCAAGTTCAGCCCCGGGTTTGACCAGGTCGCAGGGGTCACTGGCCGGTTACCCTTGCCCACAGAAATGATGGCTCTCGCCGATGCCCTAAGCCTGGCTGCCCCGGCTGCTTCCTTGGATCTTGCCCACATCTTGAGCTTCTGGCAACTTCCCCCTGCTGATGCCCAAAATGCCATTGGGGACACCACCATGGCTCTGGGGCAGGGAGATGCTCTACCCGCTAGGCTGACCTACCTTGGGCAACAACAGCCAGAAGCCTCACTAGCAATGGGCAGTGGGACCTACAGTCAGTTCAATCTGCCTCACATTCTTCACTCCTTTGCCTCTGGCACCAGTTCTACCACCTTGCCTCATTTCCATCATGCATTCAAATGACTTCTACTTACAGACTATTTTTTTTTCCTGACCTGGAACGTGTGTGTTTCCAACCTTATAGGCGTGTGTTTCAAGTGCCCCCACTAGCACAGTTGAAAGGCCTAGACAACATGAGCTTGGCTCTTGGCTTTATATCGGTGAAAACGTGGGTCAGTCTGACAGGAGCACTGGCCCTGGCTTCCCACCCAAATTGACCGGGATGCACATGCTTTTCAGGGGAATTGCAGACCATTCACAAAGGCCTCCAAAATGAGGGCTACTCCAGCTGGTTTTGGGTAGTGGAATTTAACAGGAAAGTATCTTGGACATTTCTTTGGGTTTCATTCATGAGCCCATTGTGGCCAGTGGTTATTGAACTTTAAAATTATTTTGGTCTCCTCAAAATGGGACCAGGATTTCCTTGTGCTGCTTTTTAAACCTCATTTCAAAAAAGCCTTTTGGAGGATTACATTAACTAAGTTGCGTGCTTTCAGGATAACTCTGTGAGGGGGGTCTTTCTGCCCTACTCTTCAGGGTTGAAAATAGTTCAGTCACTTTTGTCACAGCAAAACTTGAAATTTTACAAGAACAGCTTCTTGTGGAAAAGGTTTCTCACTACTGTATTAAAAACCACTTGGATTTTAATTGTTTAACAATATATGTTAGTTAAGGTGATGTGGTTTATTTCCCCAATTTTTTAAAGCCTGGATTATTCTTTTAGGGCATGTGTTGAACAGGGAGAGGTGTGGTGAGTTTCCGATTAGAGTTTTAGAAACTGGAGGAAAAAGGCAGGCTACAGAAAGCAATTTTGTTTCCAGTATTGATGAAAATTTTAATAGAAATTCAAGACTTCTACTATCTGGTTTTTAAACAAAAAACTCCTGGATTAGACTGCCTCTGATCAATTTGATCTTAAAATGCTACTCTTCTAAATCCTGCTCTTTTACAAAATTATTCATGGACAATAAATTTTAAATCTGCACTGGTCTTTCCTCACTCAATCTAAATGTCTAACCATTTAGGCGAGAAAAAAATGCATTCCTTTACCACTTAGCCCAGCAAAGAGGCTTTGCATATAAGTATCCCCCCGCTTTTTTCCTGCAAAATATATTTTCCAATTTAAATTATTCTACCAAAAAGGAGTCACTTGGTCAGTCAGTTCCTTAATTCCTTTTGTACTTTTCCTTTTTTTAATCAGTTCTTGAAATACCTCATATCAGAGAGGGTCCAAGCAGCTCCTGCATGGCCAAGGGCATTTCTCGGAAGACACTTTTTTGCTGAGAAAAATCTATTTGGGGCTCCTTCCCAACCCAAGGAAGACCTAATATTAAATCCATCCTTCTGTCTCGGGCTGCACTCCGGCACTACTACTGCCAACATTTTCTGGAGTTTTGTGCAATGAGTGGATCCAGAGATTCAGGCCCAGCCCATGAAGGTTGTTCGCTGCTCCCAATCCTGTTCACCTTCCTCACCCCTCTACCATTGCAGGTGGCCTCAGGGCCATCTTTGGAGAGTCCAAGCAGATTGACAGCAAGGAGAAGAAGGGCACAGAGCAGCCCCAGGCACTAGCTGCCAATCAAGAAGCAGGCACATCAACTCAATCTCCCTGCTACCCCACCCTATTGCAACAAGCAAACTGAGGACTTTTCAGGCCTTTTGACATAAAATACATGAAGGAAAACACCCCTATTACTAGCCCGCTAATGAGTCAGACAAATGGAATTGGTGAAATGTGTTCAGTCTGTCGTTAAGTTTGCCTCATGAACACAGTCGTAGTCTCTGAAGGAGGCTTTTTAGTTGTACCATGTTCCAAGATTTCATTAGATTTTATAAATGTCTGTCTTGAAAAACATTGGTCTTTACCATATGGCTAGGGCTAGTTACCTCTTGGCTTGACCTTTGCCAACTTCTTTTCCTAAAAGAGGCAGTGTCCCCTCCCAACTCTCTGTCAACTTCTCCTCATATTCCCTTCACTTCATTATGTGAAAGTTTCTACTCCCTATCCTCTGTAACTGTATTGGCAGCCCATGAGTGCCTACTGAATGCAGAACTTTAACTCCTAAGTCTTGGTGCATACAATAAAAGTAGATGGCCCACACTGCCTCCAAGGAGTTTGTATCATCTGTCTCCTTTGGGCCTTTAAGAGCTCACACTCCTCCATAAATTTCCTCAATTGTCAACTATGTCAGCTGGCTCTTTGGGCCAGTCCATCGAACATGGAATTATCAAGGAATGCCATGCTGAGTTTTGACTTTAAAAGTACTGGTGATCACTTACCATTCACTGGTTTGAAAGTGAGACCTTCTTCATTAAGGCCTTCATTAAGGCCATTAAGTAGGATCAATTCAGGTTCTTTTTATATATTTTTTAAATGAATTATTGTCTGTCTATAGACACTACCAAAGAATCCAATTTCTTGTTGGTGCGAGAAGCAGGAGAGGGCAAACAGAATGATTTAAAAGGTATTTTTAACACTGGTTACCTGGTCTAAATCATGTGTTATAAATTCATCCTTGTAAACATCCTTAGAGCTTCCATTGCTTTTTACTGTACTTCAGCCATTTACCCTTAGGAAGAAAATGGACTATATCTCGGAATCTTCCTTTTACTTGGCTAAACACAAACTTCCAATAGTTCACCAGAGAGAAGCCCTCAGTCTATAAGAGGTGAAAGGGGAAAAGGGGCTGGAAATTTTGCTAAAATGCAGATTAGCGTCATTAGGATTCTGTGTCATCCAGATGTTTGAAAGTGCCACGATACAGAATAAGGTGGACAGCGGCACATTCAGTTAGGATCTTGAGGGACCGTTGGCCTTGGAAAATGAGAAGAGAATTTCCAAGTAAAATTGGATTTATCAAATGGGGCTGGAAAACTTGTTAGTAGCGTTTTCTGAGCTAATGCTGATGGGGGAGGTGAAGGTGGGGAGAAGAAGAGCGAGGAAGGGAATAAAGATCCTTCATTATAAAGTGCAGTGCAAACCATGGTGCTGTGGAGCTCCCAGCTCTCAGGACACATGCCCTGGTTCCCTGCTAAGTGAATGGTGTCCCCTAGCTAATCCACTACCCCAAGGATAGAATTGTTTCCTGTTGGCGGTGGTGTGGGCTTCACACCAGTAGCCTCAGGGTGGACCTACCAGAGAGTCAGCAGAGTTGCCTGCCTTCAGATTTAAGGTTTTGGGGTGCTAAGTGGGGTCTTGGGGAAAATGAGCATTGCCAGAGCCCATAAAATCTGGAAATGTCCAGGCTCCCAAAGCTGGAGCAGAGGCGGCCCACCAACCAGGCACCTGCTTAGAGGGCCAGAACCACGAGTGCCAGGAGCAGCCAGCTCCTAGTGGTAGTAATAAAAATATGATTAAATACCATCAACTCATCTTGTGGATTATTTTTTTTTACTGTTGCTTTTAAGGAATGACTGGCTAGCGTTTTGACCTTACTATGCATGCAGTTACTACCAATAAGCACAAAGACTGAGCCATTTACCAAATTGGTTAGTCGCACCAATGCACATGGAGATCCGTGGGCTGTTTTTCTTTGGTTGCCATTAAGAAGTGAAAGCATGGACCCCACTCAGGCTCTACTGTGTGACCAGTGATGTTACGTTTGACGTGAGGACATCATTCTGAAAATACAAAAGTAGCAGTTACTTCAAGTCTCAATGCCACCACCTGCATTGCACTACCTTAGTAATAGTAATAACAACAACAGTGGTATTTGTTCAGTGCTTCCTATGTACCAGGCACTGTACTAAGCACTGGGGTAGATACAAGGTAATTGGGCTGGGCACAGTCCCTGTCCTACATAGGGCATATCTTAATTCCCATATTACAGATGAGATAACAGACACAGAGAAGTTAAGTGACTTGCCCAAGGTCACACAGCAGACAAGTGGTAGAACCGGAATTAGAACCCAGGTCCTTCTGATTTCCAGGCCCATGCTCTATCCACTAGGCCCCGCTGCTTCCCTTATGAACTTTGTGCTTTCCTTCCATGTGAGCGCCACATGGGACAGGAACTGTGTCCAACCCGATTTGTTTGTATCCACTTCAAAACTTAGTATAGTGGTTGGTACATAGTAAGCAAATACCATTATATATACATATAAATATAGATGTATATGTATATATTTTTAACCTAAATATACTTTAGAAAACAATAGAGTGAGTGACTTTAGGAACTGGAGCCTTATATAGCAACCAGTTAAACTTGGGTTTTAAATAGGGTAACATCTTGCTGGATTTTAGATCAGGTATTTTTTTGTTTCTGCTAAATGTGGGGGAAGAAAGGGGCTGGAAAAGGGCATGGGAAAGAGGAATTTAGAACTTAAGACTATTCTTGTCACAACTCTTGAAGCCAGGATAAAACTACAAGAACAAATAGAAAATGGGAATTTCTTATCTGCTAAAAAAACAATTAGGAAAGGAATCACAAAATAAACAAACTGCGGTAGTGCATTGAATGAAAGAAGAAATTGCAATAGCTTTTGGTGTGAAATGTCAACAGGCTGCTCTGGCTGTCCCAATCTCCCTTCTACTTAGCCTCTTCTAGATTACTAGGCCACTTAGAGTCTATTATAGCATTGTCTTCATTCCCTTAATGTGCCTTACCAGCTCTGCAAGTTATTCACTCAATACAAAATAGACCTGTAGTTGTTTGATTAGGACTATCTAATCTTTTCCCCAGACTATTTGCTAGAATCTTTCCCCTTAAAGCTGCAGGCAGATGGTTTTCTGGGTTTTGTTCCACTGGTAGCCTAGTAGCCTCCACAGAAAGTCCCTCTTCAAGTTATTCATAGACCAGCATTATTATTGCACAATGACATGTTGGCAAGAAGTAAAGGGAAAACTCACCAGAAATCTGGAAAGGGGAATAGAGGTAGGATTCTCTATGTGTTTTCTGTCTTGTAGATTTTCAAATACATGTATTCCTATACATATACATATCCTTATATCCTGCCATTTCTCCTATTAGTAATTTAATTTTAATGTCTGTCTCCCCCTTCGACGCTCCAAGCTCCTGGTGGGCAGGGATCATGGCTACCACTTTTATTGTACAGTAACCTTCTCAAGTGCTTAGTATAGTGCTCTGCCCATAGGAAGCACATAATAAATACCATTGATTTTTTCTCTCAGTATAGTGCTCTAAACATGGAAACTCAATTAATGCTACTTTTTAAAAAATGGTATTTGTTAAGTGCTTACTATGTGCTAAGCACTGGGAAAGATACAAGCTCATCAGGTTGGATACAGTGCATATCCCCCACGGGGCTCACCATCATTCATTCATTCAATCATATTTATTGAGTGCTTACTGTGTGCAAAGCACTGTACTAAGCACTTGGGAGAGTACAATATAACATCAGACACATTCCCTGCCCATTTTAATCCCCATTTTAAAGATGAGGTAACTGAAGCACAGAGAAGTTAAATGACTTGTGCAAGGTCACACAGCAGACAAGGGCAGAGTCAGTGTTAGAACTCAGGTCCTCTGACTCCAAGGCCTGGGCTTCTTCCACTAGGCCATGCTCCCATTGATGATAGTTGAGAAACGCTAGACTTTCATTCAATTGTATTTATTGAGCACTTACTGTGTGCTGAGCACTGTACTAAGTACTTATGTACTAAGCACTTTAAGCTCCTTATGGGCAGGGAATGTGTCTACCAACTCTGTTATACTGTATTCTCCCAAGTGCTTAGTACAGTGCTCTGCACACAATACTATCAAAACCACAGTTCCCACCAGACAGCTGCCTAACTCTTCCTGAGTTGTGTATATTCCACAACGTAAATCTTTTTCTTCTGCGGTTATACACCCTTTGCAAAGAAACATGACTCTTATCTCAGTCCCTCTTCCCTAGCAGTGATGTCAGGTGCTTTTTTTTACCTTAGTCATCAAAATTGCATCTTTAAAATAAAACTCTCAAAATAACAGAAATTCTCATTTCCAATTCCAACAATACTTGTACCAAAGCGCTGAATTTCACAGCAAATTTCAATTTAAAGTAAAGGACATGTAATTCTTGAATGGGTATTCATTCATTCAATCATATTTATTGAGCGCTTACTGTGTGCAGAGCACTATACTAAGCACTTGGGAAGTACAAGTCGGCAACATATAGAGACGGTCCCTACCCTACAATGGGCTCACAGTCTAGAAGGGGGAGACGGACAACAAAACAAGTAGACAGGTGTCAAAACCGTCAGAATAGAATTATAGCTATATGCACATCATTAATAGAGTAGTAAATATGTACAAGTAAAATAAAGTAATAAATATGTACAAATATATACAAGTGCTGTGGGGTGGGGAAGGGGGTAGGGCAGAGGGAGGAGGAGAGGAAAAAGGGGACTCAGTCTTGCAGAGGAAAAAGGGAGCTCAATCTGGGATGAGTATAAATTAGGTTCGTTCATGGAGCACTATAGTAGGTGTCCTGATCAGACAAAAGATATTCTGCTTCCACTCTCAGTGTCAGTAAACTTACCAGAAAGTAAACAAACAAAAAGGCCTGCAGCTAGAACATAAATCCCTCCTGGAACTCAACTGCTCAGTCACTAGTATTTCCCAAGCACTCAAGGGGATGTGAACACTGTTCTAAGCATTCGATGTCAGTTAATGACAATAGCCGGTGCTGTGACCCCGTGCCATGCTCACAAGCATAGGGCACACTCTCAACATTGACAAATGGCCAGGTACATTGCCTTGGGTACAAGTCTGAACCATTTTCGCACGGGCATAAGGCTGAAAATGAGAAAGTGCCTGCCCACTGACCGCGGATCTGACCAAAGCTCTGCAGCGGGGTTGTTTGGAATGATAGTGACCCCAAGTGGTTCGGCTTGCTTTCCCTCTCCTCTAGGAATTTTCAAACAAACTGTGACAGCCTCATGTAGTTAACAAATGAAATCTGACATGCAAAGAAAAACAAAAACACTGGCAGTCAGTGGTCCTTCCTAAATGCATTCTTTTTCTGTGCACGTACCTGTTTAAACAGGTAAAATGCATTCAACTATGTTCTTTTCAAGCTGGTTTTAAACAGCACAGACTATGGACCTTAACAATAGCTCAATGCTTTTCAACCAATAGCGGCCAGCAGTGAAATCTAACATATTTTATAAATATAGGAACCTTTTATAATAATAATAATAATAATAATAATGGGATTTATTAAGCGCTTACTATGTGCAAAGCACTGTTTTAAGCGCTGGGGAGGTTACAAGGTGATCAGGTTGGCCCACGGCGGGCTCACAATCTTAATCCCCATTTTACAGATGAGGTCACTGAGGCACAGAGAAGTGAAGTGACTTGCCCAAAGTCACACAGCTGACAGTTGGTGGAGCCGGGATTTGAACCCATGACCTCTGACTCCAAAGCCCGGGCTCTTTCCACTGAGCCACACTGCTTCTTTTAGGATTGTTTCTAAATGGAGACTGGTGAAACTACAACAGAGGCCAAATGCAATTTGAGTAATCAGCTTGGAGCTAGGTAGGTACAGTCTTCATCCACAATCACAGTGTTTAAAGCATTTATCACTCCCAATTTCCATTACATTTTTTTTAAGGTTAAATGACGAAGATATACGTAGATGCCAAATGTGACTTTTTAAAACGATATTTGTAAGAGCTTACTATGTGCCAGGCACTGGATAAATACAAGATAATCAAGTTGGACACAGTCTATGGAGCTCGCAGTCTTAATCCCCATTTTACAGATGAGGTAACTGAGGCATAGAGAAGTTAAATGACTTGCCCAAGATCACCCATCAGAGAAGTGGTGGACCTGGGATTAGAATCCAGGTCGTCTCACTCCCAGGCCTGTGCTCTTTCCCCTAGGCCACACTGCTTCTCTTTGTGATTTGAAACATCCCCTTCACTTCCATGCCTGAGATCGAGAGTACCATTTTATTCTCAGACCGAAGTCATAATAAGATGAACGCCGGCGCGGGGGCACAGGGGGCAACGGGTCCGCAGACCCGATAATCAAATCCTGATCCAAATCCTCAAAGGGGCCTTCCCTGACAACCTGATCACCTTGGAACCTCCCCAGTGCTTAGAACAGTGATTTGCACATAGTAAGTGCTTAATAAATGCCATCATTATTATTGTTATTGTCAGCTGTGTAACTGTGGGCAAGTCACTTCACTTCTCTGGGCCTCCTCTGTAAAATGGGGGTGAAGGCTGTGAGCCCCCCGTGGGACAACCTGATCACCTTGGAACCTCCCCAGCGCTTAGAACAGTGATTTGCACATAGTAAGCGCTTAATAAATGCCATCATCATTATTGTTATTGTCAGCTGTGTGACTGTGGGCAAGTCACTTCACTTCTCTGGGCCTCAGTTCCCTCCTCTGTCAAATGGGGATGAAGACTGTGAGCCCCCTGTGGGACAACCTGATCACCTTGTAACCTCCCCAGCGTTTAGGATAGTGATTTGCACATAGTAAGCGCTTAATAAATGCCATCATTATTATTGTTATTGTCAGCTGTGTGACTGGACAAGTCACTTCACTTCTCTGTGCCTCAGTTCCCTCCTCTGTCAAATGGGGAAGAAGACTGGGAGTCCCCCGGGGGATAACCTGATCACCTTAAAACCTCCCCAGCGCTTAGAACGGTGCTTTGCACATAGTAAGCGCTTAATAAGTAAACACCCTCCCCATCCCCCCCTCCTTATGTCCTTCCCCTCCCCACGGCACCTGTATATATGTATATATGTTTGTACGGATTTATTACTCTATTTATTTTATTTGTACATATTTATTCTATTTATTTTATTTTGTTAATATGTATTATTTTGTTCTCTGTCTCCCCCTTCTAGACTGTGAGCCCGCTGTTGGGTAGGGACCGTCTCTATATGTTGCCAACTTGGACTTCCCAAGCGCTTAGTACAGTGCTCTGCACACAGTAAGCACTCAATAAACATGACTGAATGAATTTCAGAAATAAAAATCCTTCTTAGATGGTAGCATTTAGTTCTGAGGCTGGAAGTTATTTACCTCAGAGACTTCACCTGTTCACTTTGAAAAAGAAGACTTTCTCCACCCCTGAATCTGCCTCCAACCTTCCAACATTATGTACTGTCCTATTCCCTATTTAGTGTTTTTCCACTATTTCAAGCCATTTTTCAATTTAATCGACGGAACAAGCCTTCCTTTACCTTGGTTAGATGACATTCTTCCCTGTTCTTCTTCCCTTTCTCTGCTTCTGGTAAAATTGGCTCATATGATTCTATGAGAGACCATCTCTAAATGAGTCTTCTTTATTATTTTTATTGTTATTTATGTTACCTTTTTGTATAACTTAGTCATCTCACATTTCTCTCAAAAGTGTCTTAAACTCCACCCACAACTGTCCTTCGATGTGGTCTCAGAGCAGTGCAGCATTCCTTAGTCTTAGAGCTAACTTAAGATGTGTTCTGCACACAGCAAGCCCTCAATAAATACAATTGATTGATTGATTAATGTCTCAAATATTGGGTGAATGAGGCTGGCAGAGTGGGAGGCTGGAGGCCATTGAAATCCGTCAGGAGATGGGCCTTAGTGGCATGCCTCTCTCCAGTTCTGTGATTCTTATGAATTTGGGAGTTAATTTTATCCAGTACTCCCTCTCACAGACAGGTGGTTACACAGCCAAATGGAAAAGGAAGTTGAATATGTGCACCCTGCCTGCACTGTCAATACATGCTGAGTATTAATAATCACTCAATAGTATTGAGCCCCGACTGTGTGCACTAAGCACTTAAGAAAAAACAGTGAATGTAAAAGATGTAGTCCTTGCTTTCCACTTAACAGTTAAGCAGAGACCAATAAACTACGGTATGATTTCATAAACAAAGACTATACAAGCAGCCAACAACTCTGCAGGCCTCCTACCATTTAACTTCTCCACCCACAAGATGAACGATCACATTTCCTGCAGACAAAGGGCTGAAGGGGACTGAAGGGGACAGAAGCTGACAACTACGAATTCCTTCTCTGGCAGATAATCCTTCAAATTTACCTTTAATTAAAATGAAAAATACTTGAATTTTGCCCACCGGTACTTCTCGGCTAGGGAGAAGCATGAACATATGAGTAAATTCTGAAAAAGTATGTTACAGGAATTTCTTATATGGCTGATTCAAATGTCAACAGGGTCGGAAAAGATGAAGCAATCCACACTCCCCAAGCATGTTTGTTGCTTTGGTCAGAGAAAGAATCTCAAACTAACCTATTGTGGTACTGCGTATTTAGCTGGAGAGAAAAAAAGAAGCTTTACTCCACTAATGGTACATTTTGTGGGCTGTTACAGTCCAGGTATGAAGGAAAGTCCCATGGTTTTGGTTTATGGAATTGCATAGATGAAAAAAACCCAAAAAACCAGACGTCTAAAGTTACCAGAGGGGAAAAAATGGATGCCATCAAGGTCATAAAAATGTGTTGCTGCTTGGTAGCAACTCTTATTTTATCCAGTATGACCAGAAAGCATGACATTATTTTTCATTATTTACTATAATGCTATGAGAAATCAGAGGTTCAGTCTTGCCTCTAACTGATTATGTCATGTTTTGTTGGGAATTGGTTTCATTTGGAGCCTTACCTCAGTACAGTGCTCTGCACACAGTAAGTGCTCAATAAAAGCGATTGAATGAACGAATGAATTTCTTAGAAACACTAAAATGGGTGGAAATTACCAGTGCTTGCCTTCTTAACTGAGAGCAATTTACATCAAGGGTCTCCCCTAACCAATGAGTCTTGAAGCTCATATCACATCAGAGAAGCAGCATGGCTCAGTGGAAAGAGCCCAGGCTTGGAGGTCAGAGGTCATATGTTCTAATCCTGGCTATACCACTTATCGGCTGTGTGACTTTGGGCAAGTCACTTCACTTCTCTGTGCCTCAATTACCACATCTGTAAAATGTGGATTAAGATTGTGAGCCCCACGTGGGACAACCTGATCACCTTGTATCCCCCCAGTGCTTAGAACAGTGCTTTGCACATAATAAGCACTTAAATACCATCATCATAATTATTATTATTGTTATTATTATCAGCAATCCCCGTCCCCAGCCCTAGATACGTGGAGGCTCCTGAACCCTTCTCCAGTCTATTCTTGCCCCATTCGGCCCCATGGCCTCACCTGCTTTGGACGGGTGTGCTTTCACCGACTCCTGGGCCCTGTTCCCAAGTGCTGTTCCCACAGCCCTTGTTACAGGTGGCTCTTTCTTGAGGCCCATCTGGGCCTTGCCCTGGGAAAAGAGAGACTAGGTCATCCATTCACGCGTGTTGGCATCACATTCAGAGTTCACAAAAGACAGGGGCTATAGGTCATACCACAAATTACCTTGCCTATCATATGCTAGAGTTCCAGAAAGCAAATTGGAAGATTCTTCCCGCTTGCCATTTTTGGTTTCACTGAAATGGGGAGGAAAAAGGTATTGCCTCCTCTCTTCTGGCTCTTGGTTGGCCTATTTCACAGGACCCCTCTCCAAGGGCCACATCCAGCACTTAGAACAGTGGTTGGCACATGGTAAGTGCTTAACAAATACCATAATTATTATTATTTTCAGAGATTCTCCCACTTAAGCCCTGGGGATTGAGTCTTCCCTTTGCCTCATTCCAGTACCCATACATTAATTTGTCAACCCAACCCACACACTTCACTCCCCTAATGCCAACTGCTCACTGTTCCTTGACCTCCTCTATCCCACCACTGACCTCTGTCCCTTATCCTCCCACTACCATGAAATTCTTTCCCTGATCATACCCACTAGACAACCATTCTCCCGATCTTCAAAACCCTAATTAAATTCAATGAAAAACATGAAGCCCTCACTTCCCCTATTATCTCTCCCTTCTGCATTGCCTTTGAACTTGGGTCTTTAACCTTTGAGCACTTAGATTTTCACCCCATCCCCACAGCACAGTAGGTAGTCATTTGTAATTTAATGTCTGTCTCCCCGCTTTAATCTGTAAACTCTTTATGGGCAGAGATGGTGTCTACCTACTCTAAGTCCTTAGGCTTCCAAGTGCTTTGTATAGTGCTCTGCCCACAGTAAGCACTCAAATACACGGATCAATTAGAGAAATAGCACGGCCTAGTGGATTACAGCATGGGTTTGGGACTCAGGAGGACTTGGATTCTAATCCCAGCTCTGCCACTTGTCTACCTTGTGTCCTTGGGCAAATCACTTAAATTCTCTGGGCTCAGTCACCTCATCTGTAAAATGGGGATTTAGACTGTGAGTCTCATGTGGGACAGGGACTTTGTCCAACCTGATTAGCTCGTATCTACCCCAGTGCTTAGTACAGTGCCTGGTACTGTGAGACTGTGAGCCCACTGTTGGGTAGGGACTGTCTCTATATGTTGCCAACTTGTACTTCCCAAGCGCTTAGTACAGTGCTCTGCACACAGTAAGCACTCAATATATACGATTGATTGATTGGTATGTAGTAAACGCTTAATGAATACCATAAAAAAAGATTGATTATCAGCATAGCCTACTGGAAAGAGCACTGGGCTAAGAGCCAGGATACCCAGGTTCTAGTCCTGGTTCTGCCACCTACTTTCAATATCCACTTCTCTACCTGAGCCACCAACCCAATTCCCTCACACCTTTTGCTCCCACTCTTCTCTCCCTGAACATCATCTTTAACCATGTAGTGGAGCTATTGGAGAAGGGCTCCTTTCCCTTTGCTTTCAAATTCATCCAAGTGCAACCTGTCCCATAAATGCCCTCGACTCCATCCAGCTATCATTTCACCTCCCCTTTACCATTCCCAGCCAAACTCTGAACAGGTTGCCTTCATTTCCTCTTTTCCAATTCTCTCCTGGGCCCTCTACAATTCAGCTTCCAGCACCTCCACTGAAGCTGCTCTCTCCAAAGGTCACCAATAACCTGCTTGAACCTTCAGCAATCTTTCTTTGATAACAAGGACCCCTCCCTTCTTCTGGAAACACTATCTAATCTTGATTTCTCTGGTCACAGTCCTCCTACAGTTCTGGTTCTCCTCTTATCTGGCCGTTCCTCCTTGGTCTCTTCAGTCCTTCTCTGCCTCCCACTCTCTAACCCACAAGGCTCAGTTCTGGGTTTCCTATTCTCAATCTACAACCACACCTTTGGTGAGCTCTTCTGCTCTCATGGCTTCCGTATGGCCTTGTGGAAAAAGAATGGGACAGGGAGTCAGAACTGGATTCTAATCCTGGTTCTGCCACTTGTCTGCTGTGTAACCTTGGGCAAGTCACTTAACTTCTCTGTGTCTCAGTTTCATCAGCTGTAGAATGGGAATTAAATGCTTGTTCTCCCTCCTTAAACTGGAAGCTCCATGTGGGACAGGGACTGAGTCCAATCTGATTATCTTGACTCTAACCCAGCAATTGTAGAGTGCTTGTTATATAGTAAGTGCTTAACAAATACCACAATTATTGTAGTTGTTATTATTCAACTACCATTTCTACAGGAATGACTCCCAAATCCAACTCACTAGCTCCATACTCTCTGCAATCTCACATCTTCTCCTGTCTCTAGGCATCTCTACATGGATATCGCTTACATTGGCACCTCAAGCTCAGAGTATCCCCAACTGGACTCCTTATCTTCCCACCCAAATCTTCTTCTTCTGACTTCCTCATTGCTGTTGAAACCACCACCATTCTCAACCAGCACTTAGAACAGTGCCCAGCTCTTAGAACAGTGCCTAGCACTTAGAACAGTGCTTGGCACATAGTAAGTGCTTAATAAATGCCATCATTATTATTATTATCCTCAAGCCCACAACCTTGACAGTATCCTTGACTCCTCTTTTTCAACCAACATATTCAGTCACCAAATCTGTCATTTTTTTTCTCCGCACCATCACCAGAATCGACCTCTCCTGTCTATTGAAACTGCCACGATGCCAGTCCAAGCACTTGCCATATCCTTACCCAACTACTACATCAGCCTCCAGCCTCTCCCCTTCCCGTCCTTTAGCTGCCCATATCACTTTTCTAAAACATTGAAATCACATGTCTCCCCACTCCTCAAAGTCTGCCAATGGTTTCCCAATCCTTTCCCTATCAAACAGAAACTCCTGACCATCAGCTTTAAGACACTCAATCAGCTCTTTCCACACGACTTATCTTTGTTCTTCTCTCACAACACCCCAGATTTCATGCTTCACTCCTCCCCCAATACAACCTTACACACTGTGCCTCATTCTCATCTCTCTCACTCTGACGACCTCTTGCTCACCCCCTCCTTCCCACCTGGAGCCCACTCCCTCTTCATATCTGGAAAACCACTGCCCTCTTTATCTTCAAAGTCCTTCTAAAATTACATCTACTCCAAGAGGCCTTCCTTGATTCATTCATTCAATCATATTTATTGAGCGGCTTACTGCGTGCAGAGCACTGTACTAAGTGCTTGGGAACCTTGATTAACCCCTTAGCTCTCCACCTTACTTTCTCCACCATGCCACTCCAGGATTTCTGGGTCACCTAAGCACTTGGGCAAGTCACTTGACTTCTCTGTGCCTCAGTTTCTCATCTGTAAAATGGGGATTAAGATTATGAGCCCCTTTTGGGACATGGACTGTCTCCAGCCCGATTACCTTATATCTAACACAGCATTTAGAACAGTGCCTGGCACATAGTAAGTACTTGACTAATATTGTAAAAAAAAACCCAACATTTGGTTACTAGCCCCCACAGCCCTCATATCTGTAGAGGAGCAGAATGGCCTAGTGGCAAGAGCGCGGGCTTGGGAGTCAGAGGTCATGGGTTCTAATCCCGGTTCCACCACTTGTCTGCTGTGTGACCTTGGGCAAGTCGCTTCACTTCTCTGGGCCTCAGTTACCTCATCTGTAAAATGGGGATTGAGACTGCGATCCCAACGTGGGACAACTTGATTACCTTGTATTTACCCCAGTGCTTAGAACAGTGCTTGGCACATAGTAAGTGCTTAGCAAATACCATAATAATAATTATTATTATCTTTCACCTCTGTTGCTTCCCCCTACCTGTAATTTATTTTAATGTCTGTCTCTCCCCATTCGACTATAACCTCCTTCAGGTTGGGAAGTGAGTCTACTAAATCTTTTCTACTCTCCCAATCGCTTACTACAATCCTCTGCACAGAGTAAGCACTCAATAAACATAATCCATTGCTCTCTGCCACTTGACAGCTGGTGACTTTGGGTGAGACACAACTTCCCTGTACCTCAGTTCACTCACATTAAAGTGATGATAAATATCTATTCTCTGTCCCACTTAGACTGCAATTCCTGTGTGGGACAGAGACTACGTCTGACCTTATTATCTTCTATTTGTTCATTCAATCATATTTATTGAGTCACTACTTCAGTGCTTAGCATATAATGTTTAATAAATATAATCATCACTATCATTTGAGAACAAAAATAATTTCTAGTTTCATACATATTATAATGAATGTCACATTAATGGGTCTTTTTTTAACCCCATTTGAGAGAGGGACTGCTTTACATGACAGTGGAGTTTAAAAGCTGACAGAAAATGGACTGCCACCATCAAAAATAAGCAAAAAATCCATTCACCCTGGATTTGTCTAGAGCCAAGCAGGGCCTCCAGCAGACAGTAAACAAATTGGTCAAATAAAAAATTGAAAAATTCAGAAGTCCATACAAAAAAGGGTTCCTCTTCCTTACCCATCCTCCATTTCCATGGAAACCAGAGCAGAATTGTCACCTGTAGCCACACTGTTCATTTGGAGACCCCAGCCCATTTCTAATCCAGCTATAGAAGGCTGTGGTGCTTTCCTCTTTGGATGGGGATGTAAAAAAATTATTTTTGTTCTTAAAGAAAGTTTATTTCCAAAAGCACTTAAAAACCCTTAAAACTTTAATTAAAACTTTTAATATTTTTGTCATTAAAGATAACAAGACTTCTTAACCTAGTTGTTCTGCTAGCCAAGGGCCTAGACAAAAAAAGAAGACCTGAGGAAAACAGCGGTGAACAATCAATGGAAAGCACACAGTGCTTCTGTGTGCAGTGCACTGTTCTTAAGAGCTTTGGAGAGTACAATATGACAGAGTTGGGGGAAGGCGTCAAGTTTGGCTTGTCAGGGTCCCAAACTATGTCTACTGCTAGGGGAATTAGGAAGGAGAACACAAAAATCAGCAAATGAGTTTAGGAAGCTTAATCTCACCCTTCAGTTTGTAGGTTAAGATCCATCGTGCAGCAGTATAGTTAAACTTGGCCCACTGATTCTCTCTGTCTCTATCTCTCTCTATCCCCCTACCCCCGAGGCAGGTCCTCCACCCACACCCTACAGTGTCCAAGTACGGGGAGCAGTCTGCCTTGCCCAACCAGGCTCTTGGAGTCCAGAGAGTCTAAGGAACCCTCCCTCTGGGACCAAATTCCGACGAGCAACTAGCTTGCAGGCCCATTACCTATTGCAGAAATTCATGGAAACTCTTGGCAAATTTTCAAGGGAAATTTGTAAGGGAAAGACATGCCTCTTGAGGAATGCAGAGCTCTTATCCGACAGCTTCACACTGTGGCTGCCTATCACACCTGCACAGATGGTTAGAATAATTGGATCCTGTAGCCCTGCATGTGTATGACTCATTAAATATGAGCTTCAATGAAGTTCAATGAAAAAAAGGGTCTGAAGAAGGCAATCTTTCTTCAGAACTGTGGTATGCTTGTTCCTAGATAGATAGCCTCTGAAAATCACACTCTGCTAAAGCTAAGGAAGAAAGAACCCTACCATTCAAATACAATAGACAGCCAATTATCTGAACAAAGTGGGACCTAGGCTACCATGGATCCCTGAAAAGGGAGAAAACCAAACACAAAATTGCACTTGGTTCCCTGCAGTGCCACACCCAGTGCTCTTCAGTGCCTTTAAAAAAACTGCTTCAAACACCAGGCAGTCTGGGAGCCAATATTTAGATGATAAGTAGCTTTTCCTCTATTGCCTTTCTTCTGAGGGACTCACAGCTTTTTAGAGCAGGGCTTGCAACTGCTTTGAAAAGTTTTGGAGCTATTTTCCAGTGAGGAAACTAAGGTGGTCAAAGGGAAGGGACAGGTCTCGAGCTACTCAGCGCTTAGAACGGTGCTTTGCACATAGTAAGCACTTAACAAATGCCATCAGTATTATTATTATTATTACCTGTTGAGTCAATGGCCTTCTCTTTTCTTTCTCCTTCATATTGCCTTTCCTTCTTTAATAGATCACCTCACAGGATATCTGAGAGGGGAGGGAAGGCTGAGGAGCAAAATTCCCTCCAATTCTACTCTCTGACCATACTACATTCAAGCAGCATGTCCCAGCAACTCCATCACCAAGTGCATAGACACAGATTCCATGTGACCAGCCCACTGGTGCTCCTCGTTGGCTTCCCCTTACACAGGAAGAACAATATTTACCTGAGCCCTGGAGGCCATTTTGGCTGCTGTCTGGGCTGGATTGAAAACACGACGGGAAGCTTGATCTTTGCAGAAGTTGATATGTCTCCCAGCTGCATTCTCGTTAAACCTTCTCATGCAGTGAGGGCACTGAATATAATCTGTTTTTGACAAAAAGACATAACTGATTAACTTCATAACTCCAAAACCAACCGGAAACAGCTACCAGGCAATATTTTACATGGAAATAATTTCTCTTCCTTCTACAATCACAGACCGGGCTAAGGTTGCACAAGACTCTTCCCACTGCAAGGGTGTTGGGAGAGGGGACGAGATTGTATTCCCCAAGCATTTCTCAGGTATTTAATCATAGAAACACTCAGGAAGTTCCAGGGTAGGGGCAGGGGAGAGGGCACTCATACTAGTGAAACCATCCAATCAATCAGTAGTATTTATTTGAGTGCCTATTGTGTGTGGACCACTCTACTGAGCACCTGGGGGAATAAAATAAAGGTAAAAGACAGGACTCCTGCTCTTAAGGAATTTACTATTTAATGGGGGTGAGAAAATTATTTAGCTAGGAGGAAGAGAGAACAGAAAGATGGATAGGTGAATAAGTTTTTAAATAGTAGAAATGTAAATTGATATGTTCACATGTTCACAAGGACTATGGGTGACTGGGAGTGTAAAACTCCCAAAATAGTAGTTAGGGGCATAAACCCTTCAGGCAACATCAGAAACTCACATCAGACACAACCCCTAAAAAACGTAATGAACGTGGAGGCACTTTGCCAGAGCTCAGAACTTCTTCAACATCAGCTAACTCACAAATGTAGCAAATGTGGGAAAAACTTCGGAACTCAAGTCTCATTCAACATCCGAGAATCCATTACTGGACACTGTAAAAATGTAATCAATGTGGAAAAGTCTCTAGACAGGGCTCAAATCTTAACCGACATCGGACATTCCATACTAGAGAGAGACCCTGTAAAAGTAACAAATGTGGAAATGCCTTCGGTCAGAGCTCAAACCTCATTCAACATCAGAGGATCCACAGAGCAAATAAACCAAGTAAATTCAATTGATAAGGGAAAGTCTTCGTCAGTCATCTTAGAAGACAGAGAACATCAGAGACTTCACAAGAGAGGAGACCTATGAAAAGGGAAGGGTAAGACATCAGTTACACCTTAAGGTTTATTGAAAATCTGAGAATTGAAACCCGAGAGGTGACGGAAAACCTCCCTGGGAAGAGAGCCCCCTACTGAAGTGATGAATAGGAGAAAACCACACTCAAACTTTATTACTATTAGAGCATCTGCCCCAAAGGGAGCTCTTTCAGATACAATCGTATTTATTGGGTTTTTACTGTGTGCAGAACACTGTACTAAGCACTTGGGAGACCATAATATAGCAATATAACAGGCATAATTCCCACCCACAGTAAGTTTAGTCTGTAGGGGGACGCAGACATTGATACAAATAAATTACAGATATGTATGTAAGTGCTATGGGGCTGGGAGGTGGGGGATGAATAAAGGGAGCAAGTCAGGGTGACGCAGAAAGAGAGTGGGAAAAGAGGAAAGGAGGACTTAGGGAAAGCCTCTTGGAAGAGATATACAACAGCTATGAGACATACTCATCCCTCCCCAGACCTTTTTCTCCACCTGAAAATGATTTAATCACCCCCCTCTCTTTCTCTGATGCTTCCACACTTTACAAGTCCTGGCTTATAATTCCGTTTCTGTGCGGCAGGCAGTTTTCTCCAGTGACAAAAGTGAAGAAAACTGGTTCAGAGGTTGACAGAGGGAGAGATTAAGGCCTATCTCCTGTCTCCCTGATGAACAAGTCCCTTAATTCAGAGTGAGCTACATAATTAACCCCTAGGGCCACCCTTGGGGTTAAGCTGACACCTTCCAGCAGCAGGTGAGAAGGGAATGGGGGGAAAAACAGAGAATTTTCAGAGGAATAATGATAGATTAAAAAGACCAGATGGAAAGGTGATGTTTGAATGTCATTCAAGGACCCTGGGGTGATTTAAGATACATAAAAATATAAGAAATACAATTACTGGGACGGAACATTGTCCATTCAGTCCAAATTTCTCTCTCTGGCATTGAAAAAAGGATACTTAGGAAGAACAGTATGATGGTTGCCTTCCTTGGCACTAAAATCCCTAACTTTCCCTCTAGCAACTCACTGAAGACTTCTCTTCCCTAACTGTAACCAAATCCTCCTGGAAGAAACTGGTATTTTTGGCCAGCACAACTTCCTGTGGCAGCAAAAAAGTGAATTCTTTCACTTGTTTTAAACTTAGTACCCTCAAACTTCAAAGGGTATCTTTTCATCAGGTTGCTGTGAAACTTAATGAAAACAATTCTATTTGCTGTGCAAATACCCTTCAGGATTCTGTCAACTCTTGATCTTTGTCTTTCCAAACCAGAATCCTATCTTTTCAGTCTATCTTCATTTGAAATCTTTCCCTTCCCCATCCTTCCTCTGTATTTCCTCCATTTCTGTTGTGTCCTTTCTTTGATGAATCAGTGACCAGAACTCTACAGTGTTCATTCATTCAATTGTAATTATTGAGCGCTTACTGTGTGCAGAGCACTGTACTAAGCGCTTGGGAAGTACAAGTTGGCAACATATAGAGAGGTCCCTACCCAACAACGGGCTCACAGTCTATAAAGTGTGTGCATACTGTGGCTTCACTGAGTAGACTAATTACGACTTTTTGTTTTCTATCCCCTTCCTGATGATGCCCAGCATCTGTTTGGCTGCATGAAGGTAGGCAGGTACATTATTAAAGATTTACTATCACAACTGTTTTCACAGTACATTGCTCAAGATGTGGTAATATTGGGGCAGGTGGAGGGGAGAGAACATGGAATTTGAGCTTGGAGTTTACATATGATAAGCCAGTTGAGCATACTAAAACAAAGTTCTCTAGAATATGGCAGAGAGCTCTTCCCATTCCCTGTTATTCTTTGCCAAAATGGGCAATTCAATCCTTCATATTTATTGTTTACTGTTTTCAGAACACTGCACTAAGCACTTGGGAGAGTTGGTATAAAGGTCTGAAAAAGGTCTGGGAAGGGATGAGCATGTCTCATAGCTGTTACATCTCCTCCAAGAGACCTTCCCTGACCAATGATAACAGGGTTGGACGACACATTCTCTGGCCACAATGGGTCCTAAGGGAAATAATGAATTATAACAGTAACAATAATAATAATGATAATAGTGGTATTCGTTAAGTGCTTACTGTGTGCCAAGCACTACTTTAAGTGCTGGAGTAGAATCTAGACAATCAGGTCCCTCATGGGCTGCTTCTCAGGTTGAAGAAGGTGCATATTCTCAACTTGAATTTTGGTATAGTTCAAATAATAATAATAATAATAATGATGGCATTTGTTAAGCGCTTACTATGTGCAAAGCACTGTTCTAAGCGCTGGGGGAGGTTACAGGGTGTTCCACTGAGTATTTTAGGAGAGAGAGCATTATTACACTGATCTCCCATCTCTCTTCTCAGATGACGTGATCAGTCTCCTTCCAAACAAGGTTTTTCACGCACATTTGAATCACAGCAAACTGAGTTTAAATTCTAATGTTTTCAACAAGTGCTGATTTCTCAGGGGGGGCATTCTTTAGTCACTCCATGCTGGAAGCCCACGTTTGCACACAGAGTCTCTCCCAGCTAAGCAAAGATAGTTTGAGCCAAGATTGTGACTGCGGCCCTCTAGCCTCCACACACAAAACTTCCTTTCAGCTAAACACATTAAAACTGCAGGGCAAATTGGCATCAAGCTTCAAAGACTTGCATGTCCAGAGTAAGCATTTTCTTGAGATAAGAATTGGCACCTCGGAAGCTTGGTTTCCTAGGACTTTAAATTAGTTGTTCCAGTTTCCTCTTTTGTTACAAAACTGACAAAATACAAATCCATGAAAAACTTTCTAAAGCAGAGTTGAGTCACTAAAAAGTTAGAATGAATTGGAAAATGGCAAGAGGTTTTTTTGTTTTGCTAAAACTTCTCAGGGAAAACAGTGACTCCTAGTGGGAGTCAGAGGACCTGGGTTCTAACTCCAGCTCCACCACTTGCCTGCTGTGTGACCTTGGGGAAGTCACTTCACTTCCATGGGCCTCAGTTTCCTCGCTGTAAAAAGAAGACTCAATACCTGTTCTCCCTCCTTAGACAGTGAGTTCCATGTGGGACCGGGCTGTGTTAACCTGATTGATTTGTATCCACCCCAGTGCTTAGAATAGTGCTTGACACACGGTAAGGGCTTAAATACCATTAAAAAAAATTCAGCAGAGTTTCCAGATATTTTTCCACTATCTTGTGGGCTTTGTTATCGGGCTGATTATTTTATGATTGGTGTGCTTCTTCTTCCTTATTTTGAGGGGTAAAGAAATTCAGTTTCCCGGAGTTGTGAGCTGCAAAGAGTTGTGAGCTGCAAGAGTGACAAACTACAACCAGGTAATAATGCCTGGGGTTTCCAACACCTTTGCCCCTACAGGAACCCTTAGAGTTAGGCTTTTATAACAATTATGGTATTTGTTAAGCACTTACTATGTGCCCAGTGTTGTTGTGAGCACTGGGGTAGATAAAAGGTTTTCAGATTGAACCCAGTCCCTATCCCACATGGGGCTCACGGTCTAGGTAGAAGTAGGATTTAATCACCATTTTACAGATGAAGAAACTCAGGGGCAGAGAAATTAAATGACTTGCTTGAGGTCACACAGCAGACAACTCGTTGAGCTGAGATTAGAATCCGGGTCCTCTGACTTAGAGGACCATGCTCTTTTCATTAGACCACACTGCTTCTCCCTTATGCCCCTGCTAAAATCGGTGACAAACTCAGTGAGCCCAAAACAGAGCTGGGGAATTCTTGCAGATTGGATTCTCCTTGAGACCATTTCATACAACTTGCCCAGTGATTAAGAAGACATAAGCCTTTACAGTCTCACAACAGTGGAGTAGCCCAGAAGGTTCATGCTGTTAGCCTATGTGATGTCCTGTCACTCAGTTCTGTCTAGTTCTCCTACTCCAAAATGTTACTGACCATTTTCTAACGGTATAGTTCTACCACACCTCTTCATAAAACAGGAACAGGAAAGTACAGAGGCAGAACCAACTTGAAAAAAATGAAAAGAGACAAGGGAATAGAGCAGCAAGAGTGTCAGAACCAGAAGTGGGCATGGGAGGGTTCTTGCAAAAGCACAAGGGAGAAAAAGAGAACAGAGAGGCTACTTGTACAGCTAAGGGAGGCCCTATGGTTTAAGCAATAAAGGAGCTATTGCTTTGAGAAGGAGCAAACTAATGATCAGAGTGATTGGCTAAGGGAGAACCAGGCTGCATTGAAAGGAAAAGCAAAAGGGCCTGAAGAAATCCCAATTAGAAAGAATCTGGAAAAAAAAAATCACGTGGGTTTTAGGGGCTAGGAAAGTACAGACCTATCTTTTGCAAATGGTTTCCAATAAGAGAGGGCATAGCTAGAAGGGAGTGGAGAAAAAAGGCTGCATTGAGGATTGAAAGTAAAGCAGCAGAAAGTTAAATAAATCCACAAGGCTATTTGCAACAAGTATTTTCATAACTAAAAGACCAATTAAGTCAGAAAGGGCTATGGAAACCAATTTAGCTATTAACATTTGTCTGTTTTCAATTCAATTTGTAATCAATCAAATAAAAATGTTACAGACCCAAAGAAAATTCACATTCCTTTTGGGGACCTTTTTTCCTTTTCTTAAATTAAAACAAGCTGAAATTTTTAAGCATTTTTCTATCTAATCCTTTGGAAGAAGGATGTTTCCTAATGGGCAGTACAAATTTTCTTACAAAGATGGAACACAACATCCTATGCAGAGCTATTAGAAAAAATTATTGGGGCTCTCACTGAACTGTTTCTCAGATCAAGCCAAGAGAGAAAGCAGATTTGAAGAAGTGATCAAGTAAACAGGAGTAAAGGAGGGTTTAATTATCAATGGGGAAGAGTCAGTAGCAAGTTTAAGCAATGATAAGGGCAGATAAAGGTTTTTCAATATCTTGTTTACTCTGGGAAATTTTGATTCCCTAAAGAGTACCTTGATTCTGTAATTGCTAGAACAAAATGTAATTTAAGAAGTGCTTCTAATTCCCAAAATACAACAGTAACAATGATGACAATCATCATTGTGAGAAGCAGCGTGGCTCAGTGGAAAGAGCATGGGCTTTGGAGTCAGAGGTCATGGGTTCAAATCCCGGCCCTGCCAATTGTCAGCTGTGTGACTTTGGGTAAATCACTTAACTCCTCTTTGCCTCAGTTACCTCATCTGTAAAATGGGGATTTTACATTGGGACACATGGACAACCTGATCACCCCGTAACCTCCCCAGTGCTTAGAACAGTGCTTTGCACATAGTGAGCGGTTAATAAATGCCATTATTATTATTATTATTATTAATCATCACTACAGTATCTAAGTGCTTACTATGTGCCTGGGGTAGATAAAAGGTTCCACATAGGGCTCACAGTCTAAGTAGGAGGAAACAGGTACTGAATCCCCATTTTGCAGATGAGGGAACTGAGGCACAGAGAAGTAAAGTGACTTGCTCAGGGCCACACAGCGGGGATGCAGCAGAGCTGTGATTAGAACTGTGATCTAATAACTCTCAGACCCCTGCTCTTTCCACATGGTCACACGGCTTCCTGCTTTTGAAATCATGGCAGGTTAATCAAGAAATGTGCTGATTTTATTTTCCAATAAAATCGATATTGTTTAAATTTATATGGACCCAACTGGTATTTTCATAATAAACCTTATAACAGATCTGTAAGACCACATTTACTATCTAAAAATAGTCAAATACTCAGGAACCCTCTCCCCCCACCCCACCCCCAAACTCATTACTTTCCTGATTGAATAGGGGGTGCCAGCTACCCGGCCTGAGGTTAGAGGATTTTCACCATGATTATCTACCCCTCCACCTGCACCTCCACCCCCATCCCTTCTCATCTTATTAGAAAATTTGACCTCTTCCTTCTCTTCCAGATCACTATTTTCAATGGTCACTGTCCAAAGGCTCCTTTCAAACATGCCCATGTATCTCCAATTCTAAGAAAAACTTTCTTGACTCACTCTAACCCCTCATTTGTAATCCTACCTCCCTAGCACTCCTCTCCATACTCCCTGAACAAATTGTTTATACCTGCTTCCTCCACTGCCTCTCTTTCAATTCTCAACTTAAACCCCTATAATCTGGCTTCTGCCCTCTAAGATCCATGGAAACTACCCTTTTCAAGGTCACCAGTGACCTCCTATTTGCCAAATCCAATGGCCTCTACTTCATCTCAATCCTCTTAGACCTTTCAGCTGCCTTCGGCACTGTTGATCCCCCCACCCCAGCCTTTCTCCTGGAAACAGTACCTAACTTTGGCTTTACTGACACTGACCTCTCCTGGTTCTCTTTCAGTCTCTCTGGCCATTCCTTTTCAGTCTCCTTCATGGGCTCCTTCTCTACTTTCACCCCTCTGTATCGTAAGCTTCTTGTGGGCAGGGAATGTGTTTACCAACTCTATTGTGAGAACTAGCATGGCTCAGTGGAAAGAGCCTGGGCTTGGGAGTCAGAGCTCATGGGTTCTAATCCCTGCTCCGCCAATTGTCAGCTATGTGACTTTGGGCAAGTCACTTAACTTCTCTGTGCCTCAGTTCCCTCATCTGTAAAATGGGGATTAAGACTGTGAGCCCTACGTGGGACCTGATCCAGTTATTAGTCATGGTTATCTACCAATGTTATTATTCCCTCCTCCACGTACAACCACCACCCTCCTCACCTTCAAAGTCTTATTAAAATCACATCTTTAACAAGCCTTCCCTGAATAATCCCTCATTTTCCCTATCGCCCTCTCCCTTCTGCATTGCCTGTGTACTTGGGTCTGTATCCTTGAAGTACTTGATATTCACCCCACTCAGAGCACTAACATAACTTCTACTTCCCAAGCACTTAGTACAGTGCTCTGCACAGTAAGCACTCAATAAATACGATTGAATGAATAACATACATATCCATCGTTTATTTTATTTATTTGTTTATTTTAATACCTGTCTCCTCCTCTAGATTGTAAGCTCCCTGTGGGCAGAGTCTTTGTCTACCAACTATTATATTGTACTCTCCTAAGCATTTAGTACAGTGCTCTGCACACAGTAATCACTCAATAAGCACCATTGACTAACTCCTGCAGCAGGCTCCTCACTGACTTCCCTGCTTCAAGTCTTTCCCCATTCCAGTCCAAACTTCACTATGGTCTCCAAGAAAATTCCTCCAAAAGCTCCATGGTTTCCCCTCCAGCTCTTTTAAGGTTCTCAATCAGCTCTCTCCATCCTACCCAAGTTGGCTTCGATCCCCCAACAACCAAACCCACAAACTTCACATCTCTAAACACCAGCCTTCTTACTGTGCCTCAACCTCATTTTTCACCCAGGACCACTTGTGCACATCCTTCCTCTGTCCTCGAACTCCTCCCCACTTCGTATTTGACAGACCACCACCCTCCCCATCTTCAAAAACCTTACTAAAATAACTCATCCTAGAAAGCTTCCCTATTGCTTTACCGTCCTACCCTATTTGCCTTCCCTTCTGTGTCACTTGTGCCTTTGGATCTGTACCATCCCATAAGCACTTTGATACTCACCTCTGCCCTGTGAGTACTTACCAGTCATATTTATTGAGCGACATGTGCAGAGCACGTACTAAGCACTCAGGAAAGTACAATAGCAGAGTTGGTAGACAAGTTCCCTGCCCACGATGAGCTTATTACATACCCATCCTTGTACTCTAGTGCTTCTCCTATCTGTAATTTATTTCAATCTCTGAGTCCCCCACCAGATTGTAAGCTCCTTGCAGGCAAGGTTGTTTACCAACTCTTGTATTGTACTTTCCAAGTGCTTAGTATAGTACTCTGTATACCGTAAGCACTCAATAAATACCATTCATTGATTGAGGACCGTAAACATAAAGAAATCAGTCCTGAAGGGCAATGGGAAAAGTGGATCTCACATTTTACCTGGAAAAGACTTTTGCCTAAACTGTTTGACTTGTGAAAAAGAGCAGCATGCTGGGTAGGTCCACTAAGTGACTGGTGTGTGCTCAGGCCCAGTTCCTGGCTGTAGAATAGAGCAGTCAGGTGGCACAGAGTTAAACTTAGGGAGGCTCCCCTAACTAAATGATTTTTCTTAGCAGGCAAGACTAAGCAACTGGATCACACTGTGGTAAGGAGACAAGATGTTTCAGACAAAATTGATCAACTAGATGTAAACACACCAGCAGGACCAGACAGCATCCACCTGAGGTTCTTGAAGGAATCTGAGCAGGAGTTAGTGAAAATTGCTGGCAAGACCATGTAACTACTAGAGTACTGCCAAGATAATTTCCAGTTAGAAGATTGTCTCTCCCGTCTCCAGTCCATACTTGGCTCTGCTGCCAGATGATTTTTCTGAAACAAAAAACTCAGTCCATACCTTCCAACTCCTCAAAAACCTCCAATGGTTGCCCACCTACCCCTGCATCCAAAAGAAACTTCTTACCATAGGCTTTAAAGCATTCAGTGACCTTGCTCATCTCCTACTACAACCCAATCCACACACTCTACTCCTCTATCCCCATTCCATTCTCTGTATCTTCTGTATCCTAACACTAACCCCTTGCCCACATCCTCCCTCGAGCCTGGACCACCCCTCCCTTCAGTCCACCGTTCTCCCCTCTCCCCGCTTCAAAATCCTCTTAAAATCACACCTCTTCCAAGAGGCCTTCCCTGACTAAGCCCTTGTTTCCCCAACCCACTCTCCCCTCTGCATCACCTCTGCACTTGTCTGTGTATCTTTTAGGCACTTTGATACTCATATTGGCCCCACAACACTTAAGTACATACTCTTATACTTTACTATTTCCCCAATCTGCAATTTATTTTAATATCTGTATCCCCGTATAGATTGTAAGCTACCATGGTTAGAGATCATATCTACCAACTCTATTATATTGTAGTTTCCCAAGTGCTCAGAATAGTGCTTTGTACACAGTAAGAGCTCAATAAATATCATGGTTTGATTGATTTATGATAGACCAATGAGTCTCACTCCCATACTTGGCAAACTGGGAGAATGTAAAATAAAATGTAAATTAGTAAGCTCTTTGATGTAAAATCTTTGAGAAAAGGCCATAATGTTTATGTAGGAATAAGTCATGTCAGACTAAACCGCTGGAGTTCTTTAAGGAGCCAAAGTAAGCAGGTGTGTAGAAGGAAATACGCAAACATGGTACATTTAGACTTTCAAAGTCCTTAACAAGCTTCCCAACAAAGGGTTCAAAACATGAATTGGCAAGAAGGGAGAATTTTGTCAGGGGATAACTGGTTTTAAAAAAAAGGGTTGGGATACCTGGATACTTTTTGGAATGGATAAGTGAAAATACTGGAGTGACAGTGCTGGCACCAATTTTATTTATCACTTTCATTATTAGAGAAGCAGCATGGCTCAGTGGAAAGATCCCGGGCTTTGGAGTCAGAGGTCATGGGTTCAAATCCCGGCTCCTCCAAATGTCAGCTGTGTTACCTTGGGCAAGTCACTTAACTTCTCTGGGCCTCAGTTACCTCAACTGTAAAATGGGGATTAATACTGTGAGCCCCCTATGGGACAACCTGATCACCTTGTAACCTCCCCAGCACTTAGAACAGTGCTTTGCACATAGTAAGTGCTTAATAAATGCCATCATTATTATTATTATTATTACCTGGAAGAGAGAACACTCAGTGAAATCTCCAAGTTTACAGGAGATATCATGCTTTTCCTGGTGGCAAAATGGCACACAGATAGGGCAAACTGCAGGAAGGCCTCTCAGAGCTGAGAGGGTGGGCAGAAATGTGGCAAACTATGGTGTGAATGAGGGCACAATAGTACATCTAATTCTCAGCTGTAGGCTCGGCCACAGCTCAGTTTTGGAATCATCATTGAATTACTGACTCAGCCTTCTGTTGGGGCTATAATTATTATTTTTTTCAACCTAAGACTTTCCCCATAAACTGTTCACCATATAGACCTCCCAGCTCCTATTGCTTCCCAGCCTAAAAAAGCAAAGAGATAATGAAAAGGAGCCTTGTGAAAGAAGAGATATCAAATAAGAGCCAGTTGCTTTAGAGTGGAATAATACAATGATGAAGGAGGAAGAAAAGATGACTAGGAAGAGAGAAGAAATGGCTGCTATGGCCACCACAACCTAGGAATTTTTCCTCCAAGAGCCAACGTGCTTCACCTCTGATTCATGATGCCTACGTTTCCAGACTGTCCCACATTTTGGTCATACTTCATACCTTGAAATAGCAGTATATTGGAGTTGTACTGTGCTTTTAATTTTCCAAAACATTCTCATATTTGAGTATGTTCCTTTAAATCACAGGGGCAGTATATAGTGGTACCCAAGTTGGCAGATAAAATGCTGGATTCCATCAGGTAGGATTAAAAACATAAAACACAGCCTAACTCTGCCAAGCTATAAAGTCATAATATCATTGCACCTGGAAGACTTCATCCTGTTGTGCATGTGTGCCTCCTTCTCGGAAGGAAACAAATAGAATTGAAAAGGAAAGCCAATTAGGATAAGGAGACATACAGCCTCTCTACAACAGTCTTTCCTATACCCTGGAAAGACTACCACCTGACAGGGTTTTTGATTAAAGTTTACAGAATCATGAAGGCAAACATGGAATTCACCTGATCCTATCCCTACAGGCCTAGAGAGTACTCACCTAAGTTTGAAGGGTTTTAGGCTCCCACTAAGCAGAAGGAACAGTTCTTTCTCATAAAGATGGCAAGAATTTGTTCTCTCAGGCACAGTATCAAGGGCTTCAAGAAGGGTTTGGTTACCATAAAGGTAAATGAGATTTCCATGGGGAATACTTAAGAGATATTAAAGTCAGAAGGCTAATGTAGTTGCCAGAAGCTATGGTTGGGACAGACATTAAGGAAAGTACCCATCACCTCACCAACTGATCTATCTTTGAGTGGCATGAGCATGATTTATTGAGATTACACTTGGTGTAGCACATAGTTCTAGATGCTTGAAATGACAACTGAGTCACTAAAAGTTCATCTTCTTACTCCTTCATGTTTGATAACTGGGGAACCTTAATTCCTAAAACTTTCTAGAAGAAATCAACACTGTCTTATTAACATTAGAAGGCTTGTGTCTTCAAACATTCACTTCAGTAAAGTAAGATGAAAGAGAGAAGTTTGGGTTGCATGCTGATTTTAATTTCTGAACAGGAGTAATTTTTAACTTTTTTTCCATGTGCACTGCATTGCCATTTCCAAATTCACTTCTAACAGCTTAAGAAAATGAGTAGAGAGTCAGCAGCTATTCATTGAGAAGGGCTGGCTTATAAGAGAGGTTTCATCCCTAAGAGTATGTGCCTGGCCCAAAGCAGTCTATGTCATTTATTTTCAAATCAGTAACTGTGATAACTCAGTCACAAAGGGACAGCTTTAGGGGAGCAAAAGCAACCTGAGCTGATAGACTTAAACATATCCACTTCCTCAGTACCAGATTGTTAGTCCAGAGTAACTAGAAATTTTGCACAAGAACAGACAAGCTGCAGAACCGGCCCAAAGTGAGTATTTCAAGAATGAACAATATTAAGAACTGAATAATTACCCAGTTCTAATAATGCGGGCTGCGTTCTAGCAAACCAATAAATTAACAAAAACATGTGTGCACACATTTCTTCCAATGTCATTTTCCACTGGGTCCAAACTAACCACCTTCCTGGAAGAACTTCAACTAATTTGCTAATAGTGTTTCAGCCAAGAATGTACTACAAACATGTATTATGGCAGAACTGAGTATAACTGACTCATCTGGGATTACTCCACAGGTGATGTTATTTAATACCTTTTACTATCACCTATTGCGATTATCAATGATGGGCTATTAAACTACAATGACAAAAATTTCTGGGATATCTACATATTAACTGTATTTGGTGATTTGGGTCATTTCACTTGCCTTCTGCCTTTCTTTTTTGAAATTATGAGTCAGACAAGTACAATTCAAGCAGTCCTGAGAATGGGAATGAAGTTAAAACGTTTATAATGGAACTTCAAAATCAACTGGAAAGAGAAAGGAGGCCACAAACCTGGGTTGATGCTTGGGGGGGGTGGAGGAGGGAGAGGACGGCCCTCTTTAATGGCTATTGAACATTGCTTGGCTGATTGGATTGCATTAATAAAGTCCTCATGTTGCTGTCTCCAAGTAGACTTCTTTACAGGATGCTTCTGTAAAAGAACAGACGTGTACCAACGTACGCTGTAGTTCTTCCACAAGAAGGTGTTTTTTGTTTTTGTTTTTAACTTGGGATTTACAGAGGTGGGTCCCGATTAAATTGGAAAAGGAAAATTTTGTTAAGTGACATAAGACCTGAAAAATAATAATAAATTACAGACTGTGATAAGGTCAGGATCCTGGGAACGTCCAACACCTTTCAAGGAAGTCTTACAGAACAGTAAGATTGCAGAGAACCCCAAATGATCCTGTGGGAAATTTAAGGTGATGAATACCGCCTACGTCTATTCCTGACAATTCTCACTGGTTCTCTCTTCCCCTTGGTCTGTGAACCTCATATGGGACAGTGACTGATAATTTATATTGGATTATATTGGATTTAGCACAGTGTTTGGTACAGTGATCATATTTATTGAATGCTTACTGTGTGCAGAGCACTGTATTATGCACTTGGGAGAGAACAATATAACAGAGTTGGTAAGACACATTCCCTGTAAGCGCTCAACATATACAAATGATTATTATACTGCCAGCTGCCTCCCATCTCTTGCCGTGCAGACAATTGTATTTCCTAAATAATCTCATATGAAAAATATATTAGAAAATCTTCACATAATTTCCCTTCCTCTCCCCTAGACCATTCACCTTCACGCCAGATCCCTTCACCCTGTGACTACCATCCTGGGAACAAGGGACCCAGTTCTAACACCGGGAAAGGGAAAACAAAGAAAATGAGTTGGAAACAGTTTATTTTGCGACTGCAGACAGAGAATACACATGGATTAAGACAGGGCTTTACTTGTTGCCATGGGGTTTAAGCTGCAGAGAGCAGCCCCCAGTTAGGAGGGTGGGTATCACTCATGAAGTCTGTAAAAGAAAAAGAAAAATATTAAAATGATATAAAGTTATAAAAAAATCACCTCTCATAATAAAACTCCCTCTAACAAAATTGCCCATTGGTCCCGCAGCTCATTGGGTAAATTGAAAACTCTTCCAAAAATCCCAAAGACCTCCCCCAAAACTCCACCTCCATCCCAAATAGACTCTTGATGATTTCATTATAAAGAGAAGCAGCATGGCTCAGTGGAAAGAGCCCGGGCTTTGGAGTCAGAGGTCATGGGTTCAAATCCTGGCTCCACCACTTGTCAGCTGTGTGACTTTGGGCAAGTCACTTAACTTCTCTGGGCCTCCGTTCCCTCATCTGTAAAATGGGGATTAAGACTGTGAGCCCCCCGTGGGACAACCTGATCACCTTGTAACCTCCCCAGCGCTTAGAACAGTGCTTTGCACATAGTAAGCGCTTAATAAATGCCATTATTATTTATTATTATTATAAAGATGTTCAATAATAATAATAATAATAATGATGATGATATTTGTTAAGTGTTTACTCTGTGCCAAGCACTGTTCTAAGTGCTGGAAGTGTATCTTGGTTTGAAAACTGTCCTCCTGAGATATTTAGCCCTGCTTCTAGCATATCTCATTTGCCCTCTGATCATCAGGGTACTCCAAATGCACTTTCACTGAAGCAGCATGGCCTAGTGGATATAGTATGGGCCTAGGAGTCAAAAGGTCATGGGTTCTAATCTCAGATCCACCTCTGGTCTGCTATGTGACCTTGGCCAAGTCACTTCACTTCTCCGTGCCTCAATTCCCTTATCTGTAAAATAGGGATTAAGACTGTGAGCCCTGTATGCAACAGGGACTGTGTGCAACTCAGTTATCTTGTATCTACCCCAGCGCTTAGAATAGTGCCTGGCACATAGTAAGCGCTTAGCAAATGCCACAATTTTTATTACTATTATGGGAAAGCTGAGGCATAAAGCTGTTAAAAGGCTGATCTGGGAAAATCTCTTGATGGCAACTGAGGCCAGGATTCCACCATAGGACTGGTGCTTCTCAAACCTGATTCCAGGACACCCCCGCCCACTCCCCCCCACCCCCCGCCCGCCCAGGAGGTGGCACTTGGCTTCCCAAGAACACTACACCCATTATTCCAAAACAAATATACAGTATACGCTCGAAAATTTAGGTATGGGAGAGCTTGACACAATTGTATCTGGGAAACAAGAGGTTAAAGACGGGAAAGGAGCTGGACGGTGATTGGGAATGAGGTCATAATGGAGTAATATGATGAGGAAGGAAACAGTGGAATGGGATGAGGGGAGGGGCAGGACTGGCTGGCTGGGAAGAAAAAGATCAGTAGGAATCATATTGGGAGAAGTTTTGAGGCTCCTCTTTCACTGTGGCTTTGTCACATCCCATGCCCGGGAATGGGACAAAGACTTGTGAACCCTCTTCTGATCAGCACTGAGGAGAATCAGGCCAGTTCAGAAAGGGAAGCTTTCCAGTCAGTCACAAAGTCACTGGAGCAATGAAGATAACAATGGTACCTTGGACTGGGGGGCCTTCTTCAGGGTGGGAATATCAGTGCCCTGCAGTCTCTGCTTCAAGGAATTGAATGGCTGGCGTATTTTGTTGAAGAGTTTTTTACATATTGGCACATGTCTTCCCTAGGAGAAGCAAACAGCATTGTGATGTAATCGCTGAGACACTTTCAGAATAGCCCAATAAAGATGTGCCCCATTTCATCAAATTAGGTTCATCTTGTGTTTTATTCTCATGATCCTACTAAGACACTGCCATTTTGCTACTCCTATAGGTTTAGATATCCATGAATAACAACATTTAAAGAGCATGCTGGTCTTTCTGTCAATCAATCAATCCTTTCATTTCTAACCCTGGGCATGTGAGAAGAAACAGGTAATTGCCTTCCCCCCTACTTCAAAGCCTTATTGAAGGCACAATCTCTTCCAAGAAGCCTTTCTTGATTATGCCTTTCACTCCTCTTCTCCTGCTTTCTTCTGTGCCACTCTTACTTGCTCCTTCATCCTCCCTTCAATCCCCACAGCACATATGTATATATCTGTAATTTATTTATTTATATTAATGCCTGTCTGCCCCTCTAGACTGTGAGCTCATTGTGAACAGGAATGTGTCTGTTATATTGTACTCTCCCAAGTGCTTAGTACAGTGCTTTGCATGCAGTAAGTGCTCAATAAATATGACTGAATGAATGAACCCAGTGCTTAGGGAACTCGAGCCCATTTACTTAGCACCCAGTACATTGACAAATATACCGGATAAATTGCTCTCACCTAGGCCTGTCTAGTTGTTGGGGCCAGTATTTAGAACTCGAGTAAGACAAAAGATGTAATGAGGAACAAAACTTAGCTTCAACTTGGGAGAGTAGCTGAATTTCATTGTGAAACTTCAAGAGTATTAAGCCCAAATACTCCTAGGGCAAGAAAAATACAGAATCAGAAAGACTCATTTAGTGCATTGTTTCGCTATACACTGCCCCTCTAGGCTGTAAGCTCCTTTTGGGCGGGGAATGTGTCTCCCAACTCTGGTATACTGTACCTTCTCAAGACCTTAGTACAATGTTCTGTATACAGTAAGCACTCAATAAATATGATTGATTGACCTAAACCACCCAAGGCTTGATCTTCCAAGGAAAGCATTCACTCTCCCTTGGAAGCATACTGCAGGGCTCAACAAGCTATACTGGCAGGATATAGATTGGAAGCTCCCTGGGGACAGGGATTACATCTACCAACTCTACTGTATTGTACTTCCCAAGCACTTAGTACAATGCTGTGCACTAGGTAAGTGTTCAATAAATATCTTTGAATGGTTTGCTGTTCTTCCTTAGCCTAACCTTGAAATCTCTCTTGCTAAAATTGAAGTTCACTTCTTCATTGAGGGATGGAAAAGGTAGAGTCATTCAGTAGCTAACCTGGATGTTTTGGCTTATTATTTAGGTGACCAAACAATGCCCTCAGCTACTTTCCTTCTTTGAAAAATATTAAATAATGATTTTGATCACTTTATGGGTTCCCAGCCATAATTTAAAGGAAATCTCTGCCACAGCACTAAGTTAGTTTCATTGATCATCATCATCATCAATCGTATTTATTTAGTGCTTCCTGTGTGCAGAGCACTGTACTAAGTGCTTGGGAAGTACAAATTGGCAACATATAGAGACAGTCTCTACCCAACAGTGGGCTTACAGTCTAAAAGGGGGAGACAAAACTAGACATACTAACAAAATAAAATAAATTGATATTTCTCTCTTCCACAACTGCATTTCATCTTTGGCCTCGGCTCTCTCCACACTGCTTTCATAATTCACCTCATTTCAGTTAAACACATCCACAAAATGACTGTACTTTACCAGAACATCGGGTGCAAAACTTCTTCCACAGACTTCACAAGGAAGTAGGGCCTGATTGGCATCTGTATAAAATTAAAAATGTAGAATATTCACACAAAATTCCTTGGCACAAAGATGCTGAGAATGTTTGCAGTGATCCACAACACATTAACAATCCACAACTGTTGGAGTTGATTTTTTTTTCCACCTTTTTAGAAAGGGTTCTTTGTCAACTCACCTATTTTTCTTTTCTATTGTGAACAAATCATCTCACTGAGACAGTAAATTCCACATCTCTCAAGGAGCTGGAACAATTATTTCCTTTCCCATTTAAAAAAAATGTGTTCTGCCTTAGGGAATAAGCACAAAATACAGTGCATATAAAGCCCCAAATGTCTAAGACCTGTTTTTAAGTCCCCAGCTTTATAATAGTAATAATAATTATGGTATTTGTTAAGCATTTATTATGTGCCAGGCATTGTCCTAAGCACTGGGATAGTTACAAATTAGTTTGTACACAGTCTGTCCCACGTGGGGCTCACAGTCTCAATCCCCACTTTACAGATGAGGCGACAGGCACAGAGAAGTAAAGTGACTTGTCCAAGGTCACACAGCAGACCAGTGGCAGAATGAGGATTATAACCTATTACCTTCTAACTCGGAAGCCTATACTCTATGCACGTACATTATCTGCCATCAGCTCCCCAGTAAGTGCTGGCCTGTACTCCCCATTAGGTTAGACAAATCTTACAGTCCCCTAAACAGTTTGCTCTTCCCAGTGTCTGAATCAACAATACCCCAGCCCTTAGCACTTCCCTACATCAAATTTCCCTTTCCTTCAAAATTCAAAATTCTGCCTAACTCATATTGTCCTCTGAGAATGCCTCCTCATCGTTCATTCCTTGGAAAGAACTTTCCTTTTGTGTATGTGTCTGTGCAGCTTAAAGATATGAGTTCATAAGTACATCTTTGTGCTGCTTTTGCGTTTAGACAGTAAACTCCTTGAAGGCAGGAACTCATTAGTTCCTGCCAACTAACCACTCCATAGAAAACTCCCTTTTTTTTCTTGCTTTTTTCTTTGGTATTTATTTCTTCTGGTACTAAAGATATGTTTGAATCCATCACTCTCCAGGAATTTTGATTCCAAAAGTAGTAGTTCGAAGTTTTCACATTTTAAGAGTCTGCCTGCTAAACTAAATTACCACCTAAGAGACCAGAGGAAGACCAACAAGATGATGCTTATGGCATGTGAACAAGCTGACATCTGATCTCTACAAAACTTTATGTTAAGAAATCATCATTAGTCAAGCTAGCTGGCTCCCTAAATGCTTCTCAGGCTGAAACCATCTTTGATTTATAAGAATTTTACCATCTCCTAGTACATTGGCATGAATTATACACTTTAGCTCTAGTAAACCTAAAGTTTTCCAGTCCAGTTTTTTTTTTAAAGAGACAGATGATCATAACAAGACTACACTTTTGTCTCAAATATCAATAGTCCTAGTTAGTGAAACTCTCAGAATTGTTTCAGCTAGACTAACCGCAAAGTAATTTTAGCTGTGAAGTTGACTGATTAGATCTGGTAGCCAATGCTAAAATAACTCTGCACAAAACAAGAAAACATTTGCCTAAATATAAAATTCTCACCTGCCAAAACTGGCTTCTCAGTGTTCCCGCTCATTGTTCCCCTGGATGTATTTCAGTCCCAGCTTTAGTACAAAGTTCCAGACAACATGATGGTCACGGGCAAATGTCCAATACACCAGCTATAACTTGCTTGTCATAAGCTCGTCACTGGTTACCAAACAATCAACCATTGTGACACTACCCACTTGAAACAAAAGATTCCAACTAAACATGCTTAAACAAGATTCTCAGTCAGTAAATTTTGAAAACTTAGAAGGACCTGAAGATAGCAGCTTTATATTTTATGACACCTCCAAAAACAGGACTATTAATTTTTGTAACTATTAATAAACTATCCTGATATACTACAAGCTACTTAAATGTTCACCCATACCCATTATGCTGTACTCTTCCAAGTGCTTCGTTTAATATTCTGCACCAAATAAGTACCACCTATTGATTGGCTTTCACTAAGTTGGAGCTAGAACATCAAAGCCAAGGATTTTCTTGCTTGAATTTTATTATCTCCTCCTTCCCTTTTCCAACCACATCCCTCCACAACCCACTCCAAGTTACACAGGAATTGGCACACTGAAGCTTTCTCTGCTTATTTAACCTTTTTAGTCCTCATTAAAACTTACTCTTTTGAGCAGCAAGAGATACCTTTAGGTTTACTATTTGACCATCAACAGCAGTATTTATTAAGTACCTCTAGGGGTTCTCCCCCAAACTAGACCAAAATTCTGTCCTCATCAAACTGACCTCATTTAAGTCACTTTTATAGAGTAAAACTAAGTTTTTATATGATACCAAGGTAACAAATTTGAATAATAAAAAGTTAATCACAACCAAACTAAATTGGGCAAGCAGATCTTCCTAAAATAGCTAACCCCAGTGCTTCAAGTGAGATTAAAACAGGGAAGAACAGTTTAGATTTAACTCCTACAGGTCTGTAGGCTTTTTCGAAAAGGGACATGCATTTTACCTGATCCTAAACCACATAAACCCCTGATTAAGCTTCCATCCTAATTTAGATAATAGATTTATGAAAAAATCTGCTGGATTCAATGAAGATGCACTGCATTGAATTTCTGAGAATTGTGAGAAAACCACACCCTAAATCAAATACAGAAATACCTCTAAAATTTGATAGTGAAGGAATACCATTAATTTTATGAAATAAATGATAATAATCCAAAATTATGATTCACTTTCACTATAAATGAACAAGTCTATAAATCTCTCATGTTCTTTCATAAATCAAATTGATTTAATGAGAAAAGTTTACATGTGTTGGCAAAAAAGCAATTCAAACAACTGCCCCACATCTGGTAGAAGTCAGTTCTGCTTCTTCTGACTCCAGTCCAACTCAGAACACACTATGGAGTCCACAAAAGAACAGTTTGTTCTGAAGGTTCCACAATCATAGTTTGAGACCCTCAACATTCCTCTTTAGGTTGAGTAGCTCTTTTTCTTGCCTTCTTTTCTCCAGCTTGAAAGCTAGTTTGTTGGCTTTCTTCTCCACTCTGCGTTCCTGCACAAGAATTTACTACATGTTATTACAAATTACCTTCAGATTTACCACAAGTACCATCAATTCCCCCTTTTTCCTCAGGACACAGACATAAACTTGACAGTGTTTTTACCTTCCGTTCTTCTTTTATAGCTTGTTTCCTTGCTTTTCTATCTTCTTTGGTTTCATTTTTGGAACGTGGCTGTGTTGACACCCTTGGCAGATCACTGTCATTGATCATCTGCATGCGTTCCATTTGCTTGGCTGTAGGTCCTTTTGGTGGTAAGACATTCAGCGGAATTCCTGTTTTAGAGGAGAGCTGAATTTCTTTGGGCTAAGATAGAAACAACATGTTAGGCTGAAGTTTTCGATCCCTTCTCCCTACCTCTCACTTTCAAAAATAATAGCTTATTGATACCACAATGTTGTAAAGGAATATTTTAACAATAGATGAGCAATTCATCTTTACCCACCACCTTCCTGGGTAAGGACTGTGCCTCTCCCCCAACACTTAGTACACAGTACACAGGAAGCGCTCAATAAATACCACTGATTCATTGATCATATAGCAAAGGGCACACTAGGGCCTACCTTTGGAGGACACTTGATAAGCTGAGGGTGATTATACAGATTTGAGTAAGTGCCTAAGGAAAAAGAAAAATACCAACGGTCAGCAGGTTGTATTTTCAATAAAATTCGACAGTTGATGAATCTGTCCTTTTGTTAGGATACTGGTGGAATGGAGAAAAGGCATTCTCATAATATCCCACGATTTGTTTAGCTTGCACAAAATCAGGCTGTGTTTTAGCAATGTGCAAATTTGGTGCCCTTCTCTAGCTCAGTGCTCAAAGACAAAATTTAAAAGCAGAATCCTTCTGTTTACTAGAGCAGAGTCTAAGGCAACCAAGTAATGAGAACAGGATATATTCAATAAATATCTTAACACTCAACCAAAGGATACTTACTGAAAATAGATTCACAATCCCATTTCTCTTTGGGCGCCTCAATAACTACTGTCACAATCTCTTCCTCCTCAGTCTCTTCCTTCTCCATTGACCCATTCTGGTCTTCAAGAGGCTCTAGAGTATCCAACTTTACACAGCTATGGAGGTTTTACAGACAGAAGAAAAAAAGCCACACACGTCAATGAAGTTCATGTCCATAATGTGCTGAGATTACAATAAAAGAAAATCTATGGAAGAACAAATCATTCACAAGTCCTCTGGTCCCTATGCCTGGTTAGGTCCTGCTTTCTCCCGGTGATGCTCCTCCCCTCCAATGGATTTCTGGCCAACCATGGCAACCTCAGGCTATCCAAGGAGTTGGTATGGCTGCCAGGGATTATTATCTTGTTGGCTGCTGACAAAATCTATTTTGTGACCAACTGAACTGGAGACAAGATCCTGAAGACATGGAACCTTATATGAATGCACTCTGGCTAATCTCTACTTCCAAAATAAATTGGAGGAAAGCAGTAAAAAAAGGTAGTGACCACATTCCCCCTTCCCTTTCTCAACTCCTGTTAAAGGAAAGGGCAATGACAGAGGGGTGGGTAGCAGATGGGTTTTAAAATATCATTCTCATGAGAGTTACAAAGGCAACTCGGTACCCACGGAGACAAAGTTAACAACATAATGAACGAACCAACCAAACTTGTGGACTTGGGTTTCTGAGACTACCCAGTCCTATATAAATCTATCTGTCACGTTTGGGTTGACAAGAAATGTCTGAGTAGAAGGAGAGGCAACATACTTTTTTGCTTTCTCCTTGTAGTAGTCATTTAAGACTTCCTGTAGCCGGACACTGTCAGCATGAATGAAGCCTTCTAATTCTGCATTATCCAGGGCTCCAATCTCATCATCGTCAAACTGCTCAAAGAACTGAAAATGGAGATACAGCAAAACAGATCATGAATACTGACATCAAAGTCACTAAGAGCCGCCTACTCGCTGAACAGACTCTTTCTGTGTGGATATTTTTCATAGTTGTTAGTCTTTTATAAATGCAGAGTAATTTGCTTGTTTTCTCATGGGCAGTTTTGAAGCATTTTTTATATTTATAATGCAGATTCCTCTAACAATTAGACGCTTAAAAGAATCCATTAGGAACAAGACATTTTTAATTTCTCTAGCATGCGGCAAACTCATACAAAATAGATGTGAAGACTGAGTACTGATCCCTCAACCTCGAGATATTTTACTAGAAGAATATCTAGCTCCATTGAAGCAGGGAAAGCAACTCCAAAGGTTTTAATGGCTGTGGACACCTTGGGCAAAACACAATTTCTCTGTGCCTCAGTTATCTTATCTGTAAAATGGGGACTAATACTATGAGCTCCACTTGGAACATGAACTGATTCCACCTGATTAGTTTATATCTACCCCAGTGTTTAGTACAGTGCCAGGGCTCATAGTAAGTACTTAACATCTTCGATCACTTTATGTTCTATAGGGGCTGCACAAATTACCACACTGCCTGAAATGCATTACTAAATCACTGGCAAGGAAATCAGAAGGTAACTCAAATAATTGGATTTTTGCCAAATCACACTAGTTGTCTTATCCCATCTGAGTTTTGGCTCATCCAGGGGAGTGATCTCATCTTATGCTTCTTTTGTGTGTCATTTAGGCATTTAGAATGGTCTTCTACAGTCAATAAATACTGATAACGAGGATAAAATGGGTCTCAACCCCTGAAGCCTTTTTTTTGCCCCTGATTGCTGATTTTCTAAAGAGGTCTAAAAGCTCTCTTTTGGAACTGGAACTCAATGAGCTGGCCAGAGGAGGAATTTAGTGAGCAGCAGGAACACCTTCACTTTCTTCATGAAACTCCCCAGGGGCTACACCTGACTGGGATAAGGGGAGGGGAAAAGAGAGGGTTTCAGAATTCCAAGAATTTTGCCACCTGACCTTCTCAAACCTATCATCCAGGAGTGTGAGTTGTTCATTTCTTCTCATGACTGAAGAAGTCATGGAGTACTCTGTGAAGCGACTTTTTGTTTCTTCTTCCAAAAACAAGAGCTCTTCCATATTTCCATAAGCTTTTCCCTGAGCAGATGCGTCTTCATCTGACAAAGGACCCTCGGAGTCATATTCCTCTTCGTCGCTTCCACTCTCAACATCTTCCCACTCACTGTCATCTTCAAGTCTTGAGCTGTAGAAAAAGTGCCGGGCCGGCTATAGTTAAACAAGATTTTACGTGTAATCCATCGGCATTTATTGAGTGCTTACTGTGTCAGAGCACTGTATTACGTGCTTGGGAGAGTACAAAAAGAGTTGGTAGACATGATCTCTTCCCACCAGGAGCTTACAGAGATCCCTCTTCTTTTTAGTAGTGTTCTCCGTTTCTTGTTCAGAGCAAGAAGCTAAAAAATGCTGCCTAACGTTTCCACCACGAATGGTGATGTTGACTATTCTTGCGCTTGTCCTCTCCTGCCTTGACTACTGCATCTGCCTCTTTGCAGACCTCCCCGCCTCCTGTCCCTCCCCATTCCAGTCTACACTTCACTCTGATGCCCGGATCATTCTTTAGAAAAGGTCAGTCTGTTTCTCCCACTCCTCATGAACCTCCAATGGATGCCCATCCACCTCTGCAGCAAACAGAAACTCCTTAAAAGCACTCAATCAACTTGCCTCTCCTACCTCACCTCACCCATCTCCTATTACAGCCCAGGCTGCACATGTCGCTCCTCTAGTGCCACCTTACTCACTTTGCAATCTCATCATCAACCCCTTTCCCATGTCTTCCCCCTAGTCTGGAACTCCCTCCTGCTTCATATACGCTAGACCACCACCTCTTCACCTTCAAAGCATTATTAAAGTCACATCTCCTCCAAGAGGCCTTCCCTGATTAAGCCCTTTTCTCCAGCTCCCTCTCCCTTCTGCATCATTTCTGTACTTTGCACTTGGATTTTTGGCCTTTGGACATTTAATATATGTCCCACCTGCAACCCCCCACCCCCCCACTCCGCATTATTTTTTAAATTACATATTACACATTATTTATTTATTTTAATACCTGTCTCCCCTCGCTAGACAGTAAGCTCGTTGTGGGCCAGGAATGTGTGTGTCAATTCTGATGTACTGTACTCTTCCAAATGCTTAGTACAGTACTGTGCACATAGTAAGTGCTCAAAAACTATCACAGATTGATTGCTATTCACAGGAGTTCTCCCCCAGAAGTCAGCCCCACATACCAACTACCCTCAACCTCCTGCCTTCCTCCTGCTGGGTCATTGGCCTGCAGGATGAAATCATCTTCAAGCAGATTGTCTGGATTATTAAAGTCAAAGTCATCATCAAGAGCCGCGACAATATCAGGGTCAAAATCCAACCGAGGACCTAGGAGTAGAGGGGAAAAAAAAACAAGCAAAAAAGGAAATGATTCCAAGGTGTTCTGTAAAACAACTGCCTGACCGACCCAACTGCAAAAACATGACCAAATACTAATCTTTATTACTGAGATTAAAGCTTTACACTATCAAGTTGAGAATTGCTTCATTCCGTTGAACATGAGAGAAGCAGCATGGCCTAGGGGAAAGAGCACGGGCCTGGTAGAGGACCTGGGATAAATTCCTGGCTCTGCCACTTGTCTGCTTTGTGAGCTTGGGCACATCACAACTTCTCTGTGTCTCAGTTGCCCTATCTGTAAAATGGGAATTAAATCCTACTCCCTCCTACTTAGACTGTGAGCCCCATATGGGACAGAGTCCTTGTCCAACCTGGTTGTCTTGTGTCTACCCCAGTGCTTAAAACAGTGCTTGGCACCTAGTAAGCGCTTAACAAGTACCATAATTAATTAACGTGAGGCAGAAGCAGCATGGCTCAGTGGCCAGAGCATAGTAGGATTGTTACTATTATTATAGCAATAATAATAACGGTAGTTGCTAAGCGCTTCTGTGTCAAACATTGATCTAGGCACTGAGGTAGATACAAGTAAATCAAGTTGAACACAGTCCCTGTCCCACATGGGGCTCCTAGTCTAAGTAGACGAGAATAGGAATTAATGCCCATTTCACAGGCGTGGCATAGAGAAGTTAAACAACACAAGGTGCCCAAGGTGTCACAGCAGGTAAGTGCCGGAGCCAGGATTGGAACTCAGGTCCTCTGACTCCCAGCCCCTTGCTCTTTCCAAGAGGCCTTTCTGCTTCCCACAACTCAGGGTTCACAGTAACAGCCTGCCTCCAGATGGCAGGCCCTTAGACACACCCGACTCCATCCAGCCATCTCCATCCAGCATCCCTAGACAGAACCAAATACCGCTCTATTCCAACTATGAGGCAAATACGAGGTAATGACTATAGGCAGGTTGAAAGCACAAACCACTTCATATTGGCAAAGTGGTGGTCTCTTTTTGGTGTAGAAGCATTATCACCAATGATTTGGGCTTTACTGTTTAAATTATTAATTGTATAACTATGAATTGCCAGCTCCCAATATTACAAATTCAGACTCTCCCTTCTGCCTTCAAATTCCTTCTAACACTTCTTAAGAGAAAATACATAGGCTAATGTTCCCATGCAACAACATACCCAATTAACAATACAAGTGCTAGATCTTAAAACATGGCATAAAGCAAATAAAAGCAGATAAATGAAAGATGTACAGAGATACACCTAAATGGAGTGAGTGAGCAGGGCTGGGTGAGGTTTATCTGTGAAGGTTTCATGGGGGTGTGGGACTTTAATAGAGATTAAGGCTAAACAGTACATTTCAAGTGGAAGGAATGGCGATTTGAATAAATTAGGCGCAGTTCACCTAGGAAAAACAGCTGGTTCAGCTAGCAATGGGGGAAAAATTCCTTTGGCTGGTGAAGATTTTAGTGAGCTGACAGATTGTGTGAAGTATTTTTAGGCAACTCTAAAGTTTAAGGATTGTCTAATGAAATCTTTTTCTTTTACAATATCTAAATTTGGCTGCCTGAAAAAGTTTCTTCAGGGGTTTATAGGAAAAACAAGTTCTTTCTTCCCTTTGAAACTAAAGCCACAGAAAGACTTCTGATCTCTTCACTCCCCACAGTTATACCAGGCTCCATTTGGGCTCTCTACCCAAACAAAGCCACACCCTCAGCTCTTGACTCTGTACCCTCTGCCACCCTCACACCACTATCCCCCAAAACCAGAACCATCTCCACAGTAGAAGCAGTGCAGTCGCGTGGCCTGGTGGAAAAAGCACGGGCCTTGGAGACAGAGGAACAAAACTGGGTTTTAATTCTGACTCAATCACTTGCCTGCTGTCTGACCTTGGGAAAGTAACAACTCCGTGTATTGAATGCTCACTTTCTGTTCTCCCTCCTAACTAGACCAAGCCCTATGAGGGACATGGACGGTGTATGACATGATAAGTACAGTGCTTACTACAGTGTGTGGAACATAGTATGTGACTGATTGAGTGCTTTCTGTGTACATAGCAGTGTGGCCTAATGGATAGAGCGTGAGCCCAGGTGATTTGGGTTCTAATCCCAGCTCCACCACATTTCTGCCATGTGATTTTCGGCAAGTCACTGAACTTCTCTGTGTTTCAGTTACCTTATCTATAAATGGGAGTTGAATCCTCTTTCCTCCGACTAGGACAGGGACTGTGTCCAACCTGATTGGCTTGTGTCTACCCCAGCGCTTAGAACACTGCTTGACACACAGTATGCGCTTAAATACCATTAAAAAAAATCAAAGAGACTCTACGCCATCCAGTTTTTTGAGCCTGCCTTCGGCACTGTGGCCTGCCATCTTTTCCAACAAACATCATCTGACCTGAGTTCCTCTCCTGGTTCTCCTCCCATCTTTCTAGTTCCTCCTTCTCGGTCTCTTTTGCCAGCCTCTCCTCTATCTCCCACTCCCATCTGTGGGTGTCCCTTTAGGCTCGAGGCTCTCCTCTGAGGTCACCTTCTAATTTAAATTTACACTTACCTCCTTGGGGAGCTCATCTGCTCTGACCGCTTCAGCTACCACCTCTACCGAGGTGACTTCCCATTCTTACTAGCCCTGATGCAAACTTGAATCGCCTCCTGCCTTCAAGATACAGATGTCCTGCCAGTACCTCTACCTCAACATGTTCAGCTCATCTTCCCTTCCAAATTCTCTCCTCCATCTAGCTTTGCCAGCAGTGCTGACTACATCATCAGTCTTCCCATCTCTCAAGCTCGCAATCTTGACATAGTATTTAACTCCTCTCTCTCTTTCAATGTCTATATTCAATCAGGCCCCACATCCCATCGGTTCTTCCTTTACAACATTTCTGGAATCTGCTCCTTTCAACATCATCATCAGTGGTATTTTTTGAGTGCTTACTATGTGCAGAGCAATCAATCAATCAATGGTATTCACTGAGCACTTACTATGGGCAAATCACTTTACTAAAGCCTTAGTAGAGTGCACTATAACAGAATTAGCAGATACACTCCCTGCCCATAATGAGTTTACAGCATAGAGATGAGCTTACAGTCAAGGGCATTAATTAATTAATTCATTCGTATTTATTGAGGGCTTACTGTGTGCAAAGCACTGTACTAAGCTCTTGGGGGAGTATAACACAAAAAAGTTGGCAGACACATTCCCTGTCCACAACTTTCTTATCCATCCAAATTCCCAGACTAAGCCCCTCCTTTTCCCTGCTCCCCTTCCCCTTCCCATTGATCCAACTTGCTCCCTTTGCTCTACCACCCTCCCCCACATAGCACTTGTGTATGTGTACATATTTATAATTCTATTTATTTAATGATGTGAATATATCAATCAATAGTATTTAATGAGCACTTACTGTGTGCAGAGCACTGTACTAAGCGCTTGGGTAGAACAAGTTGGCAATATATAGAGACGGTCCCTACCCAACAGTGGGCTCACAGTCTAGAAGATCTATAATTCTATTTATTTATATTGATGCTATTGATGCCTGTTTGCTTGTTTTGATGCCTGTTTCCCCTCTTCTAGACTGTGAGCCGGTTGTGGGCACGGATTATCTCTATTTGTTGCTGAACTGTACTTTCCAAGTGCTCAGTACAGTGCTCTGAACACAGTAAGAGTAAGAGCTCAATAAACACGATCGAATGAATAACACCAGGTCGGTCATATTGCTACTCAACTAGTGCATCAGCCTCCTCATAAATCTCCCTGCCTCCAGTCTCTCCCCTTTCCAGTACATACTTCACTCTGCTTCCCAGATCACTTGTTTTGCCCATTGTTTTGAACCTGGAACTCCTCCTTCAATTAAATTCACTCACGTTTATTAAGTACTTACTGTGTGCAAAACACTGTACTAAGCACTTGGGAGAGTACAATATTACAGTAAACAAACACATTCCCTGCCCACAAGGAGCTTACAGTCTAGAGGAGATGGACATTAATAGAAATTACAGCAATTCACATCCAGTAGACCGCTGCTCTCTGTCTTCAAAATGCTTCTGAAGTCAAATTTTCTCCAGCAAGCTTTCCTTTATTAATCTCTTATCTCCTCACCTTATTTCCCCAACTAGGCACTTGGGCAACCATACCATGCCCACAGCACTCATGCACATTCTATACAATGATACTCTATTGAGTATAAAGAAGTGTGGCCTAGTGGAAAGACCATGGGGCTGGGAGTCAGAGGATCTGGGCTCTAATCCTGGACTGTGCCATTTGCCTGCTGTATGACCTAGAGCAAGTCACTAATTTCTCTGTGCTTCAATTTCCTCAACTGAAAATGAGGTTTAAAAAACTTGTTCATTCATTCATTCAATCGTATTTGAGTGCTTACTGTGTGCAGAGCACTGTACTAAGCGTTTGGGAAGTACAAGCTGGCAACATATAGAGACGGTCCCTACCCAACAACGGGCTCACAGTCTAGATTCTCCCTCTTTGAAGGGTGTGTAAATTTAGTTCTTCAGAACTGCATGGAACAAAAGGATGTTGCAGACATACACGAGTCATCATTAAATCTAGTTTTAGATTATTCCCACAAACCTTAAAATAGGTAGAATTTAACTCATCCTTTCTTGGTGTTGATTGGAAGTTTTTTTGTGTTTGAAGGCTATGAGCCTCACGTGGGACAACGTAATTACCTGGTATCTACTCCAGTGCTTAGAACAGTGCTTGGCACATAGTAAGCCAATAAATACCATCATTCTTATTATTATTAAGTAGGTGGGCACATAAGAGCAGTCAGTCAATTGTATTTATTGAGTATTTCTTCAGTGGAGATCAATCAATGGTGTTTGAGCACTTACTATGCACAGAGCACTAAGCTCTTGGGAGAGTAGAGTACAACAGAGTTGGTAGACACTTTACCTACTCACAACAAGCTTAGTCTAGGGGTGGGGAGAGGGGAGACATCCATTAATATAAAGAAATTACAGACATGTACATAAGTGCTGTGGGGCTGAGGGAGGAGTGAATAAAAGGTGCAAATCCAAGTGCAAGGGTGATGCAGAATACGGGGACGAGGGAATTGGTCCCGATTTGCTTGGATCCACCTCGCCGCTTAGTACAGTGCCTGGCACATAGTAAGCACTTAAAAAATACCACAATTACTATTATTATTATTTAGAAGAGGAAATGAAAGCCTAGTTGGGGAAGGCCTCTTGGAGGAGATATGATTTTAATAGGGTTTTGAAGGTGGGGAGACTGATCATCTGTTGGATATGAAGAGGGAAGGTGTTCCAGGCCAGTGGCAAAATCAATTATTACATTATTAAATGGTTATTAAATGGAATAACAACCAGAGGCAGCATGTCCTAGTGAAAAAGAGCATGGGCCTGGGAGTCAGAGGACCTAGGTTCTAATCCGGGCTCTGCCCCTTGTCTGCTGTATGACCTTGGGCAAATCACTTCACTTCTCTACACAGCAGCTGTATATATGTATATATGTTTGTACATATTTATTACTTTATTTATTTATTTATTTATTTTACTTGCACCTATCTATTCTATTTATTTTATTTTGTTAGTATATTTGGTTTTGTTCTCTGTCTCCCCCTTCTAGACTGTGAGCCCACTGTTGGGTAGGGACTGTTTCTATATGTCGCCAGCCTGTACTTCCCAAGCGCTTAGTACAGTGCTCTGCACACAGTAAGCGCTCAATAAATACAATTGATTGATTGATTGATTGATTGATTCTCTATGCCTCAGTTACCTTATCTATAGCACGGGGATTAAGACTGTGAGCCCCATAGGGGACTGGGACTGGGACTGTGCCCAACGTGATTAGCTTGTATCTACCCCCAGCACTTAAAACAGTGCCAGGCACAAAGTAAGGGCTTAACAAATACCATTAAAAATAAACAAACACAACTGACACTCCATATCACCTTGCCCTAGCAAAACTACAAAACATTTCTCTTAGGCAACAAGTAAAACAAAATCCACAGTACCTGAAACGGGAGCTGCTTTATTTAAAAGTCCCACATCTTCCTCAAATGCAGACGCAAACACTGATGAAGGCAAGTTAATTCTGGGGTTCTAGAAAAAGTGACATGTTTAGCTTTCTACCATTATTCTATATAAAAATTAGTTTTCATAATTTTCATAACGCCATTATTCTTGGAAACAAAGACTTGGACAATTATGACCTATAGGGATAGAGGGCGAATGCGACACTACATTCACTTCGAGTCATCTATGACCTCTTACCTGATAGAATTAAAAACACAGATAGCTTGAGGTGATACAGGAAAGAAAACACTGCATCCTCAGACTGGATTTCCACAGTAGTCATTTTCTACAGGGGAGACCACCCAAACCAAATTAAGAATAGGGAAACAGTGAGGCCTAATGGCCTGGGAGTCAGAGAACCTGGGTTTTAAACCAGGCTCTGCCACGTACCTGCTGTGTGACCTTGGGAAAGCCACTTAATTTCTCTGTGCCTCAGTTTCCTCATCTGCAAAATGGCGATATTTTTTATGGTACTTGTTAAGCACTTACCCTATGCCAAGCACTTTTGTAAGTGCTAGTGTAGATACGAGTTAATCAAGTTGAACACAGTTCCTGTTCCATGGTCTAAGCAGGAGGGAGTAGGATTGACTCCCCACTTTACAGATGAGGCAAACAAGGTACTGGAAAGTTAAGAGGCTTGCCCAAGCTCACAGAGGAGGCAAGTACTGGTGCCATGATTAGATCACACATCCTCTGATTCCCAGGCCCGTGCTCTTTCCACAAGGCCTTGCTGCTTCTCAATACCTTTTCTCCCTCCTACTTAGACTGTGAGCCCTAGATGGGACCTGATTATCTTGTATCACCCTAGCACTTAGTACAGTGCTTGATACATAGTACGCACTTAAATACCAATTATTATTATTGTTAAGATGGGAAAGCCTCTGGCCTCTCCAATTTTTTTAAAAAAAGTCAGAATCAAATTAGGAGCAGTCTTTAAATGCAGTAAACCCCCTCATTCAGCAATGTTATAGCATTGGATATACAGTCAGTTCTCCCATAGCACATATTTTCATCATGCCATAAGGATAGAGTGTGGCTGGAGAATCAGGGAACGTGCTTCTAACATGCATCCAGGTGGACAGAACATGATTCGATGACCCAGGTTGTGCACATACGCACTTGGGTCAAAGCGGGCATAACACAATGTGGGTTTTCTTTAATGCCTGGGTTATCAGAGAATTGACTGGACTGTGGGTTAAGAAAGGCTCTCCCCTAGTGCGGGATCCAGTAATGTGGGATGATCTTCAGGATTACTTGTGGTATACCCACATCCCAGTGTCCCCTTGTGACCTAATTTTCTGAGTTGAGGGAAGACTGTTTAGCGGGCCTCCAGGACAGTCAGGATGTCTGGGTAGCTTTTCGGACCCCTTTCATTCATTCAATCAATCATATTTATTGAGCGCTTACTGTGTGCAAAGCACTGTGGCACTGTACTAAGCACTGGGGAGAGAACAATAGACACATTCCTGCCCATAACAGGCTCATAGTCTAGAGGAAATGACAGACATTAATATAATTAAATAAAGTAAATAGATAAATAAATTATGGATATATACATATGTGCTGTGGGGTTGGGAGGAGGATGAATGAAGGAGCAAGTAAGAGAAGCACAGAAGGGAGTGGGAAAAGAGGAGAGGAGAATTTAGGTAAGGGTTCTTGGAGGAGATGTACCTTTGAGAAGGTTTTGAAGTTGGGGAGAGCAATTATCTGATATATGGCCCCTGGTAGAGGGCCACAAAGATCAGAATCAGGACCCACCTGCCTTTTCCACCTCAGCTATGAACAAAGACAGAGGAAGCGGGGCAATGGGATTCTGTCCCACCTGAAATCACATCTTCTCCAGGAGACCTTTCCCAATTAGTTTCCATCCAACTACTTCAGCACTCTGGTGCCAACTAAGCACTTCAATAGCTACAGCCTTCCATAGCCCTTATGTACATGGTTTACATGCCCTATTACTTAAGCTCTAACTTATGTACATGTTCCCCTCTCTTTCCCCCTTCTTACTGTAATTTACTTTAGGGTTTGTCTCCCCCACAAGACTGTAAGCTCCTTGTGGGCAGGGATCGTGTCTAACAACACTATTGATTTGTACTCTCCCAAAATCATTCATTCAATCAATCATTTATTGAGCACTGTGCTAAGCACTTGGAAGAGTACGATAGAATAATTACCAGACACATTCCCTGCCCACAACAAGCTTACAGTCTAGAGGGATCACCACTATCAACCATAATGACGGGCTGACTAAAGCCTGTGATAGTACTACTTCAGTTCAATAAAATCAGACCCCTATTGAAATGTGTTGCGTTTTGAATTTTGGAAAATGGCTCTATTGATCAATTAACTTCATTTACTGAGCACCTACTGCGTGCAGAGCACTGAACTAAGCACTTGGGAGACTACAATAGTGACAAGTCCCAATCCCTGCCCACAAAGGGTCTGCAATCAAGGGGGAGAAACAGACATTTAAGTAAATTACTGTTAGGAACAGTAGTAGAGCATACAAGAAATGGATGAAAGTACTATGAGGAGTGTGAGGACCAAGTGCTTAGGTGGCACAGAAGGGCTTAAGTGACAGTTGGGCGGATAGAAAGTGATCAGATAAGTGATTAATCTGGGAAGACTTCCTGGAGATGTGCTTTCAGGAAGACTTCGAAGATGGGGAGAGCCGCTGTGTGTAGCAAACGGGGAGGAAGTTCCAGCAGGTGAGTACTGTGAGCAAGAGGAAGGCAACGAGAGAGATGAGACTGAGGCAGTGAGAGTAGGTAAGCTTGTAAGGAACGGAGATGGCGAACTGGGGTGTAGTGGAAGGAGGGAGGGACAGAGCTGATGGAGTGCCTTAAAGACAATGGTCATGAGTTTCTGCTTGATCCTCAAAAATCTCCAGTGGCTACCAATCAACCTATGCATCAGGCAAAAACTCCTCACCCTCGGCTTCAAGGCTCTCAATCACCTCGCCCCCTCCTACCTCACCTTCCTTCTCTCCTTCTACAGCCCAGCCTGCACCCTCCGATCCTCTGCCACTAATCTCCTCACCATGCCTCGTTCTCACCTGTCCCGCCGTCGACCCCCAGCCCACATCATCCCCCTGGCCTGGAATGCCCTCCCTCCCAACATCTGCCAAGCTAGCTCTCTTCCTCCCTTCAAGGCCTTACTGAGAGCTCACCTCCTCCAGGAGGCCTTCCCAGACTGAGCCCCCTCCTTCTCACCCTCCCCATTCCCCCGCCTTACCTCCTTCCCTCCCCACAGCACCTGTATATATGTTTGTACGTATTTATTACTCTATTTATTTGTACGTTTATTCTATTTATTTTATTTTGTTAATGTTTCATTTTGTTCTTTGTCTCCCCCTTCTAGACTGTGAGCCCACCCACTGTTGGGTAGGGACCGTCTCTATATGTTGCCAACCTGTACTTCCCAAGCGCTTAGTACAGTGCTCTGCACACAGTAAGCGCTCAATTAATATGATTGAATGAATGAATGAATATGGACAGGGATGGGAAACCACTGAAGGTTTCTGCGAGTGGGGAGATGTGTAAAGCACATTTTAGAAAAATGATCCAGGCAGCAGAATTTAGTACACACTGGAGAAACTGAAGGCAGGGATATCTGGCAGAGGCTGATGCAGCAGTCAAGGGGGACACGACAAGTGCCTGGAATCCCAACATAGCGACCATCTGAAGAGCGTGGAATACACAGATACTGAAGATGTTGTCGTTTTTTTTCCATTTCTGTCCCAAGACTTGGTACAGTGCTCTGCACACAGTAAGTGCCCAATACGCACGGATGATTAATTTTACAAAATGTCTCTGCTACTCATTGTAGAAAGAAACAAAAAGGACTGCATTTTAAAATAGTGCAAGAAAATCAGAGGCAATGAGATAAGTTCAATTTGCACACTTCTCCTAGAGTATAAAAGACTTGAGTACCCTGCCAGTCAGGAACTAAATTGGTCTGCAGCATGCAGGACCTGAGAACACTTCCATGGCATTACATTTGAAGTGTCGCTTCCTCTCTTTGACAAATACGACTCTCAGAAGCAATTAAATTAATGCCAAGAATGATCAAAAATGTTTCAAATCCTTACTGGAAGCGGCAGAGTTTCTTCTAGCTCATCATTCCTGTCTTGGAGACTAAATGCCTGTGATGGGACAAGCTCTGAGGGCCCAGAGGCTTCCTTCAAGTGCTGCAGATAGTCATAGTCATCATCAAAGAACACGCCGTACTTCCTCTGTTCGGCTCTCCTTTCTTCTAGCTCAGCCTTGAATTGTTTAAAAAAAAAAAAGTGGATTAGTAAACACGACAGGCACCCGATTTTGCAGTCTTCTGATTAGTACTAAAATGCACATAACCCGGAGGTCAGGGCTACCCCTAGACACTTCTTTGAATAGAGCAGAGGACTCAAAGGCACCAGAAACCATGGCAGATCAACCAGACCTCCAGGCCAACGAACACCCTGTGCAGGGCAGACCTCCCCGTTTCACCCAAAGCCACTCTTCAATTTTGAGACTGCTGAGAGGAGGGGCAGCCGTGGCACCCCTTGACCTGGTCTCACCGAGTGTCTCCTCTCCTCCTTCCCACCCCCTCTCTCCATGTCCTCCTTTCCTTTCAAGAACCTCTGACTCCTCACCCCCATCCCTTGCCTCCCCTCCCAGCATCCTCCTTCAGGCTCCACTCCCACAGAACAATACTGCTATAGCTTATGGAATCCCCAATCCTCCATGAGCCACTTCCCCTTCCTCCTCACCATCACAGAGACTAGGTTCTCACCTGAAGACACTGTCTCTCCAGATTTCTCTCTCTCCTCTTCTCTCTGGCTCAGAGGGAAAAATGGTGGAGTCTACCTCACCCCACAGTGTTGCTTTCACTCCATTTCAGACCCTCTGTCCCTCTCTTTCTTTTAATTCCACATCATCCATCTCTCCCAATCTCTATGGCTACTAGCTGCCGTTAACTCCCATCATCCCGGCCCCCTCTACATTTCTCTCTGATTTTAATACTTTTCTCACCTTCTGCTCTCACTTCCTGCTCCCATTCTAATACTTGGGGCTTTAAACTCCATGTTGATGAGTCCATTGCCCCAACCCAGTCACCCACATCCTCCCTCCTCTCCTCCTCCACGGACCGCTCCCTCACTTCTTCTCAAAACACTCACTGGCATGGATGCACTCTTGATCTAACCATCTCCCAGGCCTCACCCCTGACTTCACTGACCCTTTCTTACCACTTTGTAATCACAACTTTCTAACCTTCCACCTCTGCCACACTCCCTGCCCCTTAAATTTGGTCCTCACCCTGCACCATGACTTCCATATTCTGGATCCATTTAACCTATCCCTGGCCACTGCACCTTTCCTGGGCTCCCAGGCCTCAGCCACTTTCTCCATCAACTTCGACCCCTCTCCCCCTTTATCTCTCTGTTGTTCTCACATCCAAGCAAATCAACAATATTTACTGAGTACTTTATTCTGTGCCCAGCACTGTACTAAGCTCCAGTGAGAGTATAATAGTTAGTAGACTCAATCCCTGCCTTCGAGGAGCTTGTAATATAGAAGGGGGGACAGACATAAAAATATATTAGAGGTGAGGGAAAGCACACCACGCAGAAAAGCAGCATGGCATAGTGGATAAAGCACGGACTGGGGAGTCAGAAGGTCATGGGTTCTAATCTCTGCTCTGCCACTGTCTGCAATGTGACCTTGGGCAAGTCACTTCACTGGGCCTCAATTACCTCATCTGTAAAATGTAAAAGAGACTGTGTCCAACCCAATTTGCATATACCTACCCCAGAGCTTACTACAGTACCTCGCACATAGTAAGCACTTAAATACCATGATTATTATTATTATTACTTGATTTTTGAGATTTATACATACATGTTATCATCAGGGCAGGGTGAGCACCCAAGTACCTAGAGGGATCACTGCCACAGTCCCCTTCTTCTGTTCCTGAGCCCAAGCAGCTGAACACAGCTGGCAAAAATCTACACGTTGGGCCAACTTCTCCCACTATTAATTCATTCTCCCATACTTAAACTCAACTTTGGTTTTTGCTTGACAACTCTGTTATTCCTCCTTCACTGGCACACACCCACAATCCCCACCAGCTCTTCCAAACCTTCCGATGTTCTCCTGAAGCACACCTCCTCATCACTACCCCCGCCGCAACTCCTGAAGACTTGGCCAACAACTTTGTTACTAAAACAAAAGCCATCAGGCATTAACTTCCCCAAATCTCCTCCTCATCGCCCCTTCAACACTCTTCTGTTTCCTGATCTATCTCCTGTTTCCCATGGAAATTTCTCACTTACTGTTTATAAATCCAACCCCTCAGTGGCTTCCTCTCTCATCGTCTCAAGCCAGCCCTAGTAGAAAGACGGAAACTTAAACACTTCATACTTTTGGCCTTGGCAGCCATAGGGGATCAATTAGAGCAAAATGTCAATTCCACAGGAGGGCTTTTTAAGTTTTGTTAGATTATTAAAAAAACCAGAAATCCACCCTCGTCTCCAAAAAATGATCCAACATGGCACATGGTTCACTGAAAAAATGGGAAACCCGTAGCAAACTACCCAGAGAATGGTAATGAACAATCCCCACCATACCTTCTGTGCAGGCAGAAGAACTCTTTGGGGTGCAGTGTCATCAGCTGCTAAAGGGTCCCTTTGACTCCGATGCACGAGGTGAAAAGACACAGCTTTCTTCTTGTCTATGAAAGGCTTCTTCTTCTTGTGAGGCTTTAAAAGAAACACATTTATTTTAAACCTAAAAAAATCAAACCAAAGCTACATATTGCTGATGGCAGAATTGAGGGCCCCCCAATAAGTACGTGGAAGTGAAGAAGATGCTCTGAAATCTGCAGTGGACACTTGATATGACAATAGGGGTTTTGCAATTGTAACATTTCTGGAAGTGCTTTAGGGCACCTGAATACAAATGACAACATTTTTATTCCATTATGTTTTCCAAGCCCATGTGCACTTGACAAAGGGTTGGGATAAAGTCTATTAATCAAGCATATTTATTGAGCACCAACTGTATACAGAGTACAAAAGAATTGTAGATATGATCCCTGCCCTCAGGGATCTTACATCCTGGGGAAGAGGTAGATACTAAATTACAGGTAGGAGGAAGCATTGAAGTATAAAGACACGTGGGGGTGGGGAAAGGGTGTTCCCAAGTGCTTAGGCGATGTGGAAGTGCTTCTCTGTGACTCAGTTACTTCACCTGTAAAATGGGGATTATGACTGTGAAACCTATGTGAGACAGGGACTGTGTCAACCCTGGTTATTTTGTATCTGCCCCAGCACTTAGTACAGTGCCTAGCATATAGTAAGCACTTAAATGCCATAATAACGTGCTTAAGTGGTAGCTGGGGAGGGCATGGGGTGGAGAGATGACAGTCTAATTCTATTACACTTTTCTCACCATTATTTGCTCTGCAGAACTGATGCTCAATAAATGTTATAGATTGAGCTTGTCTCTACACTGTAAACTTGCTATGGGCAGGGAACATGTCCACTAATTCTGTTGTACTGTGCTCTCCCAAGCACTTGGTATGGTGCTCTGCACATAGTAAGTGCTCAATAGATACAGTTGATTGATTGATTAAATTAATGGAGAAATCTAGGTTTGGCAAGGTCAGATGATGTACCCAGAGCCCACATATTCTCCAATCACGGCAGGTCAGAGGGAATGGTTGGGGAAATAGATAGAATGAAATGTATACTTTCCCTTCCTAAACCTAGAATTTTGTTGCAAATAGAGAAGAGAAGTTTGGGGATGAGGAGATTGTTAAGCGCTTACTATGCACCAACACTGTTCTAAGCACTGGGGTAGATACAAGTTAGTCATGTTGGACACGGTCCCTGTCCCACATAATAATAATAATTATTATCATGGTATTTGCTTTGCACACAGTAAGTGCTCAATAAATACAACCGAATGAATGAATCTGTTAATAATAATAATGATGATAGCATTTATTAAGCGCTTACTATGTGCAAAGCACTGTTCTAAGCACTGGGGGGTTACAAGGTGATCAGGTTGTCCCACGGGGGGCTCACAGCCTTCATCCCCATTTTACAGATGAGGGAACTGAGGCCCAGAGAAGTTAAGTGACTTGCCCAAAGTCACACAGCTGACAGTTGGTGGAGCCGGGATTTGAACCCATGACCTCTGACTCCAAAGCCCGGGCTCTTTCCACTGAGCCACGCTGCTTAGCATTGTTCTAAGCACTGGGTAATCAGATTGTCCCATATGGGGCTCAAAGTCTTCATCCCTATTTTACAGTTGAGGTAACTGAGGCACAGAGAAATTAAATGACTTGCCCAAGGTCACACCGCAGATCAGTGGTGGAGCTGGGATTATAGCTTTGACAGTTTGGGAAGCTCTGCCCTTTCCCCCAAAGGGTAAAGCTCCTGAGACACTAATTGGGGAAGCAGTATGGCATACTAGAGCCTGGGCCAGAGAGTCAGAAGGTCATGGGTTCTAATCCCACCTCGGCCACTTGCCCACAGTGTGGCCTTGGATAAGTCACTTCACTTCTCTATGCTTCAATTACCTCATCTGTAAAATGGGGACTGAGACGGTGAGCCCCACGTGGGACAGGGACTGTGTCCAATCCGATTTGCTTGTATTTGCCCCAGCGCTTAGTACAGTGATTAGAATAATAATAATGATGGCATTTGTTAAGCGCTTACTATGTGCAAAGCACTGTTCTGAGCGCTGGGAAGCAGCGTGGCTCAGTGGAAAGAACCCGGGCTTGGGAGTGAGAGGTTGTGGGTTCTAATCCTAGCTCTGCCCCTTGTCAGCTGTGTGACTCTGGGCAAGTCACTTCACTTCTCTGTGCCTCAGTTACCACATCTGTAATATGGGGATGGAGGCTGTGAGCCCCACATGGGACAGCCTGATTACCTTGTATCCCCCCCGTATTGAGAACAGTGCCCAGTGCTGAGAACAGTGCTTTGCACACAGTAAGCACTTAATGAATGCTAGCATTATTATTGTTACCCCTGCACTTAGAACAGTGCTTGGCACACAGTAAGCGCTTAAAAAATACCATCATTATTATTATTATTTTTACAGTGTCTGACACATAGCAAGAGCCTAACAAATACCACAATTATTATTATCAGTGTCCGGCACATAGTAAGAGCTTAACAAATACCATCATCATTATTATTATTATTACTACAGTGTCTGGCACACAGTAAGCGCTTAATAAACACCATAATTATTATTATTATTATTATTATTATTACAGTGTCTGGCACATAGTAGGCGCTTAACATATACCATCATTATTATTACAGTGTCTGGCACATAGTAAGCGCTTAACAAATACCATCATTATTATTATTATTATTATTACAGTGTCTGGCACATAATAAGCACTTAGCAAATCCATCATTATTATTAGTGTCTGGCACATAATAAGTGCTTAACAAATACCATCATCATTATTATTATTATTAGTGTCTGGCACATAGTAAGCGCTTAACAAATACCATTATTATTATTATTATTACAGTGTCTGGCACATAATAAGCACTTAGCAAATCCATCATTATTATTAGTGTCTGGCACATAGTAAGTGCTTAACAAATACCATCATCATTATTATTATTATTATTATTAGTGTCTGGCACATAGCAAGCGCTTAACAAATACCATCATTATTATTATTAATGTCTGGCATATAGTAAGAGCTTACACAAATACCATCATTATTATTATTACTGTCTGGCACATAGTAAGTGCTTAACAAATACCATTATTATTATTATTATTACAGTGTCTGGCACATAATAAGCACATAGCAAATCCATCATTATTATTAGTGTCTGGCACACAGGAAGCACTTAACAAATGCCATCATCGTTATTATTATTATTATGAGTGGCACATAGTAAGCGCTTAACAAATACCATTATTATTATTATTAGTGTCTGGAACATAGTAAGTGCTTAACAAATACCATCACCATTATTATTATTATTATTAGTGTCTGGCACATAGTAAGCGCTTAACAAATACCATCATTATTATTATTAATGTCTGGCATATAGTAAGAGCTTAACAAATACCATCATTATTATTATTAGTGTCTGGCACATAGTAAGTGCTTAACAAATACAATCATTATTATTATTATTATTGTTAGTGTCTGGCACATAGTAAGCGCTTAACAAATACCATCATCATCATTATTATTATTATTATTAGTGTCTGGCACATAGTAAGCACTTAGCAAACACCATCATCATTATTATTAATGTCTGGCATATAGTAAGAGTTTAACAAATACCATCACTGTTATTATTAGTGTCTGGCACATAGTAAGTGCTTAACAAATACCATCATTATTATTATTATTAATGTCTGGCACATAGTAAGCGCTTAACAAATATCATCATCATCATTATTATTATTATTATTAGTGTCTGGCACATAGTAAGTGCTTGGCAAATACCATCATCATCGTTATTAATGTCTGGCATATAGGAAGAGCTTAACAAATACCATCATTATTATTATTAGTGTCTGGTACATGGTAAGTGCTTAACAAATACCATCATTATTATTATTATTAGTGTCTGGCACATAGTAAGTGCTTAACAAATACCATCATTATTATAATTATTATTAGTGTCTGGCACAGAGTAAGCACTTAGCAAACACCATCATCATTATTATTAATGTCTGGCATATAGTAAGAGCTTAACAAATACCATCATTGTTATTATTAGTGTCTGGCACATAGTAAGCGCTTAACAAATACCATCATTATTATAATTATTATTAGTGTCTGGCACAGTGTAAGCACTTAGCAAACACCATCATCATTATTATTAATGTCTGGCATATAGTAAGAGCTTAACAAATACCATCATTGTTATTATTAGTGTCTGGCACATAGTAAGCGCTTAACAAATACCATCATCATTATTATTATTAGTGTCTGGCACATAGTAAGCGCTTAACAAATACCATCATTATTATAATTATTATTAGTGCCTGGCACGGAGTAAGCGCTTAGCAAACACCATCATCATTATTATTACTGTATGGTATATAGTAAGAGCTTAACAAATACCATCATTGTTATTATTAGTGTCTGGCACATAGTAAGCGCTTAACAAATACCATTATTATTATTATTATTAATGTCTGGCACATAGTAAGAGCATAATAAACACCACCGTCATTCTGGTCATTATTGTTATTATAATTACAGCGTGACTCAGTGAAAAGAGGCCGGGCTTTGGAGTCAGAGGTCATGGATTCAAGTGTGCCCTTGGGCAATCAATCAATCGTATTTATTGAGCGCTTACTGTGTGCAGAGCACTGTACTAAGCGCTTGGGAAGTACAAACTGGCAACATATAGAGACAGTCCCTACCCAACAGTGGGCTCACAGTCTAAAAGGGGGAGACAAAACCAAACATACTAACAAAATAAAATAAATAGAATAGATATGTACAAGTAAAATAAATAGAGTAATAAATATGTACAAACATATATACATATATACAGGTGCTGTGGGGAAGGCACTTCACTTCTCTGGGCCTCAGTTCCCTCATCTGTAAAATGGGGATTAAGACCGTGAGCCCCCTGTGGGACAACCTGATCACGTTGTAACCTTCCCAGCGCCTAGAACAGTGCTTCGCACGTAGTAAGCGCTTAATAAGTGCCATTATTATTATTATGACTACTAATGGAGCCGGAGAGGGGCCCGGCCCGCTCCCCCACGTGCGCCTCCCTTCCGTCTCAACCAGTGTCACCGATCAGGCCGACTTGTGCTTCCCAAGCGCTTAGTACAGTGCTCTGCACACACTATTTATTTATTTTACTTATACATATCTATTCTATTTATTTTATTTTGTTAGTATGTTTGGTTTTGTTGTCTGTCTCCCCCTTCTAGACTGTGAGCCCACTGTTGGGTAGGGACTGTCTCTAGATGTTGCCAATTTGTACTTCCCAAGCGCTTAGTACAGTGCTCTGCACAGAGTAAGCGCTCAATAAATACGATTGATGATGATGATGAGTAAGCGCTCAATAAATACGATTGATTGATTGATTGATCAAGCGGTTCCCGGGCGCAGAGCCCTGTGATAAGCGCTCGTGTGCCCGGCCCGAGGCCTGCGGGGTCCTCACCATGCTGCTGCTGCTGCTGCCGCGGCCTGCGGGGGGCGCTCCGGAGCACAAGAGGGGGAAACCAGCGACCGCACCGGGCCTTGCCACCGCCTACTTCCGGGGGGAGACTCCGCCCCCTCCCGGGCGCGCGCACGCCCCTTACGTCATCACGTCGAGCGGGCGGGCCAGCCTGAGGCGGCCGCTCCACCCCTTCCGTTCGGGACGCGCAGCCTGCCTCAATAAGACGCCATGTTGCACTTTCCAAGCGCTTAGTCCAGTGCTCAGCACACAGTAATTGCTCAATAAACACGATGGAATGAATGAATGAATGAATGAAATGACTCCACTGGGCCTCAATTCCCTGAATAAGTCGCCATATTGAGGCCCTACTGAGAGCTCACCTCCTCCTAGAAGCCTTCCCAGACTGAGCCCCTTCCTTCCGCTCCCCCTCGTCCCCCTCTCCATCCCCCCCATCTTACCTCCTTCCCTTCCCCACAGCACCTGTATATATGTTTGTACATATTTATTACTCCATTTATTTATTTTACTTGTACATATCTATTTTATTTTGTTAGTATGTTTGGTTTTGTTCTCTGTCTCCCCCTTTTAGACTGTGAGCCCACTGTTGGGTAGGGACTGTCTCTATATGATGCCAATTTGTACTTCCCAAGCGCTTAGTACAGTGCTCTGCACACAGTAAACAATAAATACAATTGATGTTACTGCACTTTCCAAGCGCTTAGTCCGGTGCTCTGCACACAGTAATTGCTCAATAAACACAATGGAATGAATGAATGAATGGAATGACTCCACTGGGCCTCAGTTCCCTCAATAAGACGCCATATTGCACTTTCCAAGCTCTTAGTCCAGTGCTCTGCACACAGTAATTGCTCAATAAACACGACGGAATGAATGAATGAATGAATGAAATGACTTCACTGGGCCTCAGTTCCCTCAATAAGAAGCCATAATGCACTTTCCAAGCGCTTAGTCCGGTGCTCTGCACACAGTAATTGCTCAGTAAACACAACGGAATGACTGAATGAAATGACTTTACTGGGCCTCAGTTCCCTCAATAAGAAGCCATATTGCACTTTCCAAGCGCTTAGTCCAGTGCTCTGCACACAGTAATTGCTCAATAAACACGACGGAATGACTGAATGAATGAAATCACTTTACTGGGCCTCAGTTCCCTCAATAAGACGCCGTATTGCACTTTCCAAGCGCTTAGTCCAGTGCTCTGCACACAGTAATCGCTCAATAAACACGACGGAATGACTGACTGAATGAAATGACTTTACTGGGCCTCAGTTCCCTCAATAAGAAGCCATATTGCACTTTCCAAGCGCTTAGTCCAGTGCTCTGCACACAGTAATTGCTCAATAAACACGACGGAATGACTGAATGAATGAAATCACTTTACTGGGCCTCAGTTCCCTCAATAAGAAGCCATATTGCACTTTCCAAGCGCTTAGTCCAGTGCTCTGCACACAGTAATTGCTCAATAAACACGACGGAATGAATGAATGAATGAATGAAATGACTTCACTGGGCCTTAGTTCCCTCATCCCCCCCCCCCCCCAAGATTGTGAGCCCGTTGTTGGGTAGGGACCATCTCCATCTGTTGCCGAATTGCACTTTCCCAGCGCTTAGTCCAGTGCTATGAACACAGTAATTGCTCAATAAACACAATGGAATGAATGAATGAATGAAATCACTTCATTGGGTCTCAGTTCCCTCATCTCCCCCCCACCGACTGTGAGCCCCGTCGTTGGGTAGGGACTGTCTCCATCTGTTGCTGAATTGTACTTTCCAAGCGCTTAGTCCAGTGCTCTGCCCACAGTAATTGCTCAATAAACATGATGGAATGAATGAATGAAGTCACTTCACTGAGCCTCAGTTCCCTCATCTCCCTCCCTCCCCCCTCCGACTGTGAGCCCGTTGTTGGGTAGGGACCGTCTCCATCTGTTGCCGAATTGTATTTTCCAAGTGCTTAGCCCAGTGCTCTGCACACAGTAATTGCTCAATAAACACGAAGGAATGAATGAATGAATGAAATGACTTCACTGGGCCTCAGTTACCTCATCTCCCCCCCCCCCCCCCCCCCCCCCCCCCCGTTTGTGAGCCCTTTGTTGGGTAGGGACCGTCTCCATTTGTTGCCGAATTGTACTTTCCAAGCACTTATTCCAGTGTTCTGCACACAGTAATTGCTCAATAAACATGATGGAATGAATGAAATTGCTTCACTGGGCCTCAGTTCCCTCATCTCCACCCCACACCCCCACCCCCAGACTGTGAGCTCGTTGTTGGATAGGGGCCGTCTCTATCTGTTGCCAAATTGTACTTTCCAAGCGCTTAGTCCAGTGCTCTGCACACATTGCTCAATAAACACAATGGAATGAATGAATGAATGAATGAATGAATGAATGAAGTCACTTCAATGGGCCTCAGTTCCCTCATCTTGCTCCCCGCCACCCCCGACTGTGAGCCCGTTGTTGGGTAAGGACCATCTCCATCTGTTGCCAAATTGTACTTTCCAAGCGCTTAGTCCAGTGCTCTGTACACAGTAAGCGCTCAATAAATACCACTGAATGAATGACTTGGGGTAGTTTGTCAGTTCTAATCCCCGCTCTGCCCCTGGTCTGCTGGGTGACCTTGGGCAACTCACTTCACAGTACCTCAGTTCCCTCATCTTCCCTCCTTCTAGATTGTGAGCCTGTTGTGGGCAGGGATTCTCTCTCTTTATTGCTGAATTGTACTTTCTGAGCGCTTAGTACAGTGCTCTGCACACAGTAAGCACTCAATAAATACAATTGAATGAATGAATGAATGAAGTCACTTCACTGGGCCTCAGTTCCCTAATCTCCTCCCTTCTAGACTGTGAGCCTGTTGTGGGCAGGGATCGTATCTGTTGCCAAATTGTACATTCCAAGTGCTTAGTATAGTGTTCTGCACATTTAGTGCTCAATATATACAATGGAATGAATGAATTGGGGAAGTGTGTTGGTTCTAATCCCCGCTCTGCCACTGGTCTGCTGGGTGACCTTGGGCAAGTCACTTCACTGGGCCTCCGTTCTTTCATCTTCTCCCGCCTCCCCCGCCCCCCCCCACATTGTGAGCCCGTTGTGGGCAGGGATTGTCTCTCTTTATTGTTGAATTGTACTTTCCGAGCGCTTACTACAGCGCTCTATCTACAATAAGCGCTCAATAAATATGATTGAATTAATAAAATGCAGATAGAGACTGTGAGCCCCACGTGGCACAGGGACTGTGTCTAACCCGATTTGGCTGTATTCACCCCAGCATGTAGTACAGTGCTCTGTACACAGTAAGTGCTCAATAAATATGATTGAATGAATGAATGAATAAAATGGGATTGAGGCAATGAGCCCCACATGGGACGGGAACTGTGTCCAACCTGATGTGCTTGTATCCACCCCAGTGCATAGTACAGTGTTGGGCACATAGTAAGCACTTAACAAATACCACAATTATTATTATTATCATTATAAGGCCCCCTCTGCCTTCCCCTCACCCTCTATTGAGCATAGGGAAGCATGGTGTAGTGGAGAGAGCATGGGACTGGGAGGTAGAAGCTCATGGGTTCTAATCCCTCCTCCACCGCTTGTCTGCTGTGTGATCTTGGGCAAGTCACTTCACTTCTCTGAGCCTCGGTTATCTTCTCGGTAAAATGGAGATTGAGACTGTGAGCCTCACATGGGACATCACTGTTGATGGCACTACCATCCTTCCGGTCTCACAAGCCCGCAAACTTGGTGTCATCCTCGACTCCACTCTCTCGTTCACCCCTCACATTCAAGCCGTCACCAAAACCTGTCGGTCTCAGCTCCGCAACATTGCCAAGATCCGCCCTTTCCCCTCCATCCAAACCGCTACCCTGCTCGTTCAAGCTCTCAGCCTATCCCGTCTGGACTACTGTATCAGCCTTCTCTCCAATCTCCCATCCTCTTGTCTCTCCCCACTTCAATCCATACTTCACTCCGCTGCCCGGATTGTCTTTGTCCAGAAACGCTCTGGGCATGTTACTCCCCTCCTCAAAAATCTCCAGTGGCTACCAATCAACCTACGCATCAGGCGGAAACTTCTCACCCTCGGCTTCAAGGCTGTCCATCACCTCGCCCCCTCCTACCTCACCTCCCTTCTCTCCTTCTCCAGCCCAGCCCGCACCCTCCGCTCCTCTGCTGCTAATCTCCTCCCCGTGCCTCGTTCTCGCCTGTCCCGCCGTCAACCCCCGGCCCACGTCAAACCCCTGGCCTGGAATGCCCTCCCTCCCTACGTCTGCCAGGCTGACTCTCTTCCTCCCTTCAAGGCCCTACTGAGAGCTCACCTCCTCCAGGAGGCCCTCCCAGACTGAGCCCCCTCCTTCCTCTCCCCCTCCTCCCCCTCTCCATCCCAACTTACCTCCTTCCCTTCCCCACAGCACCTGTATATATGTACCTATGTTTGTACATATTTATTACTGTATTTATTTTACTTGTACATATCTATTCTATTTTATTTTGTTAATATGTTTGGTTTTGTTTTCTGTCTCCCTCTTCTAGACTGTGAGCCCACTGTTGGGTAGGTACCGTCTTTATATGTTGCCAACTTGTACTTCCCAAGCGCTTCGTACAGTGCTCTGCACACAGTAAGCGCTCAATAAATACGATTGATTGATTGATTGATTGATTAACAGGGGCTGTGTCCAACATGATTTGTTTGTATCCACCCCAGCGCTTAAAACAGGGCCTGGCATGTAGTAATGCTTAACAACTACCATCGTTATTATTATTGTTTCTGTGAGTATTCCCCAGGTTGCAAGGAGCCCAGCTCTCCAGGACCCCTGCCACCCAGTTCCTCTGGGCCCAGCCCCCCCACACCCAGCCATCCCCCTCCCAAGGTCCCAGCTCAGGCTCTCAGGACAACCCCATGGTTTCAGGCCCTCAGTAGCCACAGTTGCACTTACATACATATCTGTACTTTAATTATATTCAAGTCTTTTTCCCTCTTTAGGCTCAGCTCCTTGTTGGCAGAAAATGAGTCTATCAACTCTGTTATTTTATTATATTATACTCTCCCAAGCACTTAGTACAGTGCTCTGCATACAGTAAGCACTCATATATGATTGATTGGTTGTTCACTTACTACAGTTTACACTGAAATCAGGGTTCATCTTTCACCACTTGGAAAGTCCTGCCAATACGTTCATCAAACACAGTACTCAAAATGGCTTGTGTCAGAGCCCCCAATCTCATGGTAAAGAGGTCGTTCCCTAAATTTGTACTTGGAGCTGTATTCTTTGAGCTCTTGATATTCACCCCATCCTCAGCCCCATGGCACTAAATGTATATACCTGTAATTTCTTTATATTAAATGTCTCTCCCTCCCTCTAGACTGTAAACTCTTTGTGGGCAGGGAATGTGTGTACTCTCCCAAGTGCTTAGTACAGTCCCCTGCCCATGGTAGACACTCAATAAATACTATTAACTGACTTAAAATAAATCTCTATATAAAATCATATTTGAAATGAGCTGGATTTCAATCTAACAATAACCTTTCGTAGGAAACCTGTAGGATAAACTAGGTTTTAAAATTTTAATCACTTATATAGGCAGTGCTTAGCCTGAATGCACAACTGGTTTCTGAAAATTGCATCTTAGGTCAGAACCAATTTTCTCAAGGGAACAATGTTAAAAAATGGAGGATTGGTTTCTGAATCAAAACCCAGGAGCCCTGCTTTTACCAAAATTATCCAGATGCCCCATAGGCACTTGGGTACTTACACATCTCCTAAAGCACTTCTGTTCACATTTTTATACTTTTCTATTACTTTCCCCCACTGAACTGTGAACTCCCTAAAGACAGTGACTGTGTTGCCAATTCAATCAATTTATCAATGAATCATATGTATTGAGCACTTACAGTGTGCAAAGCACTGTACTAAGCTTGTTGTGGGCAAGAAACGTATCCACTAATTCTGTTGCATTGTACTCTCCCAAGTGCTTAGTACATAGCTCTGCACATAGTAAGTGCTCAATAAATACCACTGACTGATTAGAGAAGCAGCATGACCTAGTGGATAGAGCACAGGCATGATAGAAGGAACTGGGTTCTAATCTCAGATCTGCCATTTGTCTTCTGTGTGACCTTGGGTAAGTCACTTAACTTCTCTGTGCCTCAGTTACCTTTAAAATGGGGATTAAGACTGTGAGCTCCATGTGGGACAGGGACTATGTCCAATCTGATTAGCTCGTATCTACCCCAGCGCTTAGAACCGAGCTTGACACTTAGTAAATGCTTAACAAATACCATCATTATCCATTGACTCCTACGCCCAGGGAGAATTAATTCACTCCAATGGCTTCAACTAATAATCATAATAATAATAATGATGGCATTTGTTAAGCGCTTACTATGTGCAAAGCACTGTTCAAAGCACTGGGGGGATACAAAGTGATTAGGTTGTACCACGTGGGGCTCACAGTCTTAATCCCCATTTTACAGATGAGGTAACTGAGGCACAGAGAAGTTAAGTGACTTGCCCAAAGTCACACAGCTGACAAGTGGCAGAGCCGGGTTTAGAACCCATGACCTCTGGCTCCCAAGCCTGGGCTCTTTCCACTGAGCCACGCTATGCTCATGATTCCCAAATCTACATCTCCAGCCCCAATCTCTTTCCCCCTGTGCAGTCTTGCACTTCCTCCTGCCTTCAAGACATCTCTACTTGGATGTCCCACAGACACCTCAAACTTAACATGTCCAAAACAAAACTCCTTCTCTTCCCACCCAACTCCTGTCCTGCCCCTGACTTCCTACCTCACAAGCCTGTAACCTTGGTGTTGTCTTCAACTCATCTCTCTCATTCCACCCACACATTTTGTTGCCAAATCTTTTCATTTCTTCCTTCACAACATCGTTAAAATCCACCCTTTCCCCTCCATCCAACCTGCTACCATGCTATTCCAAGCACTTGTCCTAGCCCACCTTGAATACTGCAACTGCCTCCTCTCTGACCTCCCTGCTTCTCCTTAATCCAGTCCATACTTCATTCTGCTGCATGGATTGTTCTACAAAAACGTTCAATCCACGTCTCCCCACCCTTCCAGAACCTCTAATAGCTGCCCACCCATCTCAGCATCAAACAGAAACTCCTTACCATCAGCTTAAAGCACTCAATCAGCTTGCCCCCTCCTACCTCATCTCACTGATTTCCTTCTACACACTTTACTCTTCTAGCATCAGCTTACTCACTGTGCTCCGATCTTGTCTCTCTCACCATTGACCCCTTTCCCACATCCTCCCAGCAGCTTGAAACTCCCTCCCCTTGCACAAATGCCAGACCACCAGTCTTCCCACCTTCAAAGCATTAAGGTCCCATCTCCTCCAGGAGGCCTTTCCCAATTAAGCCCTTTTTTTCTCTGGATCCCTCTCCCTTCTATGTTGCTTATGCACTTCCTTTGGGCATTTGACACTCACTCCACCCTCAACCCCACAGCAATTATGTACATATCTTTAAATTATATTTTATAAATTGTTTATAGTAATTTCTCTCTCTCTCCCTCTAGACTGTAAGCTCACTGTGGGCAGGGAACATGTCTGCCCACTCTGATGTATTGTATTCTCCCAAGCTCTTAGATCAGTGCTCTGCACAAAGGAAGCACTCAATAAGTACCCATTGATTAATTTTGTAAAATGAACTTCAATTATGGACTATACATTAAAAGTATGGGGAATTCTGAAGACAATTTTCCCTGCCTACTTGTATTTTCTTTTTAACTTTAATCTCTTTAAGTCTTGGAAATTATTGTTGTTAAAGTTTAACAAATTAAATCTTTTTTGTGCTTTCATAAAGACTTTTGATACTTTCCTGGTAGTCTTTGGTTAGCCCACACTGCCTGGAACCAGATTAATGCCTGCTACGGGGAAGCAGCAGGCATTTTCATCCTGATGTCGATCTCTTGGAAGCATCTACTGCCACTCTTCCCTAGAAAAGATTTGAGAAAGATGCTAAATACAGCTGCACACTTATTTGTATTTCAGATTTGCTCCTCTCAAAGAGATGTATTCCATCACTGATAATCACATTTTACAGGATACTCCCTCTGGATAGTGTTAGGGGACTGATTTGTGTGCTAAAGGAGATTTCTTACTGGGCTTTCTAAACTCTTACCAAATAAGCAACAGCTTCCAGCAATAGATGGATGGTCCGTTCTGAAGAAGACTGGTGAATCCACATGAAGCCATGTTATCATCTCTGCAAAATGAAAACTGAAAAAAAACCCCAACAAACAACAACTGCCCACTTCAAAACTATCACACAGTTTTCAAGTGGAAAAATGACAGCAATAAAATGGAATAATCTTCCTTAAACAGAGGGGTAATTTATAAAGCTCATTTACTTTAACTTTAGATTTCTGCATATTTAGATATAAGGATTACCCTGTATCTCCCCCAGCACTTAGAACAGTGCTTGGCACATAGTCAGAGCTTAACAAAGGCCGTCATTATCCAGTGCTTAGAACAGTGCTTGGCACACTTATAAGCGCTTAACAAATACCGCCATTATTATTATTATTCCTGGATTAATTTTCCACAGGATGATACTCACGTCAAAGCTCTTTCCTTGGTCTTCTTTAAGCTTCCAATACAGCACTTACAAGTTTTTCAGCGTTACAAAACAAGCTCTGAAGAGCAAAGATTGCATCGTTACGATCTTAATAACTACCAATGATTAATTGACTAGGAGCCCAACAGCCTCCTTCTTTCTCCACTGTTCCGTATATTCAATCGTGTTTTTTGAGCGCTTATTGTGTGCAAAGCACTGTACGGCAGCTCTGTCCCAGTTAGCTTTGCCCTAGACAGAGCCCTGCCCGCTCCACCACAGGAACACCTCCCTCCAAAGTGATCTTTGGGCAAAAACTCTTTTCCTCTTCATGGCTCTGGAGGCTATGTAGTAGCACCTTTGGTGTTTGGGTACGTGCAGTGTTCTGTACACAGTAAGTGCTCAATAAATACGATTGTACGAATGAATGAATAAGGGAACACATCTTTTTCTAAGTCAAACAAAAAGGGCAGCATGGCCTAGTATGGGCCTGGGAGTTAGAAAGAGCTGGGTCCTAATCACAGCTCTGCCGCTTGTCTGATGCGTGACCCTGGTCAAGTCACTTTTCTGTGCCTTAGTTACCGCATCTGTAAAATGGGGCTTAAGACTGGGAATGGATTGTGTCCAACCTGATTAGCCTGTACCTACCCCAGTGCTTAGTACAGTGCCTGGCACATAGTAAGTGCTTAGCAAAAACCATAAGGAAAAAAAAAAAGCAAAGTGTTCATGAGACTTAGAATACTGAGCAAACTCACTTGAAATCTGAACAGCTACATGGGTTTTTTCATGGTTTTATTGAGGTAAAATTTAAATTCTTTATACATATATGCATTATATATATATAGTTAAAAGAGCTAAACAAGGTTCTAAGGCACTTGGAATTGTGCACAGCGAGATATCCTACAATATTATACAATTAGGTAGAACATATTTTGGCTTTTTAAATAACACAAACACAAGTACTATATAAAAAAGATAATACATATTTTTTTCCTTCAGATTACAACAGTGGAATACATATACATTTCTGTATGTGTGCTTATGTTTGCACATACATACTGCAATACAGTACAGATCAAGAACAAAGAAGAAACTGTCTAATTAACCAGTGTACAGTTCCAGTTATTTACACTCACAGATAGTTCACCTGTGTAATATACAGCATCCGATCACTCACTGGAAAGTCTAACATCATTCAGTCAGTCTGATATCGATCACAGCTTGTCACAGCTTTAACTAAAGCTTACAATAACAAATGGATTTGCACATTTTAGTTTTTAAAATCACTGTTACATGTAATATAACAAAAAGCCTGTAATATAACAAAAAGCCTGTTACTGTCAAGTTTGTGTTTTTACAGGATATGGAATTTGATTAAATTTATGCTGAATGATTGGAACACATTGGAATAATTCTAAGCCAACTGATCAAATAATAAAGACATAAAAATGATATATAAATTAGTGCTGTGTATAAACCATCAAAGGGAATTTACCTTGAGGATTATGGCTGCCGTGGGGTTTATTAACACTGAAGTGACAAATCCTAAGCAAAATCTGTCTCAAGCAATATAATGATCATACTGTGATTATACACCAGTAACCAGAACAATCTTGTAGAAAAGCAAGCAAAAAATTTAAGTGGCACAAACATTTTTGGCCCTTTACCATACCAGAACAATGACCTGAGGGTGGGTGGTGTTTTGGCTTTCATATTTCTTTAATTTCCTTCTCAAATAAAATACTACTTCCTAATTAGAAATGGTAAATTTGTAAGTAAATACAAAGGTTCAGCAGAGATTCCCTTTAGTGAAGCCTGATTTTTCCCTAAATGTAATTTAATTCATCCACATGTTCATTTTCATCAAAATTAGGACGCTAAATTAATCATTTATCTTTGTCATCCAACTACAGTTTTACAGTAACTCATTAAATACATTACCACAAACTTGCCACCACAAGCAACAAACAGAATGGACACATTCCAACATCATTTCAATGAATTTAATGTTTTGTCCCAGTAAAACGTGCCAGGCATTCATGAGTGACCTTCATTTCTTGATTCATTGGGTAAGTAGAACCCAGAGTTAATCCATTTTCCTTACTAAACACAGACTCTGTATTTCCTTTTGGAAAAATATAACCAGGTGGAGAAGGTCATAGGTTCTAATCCTGGCTCTGCCATTTGTCTGCTGTGTGACCTTGGGGAAGTCACTTCACTTCTCTATGCCTCAGTTACCTCATCTGCAAAATGGGGATTGAGACTGTGAGCCCCGCATGGGACAGGGACTGTGTCCAACCTGATTAGCTCATATTCACCCTGGTGCTTAATACAGTTCCTGGCATATAGTAAGCACTTAAAAATATAATAATAATAATTCTAAAATAGATCAAGTGGTGAATTCAGAAATCCGCTGTTAGGTTCAAAGCCTTTTTTAATGGCCCATGTGTTGGGTTTATTGATCCCTTGAAGATTTTGGGGGTTGTTATCTGAACACAAAAGAACATTTGCTTTGGAGAGATGAATCCCCTTTTTTTAGTGGGGGACATGGGCAAAGTGACCTGACAGTCTCCCAACTGGCTGGGATTGGGACTCGGCAGAAGGGACAGGAGATTTCCTGCCCGATAAATTCCCGGAGCAAACTAAAGTCATTCTTCTATGCAGAAACACTGATTTGCCGAAAGAGAATCTGCCAGAGAACTCTGGATCTAGAAACCTTTACTAGTGGGATGCTTGGGGACAGATTGGCCCAGCTATCACAGTGCCTTACAAAAAGCCTACATGTAACCAGATGTAAACTACTTTGAATACTTGCAGAAGCTCATATTCTTTCCATTGCTGTCTTGGAAAAGACTCATTCGTACATTGCAGGGTGAATGTGTAAACGCAATACCTGAAAATGAGAGTAAAACAGAGAAGGGCAGTGCTTTTGTGGAGGATGTTCTTCCCCCTGCTTTTTCAACTTTCAGAATCTCTCTGCCTGATGCTTCTCTTCATAAACAATCCTAACTCGCCTCTCACCAGTCATTCTATAACCACTGACCTCCTTTTTGAGCTGGCAAGGAAATTTATATTTCCTTCTTGAAAATAGATTCCTAGCAATCAAATGTCATCTTTCACAAATGGGCTTCTTTGGTCTTGACCTTTTGAAACCACTTTTGGATCCAACATTGTGCCACTGAAATGAGTTCAATTCTGAAAGAGAATGAACCCTTTTAGCACAATTGAATACACAAACAGCAAATTGAATGGTACACTGCAACTCTGAAAGGCCCCCTTGATCTGAATTAATTCACCTTAAGGGGCAGGGCACATGGGATGGGGATATAATTTATTCTTTACTTGTTGTACCATCAGGCCTGATGTGTTGGCAAAATGCAATGTGAACAAAAAACCACTGCTGACATTTTGTTTGGGAACAATTAGACTGCACCTTTGTGATAAAAACTAGCAGAAAAGGTTTCCCCAAATTGTGTCGGGGACTCTACTGATCTGGTGCAAAATTTAGAACGATATGCAAAATTTGCTGCTGCCACCATCTATGGAAGACTGCAAGATGAAGTGGTTTTCTAAGAGTACAGAAGGCACAAGCAAAATCTTCACTGGGTTATGTAAATCTAGAGGCAAATCTTACTTGTGGGTGAGATTACTTTTTTTTTCCACCTTGAGAAAAACATGACAAAATGATAATCTATGGAAGTTGCACACTAACTCTAAAAGACATAAAACACTTATTTAATAAAACTGTGACAATAAGAAATTCAGTGTTAACACTGTTAGTTTCTAGTCTGTACGTTTGTTGTTGGCAGGGAACTTGTCTACCAGCTCTGTTCTCCCAAGCACTTAAAACAGTGCTCTGCACACAGTAGGTGCTTAATAAATACGATCGATTGATTAAATGGGTGCCACTGTTTTCAAATGAGCTGAACCAGGAAAGAAGGGCAGGGTGTAAATCCTGAATTGAAAAATACTTTTCTTTCACCTAACAACTTTCACATCATTTTTGAGTCATTTTTTGTTGATTCAGTACTTTGGATTTATTCTCAAAACAGGTTTTTGTTTTTTTTTAAAGCAGTTAATTGAAATGTTTACCACCTTCTGAAACCTGAATCTCTGAGATTCTCTGTTTTCCTTCTACTACCATATTACATTACTAAGATTTATAGAAGGAATAGTGAATCATGTTTCTTTTTGCTGCCAGAGGGAAAGGGAGAATGAAACCTAAAAGCCCATCCTGTTAAGGAAAAGAAAGAAAATCATTTGATTGCTTTTCCTTGTAACTAAATACCTTCTTAATGCATATACAACTTTTCTGCTGGTAATCAGAGTTTTTAATGGATTTTTTTAAAAAATAACTTTAAATTTTACTTTAGTTTTCTATCATAAAATGGCCTCATTTGAAAGGACTAGAATTACTCCTTGGGAACTTTTGCATTTTATAAACAGGGAAATGGATTTACTGTAAAGGTCATTTCCCTTGATTTTTCTAATATATCTACCACAACTGAAAGTCACCCAAAATTTGAGATTTGTTCAAAAGATCTGCAAAATACCAACCGTTAACTTGTTACTTTGGATGATATTGTCTTTAGCCAACTAAACTTGCTCAGCCTTAGACTGGAGGAGTGTGAAACAGTTCTAACTCTATTCATTTCCCTCTTCATTGTTAGGGGAAATAGTTACATATTTCATCTCTCTCTGGGTTTCTGAAGAGATGATTTAATCTGCATAGTTCTGGTGCTGCAGAGGTTCAGATGAAGCTAATCTTCTCTGGTAACTGCTGTGACCTTTCAAAGGTGGCAGGTGCAACCCAGAGTCCTACAACTGTACAAAAAAAAGGCCCTCCTGAAAGGGCTCTGACCTCTGTACATGCACATAATAATAACGATGGCATTTATTAAGCACTTACTATGTGCAAAGCACTGTTCTAAGCACTGGAGAGGTTACAAGCTGATTAGGTTGTCCCATGGGGGGCTCACAGTCTAAATCCCCATTTTACAGATGAGGTAACTGAGGCACAGAGAAGTTAAGTGACTTGCCCTAAGTCACACAGCTGACAATTGGTGGAGCCGGGATTTGAACCCATGACCTCTCACTCCAAAGCCTGTGCTCTTTCCACTGAGCCACACACATGGATGGGGAGCTTTCATAGGTTCTCCCATATTAAGAAGGCAGGCAAAAAGGAGGTCAGTGGTTATAGAATGACTGGTGAGAGGTGAGTCAGGATTGTTTGGAAAGCACCAACTACACATTTCTACATTCACTGTCCCTGGAAACTGGGCTGATGGTGAGGCGGTCTGGTACTTACAATAATAATAATAATAAATAAACAATTGTTAAAGCCTTGCTGTTCAGAATACAAATTGGCTCACAGTCATGAATTTAATGTCCCCCCACTTGCAGAATAATGAATTGAGTTTCCTATTATATAAAGGGATCAGAATGGCTATTTTGGTAAACATATCCTGCCTTTCCAGCTTTATGTTGCTTTTCTTCCAAGTCTGGCTTTAACAAAGCACAAAATGGGATATGCAGTAGATGACAGTATATGCTCAGGTGAGATCAATCCCATACTGGGAACAAAGTACTGGGCCAAACAGATTTTCCTCTTCATGCCTGTGGGCATTCCCACTTTAGGAAGAGGAGAACTGGACTACTTAACCCTTCCATTTTTGACTAACGAGAATATCTCCTTTTATCAAAACAAGCATTCTTGCAAGAACACTATATTTTAGAGCACAGTTTGGATAGGGTGTAGTGGAAAAACAGGGAACACAGCTATTATAATACATCTGTGACTCTTCAAGGAATGCCTTCTAAAAGCATGAATCGCAAAGCAACATTTATCTGTACTTCATAAACATTAACAAAAGAACCCAGTTTACAACTGTTTACTGGTGACTTTAAGTGGTTGAAAATTGAGATGCTAATAACCTATTGATAAGTGCTAGAGAAAAGATCAGGCAAAGCAGATTGCTTAAAACAAACTTTGGTAGGTTTTTTTTTCATCTTCCATAAACCCTCTTGAATTTCACCCACGGTGAAAGACCTGGGAACTATTTCCATTAATTTCCAACCGTTTTTTCCCAATGCCTACGTTACCATTGATAACTTGGCATCAAGCTTTTGATAACATGAGGGTTTTCAGCAAGGCAACTACCATATGTGTTACGTGTTTTGGAGAGAGCACTGTTAGGGAGCATTCTAATGACAATGCACATCTATCTGGATAGAACACAACATGCTGTTTGAGAAATTGGCTGTGAGCATTCGCACATAACAGTGAAAAACACACACAGCGTAAATGACACAGTGTAACGTAAGTCTTCTTCTCAGTGAGGTTTTTCATGATTGTAACACCAAAAGACAGAACTGGGCTTATTTGTTACTTAGAGAATAATGCAATGGAATGGAATCCCATTATCTGGAATGAAAGTCATCAGATTCTAAATGAAAATGAAGATCCTTCTTTTGCACTGTTTACTTGTTGCAACAAAACTACCTTCTCTATTTACAGAAAATAACACAGAATCTGTTAATTTTTTTTCTGTGCTTTTAACATTCCCAATCGATTCTATTCTAATTCTAATTCAATTCTAATTCAATTCTAAATTACTGGCTATTCTAATTATTAATTTTCCCCATTATTATCCTGCAAAGTGTTAAACAGAATCTGAAAATGTCCCAATGTCACACCAACATATAACCCCAATAAAGTCATTGGGTTAAACTACTTCCAATAAAGAGGACCCAGATGATTTTTTTAAGTCTTTTATAAAAAATGATCCAACAGCTCCACATTTAGTTGTTCTTGAAAATATCTAAATTTAGCTACTAGATTGCATGCTTGCTTCTGGTCTGAAATCTAAAATTACAATCTCCATATTCTGAACTGCAAAATGCCAGAGAATCCATCCCAAACTCTGGGGTGAAAAAGCAAAGCTATTATCCATATTGCATTACCATTCTGATTTTAAGTGTTTAAAAAAAATTTCCAATTGCTTTCCCTTTTGAAAAAGGATAAAGAGAACAAGTATGGCGACGATGGGCACTGGGAACAGAAATGTCATTCTGTGAACACTACTCAAAGGAAAGTTGTTAGCATGTAAGACATTAAAAAATTTCTTTGTGTAAACAATGCTCTAAGATGGTGAAAGACCTTATGTAGGTTCAACTTCATAATGAAGCCACATGTTACTTTGAAAACTCTAATGTTACTGACAATTTTACTTTGATAAAATGTACTCATGTATTACCAAATGCAATTTACAGAGTTTTAAAGAAGCAACTAGGCATTCTTCACACACAATTTAACAGGCAGTTTTCTAAAGGCCCTCAATAAGTATTTATTGATTCACATTTCTTTTTTTTTTGGTAGCAGTGATTCAAGGGATCTACTTAATGCAGCACTTAAGCTAAAAAAAACTGTAGGCTTGTTCATCACTGTCCAGGCCTAGTCAAAACAGTACACTTGTATCTATAATGTTTTTGTTTGGATTCAGAATAGAAGGATGTCATGTTAGTCAATACCCTCTATCTCCAATCAGGGGATGCTTGTAATGTTGAGAAACCAAAACTTGTGGGACAGACCAAGAGTAACATTTCTCATCCAGAAACACAGGGTTCTGTTGTATCTGCCCTTAATTCCTGCTCCTGAAATCCTAATGCTTGCTGTTGAAGGTACACCGGGTAAGAGTATAAAAAATGTAAAGCATGTATAGCTATGCTACTTGAACATGCAACATATTTTTTAAGCATGCTTGTTAGAGTCTGTATAAGCCTCCTGTATTTAAGGAAAATATGCATGAATACATTCAGAAACTTATTTCTGGCAACTGGGTTCACTGGCACCACAAACTGAAACTACTGAACGGTATTTTAGTACTCATGAAATGAGAACGATATTCCTGGGATAGGAGGAGTCTTAAGAAATTCCCACAGGATAAGTCCATGAGTTCCTATTTTGTAACTGTCACTATCATTCTTTCCTCATTTCTTTGCTAACTTAACAAGTGAAGTGCTCTTTTTCTTATTTTCCCTCCCCTCCCCGTCTCGCTCCCCACAATCCCACTCCCAGTTTTCCTTGAATATCATGCTGTAAGGTTTGAGTTCCTGGCATCAGGAAGCCCAATGATTGTCTTCTGCTAATCTTCCTCGGTCAAAAATTCTGATGAAGAAAAATTAACAAAACCACATGAACTGGTGATGGAAACCATAATACTTCTTATTATCAACACAGTTGCTAGGAAGAAAGGATCACTGTGCACTTTCCCTTTCCTCCAGCATTGGAGCTCTCTAATAAAGGGGAGTACACCTTCTTCAATAAAGTTGAAGGTCACTCTCTTCTTTAACCACATGTTAAGCTGTAGCATACACACACACACACCCACACACATACACACACTCTCTCCTCTCTCTCTCTCATTCCAGTGCAATATCAGGTCTTCAGGAAGCATCACTTTCCCCAAAGGTTATCAGTATTTGTTTCACAATAGTCTTCCATTACATTATGGACGATGAAACCTGAAAATAAATCAAACACAACTCTAAGAATCTGTTCTATAAAGAGAACTTATTATCTGATTCTTGCACAGATTAAATGAAAAAAATATGTATTTTTAAATCAGTGATAGTTCCAGAAGGCTTATATATTTGGAGCTGTTCAAAAGATACCATTTACTTGAGCATTTTCAGAAAACAGTGGCTTAACATAGTGGCAAATACAAAGGTATTTTTGTATTTACATTTCAATTGTCTTGAATTCAATTTCTGATTTCAGCAGCAAATGTGTGAACCTCATTTTCTACATTTGAAAACCCGGGATAAATACTTACCTGAAGGTAGTAAGGAGATTGTAAACTCTTGAGGTGTTCAGCATTTAGTACAGTGCCTGGCACATAGTAAGTGCTTAACAAATACCATAATTATTATTATAATTACCATCTTCAATACATAATTTAAATAGTAATAATGACTGTATTTAAGTGCTTACTATTTGCCAGGCACTGTAGTAAGCACTGGGGTGGATACAAGCTAGTCGAGTTGCACACAGTCCCTATCCCACATGGGGCTCACAGCCTCAATCTCCATTTTACTGATGAAGTAAATGAGGCACAGAGAAGTGAAGTGACTTGCCCAAGGTCACAGAGCAGACAAGTGGAGGAGCTGAATTTCCTGAGTCATACAGAAATTTTGGGAAACCAGCAATCACAGAGACTTGATTTTTGTTTTTATACTGAATCTTGATGTTGGAGGAGAAAAATAATTTAACCAGTTTGTCAGAATGTTTGACACTTCACCTTTTAATGTGAATGGTTTGTATCTAATTGCAAATTTCCTAGTAAATTGTGTGGGTACTCCACATAGGTAAGGAGCATTTAATCAGCTTGGATTCTGGTCCACTGTGGACATTCCAAAACAATAATGCAAAATTCCAAGTATGAAATGCAAATATTGACATCTTATTCAATAATTCTGTTCACTTACAGGTCTTTACTGTTTTTGGTTTGCTGTGTATAAATATATGTGTATGTATATTATGTTGCCGAATTGTATTTTCCAAGTGCTTAGTACAGTGCTCTGCACACAGTAAGTGCTCAATAAATACAACTGAATGAATGAATGAATGAATCAAATGGAAAAATAGAGATTCCCAAATCCATCCTAGAGATGCTTCATGTTCTGAACGGCAATAGATTGAGACATTGCTGGACTACAGGACATTCCACAAATTCTAGTCTACTCTTACCCTCATGAAATATAGATCTCTGGATGACAGCAGAAGGGTAAAGGTGGCACCAACTGCCTGATGTGGTAAACTAAATGATCAGGATTCAAATGAAACAAAGATAATCAATAACAAATTAATTGGAGGAACTGAATCTCTTTTGTAACTGTTCATCTAGAATTGGAACCTGTTCCATTCTCCTGCTTTACTCAAATGGCTATGGGGAGGTGAATCAGCTCCCTTAACATCCATCTTGCACTGCACCAAACTTTAATGGCCAGAGGTTTACAATTGTAAAGCACTCTTAAGCCCGCAACTACTGCATGGTCCATATTCATCTGAAAAGCAGGTTTAATATAGCCAATCTTCTTCAGAGCTTGTTTATCAGAAAGAATGAAAGTTTTGATTTTCAGTCTTATATAAACAAAGAAATAAATTTACAATTGGGTCGCCAAAAATGTTCTCCTAGCCTGTATGCTCCTTGTGGGCAGGGAATGTGTCCACCAACTCTCTAATATTGTGCTCTTGTCATCATCATCATCATCAATGCTATTTATTGAGTGCTTACTATGTACAGAGCACAGTACTAAGCGCTTGGGAGAGTACAATACAACAGAGTTGGCACATACCTTCCCTGCCCACATTGCCCCACATACATAGTTCAGTGTTCTGCCCACAATGTCCCACACATTTAATACAGTGTTCTGTCCACAGTACCACAATAAGTGCTCAATAAACACCACTGACTGATTGATTCTCCTCTATTCCATCAGTTTTTGTTCTTCATACAGTGAAAGTCTTTTGACAGTCTTTTGAAATCCCCTAAACCTACATACCAGTGTATGATTCTATTGCTTTTCTTCTTTCCCTAACTGGTAATAGAAACTAAATGCTGAATACTTAACATTCTTCTTTATTAGACGGTTAGAGAATCATTCTACAACTCTTGGTGCAATGGAATAAAGAGACACAATGCAATATTTCTGAGATTACAACAGAGATCTCTGAAAAGACATCAATCCAGACTGGAGTGCAGTAACCTCTCCCAAACGTTGTGACAGCATTGTGACAGAAGTAGCAATGGCCTTTACTGAGTGCCTACTAGGTGAAATGCCCTGCACTAAACGCTTGGAAAAGTACAATGGAAGTGAAAGGCTCATAATTTAATTTAATGATAAATCTCTTAAAATATTTCCATAATGATTTGACTTTAACAAATTATTACAATGTTTTACGAAAAACTCTCTCCACACTTTTGTTTGTTTTTTACTCTTAGAAAATGTGATGTTTATCATATTCTCACACTGATCTTTAATTCCTTTTTGCTAGCCAGTGGTTGTTTTTGCTGGCTTACAGCAGGCTGGGCTACACAGGAGAACAGAGATTACATAAAAGATCCATCATTCCTGTTACTTGGTTTTGTTTCCTTTTGTGTGAGGTTTAAAGAAAGAGGTTAATTTTTCTTATAATCTTAGTGTGGATTGACTTGTCCTATGATAGGAGAAGTGTGGCTCAGTGGGAAGAGCATGGGCTTTGGAGTCAGAGGTCATGGATTCAAATCCTGGCTCTGCCAACTGTCATCTGTGTGACTTTGGGCAAGTCACTTAACTTCTCTGGGCCTCAGTTACCTCATCTGTAAAATGGGGATTAAAACTGTGAGCCCACCTGGGACAACCTGATCACCTTGTAACCTCCCCAGCACTTAGAACAGTGCTTTTCACATAGTAAGTGCTTAACAAATACCATTATTATTATTATTATTATTATGATACATAATAAATAGGGCCTGAGTATCAAAACTAAAAATCTTGTAGAGAGGAGGCTGAAAAAGAGGAAGAAGAGAAGGAAGAGGAGAAGTAACAGCAGGAGAAGGAGGAGAAGGAGAAGGAAAGAACAGTGTTTTGGCTAGAACACTCTCAGAGAATTACGGAAAGTTTGTCCAGCCTGTTTGAATACCGGATGTCATAATCGCAAAAGAAATAATTTGTGTGTTTGACATAGCAACAGGTGAGCAACACTGTGAGACTTTTCAAGAATACAACCTCTAAAAGAAGGCTTCATTTCCGAGTTCTGCAGCTTGATAATGAATACAGACCTTTATTCCCTTCATCAGAACTGTCAAATCTCTGAGATACTTGTTTTGTTTATCTGTATGACCTTTTTATCGGATGTCATTACTCACAAGGAAAGACAAAAGAGAGTGGAAGAAGGTAAGCAGGTTGGGCAAAGGACAACTACACATTTCCTCAATTCCAAGGTATCTGAGTAATAGGAATAAAGAACAGCTCAGGATAGCTTTTACTGATTTCTCTACAGTGGCTTCCTTGTGAACTCCGATTTTGAAAATTATTGCATTTTTGATATGATGCATTATCTCAAACATTTGGTTTTGAAAATATGTGGCAACAACCAGAAATATCCAACTTGTTTTTCATGTTGAAATAGAATGAAGCCTGAATCCTACGCAAGAATATTTACTAGAAACCTGAAACATGGAAAAAAAAGTTTATTTTAATAGAGCTGAATACGTTTGGATCAGGGATGTTAGTCAAACAGAAGAATATGAATTTTGGTACCCTAATTTGAAAAAGTTTGATAACCAATATATTAGAGTAATTTATTGGAGGAGACCACATTGCCCTTTCTATTATATCCTGGGCATCCACTGTCTCTTTCCCTCAACTTCGAAGTATGCACACGTTTGCTAGGCTTTGGGTGCCATTAAGCAGCAAAGCAGCTGAGGCCAAGCTGCAGTGGCAAAGAAAATAACTTCCTCTTGATCTTTACCTTCCTGCCCTAGAAAAATCCCAGTGAAACTAAGAAATGGCCTGATATGAGGTGTCACCAAGAGACACCTGGAACTCACCATTTTAAATAATTACGCTCTTACAAAAACAAAATAGAGATGCTTGCATTTTATCCTCCCTTTCTCTTTGATGGTGCTCTAAAATAGGACAAGCTTCCAATGCAAAATTAGCAACTTAGTTTTCTCTAGTTTCATCTCCAATAATTTTACACCATTTATTTGGTCAGTAGAACTTCTGAAAGTGAAGGACTCTAGCAGAGACAGCACTAGTGATATATAAGTTTTAGGAAAGGTAGGAGTGGTTTCCTTGCTACTTTGAACTAGCTTTAGCTCTAAAGACATTTTGCTTACTCACCTTGTAAACTGTCGACTCTCTTCATGTACTTCCATTTCTGTGCTTTTAAATTCATTTAGTTCTTTTCTTATTGCTGCCTAGTGAGGGGAAACACATACACAGTTTGGGTTATTTTTTCATTGGCAGTATAAAACTCACCTATATAGGGATTTGTTTGTGAAGGTTCCTGTAGGGTGGATGAATAGCAAAGGCTGAATTAGTAGTTAATGGCATTTACTGAGTGAGTATTATGTGTTCAACAGAATGTTAAGCTTTGTTAATCAAGATAAACTAGACAGATCACACCCATCCTTCATAATCTACGTAGGTAAGTTCACTTGATTCTCTCTGTCTCACTCTGTCTCTCTCTCATAAACACACACACACAAACAGAAACTTGATTAAAGCATTCACCACCCAATCCATGGGAATTCTTTTTGACGGGTAGATTCTGAATGCCACAGGCAGAGGCTAAGTTCAATCTCCACCCTGATATCCAACTCACAAGTGCCAAGGCTCCTCCAGGGTGTTGTAGGGGATACCCAGATACCTGGCATGGTTTTCACCACCCTTGGAATTGTGTGACTAAATGATCAAATTCCTTAGCAAAGATTTCCTTTCCTATTAAAGTAAGGCATTTTGAGTTGCCAACAAATGACATTCTAAAGCCAGCTACATCTATGTTAATAGAGGTTATAAAATGTATGCTAAGAAATGTAGAAGCAGCATGGCCTAGTGGAAAGATCATGGGCCTGGGTGTCAGAGGACCTGGGTTCTAATTCTAGATCTGCTACTTGTTTGTTGTGTGACCTTGGGAAAGTCACTTCTCTGTGACTCAGTTATCTGTAAATTGGGGAATAAGACTGTGTGCCCTCTGAGGGACAGAGACTGTGTCTAACCTGATTATCTTGTATCTACTCCAGCACTTACTGCAGTGCCAGGCACATGAAAGCACTTACAAATACCATAAAAAAGCCTGGCTCATTAAGTACATGCCAGTATAATATAGATAATCTCCCTGAAAAATTATATTGTTTGTAAATATATATATATGTTATATCAATATATGCACATATATTGATATACATACACTCTTCACTATTGGACACTAATGCAAACTACAAAAATGCAACACAGAGAAAATCTAATCTCCTAAATTTTGGAGACGACAGGCTTTTTTTGTTTTTGTTCCCCTTCCATCTCTTTCTAATCCTTCAACATCTTTCATCCCATCTTGGCTCTGCAAACAGGCTGAGGAAGAGCTGAGGACTAGTCATCAGCCATAACGTTTTATAGAGGCAGAAGTCAGCTAGAAATAAGCTCATGGGTTCAAATCCTGGTGATAAAATTCCAAAATTATCTTCAAAAGGCAAACCAAATCAGGTATTTCTGTTTTCAGGTATGAGCAGGAGTATTGTCAGCAGAAGCCTTGGGAAATTGGAAAAGGCCAACAGCATTGATGGGAGAATTGAAAAGGACGGGTGGATTAAAAACTTTAGGATTGTAGTCAAGACCTATATCAATAGCTTCTTAAGACTAAACCCTTTAAAAAGTTTCACTTATAAAGTTTGTTTGTATGGGATTTTGCAATTTTAGGTCTCAATTCTACTGGAGGGAAAAATGGATAATTATGAACATAAGCTTTCCCCTTTACGATGCTTTTTGTTCCAGCTTCTTAAAATATTTTGAGAATTTTATATTTCACTTCATTATTTCACATTTATTGACTAGCTACTGTCATTTTAAATTATGCTTGCAAATGCGCCTGGAGGTTCTAATAGAATACAAACACCCCACGATTTCACAAATGACTATCTCCCTGATCAGAGGGGAGCTTTCAGTGATCAGAACTAAAGACCTGGCAGATTTAAGAGACTGTAAATAAAACCAGCCTTTCTTCTTATGTGGAACTCAGATGGCTGTTCCTGTAGCCTGTTACGGGTCTCTTGTATATGTGGAAATGGCAATTACTTTGATGGGAAGATAAAAAAGGACAGATAGGTAGGAATTTGGGGATTTGAGCCAACATGCGAATAGGGTTAAGTAAAGGAAAAAAGGCACTGAACCTCCTGAGCCTTTCTGGGAGAAGAGCCAGGATGAAAGAAACATACTGGAACTCAAAATTAACATAAATTACAGATATATACATATGTGCTGTATATGGAATCAGTACATTCCTTTGTTTTTTCTGAGCATCCTTGAGTGCCATTAAATTGTACACCCTCTCAAGGCCACTTCCCTCATCTAGCATCTGTCCTGATGGTTAAGGCCCCATATACCCAGGAGGCTACATGAATGACAAAAACCAAGATGAGTGAAACTGGTATCATGGGGGGAGAGCATGTATCTTTGAAACGTAACTGTCAAAAACACTTCAGGTCACTGACAGGGAGAATCAGGAAGGTACTTCTCTGTCACTCATTATTTCTTAGTCAGTCCTTCCAAGGAAGACCTCTAGCAGAGCACAATCACAAAGCTCTAGGAGGCTGAAAAATACCTCACAAATCTGTTCTTTGGAGTGGGGACAGGGACTTCTTTTTTATGATATTTGCTAAGTGCTTACTATGTGTTAAACGTGATTCTAAATGCACACAGGTAGGGACACAGTCCCTACCTCACATGGGGTTAACAGTCTAAGTAGGAGGGAGAAAAGGTATCCTCATTGTACAGATAAATAAATTGAAGCACAGAGAAGTTAAGTGACTTGCTCAAAGAACCACAGCAAACAACTGGAAAAGCCAGGATTAGAATCCATGTCCTTCTGACTAATCCATGTCCTTCTGACTCCCCAGACTGTGCTCTCTCCACTAGTCCATGCTCCTTCTCATTTTTCTTTCTATTTTGACTAACAATTGAGTTCCTAGGATATAACGAATTTGAATCATCATGATCCTACATTCAGGGGCAGAGAGAATGAGAGAAACACCAATCAGTAAATTTGGAATCTTGGTTGCAGCTTGGTGGGATGGGAGGGGTGTTAGCAATATTGGTTTCAACTAACCTTTTGGCTTATCCACAGATTTCCAATATCCATACCGCATTCCAATAGATAACTTAAAAGTTGCCTGCCCAGACACTAAAAAGTGGCACCATTTTTTACTACTTATTGCTGGAAAAGGACATAGTTCAGATAAGAACTTGGCCAGTGAAATCCCAGCTTGCCAAGGCTCACATCAGCTCACAGCGTCTTCTCTGAACAGAACCTCACATTCCTAAGTGACGATGCTCAACCTCACAGCACAGGATCCTTGAGGAACTGCTCAGGAAACGAGTGAATGAATGAATGCAACCGAACCTGAATAACTCTGAATGTTCATGGATGTTTCTGTGGCTGAGGATAGCATGGGGTCTTTGGTCAGTGAGCTGACTTCAAGAGCCTTGGTGTAGTTGGTACTTTTCTGTTGCTGTATGAATGGGATCAGGCCCCCCAAAGTGATTACCCCAGAATTTGGTGGGCTTCCCATCATCATCATCATTATTATTATTATTATAGTACTTGTTAAGCACTTACTATAATCCAAGCACTTTTCTAAGCATTGGGGTACATACAAGTTAAACAGGTTGGACATGATCCCTGTCCTACACGGAGCTCACATTCTTAATTCCCACTTTTTTTTTTTTTTTTTTTTTTTTTTACAGATGAGGGAACTAAGGCCCAGAGAAGTGAAATGAATTGCCTAATGTCACACAGCAGACATGTGGCGGAGCCGGGATAAGAACCCATGTCCTTCTAACTCCCAGACCTGTGCTCTAGCTACTAAGCCAATGACAGAATCCATATTTATAAATGGTTCTTGAGAACAAAACAACATAAGCAATTTAATTATAGTAATGTCTGTCTCCCCCTTTTGATTGTAAGGGCAGGAAACACTGATCAAGTCTGTGATACTGTACGCTCCTAAGTGCTTGGTACAGTGCTCTGTACATAGTAGGTGCTTAATAAATACCATTAATGGATAAGCAATGCCACACGGGGTCAGACCAAATGTGAGTATTCTATCTGCAAGGGATATAACAAAGGAACATACAGTATGATAGTTAATCTTCTGGGCAACCAGCATCGTAATTACAGATATACCATCTAATAACCCAAACTTTTCCATGAATACCTGATTAAGGCCCTCATTCATGAATTTACCTGGCTTTCTTGGATGTTATTTCCTGACTAAACTTCCTGTGGTTGCATAGGCACCATTCTATGTATGACTTTTTTTTCAACCCATCACCTTCAAATATCAAATAAAGTTATGGTAGTATCGAACTTGGTGAACAACAATTCCATGTTTGCCCTAACTACCCTCTTGTTTCTTCTGACAGACAGAATGGTTTCTACTCCTAACACACTTCTTTCCCAAGGGTTTAAGTCTGCATATTGGCAGAGTGAAATCACCTCTGAAGTTGGCCTAAATTTCATATTTTTATTTCTAATGATGATGCTACTCTACTTGGACAATGGCACAGAGGATCCTTCCAGGAAAGTGGCCTTTTAATAATAATAATAACAACAACAATGATGATGATAATAATAATAATAATGGTATTTGTTAAGTGCTTACTATGTGCAAGGCACCGTACTAAGTGGTGGGGTGGATATGAGCAAATCAGGTTAGATATAGTCCCTGTCCCCGTATGGGGCACTCAGTCTCAATCCCCATTTTATAGATGAGGGAACTGAGGCCCTGAGAACTGTAGTGGCTTTCCCAAAGTCACACAGCAGACAAGTCCAACCTGACATACTCTAATTCAGCAGGCACAAGGAATTTGTTGGATGCACAAAATATAAGGAGATCTGAAATGAGAGGACAGAGGCGCATCTCCCCTCTTAGCTAAATTCAGCCCAGCCCAATCTTCTAAGGCCTGGGCTAAGTAACTCAACCAGGTTTCAAGAAAGTAAGACAGATTCTGCTGAGGTTAGGCCAGGGCAGAGATTACATGGTTACGGTTTCTATGGGGGCTGGTAGTGTCGCTGGGGATCAGGAGTAGAGCTGGGTGAGGTGGAGTTTGGTGGCCATCCACCATTCATTCATTCATTCAATCATATTTACTGAGTGCTTACTGTGTGCAGAGCACTGTACTAAGCACTTGGGAAGTACAAGTCGGCAACATATAGAGATGATCCCTACCTAACAATAGGCTCACAGTCTAGAAGGGGGAGACAGACAACAAAACAAAACATGTAGACAGGTGTCAAAATCGTCAGAACAAACAGAATTAAAGCTATATGCACATAGAATAGTAAATATGTACAAGTAAAATAGAGTAATAGATCTGTGCAAATATATATACAAGTGCTTTCGGGACGGGAAGGAGGTAGGACGGGGGTATGGGGAGGAGGAGAGGAAAAAGGGGATTTAGTCTGGGAGGGCCTCCTGGAGAAGGTGAGCTCTCAGTAGGGCTTTGAAGGGAGGAAGAGAGCTAGCTTGGCAGATATGTGGAGGGAGCGCATTCCAGGCCAGGGGAAGGACGTGGGCCAGGGTCGACAGTGGGACAGGCGAGAACAAGGTACCATAAGGAGGTTATCGGCAGAGGAGGGAGGGTGCGGGCTGGGCTGTAGAAGGAGAGAAGGGAGGTGAGGTAGGAGGGGGCGAGGTGATGGAGAGCCTTGAAGCCGAGAGTGAGGAGTTTTTTCTTGATTCGTAGGTTGACACCACCACCACCACTACCTCACCCCTGTGGAAAAGTGGGAGGTACCTGGAAAAGCCCAACCCTGGTTACACCTGATCCTCTGTGGCCAGTAGCCTCAAAGCTTTCCTCTCAATCTCTTTTCCCTTCTTTTTTTCTCTCAGTTTCTCCTTTACTTTCCTCTAGTTAGACAGTAGCAGGATCAAAGCTCAGGAGTAATACTCCGTAAAAGCAACATCAAGAGTTACAAGTTGGCCACATATGATCTTCAAAGAGGAAGTAGAAGATAAAGGACATCCAGTCTGCCTTCATCTGGTCAGAAGAATGAGCAGTGATCTCCAAAAGAGGGTATGTTTGTAAGAGAGAATGGGTTTATTGAAAAAGAGACAGAGAGAGAAAAAGAGAAAGAAATCAGGAGCCAATTTTTTATTTCTAAGGCTCGTGTGAAGAAACTTTCCAACTCTAAAGATGCCAGTCCCTTGACTTAATTGTTCTTTCTTCAGAAGCTTAATTAGATGTTCACTATCCTCATGACCAAATTTAAAAATAAGATTTTGTATTACAAGGAGGTAACACTAAGCATGGCTAAGCAGTCTGCCCTAGCACAGAATTTATTATAACATTAGAACAGTGAGGAACATATGGGCTTACATGTTCATTACTAAACTCTACTCAAACCTGGGAATAGGGAGTCCTTTGTTTTGATCTTTTGAAAAGTTTTGGAGTGGAGAGACAAAGTAAGAGACTGAGATGAACCACCTTACTTGGGGACACATTGCCTATAGGGTATCTATACTGTTCCATGCTGCAATGGAAAATTACAGAGTTGTTTTGAAGCAAAAATCTGTTCATTTTGGAAAAAGATGTGATCAGCAGCTTTACCCAGAAACTAATTTTCTTCTTGAGTGAAGACATGTTGTACCATTGGAGAGCAAGCTTTTCCTCTCACCCCTGCCAACTGAACCCAACTAGGTATGTAGTAACTGAATATTTTTTTCTCTTAGGTCTTACTTTTCTGAGAGAGGATGATCACAATGCTGTTGTTTTTTAAGTGGGACTCACTCCAAGCCACTCTGAAAAGTGCCAGCCATAATGTTATTGTGTTTTGTTCTCAGAACAAGGGTCCAGGATTCTGAAGGCGATGGCCCTGAGACCTCTTTCTGGTCAGAGGGTGGGTTCAAAATCCCAAATCCCACCTCTAGGAGGTCATCACTACCTAGTAGTGATTTGGTGTTAATAACAACACAACTGACCCTCACTAGTAGGCTTTTTTTCCAGAAGTGCCGGACACTGTACTAAGTGCTAGGGTAGACACAAGTCAGTCAAGTTGGACATAGTCCATGACTCATATGGGGCTCAGAATCTTAATCCCAGTTTTACAGATGAGTTAACTGAGGCACTTGCAAGTGACTTGCCCAGGGTCACACAGCAGACAAGTGGCGAAGCAGGGATTAAAACCCACGTCCTTGTGACTCCTTAGCCTGGACTCTATCCTCAACAGTAGCTGCACTGCATCAGAGGAAATCAGAAGAAGAAGCAGTAGTGTGGAGCTGGACTGCTCAACAGTGTAGCCCCCAGGCCCGGCCTCAGAGTCAGACCATCCAGCCCTTTCTCTAGTGTGGCCGAGAAAGGATGAAGAGACAGCACGAGGCCTTCACAACGTTTAGAGGGTTGGGAAGCCCGGAGCTGTGGTTATAGCTTCCCCCAGCAGGGCCAAAAATCACATGCTTGGAAGCCTTAACCCCAGATTGGCATGAGCCTCTTTCAGTGGTCCAGAAAGACAACCATCACGACCTAATGCATAGAGCACAGGCCTGGAAGTTAGAAGGACCTGGGTTCTAATCCTGATCCACCACGTGTCTGCTGTGTGACTTTGGGCAAGTCATTTAATTTCTCTGTGCCTCAGTTACCTCATCTGTAAAATGAGGATTAAAAGTATAGAGCCCCATAGGGGACGGGGACTGTGTCCAACCCAATTAACTTGTATCTATCCCATCACTTAGAACAGTGGTTGGCACATAGTAAGTGCTTAAACAGTACCATAATTATTACTATATTACAATTTACAACCACTACAATTTGGGAAGGCTAAGACAGACAGAAAGGACTGGTTGGTTACTTGGAGCAGTGAGTAGATGGACGATTTCCACCTCCAGAATCTATGCTTTCCCTCTGTCCCCCTTGGTTTATTGAATCTGTGGCTTCTTGTTGTTGGCAGTTTGTTACTGTTGTCTTTATCCGTCTGCCTCTACCAAGATTGTGAGCCCCATGACGGGGCAGGGACCCAACTGCTTAGCCCAGAGCTTGGCATATAGTAAGCACTTAACAGATACCATAATTATTATCATCTACTGGCAATTGAGCACAATACTCCAAACCTAGTAAACACTTCATAAATACTGTAGTTAAGTGGGAAAGTTAAGGCTCCTCTAAAGAGAATGAACGCCAATAGGAGATAAAGCAGCTCGGGTCCTTGCCTTATCTGCAGGAGTTAGCCTGGCCCAGGGCTTGTCTGCCCGCCGGTCATAGTCTGGGGAGTCCGAGACCTCCACGTACTCGTTGAACCGTAGGATTCTCCTGGCCTGCAGCTCTGCCACTGTAGGTCTCAGACTGAGCTGCAGCAAGAGGAGAAAATGGGGGAGTTTAGCAAGGCAAGAGGATGCTCAGCCCTACAGCACATTACATCTTCTATCGAGAACTTGAGAGTTTCAGGTCACATTCAGGTATCTAAAAAAAGGAAGTATCTTGGGAACAGCTAACAAGATCTGGAAAGCAGTCCGACCTAGTTTTTGAGATTATAAAATTCATTATTGTTAGCAAGGTCACAAAGCTTTCTGATAGACCACTGGCAAATTATTGTTTTTCCTGTTTGCTAGGCTCTGTGGTTGGTTTAGGCTCTGTGTAGGTGGCCTCTCAAAAGTTTAGTTACCTAGGGCAACTAAAATACGGGATTATGTGAATAAAAGTGTGGATATTTTTCAAAGGCATCTATTGTCTGGAAATGAGGAAGAAAAAATTCAATTTCTATTGTACTGAATGTAGCTGGAGAGCTCAATGTCTTATAACCCTAAGTATTCTAAAAATCTAAACATTCATCATTGTGAAATTGTCAGTGCTCCAAAACTGGGGTTAACATCTCCAATATATATATCCAAAGCAGGTAATAATTAGGATAAAGTGTAAGAATGCTGCAACCGTTGAAAATCTTTTAAATAAGTGGTTATATTTCTTTTCTTATGGTAGACAGCTGCTTTTTTTTTTTTTTTTTACTATTCACCAGCTGACAAACTTCACACCTAAGGTGCCTAGTCTGCAGTCAGGGATACGGAAATATTTGTTAAATTAGTGATGGTAAAATCATTACCGTAATTATAATGAAGACAATCAATTTCTTTATAATGCAGTGTGTGTGGTGGAGGGTAGGAGAGAAGTATTACTGCATCAAGTTAGTGCTTTGCTTTATTAAGGCCACTTAACTGAGTGTTTGCATTATAAAGTGGAGGAGAATGTTAGACTATATATCACATTTTCACAAACAGACACAACAATGATGAAGGCCATAAAAATGCACATTTCATGATATTATGTACATAACTTTAAAATATATGTTATTTATTCATATTAATGTCTGTCTCCTCCTCTAGACTGTAAGCTTGTTATGAACAGGGAACGTGCCCACTAATTTTGCTGTACTCTCCCAAGCGCTTAATACAGTGCTCTGCACATAGTAATCATTAATATATACTACTGATTGATTGATGCTTTCATGACAGTTTTCTAAAACATTATTAGGCAAAAGTGATGATCAAAAGTCTAAACACTTCAAGAGAGGCTTTGCTTTAAACTCCTAAATTACTGTCAGAGATCTGATAGGAATAGCTCCACAGCTGCCTTTGGCTTCCATCTACGTGTATTCTTAAAATTTTACTTTGCTAATATGAAAAGCACAGACCATTTTCTTTAGCCTAATTAGACAGGTTGGTAATAAAATGCCTGGCATGTATAATTAAGAGAGAATGGAAAATCTTAATCTGACTACAATTTTAAAATAGACTTCTTGGCAGAATCAATTAAGTATTTTTTCCTAAATTAGGATCAGAAAATAACAAACCTACTAGTTTTTATAATCAAGCAGTGCACCTAATATCCCCACAATCAAACACAAAGACACACACTGCAATGACTTTAATCACCTTTCTGCTGAGCCTGCGTTTTAGTTCCATTTTTGCTTCTTGTTCTTCTTCCTCATTCTTTTCTGCATATTGGTGAGGAAAAAAAAAGAATATTTAAGGAGGAGTATCTGGCCTTACAGCCTCATTCATTAGCTTACCCGCCATTCTGGCCAAAGCAGGATAAGTAGGCGAAGACTTAAAACCACGAGCAAAAGCCTTTGATGAAAGATTTATTGCTGTTTCTCTTTGTTTTTTTAGGTGTCCTCTGAGGTGAATTCGTTGGAAAGAATATCCGACTGGGGACACTGTCATTTAATAATAATAATAATAATAATGATGGCATTTATTAAGCACTTACTATGTGCAAAGCACTATTCTAAGCGCTGGGGAGGTTACAAGGTGATCAGGTTGTCCCATGGGGGGCTCATAGTCTTAATCCTCATTTTACAGATGAGGTAACTGAGGCACAGAGAAGTTAAATGACTGGCCCAAAGTCACACAGCTGACAATTGGCGGAGCCGGGATTTGAACCCATGACCTCTGACTCCAAAGCCCAGGCTCTTTCCACTGAGCCACGCTGTTCCTAATCCAAACTGTAGTATTTTTCTAAATTATTCTCTCACTACTTTTCCTATTTCCACAATTCCTTATTTTCTCTCCTGGTCCAAACCAGAGGGAGCAGAACCAATTAAGTGGGAAAAGGTACTTTCTTTCAGTATATCTGAGAGAGCTGTGAGTGTTAAGGCTATTTGCAAGTGCTAGGGCAACCAGATTAAAGGATCCAGAGAGATGTTTAATTGCAAGGTGTGCATACACACCACTCACCTTGCTACCACATTTTCATTTTTCTGTGTCTAGTTTCCACAGATCCTGAGTACTCCAAAACTGTAGTCCCTTGGAAGATACGCCTTGGATTTTCCCAGAATCCTCACAAATGAAAAAACACTGTGCCACTGTCCTGAATTAATCACTTTGGTGGAAATTTGGACTTTTGCCTTCAGATATTAACTTAAAGATGGATAAAATATTAACATTAAAAATACTTGAATATTATTCTATGCACTTGGTTCTGTACCCTTTAAGCACTTGATATTCACCCCACCCTCAGCAAATAAGCAGTTATGTACATGTCTGTAATTTATTTATCTATAATGATGTCTGCCTCTCCCTCGAGACTGTAAGCTCCTTGTGGGCAGGAAACTTGTCTACCAACTCTCCTGTATTATACTCTTCCAAGCACTTATAGTGCTCTACAAACAGCATGTGATTAATAATACCACTGACTGACTGATTGATCAGTGATATGAAAGACAATTCAGCACAGGATTGGATGAGATTTTACTTTTCTACCAAAGTACAAGAGGAAAAAGATCCTTTTATTTTCAATGTTAAAATTATCTAAAATTGTAAACTAAATCTTCCCATTATGCTCCATGGGTACTATGGGCATTTATTCATTCATTCATTCATTCAATCGTATTTATTAAGCACTTACTGTGTGCAGAGCACTGTACTAAGCGCTTGGGAAGTACAAGTACAATAATAATAATAATATTAATGAGAATAATGATGGTATTTGTTAAGCACTTACTATGTGCCAAGCACTGTTCTAAGCTCTGGAGTAATAATAATAATAATAATAATAATAATGATGGTATTTGTTAAGAGCTTATTATGTGCCAAGCACTGTTCGAAGCTCTGGGGTGATAATAATAATGATAATAATGATAATAATGATGGTATTTGTTAAGTGCTTATTATGTGCCAAGCACTGTTCTAAGCTCTGGGGTAATAATGATAATAACAACAATAATAATGATAATAATGATGGTATTTGTTAAGTGCTTATTATGTACCAAGCACTGTTCTAACCTCTGGGGTAATAATAATAATAATAATAATAATAATAATAATAATAATAATAATAATAATAATAATAATGATAATGGTATTTGTTAAGCACTTATTATGGGCCAAGCACCATTGTAAGCACTGGGGTGATAATAATAATTTATAATGATGCTGATTCTTGCCGAGGTAGTGCAAAAGAAAGAAAAAAAAACACTAGAAAATTCTCCATGCTGATCAAGCTCTCCACTACAATTCTTTACCTCAGGTCAGTGTTTCTTTGTGCTTGTAATCAATCAATGGTATTTATTAAGCACTTACTGTGTGCAGAGCACCGTACTATGCACTTGGGAGAGTACAATGCAGTAGAGTTTGGTAGACATGTTCCGCCCACTAGGAGCTCACAGTCTAAAGGAGAAGCCAATCACTACATAATCTTGGCATGAAGGCAGGTAAAAAGTCCAGAGTTTCAGAGAACAGAATCACTGAACAAAGTCCTCATTAGGGATAGAAAGACTTCTTTCCTTCAATTGTGTAAATAATTCAAATTGTGGCCATGAGCCACAAATTTGATAATTTTTCCACTTTCAGACATTGTATCAGCATTAACAGATTCTCCCAAAACTGCTGATGTAGATGATTAATACAATTCTCCCATTTATTAGTAGTAAGGAAAACAAGTTCTAGGGTCCTTTAATCTAGGAGTAAAAAGAGTGATGGTACCTTGTTCATTTCTTCGTAATTTCCAAGGAACATATTACAGTGCTCTGTATGAAGTGAGTGCTCAATAAAGTGACAAACAATAAGCATTGATAGTTTATAAAAAAAAAGACAACCCGACCAGAGTGGCATTTCAATTATACAGCCCTTTTAGGTTCAGTTGCAAAGACCCAACTTGTCTGCTACTGATCAAAAAATCTCAGAAAAGTCTGCTAAATTAAACACCTTGCCCCATTTAGCGGTGTGAGTCAAATATGGCTGAAACATTTGCATCTCCAAGGAATTCTGAGCCATTTGAATCAAGAGCAGCCTTTGTCACTACACTTCCTGAATTCCACTTGTAAGAAAACAAAGGGCATGGAAAAAAACTTCAATGGAATCTATTTGAATCTTAGTAGTCACTTTGTCTAGGTTAAAGCTTTGGGTAAAAGAATTGGAATTGATTTTTATTTCCAATACAGTACACTTAAAATACTTACATTTAATTAATGTATCAAATGTTTCTGCTTGTGGGCAGAACTAGTTTACATTTATTCTAAAGTCCACAAATATTTCACACCACTTAAAAACAACCCGGAAGGAAGTTTTATAAAAGAGATGGTGACTCATTGACAAATCCTGCACACGGTAACTCTTAGCACTAAAAGAGATGTAAATATTTTAGAAAGGTCCCACAGGAAGTTCTCAGTTAATCCATAAACAATGCATTTTGTGTAACAGCTGTGAACACTTAAAGGAACTTGCCCGGCAAGCAAGTTTTGTTTATAGCATTTTGACAGGGAGGAGGAGGAACAGGAAGAGCAGAAGAGGGATTTGTAAAGAGAATGAACGTAAGAGATGAGGAGGGGAAGGAGAGACAGGGAAGAGGAGGGAGATTGGTCCAACCTTAGTCACTAGTTTAGACAGAGAGAAGACCAGTAAATTGTTATCATCTGGTGGCTTTTCGGTAGCTAAGAGAGCTTTATCTATCATCTATTTATCAGTCTATCATCTGTCTATCCTTGGCTCTAATCATAATCCTAGTAGTCTGGGAGAGGCCCTAGTTCTATTTTTGGAAGTACTCAAACTACCCCTAAGTACCCCACAACATTTAAACTCATCATCACATTACCTGGTAGATAAATTGTGAATTTGTGGGAAAAGAGGTGAACGCTGACAAACACAGCTGAAGATAATCAGTGGGTCTGAGAGGGAAAATGGGCCTGGCCTGGGCTGCCTCATCTTGTGTCTAAGGGAAATTTTGGTGCATAAAGCCAGTTCTCCTAACCCCTTTTCAAGAAAGACAGCCTAGATTTTGAAAAAAGGCCTTCCCACTTCCCTCCCCAAAGTAAGGTAGCATGGATTTTACTAGAGCAGCTAACGTGAAAGGGATTCTGGTTTCTACTCCCAGATTTAGTCCTTTCATTTTGGGAAGAAAAGGCTATTTAATTTTGGCTGGGCCTTTGTTTCCCCAGTCTGTGGTCCAACGATTAAGTTAACCTAAACCTAATGTTTCTGTCTATACGCAAAACTAGTTTACATTTCTTCTAAAGAGTCCAGAAATATACCACACCACTTAAAAACAATCTGTAAGGAAGTTTCATGAAAGAGATAGTGATTCATTACAGTAGCTGTGGTATAAAAACAGCTCATCCATATACAAAATATCGACTTTGCAATTGGTGGGGCCGGGGCGGGGGTGGGGGGACACTCTGAAAAGACAGGTACAAAATTAGGTAGTCAATTATAGTAACGTCAATAAAGAGTAAAAACATGTCCCACAGTCTGCAGACAAATTCTGGAGGCTTCTAAGTCCACTAATGTTCAATTCCAACTGACGCATCCTTGCAGGAAGCCTGACAGAATAGGACTGTGGGAAGGATTGGCAAAAAGCATTTCAACTATGATATAAGAGTTATTTTCAAATGCAGACCATGTTAAGAGGGCCGCACTGTATCTTATCAAGGACTGGGAAGAAAAGTAAGATATCTGTCATCCTGGAAGCAGCAGGCATTGGCCAAGGAGAAAAGACACGTGTTGCATCAAACCAACTGATAACCCAGCCTCAATACATGATGAAGGTTTTGGCATGGTGTTTTTCCTGACTGAAACTGTGAAACAGGAGGACAGAAATGATTCTTTATTTTCACTTCCTTTATGTTATTTATGGAAGCCATAATTCTTAACCTGCCCCTTAGTCTACAGTTCAAAAGAAGTTCCCCATTAAAAAAAACCCCACATACTTCACATACTTTCCTAAATTTAAAGGGAAGGGAGAAAAGGAGAAAAGGAGGAATTTGGTGGCAAATCCAAAGGTTAATTAAGAAGCCACACCTATTCCCTGGTAATCATTTAAGTTTGAAGTTTTAAAGTCAGAAAAGAGGGCACTTCAAATAGTTTTAACATCAGTAAAAGAGATTTGATACTGTATTCTATACCTACTAATGATATAAATACTGTAGCAATAATTATCTGTATCTTTAGAGGTGTGCGAATTTCCAAAATCTTCCTTTTCCTCAGAAATTATTTGTGAAATGCACCCTTATTGGAATTAACTGGATTCTGTTCCTGCTTTCCTGGAGCTCACGCTCTCCTTTTATACTGGTTGGAAATGCTAGACAATTTTAGATGCTGCTTCGATCCTTGACAAAAAGTCAAAAACTGCTTTGATACTTGACAAAAACTGAACTAGTACTATTTAGAAGGAAGAATTTAGAAGAAACGTTTTGCTCTTTCAAAGCCAGGCTATTATAAACCTCAATGTACATTTAATGGTTGTTTTTTTCATATCTTTTCATTTTGTTTATTACATAATGAATATCAGAAAAAAGTTAGAAAGAAAAAAGTAAAATGGATGAATAAATGCCATATTTTCACAGTTCAGACTTGGTTTTGGGGTGTTCACACCCATCCTAGATGCTGGATTTAAATAATCCATTATTTAAAAAAAAACTGGAAAGAAGGCAACTCATATTGGACAGCAGGGTAAGACAGGCCAACGTAACTTCTCGGATTTCCCCCAGACCGTCGGTGATTCATTATCATTTAAGTGACAATCTGGCATTTTGCCCAAAGCAGCTCTCTAAAATTTTGCATGGCCAGGAGCTCTGTTTTGAAATACAGCAAAATTTATCAGAAAAAGAGATGTCCATTTTTATAATTCCCATTAATAATTCCTGCTAGTGGCTGGCAGTCATCTTGATGCGAAATGGCACAGTGAATTGTGCATCCAAAACAAAACCACACAATTTTAAATTTAATACTTTCCCTTTGAACAGTACTTATGGATGAACAAACAGTCCAATATATTCCTTCACTGGGGTATGCTACAGTGAAAATAGAGGTCAGAGAACTCCAATAATTGTGGGTATTTGTTGAGTTGCCAAAGCACCATACTGAGGCACTGGTACAGATACAAGGATAATTAGAGAAGACACCTTCTCCATTCCATTCAGGGCTCACTGCCCAAGTTGACTAACCTCTCCTCAGTCCAGAATAGTAATAAGCAACCTACTCTACACTAAAGACAGATTTAGTAGAATATCCTATAATTAAATTTTTGCAAAGGATAGGCCCAGTCATTTATTTGAAATTGTGATAGACTATAACCTCATCTTTACTATGGGAAAGTTGTATCTGTTTCAGAGGATTCTTTTGCCTTTTCTATGAAGTTGATACTCAAGTAGGCTACAATTTTTCTTCTATCCTTAATTGGCAAAGACACAGAATCCTTCTTGTCCTAATTGTAAAACTTAATCAGGCATCATGACACAGTTTGAGAAATGCACTCTGAAACTCAGCTCCTTGTTTTCACAACTTGAGTGGTAAGAGATAAAAATGGTCTTTTTAGCAAATCGTTACGTATGAATGTAGAGAATGAAACATTACCTATAAATAATCCAACATTCAATGGACAACTAGGAATCTTTAAGGAGGATTACTAAGTGATCAAATAATATGCTTAGTCTATAATACAAGGTACTTACGCTTAAGGATATTTCTTTGCTCTAGTTCTTCTGTTGTAGGCCTCTGGCTAAGTCTCCTGTGGTAGCAAAATTAAGTATACCACAGATTATGAAATGGTCCCCCTTAGGGGAAAAGTAAATAAACCATGAAAGCACTTTAAAAGAAAAACACTTTTTAAAGATCACAGGGAACATTTGGAAACCCACTTTTCAACCATAAACAAGAAATGTTCTTTTTTAACATTTAGAAAATCTACATTTCAAAAGTGATTTGGGGAATGCAAAGCATTGGATTCTAAAAACTGACTAGATGAGTAAGCAAGAGAGACTGTTAATATGAAAAGTAATATATTTAACTAAGCTTCATACAGTAAAAGACTTAAGAACAATAGGGACTTAATATTTGACATGGAAAATGGAAATCTGATGTGTGTGTGGCAGGGAGAATGGGCAGAGAAAAGGGCTGATTTGAGGTATAGTCAATTCCTAATTACTCCTGGTAAGATAGGGTAGGAATAGCTCTAGGTAAACGAAACACACAGATAACCTCAAAGCTTAATTTTAGCCCAACAGTTTTCACGTTCTCCCACAGCAAATCTTAAAACAATGTTTCCATCAAATAGCAAATCTGACTGGTTTGACATTATCTTCTTTGCTATCCCTTTCCACCTTCTGGTAGAGATGCTAATGAGCGGAACAATGGACCAAAGGCAGGGAGCAGCTAAAATACAAAAAAGAAGCAATAGGCTTGGAGAATCTGAAAAACGATAATCAGATTCCACACAGCTGAGGCTGGGGATGTAAAGGAGGATGCAAAAGTGTGCCCTTCCATTGCCCATCGGGTGTAGACTGTGAGCCCATTGTTAGGTAGGGACCATCTCTATATGTTGCCAACTTGTACTTCCCAAGCACTTAGTACAGTGCTCTGCACACAGTAAGCACTCAATAAATATGACTGAATGAATGAATGGCTGGAGGTGCAGGAAATGGAAGGGTTTGGACTTCTCCATCAGCTCCCATCTGCTAAATCCCCTATCAACCAGTTGGGCCAGCAGGACTACAATTAAGGACTTTGGGGGTGGGGGAGGGGGAACTGTGCTTGGAAGGAGGCACCTGACTTTTTTCCAGCCCATCATGGCACTAAAAACTGGGGTTTGTAATTGGGGCTCTGGAATAAGTACATACACTTGGTACCAGGGACTATAGTAATACATATTCATGCTCGGAATTTGTAGTATTGTAGTAATATTTCGTGTTGTAAATAGGGGCCAACTCTACCATTACATCCTGCATTGTTTAAATGGGATTAAAAAAAAATTACGGACAATAGCCACAGCATCACCCTCTAGACTATAAGCTGCTTGTGGGCAAGGAACATGTCTACCAACTCTGGTGTATTGTACTCTCTCATGAGCTTAATTCAGTACTCAGCACACAGTAAGCGCCCAATAAATTGACTGATTCCTTGACTTGGACATGAGCCATGATATCACATCGCTCCCTTTGTAGAGTAGGCAGCACTCATGAATGTAGGATATCCCTGAATCAGATGCCCAAGATTCAGAAACGTTAAAGACTCTGAATCAGTCATTCAAAGCTCCTTGAAGCGTTCTCAAGGGAAACAGAATAATTTCAGATCATTAGGTCTTTTAGGTGTTCCCTAAATACTGAGAATCCAGAGTGTTCTCAATTAAATGTGATTCCTACAGACCTATTTGTATTGCATGAATCATTCCACTCAGATTACACTTGATACCTGACTAGCTTTGTTCCAATCTGTTGTCTGATTTCCTGTCTCTCCTCTTCAGATGTTCGCTGCAAGATGTTCTTGTCTTCCAATTCTTTCTTCGATGGTCTGTTGCCAAGTTTGATAGCGAGTGTATCTCTACGACGTATTTTACTTGCCAAAGTGCCTAAGGATGGGGATGGAAAGACATAAGACGAAAGAAAAATATTTTTGACTGTCTGTGCTCAGGTTACAGATGCAAACTTTTCAAGGGCTTTTAATGGAATCTGTTCCCCTCATGCAAGACTGGAATTTTAATTAACAACAGAAGAAAAATAGTTTCAAATCCAACCTACTTCACATTGACAGAGACTGAAGAACAGAGAAGAAAACTGGCTAAAGTGTGTTGGGCACCCAGTTTTAAAAAAATCAAGCATCACTTCATTATTAGGAACGTGATGATGTAAAATTATCATGCTGTGTTGGAATATCACTGCGATCTACAAGGGTGCAGATACAAACACTTTTTCCTTTCTTTGAAGTCTGAAAGCAGTGTAATTTGACTCACCTGCTACACTCAGTACCTCTCTCCCTATTCTACCCCTTTCCTCTTTCAGAAGCAAGCTAAGGCATATTTTCTGCCAGCAAAGTTTCCAAGCACAAAAGCAAACTTCACTTCAATTGGTGCTTTTCAACGCTGAAAAGACCTCAAAATCCTTGGCAGCTGAATTCATCTTATCTCAAAGATGCCCAATAGTGAGAAGCAGTGTGGTCTAGTGGATAGAGCACAGGCCTGGGGAACAGAAGGACCTGAGTTCTAATCTGAGCTCTGCCACTTGTCTGCTGAGTGACCTTGGGCAAGGTACTTCACTTCTCTGTGCCTCAATTACCTTGTCTGTAAAATGGGGATTAGGCTGTGAGCCCCAAGTGGGACAAGGATTGTGTCTGATCTGATTAGCTTGTAACTATGCTAATGCTTAGAACAGTGGTTGGCACATAGTAAGTGCTTAAAAAACACCTTAAAAAATACCCACTCTGACAACAGTGATGGTGACACTGACATTTTCCATTTCAGAAAGGAGGGAGGCCAATAATTAGAGAAGCAGCGTGGCTCAATGGAAAGAGCCTGGGCTTTGGAGTCAGAGGTCACGGGTTCAAATCCCGGCTCCGCCAATTGTCAGCTGTGTGACTTTGGGCAAGTCACCTAACTTCTCTGTGTCTCAGTTCCCTCATCTGTAAAATGGGTATTAAGATTGTGAGCCCCCCGTGGGACAACCTGATCACCTTGTAACCTCCCCAGCGCTTAGAACAGTGGCTACCAATCAATCTGCGCATCAGGCAGAAACTCCTCACCCTGGGCTTCAAGGCTGTCCATCACCTCGCCCCCTCCTACCTCACCTCCCTTCTCTACAGCCTTCTACAGCCCAGCCCGCACCCTCCGCTTCTCCGCCGCTAATCTCCTCACCGTACCTCGTTCTCGCCTGTCCTGCCATCAACCCCCAGCCCACGTCATCCCCCGGGCCTGGAATGCCCTCCCTCTGCCCATCCGCCAAGCTAGCTCTCTTCCTCCCTTCAAGGCCCTGCTGAGAGCTCACCTCTTCCAGGAGGCCTTCCCAGACTGAGCCCCTTCCTTCCTCTCCCCCTCGTCCCCCTTTCCATCCCCCCCATCTTACCTCCTTCCCTTCCCCACGGCACCTGTATATATGTATATATGTTTGTACATATTTATTACTCTATTTATTTATTTTACTTGTACATATCTATTCTATTTATTTTATTTTGTTAGTATGTTTGGTTTTGTTCTCTGTCTCCCCCTTTTAGACTGTGAGCCCAATGTTGGGTAGGGACTGTCTCTATATGTTGTCAATTTGTACTTCCCAAGCGCTTAGTACAGTGCTCTGCACATAGTAAGTGCTCAATAAATATGATTGATTGATTGATTGATTTGCACATAGTAAGCGCTTAACAAATACGAACATTATTATTATTATTATCCATAGATATAAAACACCCAATAAGAGCTTCATGGTCAAATGAAAAACTGTAAACTCCTTTGGGGCAGGGAATGTGACTATCAACTCTGTTGTACTGAACTCCCTCTAGCACTTAGTACCGTGCTCTGCATAACAGTAGATGCTCAGTAAACACCATTGACTAGCTGATTCAAAGATGACTTTCACAAGCTACAAAATGAACTGTGCTTTAACCTCATATCAAAATGAAAGGTTCCTTAGTGCAGACGTTATGAAAGACAGTTTCTCAGTCTCCGAAAACGTTTGACCAGCTTGTTGTCTCTCAATAAGATGCCCAAGTATGAAAGTCAATGTAACAAGCATACATTACTACTTTTCTGGCATAAACGGCTAGTGGCCCTGGCCAACTGGCTATTTTCCAGGCTGAAGTGTGTTGTTAATTTCCTCAGTCTCATCTTTAACCCATTTCCCTCCATCTGAACATTCTGAGATCCCTGTCTCACGGAAAGGACTTGTCTCCAGTTTCCTTGTTTCTCTAGTCCTTTCCTCCTCCTGCCTCTTCTTTGATTCTCCCAACTTTCCCAGCAGTACATCAAGAAGAGGTTTCACACTTCTTCTCAAAAATCTAACTCCACCAGTGCCTCCAACCTCATCCTTTTGCATCATTTCAAAATACTTGCCCTCTCCCTTCTTCCCTCCCTGACTGACATCTTCAATTGTCCACTTTCCAATGGCTTCTTCCCCACTGCTTTCAAACATGCTCATGTCTCTCCTAACCTAAAAAAAAAATCCCTTGACCCAACAGATCTCTCCAGTTACCACCCCAACTCTCTCCTATCATTCCTCTCCAAACTTCTTGTGCAAGTTGCTTTCACCTGATGCCTCCTCCTTCTCCTCTCCTCCAATTATTTTCTTAACCCCCTCCAATCTGGCTTCTGCCCCTTCATTCCACAGAAACTGCCCTCTGAAAGGTCACTAATGATATCCTTTTGGACAAATCCAAGGCCTCTACTCCATTTTAATCCTCTTTGACTCCTCAGCTGCTTTCGACCACCCCCTTTTTCAAGGGAAACATTGTCAAACCTTGGCTTCACTGACAGTGTTCTTTCTTAGTTCTTCTCATCTCTTTGGCCACTTATTCTTGATCTGTTTCACGAGATCTTCCTCTGACTCTCATCTCCTGACTGTGGGAGCCCCTCAAGGCTTAGTTCTGGGTCCCCTTCTATTCTCTACCGACACCTAAGGCTTCAATTACCATCTTTATGCAGAAGATTCCTACATTTACATCTCCAGCCTTGATCTTTCTCCTTCTCTGCAGTCTTGTATTCTCTCCTGCCTTCAGGACATCTCTCCTTGGATGTCCCACCATCAACTCAAACTTAACATGTCCAAAACAGAACTCCATTATTTTCCCACCCAAACCCTGTCCATGACTTTCCCATCACTGTAGACAACACCACCATTCTTCCTAGCTCACAAGTGTTATCCTCGATTCATCTCTCTCATTCAACCCACTGAACTTTCACCAAATCCTGTCGGTGCTACCTTCACAACATCACTAAAATCTGCCCTATCCTCACCAATCAAACTGCTATGACAATCATTCGAGCACTTAGACTATCCCTCCTTGACTACTACATTAACCTCCTTGCTGACCTCCCTGTTTCCTCTCTCCCCTCTTCAGACCACACTTCACCCTGCTGCCCAGATCCATATTTCTAAAAAAGACATTCAGTCCATGTCTTCCCTCACCTCAAGAATAATAGTAATAATAATAATAATGTTGGTATTTGTTAAGCGCTTACTATGTGCAAAGCACTGTTCTAAGCGCTGGGGGGAACACAAGGAGATGAGGTTGTCCCAGTGGTTGCCCAGCCACCTCTTCATCAAGGAGAAACTCTTTACCATTTGGCTTTAAACACTCAATCACCTTGCCCCATCCTGATTACCTCGCTGATTTTCTACCTCAATACTCCAATGCTCCTCTAACACCAACCAACCTAATCACAGTAACTCGATTTTGTCTATCTCACTCACATCCTAACCTGGAACTCCCTCCCTCTTCATATATCTGACTGACTACCATTCTCCCCACCTTCAAAGACTTATTAAAATCACATCTCCTCCAAGAGGCCTTCCCCAACTAAGCCCTCATTTCCCTAATAATAATGATGGCATTTATTAAGCACTTACTATGTGCAAAGCACTGTTCTAAGTGCTGGGGAGGTTACAAAATGATCAGGTTGTCCCACGGGGGCTCACAGTCTTAATCCCCATTTTACAGACGAGGTAACTGAGGCCTAGAGAAGTTAAGTGACTTGCCCAAAGTCACACAGCTGACAATTGGTGGAGCTGGGATTTGAACCCATGACCTCTGACTCCAAAGTCCGTGCTCTTTCCACTGAGCCACGCTGCTTCTGTGTCACTCTTGCCCTTGGATTTGTAACCTCTGTTCACCCCATCCTCAACCCCAAAGCACTTATGGACATTTTATCTTTTTAAAGGTTTGTTTCCCCCCTAGACTGACTGTAAGCTCCTTGTGGGCAGGGAAGATATCTACCAACTGTCATTTTGTATTCTCCCAGGCAAGTGCCTACACACAGTAAGCACTCAATACATTCAATTGATTGAATTGACAATTCAAACCATCTAAACACCTAAACTAGATAATTCTACATGTAAGCCTGCCCATTCAACAGACCCTCAGGCTGTTGCCTCTGAGCATCCTGAAAAAGATTCTTTCATCTGAATAGAAACTTACAGACTTGTCCCCAGATAAGGCCTTAGGCACTCCACTAATCTCCTACAGGTCATTTTCTAAGATCCGATGACCAGACATGGTAGAAACTAAACATCTCCAATTTGGGAAAAATGTAGGAGGAAAGTCAAACCAAGCTGTCTCCCTTCCTGCTACATTTCTTTTGGGTCTCTATGAAAGGCCGCGGCCTGCACGCACCTCATCCCCCTGAAAAAGTCTTACTTTCACCGCTGGTGTCATCCTCATCATCGTCATCCTCATCGTCGGTGTAGAGAATGGGTCCATCAGAATCAGAATCATTGATCTGGCTCTCTCGGTGACCTTCAGCCCTGGAAGTATTGAAGGTCTCTCCCATCAACACAGGAATCACGAGGCAAGGGGTTTCCTTTACCAGCTCTTCTTTGGTTGTCAAACTGTTGAGACTCCAAAAAATAGTCCCATGATATCAATGCTATCCTGGCAGGGGCCCCATGATTCCTTTCCTCCTCTAGTGGATCCTTAGGAAGGGAGCTTACACTGTCAGACCATCCCAAATAGACATTATTTAGACATGACACTTCCTACAACCACTCTGGAAGCAGCTTATTCATTCATTCAATCATATTTATTGAGTGACTGCAGTATGCAAAGCACTGTATTAAGCACTTGGGAGAGTATAATATAACAATAAACAGACACATTCGCTGTCCACAACAAGCTTATAGTTTAGAGGGGGAGAAAGACATTAATATAGGAACAAAATTCAAAAGTCCTAAAATGAAAAGGCTATTCCAATGCAGGATTAGGATAAAGTCACATTAAACAATCATTTTCCAGGGCAACTTGTCTTTGTGGGAAGAGCACTGGACTGGAAGTCAGGAGACCTCCATCCTTCCTTTAGGTCTACCACTATCTGTGAGTTTAAGTAAGTCACTTTTCAACCTCTCAGCCTCGGACTTCCCAACTGAAAATTACATTATACGATTATTATATTATAAATTACTTGTTTATAGCAATGCCTGTCTCACATTCTAGAATGTTAGCTTGTTGCGGGTAGGGAATGTGCCTGCTAACTGTTGTACTGCATTCTCCCAAGTGCTTAGTAGAGTGCTCTGAACATAGTAAGTGCTCAATAAATACCACTGATTGATTGATTGATTTGAAAATAAGGCAAGCAATAATTATTTTAATTTCCTGACAGTGTATAGAGACAGCAAATGAAATAGTTATAAACATGAATGCTCTGAGCTCTTGAAGAGAACGTGTTTATTTTATCTAGGCAAGGTATTCATTCTTTTATGTTCTTATTTATCTGGTCACCACAAAAGCTCTTCCTAGAATTAAGTAGTTCTAACACATAAAAATTAGTAATAATGGTGACATTTGTTAAGCGGTTACTATGTGCCAAGCACCATACTAAGTACTGGGGTAGATACAAGTTTTCAGGTTAGACCTCGTTCCTGTCCCACATGGGGCTCATTATCTAGGTAGGAAGGAGAACAGGTACTGAATTCCCATTTTACAGAGGAAACTGAGGCACAGGGAATTTAAGGGACTTGTCCAAGGTCAACCAGCAGGTAAGTGGTGGTGCTGGGAATAGGTCCCAGATCCTCTGTCTCTGAGACCTGTGTTCTTTCCACAAGGTCATGCTGCTTCTTCCATGTTGGCTGCTCATTCTTATCCTCGGACTCCAGTTTGAACAAAGATGTAAACCCTGTTTAATTAGTTTGTCTCCTAACTTAAAGCAGCCACACTGGAAGAGTTCAACTTCCACAGAACTGTAAGCTCCTTGATGGCAGTCATCATGTTTACCACCTCTATTATAGTCTCTAATGTACTGAGTGCAGTGCTCTGCTAACAGTAAGTTCTCAATAAATGCCACTGATTGAGTGATTGACTGTTTTGATGTAAAAAAAAATAACAAGAAAAATAGTTCCCATCTAAAGGTGAATGGGTTATGGGAAGTGAGGAGTGCAGCAACTGGCAGTTGCATCATTTATTGTGCAAAACCTTTTGTCCACCTTTAAGCCACCAAAGGCCCATTAAATTTAGATGGTCATGTATTAATTATATACAATAACCAGTTGAACTATTGATGAACTAGAAATTGAGAATCGAAGCCCTAAATCAATTCCTTGATTTTATCTATTTTATTTCTTGGAATCACAAAACTTAAAGGGAGCAACAGAGGTTCCCTGTCTTCAGGCACAACCACAACTAAACCATCCTGGTGAAATGAGGACCTAGTTATAAAGTCCTCCAGAGAAGATTCCATAGCCCCTCTTTGTAACTCATTCTGGGATTTGACAACATTTACTCACAGGAAGGCCTATATCTAAATAAATCTATATCTATATCTAAAATAAATCCATTTCCCTTTGTTTCTTAGTCAGTGGCGATACAGTATACCTTCAAGTATACCTTCAGTATACCTGGGCTTCAAGGCTCTCCATCACCTCACCCCCTCCGACCTCACCTCCCTTCTCTCCTTCTACTGCCCAGCCCGCACCCTCCGCTCCTCCGCCGCTAATCTCCTCACCGTACCTCATTCTCGCCTGTCCCGCCATCAACCCCCAGCCCACGTCATTCCCCGGGCCTGGAATGCCCTCCCTCTGCCCATCCGCCAAGCTAGCTCTCTTCCTCCCTTCAAGGCCCTGCTGAGAGCTCACCTCCTCCAGGAGGCCTTCCCAGACTGATCCCCTTCCTTCCTCTCCCCCTCGTCCCCCTCTCCATCCCCCCATCTTACCTCCTTCCCTTCCCCACAGCACCTGTATATATGTATATATGGTTGTACATATTTATTACTCTATTTATTTATTTATTTATTTATTTTACTTGTACATTTCTATCCTATTTATTTTATTTTGTTGGTATGTTTGGTTCTGTTCTCTGTCTCCCCCTTTTAGACTGTGAGCCCACTGTTGGGTAGGGACTGTCTCTATGTGTTGCCAATTTGTACTTCCCAAGCGCTTAGTACAGTGCTCTGCACATAGTAAGCGCTCAATAAATACGATTGATTGATAATGCTGTATAAATCCCAGATACACCATTAAATCACCACCAGCCTTCTGCGCTCTAACTCCTTTAATGTTTACTCACTGGCAGGGATGGGTCTACCCCACTTTCATGCCGAGGAAAAAGGTGGTGATTTTCACATCTTTCTAATCTGCCCAAAACCACGATCTCACCACATGTGACTTCTCTGGGGCAGAGGGAAGCAAAGGCCAGCCCAATTCTGCCCAGCTCCCGACCTATGCTGACCTCCCTAACAGTCTCATGGATGGGGCTGGGGGGCTGGAGGGAGGGAGCAACTGGAGGGGGATGGAGCGGCTACTGAATCCATGGCTTGCCCCCTATTCTTTCATTCAAAGGAATTTATTGAGCGCTTACTGTATGCAGAGCACTGTACTAAGCACTTGGGAAAATACAATATAATAATAAACAGACGCGTTCCCTGCCCTCAACGAGCTTACAGTCTAGACTTGGGGAAAGCTCTATGAGATACCAGAGCTGGCACTGCTCTGGTCCTAAGCCTTGTGCAAACCCTTCTGACTGCTCAGGGGGCTGGAGAAAATGCAGGACCTCACAGTGGCAGAGAAAGTCATGGAGGGAACAGGGGGATGGACACATAGGAGAGGATAGACACAGTAGTAGCATGGCCTATGAATAGTGCACGGACCTAGGAATCAGGAGGATCTGGGCTCTAATCCTGCCTCTGTTACCTATCTGCTGTGTGACCTTGGGTAAGTCACTTCAATTCTCTGGGCCTCAGTTACCTCACCTGTTAAATGGGGATTAAGACTGTGAGTCCCATGTGGGACGTGGACTGTGTCCAACCTGATTAGCTCGTGTCTACTCCAGTGCTTGGAACAATGCCTGCCACATAGTAAGCACTCAATGAATACCATTAAAAAAAAAACACCCCAAAACCCAAACCTGTGTAAATTGGAGGTCCATGGTAAAACAGCAGCCCAGGGACCTGTTCCCAGGGACTTTCCATAGTAGTTTCAGGAAGGAGAGTTGGACATGAGGCAGATACAAGCATGAAGCAGCATGGCTCAATGGAAAGAGCACGGGCTTGGGAGTCAGAGGTCATGGGTTCAAATCCCGGCTCCGTCAATTGTCAGTTGTGTGACTTTGGGCAAGTCACTTAACTTCTCTGTGCCTCAGTAACCTCATCTGTAAAATGGGGATTAAGACTGTGAGCCCCACATGGGACAACCTGATCACCTTGTATCATCCCCAGTGCTTAGAACAGTGCTTTGCACAAAGTAAGTGCTTAACAAATGCTATCATTATTATTATTATGAAGAAGATGGCGGTGGGGAGATCTTCCCAGGAGTGCAACATGGAACATGCACCATCTCTGCCAGGAGGTAATCCGTGATTAATCCCTCTCCATCCTAGTCATGCCAACCTATCGGCCATTCCAAAATGTGTGTATTTATATGTTTATTGAGTTTTTTAAACTTGTGCCTATAATTTACAGCTATCCTAACCATGGTATGAATTTATGTCTAGAGTCTCCCCCATTAGATTGTAAGGCAGGGGTAGCAACTTTTACTTCCCTTCAACACCATTTATAGAGGAGACTGTATATTGTAATACTGTAAATTTAGTAATAATGAATCAGAACACTGAAGAAGTCTTAGAGATTCAATTCCATAATCACAAAATACATGACTTCAGGCTTAGTTTCGAGCACAGCAGTTACCCAATAAATGCTGGAAGACACCGTCTCTGAGGCAGGTTTCGACTAAGTGATTCCAGAGAGATACGTATTTTTCCTGTTTTTAAAGAAATTAAGCTATTCAGGCAGGCATTTCTTAAATTTTTCCCATAATTTATGCCCATTCATTGTTGTATCTCTTCAGTCCAAATAGAGAACATCAGTCTCTATAGAACTCAGTCTCATCATATATTTTGTTATTAAATCCACAATCTGTCTTTCTTCAGAATAGCCTTTGAACTTCAAGAAATAATAATTACATGTATTAATTCTTTACTGTGTGCCCTGTACAGTACCCCATAAGCTCTTGAATGAGATACGAGATAATCAGATCAAAAACATTCAAACATATAATCAGACAGTGATAACCATATCAGTCATGTGTCATTTTCGAGATCATTAGCAAAAGCAACAATAAACTGGGTAATCGGTAATCTGAAAAATGGAGTTGGGGAACTGAGGTTTACCTACAAATCCCAAGCCAAAACTTGGAATAATGCAGTGGGGAAAAATGTACGTGTGACATTTCTGTACATATTTGTATCCCAGCACCTCAGTGGACAGAGCCCAGGTTTGGGAGTCAGAGGTCTTGGGTTCTAATCCCAGCTCCGCCATGTCTGCTGTGTGACCCTGGGCAAGTCACTTAGCTTCTCTGAGCCTCAGTTCCCTCATCTGTAAAATGGGGATTAAGACTGTGAGCCCCACGTGGGACAACCTGATCACCTTGTATCCCCCCAGTGCTTAGAACAGTGCTTTGCGCATAGTAAGTACATAATAAACGCCATCATTATTATTCTCCTCTGTTTAGGAGCAATATTATCTTGTAGACTAGGGGCACCCAAACTGTGGCCTACAGACCAAATTCAGCCCCCAACTAATTGAGGACCGGGAGCATGTCATGAGCAGGAAACGGGTCTACCAACTCTGTCATATTCTCCCCAGCGCTTAGTATAGTGCTCTACACACAGAAAGCGCTCGACAAATGCCCTGACTGATTGATCAACCGTAACCCGCCTGAGATTTTTAGCAAACCTCTTTACCTAACTAGCTAACACGTGCATGAACTAAGAGGACGCACCTCAAAACTGAGATGTGCACTGGCTGAATACCCCACCCAGTTCTCGAGAATAGTTCAGTCTGTTAAATACCAGTATTCTCACTAACTTGATCAAGATAGATCAATGGCTGGCAACGAGTTTGTAACTGCCCACTTTTGTACTAATAAAGTTGATTTTAAAAAGTTCTGAAAAGTGTTTAATTGCTGCTAAATACTCCCCATTTTTGAATAGCTAACAAGCTATACTCCATCATTATCATCAATTGAAAAAAAATTATGTGGCCTGCATGCATACGGATTTCTGGTCATGTGTCCACAACTGAAAAAATATGGGTGCCTCCACTATAGACCACTGGTCACTTTAAATCAACTATGTCTTTAGATCTTTTTCTGATATAATTACCAATTAAAAGCCATTCTGATTTTGTGTAACATGTTTACCTCCATCAGTGTTTTCACACTTGCTCCCCTGAGATTTAGCCACTCTATTTCTGATCACTTCTCCCATCTTAAATCATTCAGAGTTTACATCCTATTCTCCAAGGTGCTGCCAATTTCATATTAGGGACTATTTTAAGTGAATGCTAATCATCCAAATCTTAATGATGATATTAAAAAGTACTGGGCGAAGAGAGACCCTGTGAGACCCCCTTTGTTTCAGCCCCCAAGATGATATCGTCCCTGAATCTACTCTATCTCCTCCAGTGAAGAATGAGCTTTGATCATTAAGCCCTGTGAGGCTTCTCTATGCCCATTTGCAACAAAGAAGGAGAATTAGTCTCATTCCAAAATAGGAACAGATATCCTTGTGAAAGAGCTCAACATCTCCAGTGAAGCAACCATACAGAGCCAAGACCTTGCCTGTTTCAAAAGTTTCTGAGTGAGTCAGGGCTGGGCAACAGGTACACTCTGAGCCACCAATCTGCATCTTCTCCTTCTGTTCCCAAAGGGGTCAGATAAAGAGAGAAAAAAAGAGAGGGTGGGAACAATGGGGAGCTACAGAATGAGCATATCTACCTGATGTCAAAGCCCCTATGATGATTTCCTCATTCAGCAGGGGAGCAGTGGAATAAAGTGGTTTCTTCTTAATGTCTCTGTGCCCATAATTATTCTGAGTGTGACTCACCCACATCAGCTGTTGTCTCACTTTCCCTAGGAAGGCTTCCCTGATAAAATCATAACACTTCAGTTGCAAGAGCCCACTACCCATCCACAGTATTTGGGTGTGTATTCACAGCCACGCAATTTACGTATGTATATTTATTGTAACTTATATTTACCTATGCTTTTACTTATTTGTTTGATTGTTTTGTCCTGCTATGCTGGCAATGTTTTTTGCTTTAACCTTATTCTAGCTCTTACTTTCACTGTCTATAAAATGGTGATTCAATGCTTGTTCTTCCTCTTAGACTGGGGGACCCATGTAGGACAGGGACTGTAACTGGAACTTGATTAACTTGCACCTACCCCAGTGCTTAGAACAGTGCCTGACAAATAGTAAACATTTAACATATATTATAATAATAGTAATGGTAATTTTTTATGGTATTTGTTACTATCTGTCAAACACTGTTTTAAGCACCGGGGGAGATACAAGTTAATCAGGTTCCAGTTGCTGTCTAGACTGTGAGCTCATTGTGGGCAGGAAGCACACCTACCAAATCTGTTGTCCTGTACTCTCCCAAGCGGTTAGTATAGTGTTCTGCACACAGTAAGTGCTCAATAAATGTGATCAACTGATTGGCCAGCACGGGGCTCAAAGTCTAAGTAGGATGGAGTACAGGTATTTAATTCCCATTTTACAGTTGAGGAAACTAAGGCACAGAGAAGTTAAGTAACTTGTGCAAGGTTATGGAGCAAGCAATTGGCAGAACTGAGATTACAGCCCAGGTTTTCTGAATCTGAGTTCGGTGCTCTCTCCACTAGTCCAGACTGCTTCTGTCTGTCTCCTTCACTATACTGTAAGTGCCATGAGGGCAGGAAACGTATATCTTGCTCCTTTGGGACTTTGCCTAGCACTCACTAGGCATTCAATAAGCACTTAGTACAGTGCTCTGCACACAGTAAGCACTCAATAAATATGATTGATTGATTAAATAGATGCTACTAATGGATCAACTGGATCATTAATTAAATCTAAATCCATTAGTTGGGTCTAGAATTTTAGAAGTGTTTTGCTCCCAAACTCACCATTTCACCCTTTCTCTGCTAACATCAAGGCCAGGATCTGATGGGGCAGTGGTTTTGTTGGTCGGCTCTTCAGTCCAGAGAGGATGAGTGGAGTCCAAGTCAGAGGAAGGCGGGCCGCCCCCACTGTTAATTGTCACAACTGGAGTGTCCGAGGAAAGAGCGCACTGACTCGTGTGAGAGAGAGGAAGGGTGGGGGGAGGAGGAGGAAGAGGAGGTGGAGGAGCTGTAGGTGGGGGTGGAACCACAGGCTGGCTCTGTTGGTCATCAGAATTCTGCTCTTCAGAAGTGGGGAGAGTTTGCTCTAGCTTAAGTTTTTCCTCCTTGGTGTCTAAATGATCTCCTGAGGTGTTGGCTAAGCCAGAAGTAGCTCCATCTGTTGGTGTTCGGGTCGCTGACTGCTTCCCGGTTTTTTTCTTGCCTCTTGTAGTTCCCGCTATCCCTGTTTTGCTAGATGCTGGCTCCTTAGCAGCTTTGGGACGAGATGAGGAAGACGAAGTTGATGGTGAAGATGCCGACTTGGAGACACTTGCTTTTTTTAAATGAGAGGAGCTTGCTAAAATGAGAGAGAAATTTGGCATTAAAAAACAAAAAACCTCCATTTTGCATAGTTTTCCATTAAAGCGGCTGAACTGTAGTTTCCATTAGCCTTTTAAAAATCTTCATTTCAAATATCAGATTGCTTGAAAAGCAAACACTCATTACACTGCCAATAGATTAGCTGCAGCCCAGCTGTCACTGTATTTGCCTTACTAAGGAGATCCATCTTGAGTCCTTATCATTCTTTGGATAGGGGCCCTTCCTGGGAATAAACGACCTTACCTGGTATCCCTGTTCAGAAGATGGAGTACTACTGCCTGATTGGACTGAATTCTTCTCCCAGCCAGTCTCCCAGGATCCAGCTGACTTCCATTCTGATTCCCAAAGAAACTACAACTGTCCCTTTATCCCAGTGACTTCTAACTCCCTTTTCCTCCCATCTTTCCTTTATTGTTTGTGTTCAGTCCATGATATTAATAAAACCTTGCACCTAAAGTTATTTTCTCATCACAGCACTTAACCGAGCCATGGAGTCCCAAGTGCTGGGAGGAGAAGAACTCAAGAGGCAAACCAGGATGACCTCCTGACTTTGAAAGAGGACTGCGCTTACACCACCATGGAGTCAGGACTCTTCTTAAAATTGAAGGGCAAAAAGTGAAAATTGGCAAATTCTTCCTAACTTCAAATTTACGTTTTCTTCTATAGAGAGAGTTTCTCCTGTTTAATATGCTAGCATCATATCTCCACAGGTGACAATTTCCTCTGGAAAGCAATGAAAACATTCCTGTGAAGTACCAGAGCCAAATGTGGTTTTTGGACGCCCCTATGTCATTTGAGCCCAGAAGCATGCCACCCAGAACCCCTCGCCGTCCACCTCACTCCACCATCCCAGGGGGGTGGGGTTGGGGGGCAGGAGAAGAGGAGCAAGGAGGGAAGACGTCTGACCCTAACTTGCCGGAGCAAGAGTATAGACAGGCTAAAGTGAAAGCAGTGTTGAATTCTCCAATTTGAGAGCAATGGGACAGGGGTTGGTTGTAGTGACTGCTGGATAGCCCCTACCTAAACAGCATGGAGCTTGACAACATTTGCACTGCCTGGTAGCTCTTTTGTATTTATTGTTCTTCTTGTCCTCTCATGTTGGTTCGCCTTTAACAATCAATCAACTGCTTATCATCAACCTCCTCCCAAGTTTTAGGTGGTGATTCCCTTGAGGAGGCCTCGACCATTCCTTCTTTATCCTCCATTGTACTTTTCCCCAGGGTTTATATAATTCTCTGCACAGAGTAGGCACTTCTAAAATGCCACTGAACAGAGTTTGAGTATTTCTAGGGAGTGGAAAGTCTTTATTAAATACTGAACTGTAAATGCCTTTCTAAAAATGACTCAAATTGATCTGGTTCCCCTCCTTGAAATACAGCAGTGATAGAAAAAGGTCTCATTTTTCCTGTCAAATGCTACACTCATAAAACCTTAACAATGATGAAAAACAATACCTGGGGGCAGTTTTCCTTTTTCTAACCCCTTCACAGTTTAAAGGGATCTGCCGAGTGCAATAACATCTAATGAGTCAACCAAAAATATTGGAGGGAGAGGAAGAGCCAGTCAGTGGCTTGGTAAAATTGGCTCAATTCATTTAAAAACTGATACAATTATTCTGCAGAAGATCCATATACCCACTTTCTCTGTAGCAGGGCTAGAGTGTGTTGGGGGGTGGGGTGGCGGGCACTAATTTTGGCCAAAGGGTAACATAGCATATTTCTTAGTGTGTGGACTCCTCTTAGCTGTCAGGGTGAAGAGAGGTCAAGGGCTCTTATTTGGTATGAAACTTGTGCCTCAGTTACCTCACCTGTAAAATGGGTATTAAGACTGTAAACCACATATGGGACATGGACTGTGTCCAAACTGATTAACTTGTATCTACCCCAACACTTTGTACAGTACCTGGCACATGGTAAGCGCTTAATACCATTTTTTTAAAAAAAGAGTGATCCAAGAATTGCCAAAGGGCAGCGAGCAACTTCTGTCCACCCTACCTGGGAATTGTGGAGTGCAGGGGTGTCCAACTGCAGCCGTGGCCACAGAGAAGCCGCTGCAGAGAGAAGTGCAGTGTCTTCCATAAACTCAAATGTCCCCTAGATCCAGGTCTCTCTGCCCTCTATCAATCTGGGAAGTACAAATGACTAGACTACTTACTGGAAGCATCATCAGAGTCAATAAATAAGCACTCAAGCAGCAGGAAATCTCTCCTTTGTTAAATCATGTGAAAATCTCCTGAGAATAAATGTCCCTCTCCCCTGGATTAGTCACCAGTGATTCCCTAATAGTTTTCCAATCCCTCACAGGTCACTGCCATCTATTTGAGGGGAATTTTTCCTAGTGTGGGTGGGCCCTTTACCAAGAAACTTCTGCTCACTCACTAACCCCCTGCCGGACTTATCTTTAGACAGCAAAATCCTGGTGATTTCACTTCAGAGTTTATCTGAAGAGAGTGAGACGGCAAAATGTTTGCTCTTAGGAGCAAAATAAAGAAAATTAGCTAACCATCTTCTGAACCTGGATCTGAAATACCAGAAGATAAACCACTGTCTGCATTTGCATATTTTGTGATTGAGATGGGGTAAAGGGAAGCATTTGAAAGATTGAAAAGATTAAAATGAAAATCAAAACTGTACAGTGAAGAAGTTAAATTTCTAGTATCCTTAAGGAAGATATTGGATAGGATAACACAGAAAGTGCTTTTTATGCATTGCTATTTAAAAAGCCTAAAGACCCCACCCACAAATTTCTCCTCTCTTAGACACCTTGGCCCCTCCAAAGCCTCCAACTTTTCCAGGGGTGCACAGCAACCAACTATGACATTGAGATAGGACCATTCATCTATTTTGCACCCTGATGAACTGCAGATCCTCTCTTCCTTCTGGTTTCAAAGCCAATTAGCAATTAGAGAGTACTCTATTCCCATCTGAGAAAAAAAAAACAAATAAAAACAAAGAACACCTTTCTAGCAGGCTCAGCTAACCAGCCCACACCTCGCCCACAGTAGGAGGCAGGAGGGCCTTTCCCACTCACCCATCCCAGCCAAACTCTGGGAACCAGAGCCTCTAGGAAATCTCACCTGAGCCCTGGGAGTGGCGTTCCTTTGAGCCAATTAAGGCTGTGACTTCAGGAGGTCCGTAAGGATTGCAATTCCTCAGCTTACCAATGTGTGAGTGGGCAACTCCATGTACTAATGGGATGCTAGGAAGAGCTGGGGGTGGGGTGGGAGAATTGAGATTTGGTTGGGGAGGGCCCAGGGAAAAAATACCTGGATGGTACCTTTTTACAAGGGCTTCTTTGTCATGACAAAACATTCCTGTTTTCTTTTTGGTAGATTTTGGGGGTCTTTTCTTTTTTCTTTTGTTGGAACAATTTTTTGAATTGCTCACTTCTACTGCATTTTTTTCAGCAAGTGAACAAATGACTTCCAACCATAAGGACGGCCAACACAACTGCCACAAGTCAATAACATCTTATGAATATTTTAAGGGCCCAGCAGTGTCTGACTGAGGGCAGCTGAAAGAGGCTCTAGAAAAATATTATGTTTTGCAACACCAGACTGTTCCAGCTACCAACCTGGCCTGCTGTCTCAATGTTTGCTGGGCTTTAAGACAACAGTGTGGCTGTTTCAGTGTAACCCATCACCACTACGGCAAAAACAATTCAAGTGAAAGTAAGGTTGGCAAGAGGTCATTCATCCCTCTTCCTTCAAACTCTAGTCTTATGAAAGTGGCATGATCCGTCACCAAGCCATTGGTGCCTGAGCAATCCTACTGGAATGCACTGTTGACCATATGGTGCTATACGCTAAAGATGGGATCTGCTATATTTTTGGGGGGCAGAGCCTGCATCACAGAGGGTCTTTGAGCACCACTCAACCTTGGGTAGGAGTCCCGGTCAGAAGTGTCATATTCGATACAAAGGAGAGCTGTATCTATGTATGTATATAATGTCACTGGAATAAAGTACCTTTCTCTTGCTTAAGTAAATTTGCTTCAATAATAATAATAATAATAATGATAGCATTTATTAAGAGCTTATTATGTGCAAAGCACTGATCTAAGCGCTGGGGAGGTTACAAGGTGATCAGGTTGTCCCACGGGGGGCTCACAGTCTTCATCCCCATTTTACAGATGAGGTCACTGAGGCCCAGAGAAGTTAAGTGACTTGTCCAAAGTCACACAGCTGACAAGTGGAGGGGTTGGGATTTGAAGCCATGACCACTGACTCCAAAGCCCGGGCTCTTTCCACTGAGCCACGCTGCTTCAAGTGTTAGGAGACATGAACAATCCATTCATTCTATTCATTCTATTCAGAGAGACATCTGAAATTCAGAAACTTAGGAAAATGGTTGGGGTCTTCACTTGACACTAAACCTCTGCTTTTATAGAGAGCGTAGGTTATACTAAATGCATTATGGTTCCCCCAAATATTTTATGGTGAAGAACATCCAGTAACATGAAAAGAAAAAGAAGAGAAGCAGCGTGGCTCAGTAATGTCTCTGCTGTAGAATGGCCACACATAAGTCAGCTGTGTGACTTTGGGCAAGTCACTTCACTTCTCTGTGCCTCAGTTACCTCATCTGTAAAATGGGGATTAAGACTGAGCACCCCACATGGGACAACCTGATCACCTTATATCCTCCCCAGCGCTTAGAACAGTACTTTGCCCATAGTAAGTGCTTAACAAATGCCATTATTGTTATTATTGTTATTATTATGAAAATACCTTAAATGGAATGTTGTGGGAGTAAAATGATAATTCATGCCTTTATACCCCTCTGGAATATGTCTGATGATGCATTCTGGGAAGAGAGGAAATAATCTCTGTCTATTTGTTCTGATGACTTGACACCTGTCCATGTGTTTTGTTTTGTTGTCTGTCTCCCCTTTCTAGACTGTGAGCCCGTTGTTGGGTAGGGACCATCTCTATATGTTGCCAACTTATATTTCCCAAGTGCTTAGTACAGTGCTCTGCAAAAAGTAAGTGCTCAATAAATACAATTGAATGAATGAATGAATAAATCAGTGGCAGGAAGGAGGAAAGGACAAAACGATCCCGACTCTAGCTTCCATGAAACACATCTGACAGAATAATGAACAAGAGAACCTTGCAAGCAATCAGAACATACTAGGGTTTCTGAAGAAAGAAAGGTGATTTCGTAAATGGGGAGGGAGGAAGGATGTGTTAAAAACCAGTGCCTTTTTTGGGCAGAATAAAAGGGGCTGGGATGGAGTACATAAATTCAAGTATGAGCTCAAACTTGTTATCATTATCTATGATCTTTTGCTCTTAATTGCACACATGGAACGACAACAAATGAACTCTCTTTGGTAGACAGAGAAAACAAAGGCATTTGTACATTTTTCTGGCTTATGCAACCCAACCCAATTAGCGGCATGGAGATTTTCGTAAGAGACAAATACACTGTTCTTCATGAAGGAAGAAATGGGGCCCCCTTGCAAGACCCGAGCCCAAGACATGCACGTGCACCAAACACACCAAGCCGGCTGCGGTACTCACCGGCCTCCCGATTCACATTGCGACTTGTCGGCTTGGGTGGAGGGACAGGGGGCTGCTTACTGGGAGCCTTGGCATTTTTTTTAACAGCAGGTGCTTCGTCACCCTTGTGGCTGCCCACAGCTGTAGTGCCTTTGGGTGGGGCCGTTGTTTTTTTGGGTTTGGATTTAGGCTTAGGTTTAGGAGGAGGTGGACCAGGAACGGGGAGTGTCGATGTTTCAGAACAGTTTTCAGGGTTCTCTATAAATAAGAAAGTGAACAGAAGCCAACTGACACAGACACATGACACATAAATGCAATGCACGAGACAAGGTGACGACCAGAGATGCTGCTTAACTCTGAAAGGAGCAATGGACAAGAAGTGGTAGCTGGGATCTGGAATTCCAAGACTTCTTGAGATCTTCCATACTTCCTGAGCCTCAGCCCCTTTTGCCCCAGAACAGGGTTATTACATCCAGCAATCGATTTCACCGTCCATTCCTGGCTCTTGGATGTCAAAAACCATGCCTGTTGGAGGGTGCAAAACATAGTGTGGTGCCCAACACTCTACAAGGCACTAAATAGCTGATTCTTTTTTTGAAAGGTAGCATTTGTGTGCCCCTTGTATCCAGAGAACTTCAAGGTGCTTTCAAAATGAGTATTTTTCACTTAAACAAGAAGTCTGGCCCCAGGAAAATTTGAATTGATCTTAATTGAAGATCAATATGCTGCAAATATTTGGAGTAAGCACTTGACTCCAGGAACAAGAAGCACAGAATGGTACGTTCCTGCTTGAAGCTATTTTCCTCTAACCATACCATGGTTGCTAAGGAATTTACTCATATATCTCCTCTAAGGCATTTTCCTTCTCTGGGGAGAACTCAAGCCAAATATCTGAAAGTGATTTGCACTCAGTCTCTTTGTGGTCTCCAGCACAAACAGCAGTGTCAAAAATCAATACCTCTCTGGGCAAGGCAGACATTGTAGAGTACATTAAAGTCTGCACTATGCAATACCAAGTAATGTCTCTGCTATAGAATGGCCACACACCCTTCTTGCATCCAGAACTTTTTCAGCCTCATGGTAATTCCCTCTGACCCTTTTTAAAAGTGTTTACGTTATGCTAACATCACAGTCAGTATCCAAAATGCATTAAATGTTGTTGGGTAAAGGGAAAACCAATGTTTGGGAAAGAGAGCTTTGGATACATAAAATGCATCTGTAAAAGATAGCTTCTTAATGATGGATTAATTCACTTAAAGAAGGGGTAAAAAACTCCCAGGGTCCAGAACTATGTTCTGCCAATCACTTCCAGGAAACCACCAGGGGAACTTCGCTGCATAGACTCACCTGTAATTATAATTCCATAGAGTTAAGCCACATTTGTTTAAAAATGAAGGGTGATAAAAGACAAGAGACAAATGTGTTAAAGACAAAACTATTTGTTCATTGCCTCTGCCTTTCCACTGGGAAAGAACAAAAATGGATTTTAACGAAAACCCATTTCCAATGCCTGGCACATAGTGATGCTTAGAAAATACTGTAACAAAATCTGATCTCTCTCTGACTTAGACTGTGAGCTCCATGTGGGACAGGGATTGTATGTGATCTGATTATCCTGTACCTACTTCAGCGTTTAGCACAGTGCTTGGCACAAGGTATCTAACCAATATCATTATTATTATTATTAGTAGTAGTATTATTAGTATTATTAATAATAAAATACCTCATCCTACTTTGTTTACAATGGCAGTAGCCTTGTTTTTATTTTCTGCTGTTATTACTGACATGTTAAATACTAAATAGCATCTTCAGGTGCTAGGAACTGCTGGATCAGGACAAAGACAGAGGAAAGGATACTTTTTGGAAACAAATGATTCCTATGTGGGAGGCATAAAGATTTCTGTGCCCATTTTTTGAGTTCTTTGGGTATGAAATTATAAACGGTGTGTTTATTCTTGACCCTTACCAACCTGAGAAAATAGGTTAATATATAATCTCCATAAAGTAAAAAAAAAGAAAAAGAAAAAAACTTTTCAAACTTCAGTTTTCTAACAGCATTCTGGTACGGTCAGCTTCCATCTCTTTACATCCTCACTTAGGCCCACACTGTACTATTTTACAAAGAATTTTACTTGGATGACAAAAAATACCTAGTTCTGTCCAAAGTAAAGAATGAGAAAATAAATGTCCATCTAAGAAGAGTGGTGGACTCCCATTTTTCCTTTCAGAACTATGTTCTAATTTACATAGTAACTGTCAGCAACTTTTCATTACTTTGAGGTCAGGGTGGAATTTCCTTTGAAGATTTGCCAGGGGGATGACTGACACCGCAAAACAACCATGGAAGCATTCGCGATGCCACTGTTATGTACTGACAGGAATGCTTCAAGGATATGAAAAGCATCTATCAGGAAACAAGCAGCAGATGGATCTGAAGTATAACATCTGTTAGCACGAGACAGTTGGACTTAAAAAAAACACCTTTTGTTAACAATTTCAATTGGTAAATGTCAATCTATTAACTCCATTCCTTTCATAACCTTGTATGTCTCAGTGAGCTGTTCTATGTTATTTGAATTTTTTTAACAAATCCATATTCCATTACTACGGTAGAGCCAGATGCTAATTTAAAGGGATTCATTCTCGCTCTCAAACTGCCACTATTATATAAGTGCATGAAGCGAAAATAGCCTAGGGTTTGAAGGGGGCCTTCAAAACGCCATAAGGGCGAGAAAGTAATCAGGTAAAGGAATGACTAAAAACTTTTCTAAATGATTATTTTTCAGTTGTAAAATCTACTGGGGGATGGTTGATGATTAGAAGCCATTTTAGGGCGTTAGGGTACTTTGATTTCCCACTTCTCATGACTTCATCATTCTATGTATAGTTTTTAATTTTTCTGATCGCTTTGGGCTTCTGGGGGTAACTTGAAGACCTCAATAAGGTTTGGTGTCAAACTCGTAAGTACCCATGACACAAAGGACTTAATGCCTGTGGTTTCATTTCCCAAATAGTGCGTAGTCTCTCAAAGGCCAATTGCTCCTGAGGCCACTTGAATGCACATTTGGAGCCACCCAATCCCCAGAGAGTGGGAGACAAAGGTCTAGGGAAAGGCAGGGGAGAGGGAAAGCAGGCATACTGGGACTTGAAATAAGCTCCTGTTCCTGAGATACATCTATACTTGCAGGAAGTAGAACACACTTGGGATCTTACTACAGACCTTATCATATAGGAATTTCATGATTAAGATGCAGACTTCTGAAACTTGAGACTTCAAGTGGGCGGGGGCCCTGTTTTGCTTACGTGCTGAACAGCACCTGCATTTGTGGCTTTTCAATAAATAGCAAATCACAGCATAACCCAATCTTCCATAGGTTATACAGAGAGGTTGCTAAAGCACATAGAGAGAAAAATTGCCATCCTTTTGAGAATCAACTGGACAACCAAACTATAAAGGTCATTGTTTAGGGGGATCCCTGTTAATATTTGGAATGTGATGGCATAGTAGTCTCTGTCTTCTGCCTAAGCATTACCAGGGAACTTCAGTGTCAGCAGAGGCAACACTTGCCCTCTAAGAAGCTGCTGCGGCAGTCTCTTTGCCCTCTGTCAACAGCAAGGCTCAGTGGAAAGAGCACGGGCTTTGGAGTCCGAGGTCATGGGTTCAAATTCCGGCTCTGCCAATTGTCAGCTGTGTGACTTTGGACAAGTCACTTAACTTCTCTGTGCCTCAGTTACCTCATCTGGAAAATGGGGATTAAAACTGTAAGCCCACGTGGGACAACCTGATCACCTGGTAACCTCCCCAGCGCTACAAACAGTTCTTTGCATATAGTAAGCACTTAACAAATACCATTATTATTATTATTATTATTATTATTATTATTATTCCTGGCCAAAACCCAAACTACAGTTGAACTGAAAGTCAAAAGTGTGCCTGCCCTCTGACAGTCTCCAGAACATGGCCCTAGGAAAACAGGGCCTAGAGAGAACTTGATTTAAATATTCTTGCTTCTCATGCCCTTTTCTCTTCCTCTCGCCACTGCACTTAAGTTCAGGTTTGTCAAGGGTGGCAGTTCTAATTAGCACGAGTCCAACATAATAGGATGGATTCAAGGGTGATATTCTCAGCCTCCCCTGCCCATTTCTGTTTTTCTGCCTCATTCAGACCTCTTTATTTGGGTGTTTTTAAGTCATCTCTAACTTTTTAATACATGGAGAAGAGAGAGAAAATCTCCATATGTAAGGTTGGGCATTCTTTACTTGGACCCTTTGGCTACTACTTCTGTTCTTTTAGTCCATCCTGCTTTCAAAAGTGCTGTTGACCATGGAACCAATAGGGATAATACAATCTGTCACCTCCCCATCCTATTTTCCCTGCACTCGAGGCTGTTCGCCCTAAGCACTCAGGTACTTACCCCATCTTTCATCCCTTCTGTGTATATCTTTATACTCAGTTGCTTTCCCTAACTGTAATATATTTTAACCTCTGTCTCCTCTGCTAGATTGCAAGCTCCTTGAGGGCAAGGATTGTCACCACTTGCTCTGTTATATTCTCCCAATTGCTTAGGACAGTGCTGTGCACACAGGAAGCACTCAATACCTCTGATGGATGGATCTGTGACCTTTGGGCATTTGGTAATTGCCCCACCCTCAGTTCCATAACACTTATGTAAAAATCTATTAATTGTGTATTATAAATCATTTATTTCTATTAATGTCTGTTTCTCCCTCTAGACTGTAAGCTCACTGTGGGCCATGAACAGGTCTGCTAACTCTGTTGTACTCTCCCAAGCGCTTAGTACAATGCTGTGCATACAGAAAGCACTCAATAAACACCACTGATTGATTGATTGATTGAATACATCAGTATCCTGGAACCTGGCTCTTAACATTGGACTATACTTAAAAATTTAATCACGGGGTTTTCCTTTTAGTTTACCTTTCTTATCTTCTGTTTTTTCTTCCAGAGATGTAGCTTTCGCAGACACAGAGCCATTACCTTCTTCAGACTTTACTACATTTTCCTCCTGTATGGTTTCCTCGCCGATCGATATCATATGCCCATTTGAATTTTCAAAGTTTACCGTTACATCTCCGTCTAAAATGGGGAAAGAAACACCTAGATGTCTAACTTCACAGCTTTCTCAAGAGCCTAATGTTCCATTTACTGGCAATATGGTATTTTAAGATTTTTTTAAGTCCCTATCAATCAGAAGTATGGTAGTCTATAAGAAACTTTACTCAGTGCATAAAGAATTTTGGCAAAAGATAGAGATCCATAGAACTGTAATGCTGTTAAGGCTGGACAGCAAGACTGTATCCAAAAAATTCCAGACAGATGGGCAGCTATTATGTTTATAAAGATTTTCAGGTAAGAAGATTCCACAATCTCTCTTGGGTACTGATTCCGCTGTTTGGATTTTTTTGAAGTCCAGCATTAATGAGACTCTTTCACTCAGTTATGGATGGGGGAAAGGAATAACCTGGAAAATGCAGTAAACACATCATAACAGGCACCAAAACACAGACTGAAATGCAAATACAAAACATGAGGATGTAATTAGACAGACACACAATAAGTGGGAAAATGTGAACATTTCCTAGTAGCATATTCCCTAAAGTATAAGCTGCAGTTATGTATAATGGCTTTTTTATTTCTGAAGGGTAGTAGTTAAGCACTTCATATGTGCCAGACACTGTACTAAAAGCTGCAGTAGATACAAGCTAATCAGATTGGATGCAATCCATGTCCATATGGGGCTCAGTTTTAACCCCCATTTTACAGATGAGGTAACTGAGGCACAGAGAAGCTAAGTGTTTTGCCCAAGGTCACACAGCAGACAAGTGGTGGAGTTGGGATTAGAACCCAGGTTCTTCTAACTCCCAGGCCCATGCTCTATCATTCTGTCATGTTCTAACCTTCTGTCATCACAGTTACTGTACACTCTGGGAATTATTTGGCTTATTTTATCATTATTATTTTCTGTTATCAATTGTCAATATTTTTGTTCTTCATCTGGAGTCAGGATATTGGGAAAATGTGGAACACTTTAAATCTTCATTTTTTTCCCCTAGTTTCAGATGACTATGTGAAATAGTGATATTGCAGGTAGGGGAAAAAAGACGCTTACATGCCGGCCTAGTGGAAAGGGACTGGGAGCCAGGGGACCTGGGTTCTGCTCCAGGCTCCGTGACCTTAGGCAAGTCACTTAACTTCCCTGAGTCTCATTTTCTTCATCGGTAACATGGGGATTTAATACCTGTTCTCCTGCCCCCTTAGACAGACTGTGAGCCCCATGTGGGGCAGACATTGGCAATGACCTGATTATCTAATATATACACCTGCACTTAGTGAAGTGCTTTGCAATGACCACAATTGTTATTACTATGGTTATTATTATTACATTAGAGAGGAGATAGAAATCTGACTATTGCACTATTGCTAACATCTTGCCCACAAATCCCATGTGGATGATCCATATGCAGGGAAACCTGAAGGAAATTATGAGAGATGCCATGGCAATCTGGAATCCAGAAGGTCCTTATTCACTGTCTTCAATCTGAAACATTAATGTTTGTTGAGGGTATTTCCTACAAAGCACGAGAACAGTGCTTTGTAAAAAATAAGCTCTTAAATGTAAGAAGTAATAATCATAAAAATACTTTACAGAGAGGTAGAGGGAAGGGAGATAACATCATTTTATGTCCCCAACAGTGATTTGAGAAAAACATTTAAACAGTCTCCTTTCCCTAAACCTCTATATTTCTTTTACTATCTTATACTTGTACAAATCAGAAGGTTCTGTGTTGAGGGGTCAAAAAAACACGCTACTATATGACTCTTGCCGAATCCTCAGGTTCAGGGGGCTTTCTCACATCTTCATTTGTTCACCTTCCTGCTTGTATTCAGGGGTCAACAAACTCCCAGACTGCCCCAATAATCATTAGAAAACATCAATAGATATACAGAGGAATTTCCTTCCAGATGGAAGTGGACATTCAAGGATGAAGCAAAACAGTTTCTCTCATTGACAGATAACTGGCCTGGGAATTAGAGGAAGTGGCTCCATTACTGACTTCCTATTTGTCCTAACCCCTCTCGGCTCATTGCCTCATCTGAAAAGTGGGATTGATATTACCTATTCCCAGGGGCTTCCTAGGGATGGTCTGAGGAAGTACTAGTTAGGGTCTATACAGCATTGTTAGCTCCTTGCAGGTGATTTGTAGAATACAAATACTCAGTGAAATTATGAGGATTATTTTTAAAAGTGTAGAGAAAGGGCTAAAGGGAGAAAAACTTATTTGGCAGATAATGTTCTGCGGTAAGAAATATAGTACTTATAAGTCTGGGAAGACAATTAGTAAAGTGCCAAAAGCATTCCATTTCCAAAGTGTGGTCCATTTTCATTTTCACAGACACTACAATTGCAAGTTTTCCATTTTAGAAAATTTTAGAATCTATCTAAATGGGTTCCTACAGTAATTTCAGTATAAGAATTTTTCAAATCAATAAATGCAATTTCTAAGGTCCCTCATGGTTTGTTAAATTAAGAATTTACTGTGTCCATTTTAGGGATCGATAGACCATAATACTGCATAAAAGCAGTATCCAGTAATGTTCATCCAAATCTTATGTAATAATTCACTGACGTAAGAACTTCAGATCATAAACTGAGGCACCTAGAGCTTGATAAGGCTTTTGCTAATGAATGTCCAGAAATGTTGGAAGGAAACTAAAAAACAGCCACAAAAGTCTCTGGTTTAATGATGGTAACCATCATTACTAAAGAAAAGGAGTTGCTGGTTAAAGAGATGAGTTATTTGTTGCTTGGGATTGGTGAATTTGAAGATATAAATGGATTTTAACATTTAAGCTTTTAGGTAGCTTCAGTTTAAAAACAGCCATATTACAGACACAGTCTCCTGACCATCGAAGTATATTTAATTCTGGGAAAAAGTAATATATTCTGCTCCAATAATTAAAACTACTTGTCAACATGACTGAGGCAGAAATTAATTTAAAATAGTTTTAAAAAGCTTCAAAGTGACTATTATATTGATAAAAAATAACTTTTCTGTCTCATCACATCTGGGAACAATAAAAAGTAATTATCTGAACTAATTGGGATGGAAGCTAGTTTAGAAAATCAAAAGTTTGGATAGACAAACATAACTGGATCTGGCTATGTCAGATACTTGTCCAATTATCCAAACCTTTTCTTATTATCTGAACCGTCCTCAGTTCCCATCGTGAGTAATTTGGGAGGTTTGAGGTTGGAATAATTGGCTTTCTGATGTAAGGAGATATGAAAAAGCAGTTACATAATTCACAAGTGAATATCTCATGCTATTTTAGGTGCTGAACAAATTTAAAGAATACCTCATATATAAAGAAGTTGATGTCAAAAACATGGAAGAAACTAGGAGTTGGCCTTCAGACTCAAAGGGAAGCAAAACAGTAATCTCCCTTTAGTTAAAGATAAATGGAAATCAAAAGTTTCTCACTTTCACTTCATTATTTCCTGCTAGGGATTCTGTAAAGTCACACTACACTAAATGAGAAGCAGCGTGGCTCAGTGGAAAGAGCACAGGCTTTGGAGTCAGAGGTCATGGGTTCAAACCCCGGCTCCGCCACTTGTCAGCTGTGTGATTCTGGGCAAGTCACTTAACTTCTCTGGGCCTCAGTTCCCTCATCTGTAAAATGGGGATTAAGACTGTGAGCCCCCCATGGGACAACCTGATCACCTTGTAACTTCCCCAGTGCTTAGAACAGTGCTTTGCACATAGTAAGCACTTAATAAATGCTATTATTATTATTATTATTATTATTATTATTATTATTAAATGGCTGTTGTGACAGGTGCATCGTGATGGCTCTGGATCAAAATGATATCTCAAAACTAAGATGAAACAAAACTGATTCAGGAGTAATGAAAACGGGGTAAGAAAAATATTTTGTCACAGGGAAAAGGTAAAATAACATTCAATAAAATTTCATCCGGTAAAAATTATTTTTTAAATGGCCCCAGTATGAACATGAACTGGATCTATTTGTCCTAACTTGTGAAATGAACTGAGTGGTTGCAGGTTTAACAACCAAATCCAGAAACAACAGTATTAGTCTTCAATGCAGCTTTTATGAATTGAACAAATTGTCTATTTCAGGCAAATTATGTAAAAAAAAATTGAAACAAGATGTCTTTGTGGGGGTTAAATAGGCTGAAATTTTGAGCAAAAACAAGTGGTTCAGGTAAAGAAGAAAAAGTGCATTTTCACATGAGACATGAGAAGAAAGTCAGTGAGGTGAAAAGATATATTTACTTTGACTTGTGAAATAAATACAGCTATTGCAGATGGCTCCAGCTATCAAGTAAGGGAAGACTACTGTTTCCCTCTCCTCCTCCCCACCCCCCCCACCCTACCTCCTTCCCCTCCCCACAGCACCTGTATATATGTTTGTACAGATTTATTACTCTATTTATTTTACTTGTACATATTTACTATTTTGTTAATGATGTGCATTTAGCTTTAATTCTATTTGTTCTGACGACTTGACATCTGTCCACATGTTTTGTTTTGTTGTCTGTCTCCCCCTTCTAGACTGTGAGCCCATTGTTGGGTAGGGACCGTCTCTACATGTTGCCAACTTGTACTTCCCAAGTGCTTAATACAGTGCTCTGCACATAGTAAGCGCTCAATAAATCTGATTGAATGAATGAATGTATATGCTGAAATGGAAAAAAACATAGCAGGAGGCTGGGAGAGAGAAAAGTTGAAATATGGATTAGACATTTTTTAAAGTGATCAGAAGATAATTAGGGAACTTTAAACAACAACACAAACAGTGAAAGAGTATAAGTGTAGTCATGAAATATCACTTTGAAAAGTGGGATGTTATTCCGCAATATGATGAGGGGGAGAGAATACAGACAAGTACTGGCAGGAAAGAAAAGGTGGAAGTAGAACTGAGGATGTCAGGAAGAGAGAAGCCAAAGGAATCAACCTTTTATTTTAAGTGAAGGAGATGGGAAGAAGGCAGGGGAGACAGGGCCTGGGAGAGGACAGGGGTCAGTGGGATAACTGGCCAGAAAGCTGCACTTTTGGCCTGACTGGGAATGATCAGGTCTCGTCCAAGACAGTGCATGAGCAAAGCTTGAACAGCTGTAGGGGTCAATTGTGCCCCACCATTTCCATGGCGTTGGCACCTATAGGTTAAGCCTAGATGGATTAAGAGGTATTTGGAAATACGGGAAATTAAAAGTTCTAAATGGCCAGAAAACTGCTACAACTTCTAGACATGTAAGTCATCTAGAGAAGCAGTCATTGGTTGAAGACGTTCGGCACAGTTTGCAAATCTCTTTACCTTCTGTAGACAGCTGAAGAATGGAGAACAGGAAAATAAATTTGCTCAAGAGGAGATGGCCAGAGGGCGGCTGCTGGAGGCATTATCAGTGTCAGAGCAAAAGCTGAAGACGGAAGCAGGAAGTTACAGGTAAGGAGGTTTGGAAGCAAGTTGTAGGTTTCCTTTCTGCACTCCTGACCAGGGAGAAGGAAGCAATCCCCAGGGCAAAGGAAAGGTGGTTAATAAGTAGCAAGGTCGGGAAACGAAGTGAAAAGATGGAATAAGAAGTGCCTAGGCTGCAAGTTGTACTGCCATGCAATGTCAAGAGGTGTAACACAGGTCAAGAAGACCAGGAGAGAGAATGAGCCTTCAACAGTAGAAAAGAAGAGGCTTTAACTAAGTACTGAAGAGTGGCTTCCAAGTTCTGGCTACAGCTAAAAACAGATTGAAACTGTCAAGATTATTGTTGTTGGAGAGATGACAGAAAACTACTTTCTCAAGCACTTGGCGGAAAATAGGAAAGGTCAGTGCTTACTACAAGCATTTGAGGACACTTTCAAGCATTAGGTAATTATATGGACTAAAAGACAGTAGATACGTGCGGTGCAAAAGAACAGAAAATAAATTCAGCAGTATTGGATCTTTGATCATTGGGGTAGGCTCTTTACATGATTCTTAGGCAAAACCTGTTTTAATTTGCTATGTATTTTTAAAGCTTTGCTGAAAAAGCCCAAGGGAAAGTTTTTCTAAGACTTTTCCAGAGATTATGTTGACTGAAAATCATTTCATCTGAAGTTGGCTATTTCATACTTGGGTTTCAACAAATAAAACTTTATACCCCTCTTTACCCACAACTTTTTATCTGGATTCAGAAAATGTCTTAAATTCTGATTTGTACTCACGTAATAAACCCCTAATAATTGTAAATGGAAATTTTTTCCATTTTCTTTGTGTTTCTAAAGTTCCTGGTAGAATTATATCCCAGGGGGAGAAAATAGTTCAGAGTATAACATGATACACCCTCTGAAAATTTCTCCCTCCCCAGTGCCTCAAAAGAGTCACCCTGCCTGCAATATGCCTGGAGATTATTTTAGAAATTGTAATGCTGCTTCCCACCTCTACGGTTTCAGGATAGTCTTTCATTTTTCCTCTCCTACATCCTGTTGCAGGATACAAGAAAGATAAAGGGTGGGGAATATGTTTTAAGTAACTGAAGTTGAATTGAGGTAACAGTCCATTACTATGGGGAGATCAAGTTCAAAAAATACTGAACTGAAAGTTGTGAGAATTCAAAGAAAGAAAATGATTGGCTCATTCAGTATTCTTACACTATGTGAGATGATCTTTTGTCCTAAGACCAAGCACTGAGGACACAGGACTAAACAGGATTTCCTTGATTTCCTATTTACACACTGTGGCCATGGGAAAGGTCACTATATCAGGCTCTTCACTGGCACAGAGGCATACAGCGCTGGTTTGGAAAATGCTATAAGATTCTTAGAAACAATATGCTCAACTGGGTAGAGAAGTCTGTTTATAATACAGTAAACTCAAGATGAATAGCAATTCATCCTTTTCAATAACAATTCTGCTAAACAATAATAAGGAAATAGGAGGACAAAGCAGTAAAAGGGAGGCAGCACTAGAGAAATGCCAACTGCTCATCAGTTAGTCACATGGGAGGGGGAAAAAAGAAATCATTAGTACTCTTGATAAACTCCACCTAAGTCAACATTTTTTGACTTCTCTATGTGTGCCTCAACTTCTATCTATCTCTTGCCCTTAATCAATCAATCAATCGTATTTATTGAGCACTTACTGTGTGCAGAGCACTGTATTAAGCACTTGGGAAGTACAAGTTGGCAACATATAAAGACAGTCCCTACCCAACAGTGGGCTCACAGTCTAAAAGGGGGAGACAGAGAACAAAACCAAACATACTAACAAAATAAAATAAATAGAATAGATATGTACAAGTAAAATAAATAAATAAATAGAGTAATAAATAGGTACAAACTATATACATATATACAGGTGCTGTGGGGAAGGGAAGGAGGTAAGATGGGGGATGGAGAGGGGGAGAGGAAGGAAGGGGATCAGTCTGGGAAGGCCTCCTGGAGGAGGTGAGCTCTCAGTAGGGCCTTGAAGGGAGGAAGAGAGCTAGCTTGGCGGATGGGCAGAGGGAGGGCATTCCAGGCCTGGGGGATGACATGGGCCAGGGGTCGATGGCGGGACAGGCGAGAACGAGGCACGGTGAGGAGATTAGCGGCAGAGGAGCGGGTGGGATGTAGAAGGAGAGAAGGTAGGTGAGGTAGGAGGGGGCAAGGTGATGGAGAGCCTTGAAGCCGAGGGTCCTTAAGAATAGGACCTCTTGCTGCCTTGGGGAATAGAGGGGCATAGTAGGTAGGTGACAGTGAGGCAGAAGAGAAAAAAGTACATGGAAGGAGCCAATGGCAGTGATATGTATGAGGAAGCAGCTTCTCAAGCAAGCAAAAGAATAAGAAGAAACATTCTTCAAAAAATGAGCTAAGAAACCCCAAAAGAAGTAAAGGAAGTTGTATTGCTCAATTTGCATTTCTTCTCCATGCATTAACTACCTTTAGAAATAAAATACCTGTTCAGTACATGGCAAATATGTGAAATTTTCTCCCCTATTTGGTATTTTTTAATGGTATTTGTTAAATGCTTATTACGTGTCAAACACTGTTCTAAGCGCTGGGGTAGGTACAAGTTAATTAGGTTGGACATGGTCCCTGTCCAAGATGGGGCTCACAGTTTAAGTGGAAAGGAGAACAGGTATTTAATCCCTATTTTACAGTTGAGGAAACTGAGGCACAGAGAAATTAAGTGACTTGGTCAAGATCACACAGCAAGCAACTGGCAGAGCAGGAATTAGAACCCAGATCCTCTAATTCCCATGCCCGTGCTCTTTCCTGAGCTTCTCTTGGGTAGATCCCACTTTTTGCACCTGTAAGAACTAAAGAAGACACACCAGAGAAACATTTAAATTTACTTAAGAAATCTATTTCCTGCAAAGGGGCTTGGAACTGCTATGGAGGAAGAGAGGGAACTGAGGTGATTTGGGTCTTTCTCCCCACTAAAAATACCTCTGTAGATCTTTGATTTACAATGACACAGGATGGCTGGCTTGGAGATGTACCAAGTTTTGAGTTTCTTCCACCATAATTTCAGATGTTCTTCCAGATCACTCAGGCAAAATAGAGTGAAAAAGATTCTCTACATGAATCATTCACTTCCTTAACCACCCCTGATTAACAGAAAGTACATATTGGTAGAAAATGGGATTAAGCACCCACAAATTAAGTTTTGAGCTATTGTTTTTGCTTATTATGATTATTTTCCTCACCTTGATCAGGCAATTCCTTAAGCACTCCCCTTCTTATCAGCTCCTCTCTACTTTGTCTTGTAGAAATCTTCCTTTCTAACACTTATAAAAAGAATAAGCACAGTTAAGAATCAAGTCATTACTTATTATAATACAAAAGCATAAATGTCCAGGAATACCTCGATTCTCTTGGGGTGTCTAACCTACTCACCTTCCTGGAGCCTAAGGGGAAATATTCATATAAAATAAATTTTATTAATAAAGCTAGAAAAAGGGTGTTGTTCCAGTTCCACATTTCCCTGACATGACTGAGATCTTAGACCCATTTCCAGGAAAGGAAATGGACACAGGAGTGCCAACATACTGCCACCTCACTACAGCTCGCAGGGTTGAAATGGCCCAATTCTCCTTTGGAAGCATCTCCCCTGGATTAAGATATGCCTTGCAATGTAACACAAAGCAGACAAGCATGTGTATGGATTCTAGATACTATAAAGCCTATATGAAGTAGTATGTATTAAATTTATTCTAGCACCCTAAAATGTCAATTTAGAAATGGCCACACATTCAAGCAAATACCACTCACCTGAACAAATAGAAGCACAAACCCAGGTACCAGCTCTTTCACTAGTTGTGCTTAGTGGGGAATGAAGAAGCACCATCCACCCCCTGTAATTTTTTTTGGGGGGGGTACTTGTTAAGCACTTACTATGTGCCAGATGGGCACTATATTAAACACTGGGATACAAGATAATCAGGTTGGACACAGTCCCTGTCCCACATAGGGCTCACAGTCTTAATCCCCATCTTACAGATGAGGTAACTGAGGCACATAGAACTTCAATGACTCATCCAAGGTCATATAGCAAAGCAGTGGAATTGGAACCCGTGTTCTCTGACTCCCAGAGCTTGTGCTCTTTCCTCTAGGCCATGCTGCTTCTGATTCCCTCTAGCTCCTGTGAGAGGCCTAGGACCCATCTTGCAGCAGGGAGGAATGCTTCACATCAGCTTCAAAAGGTGAAGATGCTCTGGTCTCTCCTCCTCTACCACCACTTTCCTCTTTCCTCCCAACATTACTGTGGCAACTGAAAGGACTGTATAAAGGAAAGGATGGGGCGATGGGTAGAAAGCAGAGAGGAAGTTTCTATGGCTCTCACTTCATGTCTGCATGCTAATGATCTGGGGCTCGTGAGGGGGTTCAATTTGCATGTGGCATCTGGTGGGTGAACGAATTTGTCTGGGCATCCAAGAAGGGGTTGAACTATGCCAACATAGACTCCCCCACCATTCATACGATGCAAACTGCCACTGGCCCAGTACCTGCCCCCTTCAGTAGCAGCCCTGCTGGACCAGGCAGTGATCTCAGTGCTTGTTGGTCCCGGGGTGGCCTCTGCCTTGGATTGCTGCTGGCCCTGGGGGTTTGATTTTTTTTTTTTAAGTAAAAAGGAAACAAACTTGAGTCTTCCCATTTCATCTCCACTGCCACTTCTGGGACCTTGGCAGAGGGTTCCGGGCTGACACACCTCAGGCAGCATGGATCCTCCAAGGAGCTCAGAGGGCCCTGGCTGCTGAGACTGGGGTCCCCTGATGCTCTTTTCCTTTCTGCATCACTTAGGTACTTGGATCTGTCCCTTTAAGCACTTGATATTCACGCCACCCTCAGCCTCACAGAACTTAAGTACATCCCCGTAATTTATTTTTATTAAGGCCCTTCTTCCCCTCTAGACTGTAAGCTCCTTGTGGGCAGGAAACATATCTACCAACTCTGTTATAATGTACTCTCCCAAGGGCTTAGTATAGTGCTCTGCACACAGTAAGCATCCAATAATACCACTGATTGGCAGCAGTGGCTGCTTAGAAGATATGGAGACCTCTTAATTTAAATTATAAGGCGAACAATCGGTAGCCATTAAAAATCACTCATTTATCATGTCATCTTGAAGGATTTCACCTCCTTAATGTTCCCTAATGCAAAATGCGCAAACCTTTTGTGGAACTGCCTCTACCCATGGGGCCCCCTCCAATTCTGCTTCCTTTCATGCTTCAGTAGGAGGGTGATCTTAATTACTTTATTTTCTAAGTTGACTTATCCTCCTACATTTTATCCATTGGATCACACACAAATAAAATGCAAAATTATCCTGGAGAGACAAATCTTACACTCCTTTTATATCCACAGGAAATTTCCAAGTCAGGCCTGCAATTTTTACTGAATTATTTCAGCCCGAATGCAAAAATTTCTGGAAAGTTGGAGCCAAACCTTCCCAAATGTTCTGAAGTCATGGCAAAATTCGATATGTATTCAGATCCACAGATATATTCTTCTGAAATGCACTCCGCTTAGGACTGTGAAAAAGAACAGAGGATGTTCAACCCGTGCTTCTCTGTAGCCACATCGCTGCCCGAATCCTGAGCCTTCTACTGATTTACAATCTACATTGCTCCAGATACAATGGCCCTCAGCAGCAGACACCAAGGGCCACATGGCTGTGTCCATTTACTATGTGGAATTGGCTTTGCAGAGATTCCTAGCATTCCTGGAGCACATCCAGAATGGCCCTGATTTTGGTATGACCCTTGAAGCACGATGGAAACAAACATCCAGACCCTTCAGGTACCAAGAGTTCAGATGCTTTGCTATAAATACGAAGGGGTCAGTCCTGGGATACTTACAGGCTTAAAAACAGCAATGTCTCTTAAGGCCAATGAAAGTAGGGTCAGACCCTGTCTGGGAATTCACAGGACTCCCTCACACTTCTGGTACAGTTTTTATCCTTGAAACGTTGCCGTACCTTACTGGGGAGGTGTCTGGGCTAAAGAAAAAGGGGATTGCAGGTGTACTGCCTCTCCTCCACACCTCCTCCCCATAAATCTGTACTATCCCCCCACAGAGACCGCCAATCCCTGGACCCCATCCAATTTTCTCAACTCATCATGCCCCACTTAGCCTCCATTCCCCAAACTACCCAGCCTTGATGACCAAATAGACGCTCTCAACACCACCCTCTCTACTGAACTCAACTCACTCGCTCCCCTACCCCTTTGTTGATCTCGTACCATTAACCCACAGCCCTGGTTCACTTGCACAGTCCACCTTCTTCGCTCTTGTGCTTGAGCCACAGAGTGCTGCTGGCTTCAACTTTATCCTTGCATGTTTTAACTCTACCCTCTCCTCTGCCCAGCAAAATATTTCTCTACCCTTATCGACAACCATGCCCATCACTCTCGCCAGTTATTCCAGACTTTTAACTCCCTCCTCAGGCCCCCGTCCCCCTGCGCCCCCCCCATCCCTTGCCCCCAGTGACCTGGCCATCTACTTTATTAAGAATATTGACACCATCAGGTGTGAACTCCCTAAAATCACCCCTGCCCTTCCTCAGTCCCTCCCCTCTCCAGCCCCCTCTTCAACTCTCCCATCCTTTCCAGCCGTATCTCTAGAGGAGATATCCTGCCTCTTCTCAAAATCCACCCTCTCCACATGTGCATCAGATCTCATTCCTTCACTTCTTTTCAAAACTCTCACCCCCTCCCTTCTTTCCTCCCTAACAGCTATCTTAAACTGTTCACTCTCCAACAGTTTCTTCTCCACTACTTTCAAACATGCCCATTGCTCCCCTATCCTAAAAAATCCCTCCTTTGACCCCATGGCTTCCTCCAGTTTTAGCCCCATCTCCCTCTTACCATTTCTCCTCAAACTCCTTGAGCAAGTTGAATACACCCACTGTCTCAAATTCCTCTCCTCCAATTCTCTCCTTGACTCCCTCCAATCTGGCTTCTGTCCGCTTCACTCCACAGAAACTGCCCTCTCAAAGGTCACCAATGATCTCCTTCTTGCCAAATCCATTGGCCTCGACTCCATCCTAATCCTTCTTGACCTCTCAGCTACCTTCCACACCGTGGACCAACCCCTTCTCCTGAAAACATTATCCAACCTTAGCTTCATTGGCTATGTCCTCTCCTGGTTCTCCTCTGGGCTCTCTGGCAGTTCATTCTCAATCTCCTTCATGGGCTCCTTCTCTGCCTCCGACCCCCTAATTGTGGGGGGGTCCCTCAAGTTTCAGCTCTAGGTCCCCTTCTATTCTTTATCTTCACCCACTCCCTTGAAGAACTCATTTGCTCACATGGCTTCAACTACCATCTCTATGAAGGTGATGCGCAAATCTACATCTCCAACCTTGATCTCTCTCCCTCTCTCCAGGCTCACGTCTTCTCCTGCCTTCAAGACATCTCTACTTGGATATCCTCCCATCACCTCAAACTTAACATGTCAAAAACAGAGCTCCTTACCTTCCCACCCAAACCCTGTCCTCCCCATGGCTTTCCCATCATTGTAGAAGGCACCACCATCCTTTCTGCCTCACAAACCCATAATCTTGGTGTTATCCTTGACCCCTCTCTGTCATGCAATGCACATATTGATTGATTGATTGATTGATATTCAATCTGTCACCAAATCCTGTAGATCCCACCTTCACAATATTGTTAAAATCCACCTCTCCATCCAAACTGCTACCACATTAATACAATCACTCATCCTACCCCACCAGGATTACTACAGCCTATAACTACAGCCCATCAGCCTCCTTGATGACCACCCAATCTCCTGTCTCTCCCTATTCCATACTTCCTTCACTCTACTGCCCTGATCATTTTTCTACAGAAACATTCAGGACATGTCACTCCACTCCTCAAAAATCTCCTGTGGTTGTCTATCCACCTCTGCATCACACAAAAACTGCTCACCATTGGCTTGAAAGCACTCCATCACCTTGCCCCCTCCTACCTGACCTCACTTCTCTCCTTCTACAACACAGCCCATACACTTCACTCCTCTAGAGCTAATCTTCTCACTGCACCTCAATCTTGCCTGCCTTCAAAAGCCTTCGACCACACATCCTGCCTCTGACCTGGAACACCCTCCCTCCTCAAATCCGACAGACAATTACTCTCCTCCCTTTCAAAGCCTTATTGAAGGCACATCTCCTCCAAGAGGCCTTTCCAGACTAAACCCCACTTTTTCTCATCTCCCACTCCTTTCTGCGTCAACCTGCCTTGCTCCCTTTGTTCTTCCCCCCTCCCAGTCCCAAGGCACTTATGTACATATCTGTAACTTTATTTATTTGCATTGTTGTCTGTCTTCCCCTCACTGGAGACTGTAAACTCATTGTGGGCAGGGAATGTCAGTGCTTATTGTTGTATTGTGAAAAGAGCACGGGCTTTGGAGTCAGAGGTCATGGGTTCGAATCCCAGCTCCACCACATGTCTTCACTTCTCTGGGCCTCAGTTCCCTCATCTGTCAAATGGGGATGAAGACTGTGAGCCCCCTGTGGGACCACCTAATCACCTTGTCACCTCCCCAGCGCTTAGAACAGTGCTTTGCACATAGTAAGCGCTTAACAAATGCCATCATAATTATTATTATTGTACTTTCCCAAGTGCTTAGCACAGTGCTCTGCATACAGTAAGTGCTCAGTAAATAAGACAGAATGAATGAATGAACTCAAGAGCCCATGAGATGGCTAGTGGGGTTGCAAACAGTCCCACCGATCAGTACTTGCCATGATGCTCCCCTAAATTCTCAAGTTGAAACAAAAAAAGTACTTTACCTTCCCCCCCAGAAAACTGCATTTCATTTCCTTTCCCCTTTTGAAATGTAATTTGTAATTTATTTCCTTCTCCTTTGAAAACATCCTTTAATATCATGAGTCTGGGCCATTCAGTAGTTTTTCTGCCTTAGGCCCTTTTAAAAATGCTCCATTCTTTTATTTAAAAGAGTAAGCTGAGATACTGGAAAACTTCCAGTTTTTGTTTTAGTCTTTTCAAGATCAGCCCCAGAGGATTCTTATTTAGTTTTGTACTTTCTGTCTCTTTAATCCTAACTTAATCGGACCTAAAAAACTGCTCCCCCTCTCTTCTATCCTCTCTGCCCTCTTACTGCAATACTTTGAAGTGGCATCTGCTTTGTGCCAAGAAACAAAACTAAATTTCATTCCTATGCTGAACTACTGCAAACAGGCACTGATGGGGAAATGTCATTTGTTAGTTGTCTGGGCTTTCTACTAGAGCTTTTTAGTGTAGAAAAGCATGGATGACCACGCGTCCAGAGGCCTGGAGACTATGCCTTGGGAGATGCAGCATGGAAAATACGTTTCTATGGGGAGAAATTCCAGCTATGGAACTTACATAAGTACAAATATTTCAGTATCTAGTTCTTCATCTTTTAAAATATTTGCTCTTTGTTAAACAGATTTTCCTGTTGTGTGCACAATCAATACATTGGAAACTTTCGGGAGAGGACAGGCAAAGCCACTGCTGAGCCCTCTCAGCCCTCTCCACTGCAGCCAAATGAAAAATCTGGTAACCGTAGCCTCGCCTCCCTGCATATTCTCGGCCTCCATCCATTGCCCTGACAAACTCCCTTCTCTCTCCATTACCCAGGGCCTCCTGCCCCCAGCATGCTCTGTGTGCATACTCTGTGCATCCCGGCACACTCTGTGCACACAGTCTGTGCACACTGTGCATGCTGGGCCAGGCCTAAGAGCTGCTGCTGCTGCTGCTGAGGCATCTCAGACTGTCAGACCACCTCTGCCACGGCTGAGCCAAACACCAGTAACTGCAGCCTCGCCACCCTGCGTGCTCTTGGCCCATCTCCACCATGGCTTAGCACACTACCCTCCCTCTATGCTCCCAAGGACCCCTGCACCAGGCATGATTCATGCGCCACCCATTCTGTCTGCCCAGGAACTGGCAGCAGCCCTCCCTCGGCACCATTAAGGAGATCCCAGCCCATCCTGATTTTTCCCATCCTGGCAGGAAAGAGAACAGCAGCTGCAGCATGAGTCCTCCATAAAACCTCAGGAAGGCTAGTGGTTGCAGTAGCCATTGCTGTGGGCTATGGCTATTTTATGAGGAACCTGAAGTTCTGCTGCTCAGTCACAGCTTCCTTCCAATTTTTGTTTTTATTTTGCAATTGTGTATTTGTCCTTGCCTCTTATGCAGTTTTAGTTGTTACTGTTTCATGGCTACCAATGGGTCTGTCTCCAGTCCTCATCCCCATTTATAATCATAGACTGAGAGCTCCCTGAGGGTCAGGCTCGATGTCTATTTCCCACCTATCTATTCTTTTTCCAGTGCTTAATATACTGCTCTGCCTACAGTAGGCTCTTGATAAATATTATTTTTACTACTACTACTATCAGGTCAGATCAATCTCAGCCAGTTTTTGATACAACACCAGATTGAGGGAACTCATTCCTGAGCATCTCATCAAACTCCAGGTAACTTTACAGCTTTTTTAAAATGGTATTTGTTAAGTGCTTACTAAGTGCCAGGCACTGTTCTAAGCACTAGGGTAGATACAAGCTAATCAGGTTAGACAGTCCATGTCCCACGTGGGACTCACAGTCTTAATTCCGATTTTACAGGCGAGGAGTATGAAGCAAAAAGAAGTTAAGTAACTTAAGGTCACACAGCAGACATGTGGCACAGCTGAAATTGGAACCCTGACTCCCAGGGCCATGCTCTTGTCAGCCAGTTAGTCAGTCATATGTATTGAGTGCTTATTGTGTGCAGAGCACTGTACTAAGCACTTGAGACCAGACAATATAACAACAGACACATTCCCTGTCCACAACAGTCTAGCTTACAGCCCATACTCCTTCCATAAAGCCACGATTCTTCTCACCAAGCTCCATGCCAACATAATTTGGATGTTCGAGATCACATTCTTAATGCACAGCAGGGCTCTCAGACACAAACTCCCCACTGTAAAAGATAAAACAAATGCAAAATATAAAAGTAAAGGGGCCAAAATTAAAGGCACTGCAATGTGCTTACAATGTTCAGGTAGGATGAACACAATGTGAATGACTACACTGGAACTTCGAAGCAAATTTTCATTGACCAAAAGACAGAACCACCAAGTGTTTTATGCAAATTTATGGAGAGACCTTGAACCACACAAGGGACACAAATCTGTATGGGCTAGCCTGCTTTCTCTCACCTTGCTGTTAGTGTGCCTGGACAATGAGGCCTATTAGGGTACTTCCCTGGAGGGAAGATGGTGGAGGGGCAGGACAAAGTTTGGAAAAGCCTAAGGTGTCCTTTGCCAGATTCTCTCTGGTCACTCCTCAGTCTCTTTTGTGGGCTCCTCCTCTGCCTCCCACCCCCTAGCTGTGTGAGGCCCTTAGGGCTCAGTTCTGGGTCCCCTTCTATTCTCCACCTACAGACCACTTCCTTGGAGAACTCACTCATTCCATGGCTTCAACTAACATCTCCATGTGGTTCATTTCCAAATTGACCTCTTCTGCCATGACCCCTTGCATTCGCAGTTTTTCATTTCCTCCTACCTTCAGAACATGAAGTCTTCTAGACTAGTCTTCTAGACTGTGAGCCCACTGTTGGGTAGGGACTGTCTCTATATGTTGCCAGCTTGTGCTTCCCAAGCGCTTAGTACAGTGCTCTGCACACAGTAAGCGCTCAATAAATACGATTGATTGATTGACATCACTACTTGGATGTCCTGCCTATTAACTAAAGCAAGTTCACTGTAGGCATGGAATGTGTCTGTTACATTGTACTCTCCCAAGCCCTTAGTACAGTGCTCTGTATACAGTAAGCTCTCAATAAATATGACTGCCTGACTGACTGACTGACTGGAAATTTAAGTGGCTTCTAGTTCGACAGAGAGGATGTGAGACACGGAAGGGGTCACCCTATTGGTCTGGGATAGAGGACCTTCTTGGTGCCACTTTGGGGGAAAGCAATGGCAGTGGATTCTTGGTTACTTGATGCTTGATTGCTCCAACAGAAGTTTCTCTCTGAGGGCCAAAGGGGACGACTGCCTGGGAAGTTATGGGGAATCCATTGTTCCATACAGATTTGTGCTGCCAAGAACTAGCAGATCTGTGCCAGTACATGGATGCTCTCCAGCCTACGGTTCTGCTTCTGAAGACGGCTTCTCCATATCCAAACAACCATAAACCTCCTACCCCATTCATTCATTCATTCAATCGTATTTATTGAGTGCTTACTGTGTGCAAGCACTGTACTAAGCGCTTGGGAAGTCCAAGTTGGCAACAAATAGAGACAGTCCCTACCCAACAGTGGGCTCACAGTCTAAAAGGGGGAGACAGAGAACAAAACCAAACATACTAACAAAATAAAATAAATAGAATAGATATGTACAAGTAAAATAAATAAATAAATTGAGTAACAAATACGTTCAAACATATATACATATATATACAGGTGCTGTGGGGAGGGGAAGGAGGTGAGGCGGGGGGGATGGGGGTGCTCATTCATTCATTCATTCAATCACATTTATTGAGCGCCTACTGTGCGCAGAGCACCGGACCAAGCGCCTGGGAAGTACAAGTTGGCAACACATATAGAGACGATCCCTACCCAACAGCGGGCTCACAGTCTAGAAGGGGGAGACAGATGACAAAACCAAACCTATCAACAAAATAAAATAAATAGAACACGTAGAAATAAAATAAATAAATAGAGCAACAAATACGTCCAAACATATATCCAGGTGGTGTGGGGAGGGGGCTCAGTGTGGGAAGGCCTCCCGGAAGAGGGGAGCTCCCAGCAGGATGGAGGGAGGGAGGGGTCCCCCCATGTCTGGGTCCTGGACGTGGGACCGGGATACCCCACTGACCATATTCTGAGGTAGGCTGCTAGTGAACTGCTAATACAGGGGAGGCCAGGCCTCCTGCACCAAAGAGCTGCAAACCAAATAATATAATCTGGTTGAGAATCACGGATCAAAAAAGTTGTGGTGGGGGGGGCATGAGGGGCAGTGAGGGGGGTAGTGAGGGGTCAGCTGTTTACATGGGAGCAGCCAGCTGGATTCATGACAAACACTATATCCAGGCAACCACTGTCAGGGCTGTTTCTGGGCCAGAAGGCCTGGTTTGGGCAGGGGTGAGATGCCGCTGTCACTCCTCACCAGGTCCACTCCTCCTCTTTGGCTCAGAGGTCCAGCCGCTGCCACCTTCCAGGACTCAGGAGGCTGGGAAGGGAGACTCAGGGGACACACAGGCCTGATGGAACCTGTTCCTCCTTGAGGAAGAGGAGAAACTCAGTTGGAACAAAGTGTGGTGCTGCCTGACAAAGATGTGGCTCTAAATGAGGAGATGATGGCAAGATAGCAGCGACTACAAATAAATCCCAGTCACTCCTTACTCTAGTTTGGGGAGGCCGGCAGGTTGGGCAGCCTCTGTTGGCTGTGGTGTTGGCGATGTCCCTGGGGTTCCACCTGCCTCTACCTCATTGTGGAGGCTGCAGAAGCTGCCCATCATGCTGGCCTCCACAAACTAGAGGAAGGAGGTTGGGGGAGGGAGTGGCCGGTGTTTATTTGTCCCCTCTGAGCCCACATTCCCTCCTTAAAGGCCTCTGATTGTAACTTTCCACTCACCTTCCTCTTCAGAGGCAGAGGTGCCCAAGCCACTGCAAGGATGGGACTGTGAGGCCCTGCAGGCTGCAGTCCCTGAGCAAAGCACACCACAAGCCATACATTACCCAGTTTTCACTACAAGCCACACAGCAAGTGAAGAAGCACTTGCACGGCCTCCTGTGGGCTGTTTCTGGGAAGACGCTTCATTTATGGGGTCTGCACATGCTCACTGCTTTGCACCATAAGTTAATCAGCAATGTAATATTATGAGTATTAACAATCCGGGGTGAAATATTGCCTGAATCCTCTCCAAATTTCTACACACAGTAAAAAGTCTCACATAAAGATTGGAAAGCTACTAATGGTTGAAGAAAAAAACATCAACTAATGTGGTTCTATCTTGAAGGGCCTGTGGAGGCTAAATGACCTAATCCCTAAATCAATTCTAGATATTTTGTCCAGAAAATTTGCCTGTGCTTGAGCTGTGGAGTGCTGCTGGTGGAAATCCAAACACCTGTCTCATCTTGTCTACCTCAAGTCCCTCTTCACCTGCTTTAATTCTGCCTTCTCTGCCCTGGCAACAAAAAATAATAATAATAATAACAATTGTTAAGTGGCTACTAATTCTGCCTTCTCTACCTGGCAACAATAAATAGTAACAGTAATAATAATAACAACTGTTGTATTTGTTAAGCAGTTACTATGTTCCAGGCACTGTACTAAGCTCTGTGGTGGATACAAGCAAATCGGAAGGGACAGTTGGCTCACAGTTTTACTCACCACTTTACAGATGAAGTAACAGAGAAGTTAAGTGACTTGCCCAAGGTTACACAGCAGACAAGGCCCATGTTCTTTAGACTAGGCCACGCTGCTTCAATATTTCTCCTTCATTACTGATTCACATGCCTAGTGCCCACACCAGCTGTTCTATAGGTTTAACTCCCTCCTCAAAACCCCATCCCTTTCCTCAAATGACCTGGCCATATACTTCAGTGATAAAATTGAAGCCATCAGGTATGATCTTCTAAAAATCTCCCTGCCCTTTTCCAGTTTCTCCCTCCTCTTGCATCCTCTTCAACTTTCCCATCTTTCCCAGCAGTATCTCAAAAATCTACCTCCTCCACCTGTGTCTCTGCCCCATCCTTTCGCATCTTATCAAAATACTTGCTCTTTCCCTTCTTCCCTCCCTGATTGCCATTTTCAACCATTCCCTTTTCAATGGCTTCTTTCCCACTGCTTTCAAACATGCTCATTAATCTCCTGTCCTAAAAAAAATAATCCTTCCTTGATCAGCATGGCTCAATGGAAAGAGCATGGGCATGGGAGTCAGAGGTCATGGGTTCAAATCCTGGCTCTGCCAATTATCAGCTGTGTGACTTTGGGCAAGTCATTTAACCTCTCTGTGCCTCAGTTACCTCATCTGTAAAATGGGGATTCATTCATTCATTCATTCAAACATATTTACTGAGCGCTTACTGTGTGCAGAGCACTGTACTAAGCGCTTGGGAAGTACAAGTCGGCAACATATAAAGACGGTCCCTACCCAACAATGGGCTCACAGTCTAGAAGGGGAATGAAGACTGTGAGCCCCATGTGGGACAATCTGATAACCTTTTATCCTCCCCAGTGCTTAGAACAGTGCTTTGCACATAGTAAGCACTTAACAAATGCCATCATTTTTATTATTATTATCCCACGGCAACCTCCAGTTATGGCCCCATCTCCCTCCTACCATTCCTTTCCAAACACCTTGACTGAGTTTTCTACACCCACTGTCTCCACTTCCTCTTCTCCAATTCTCTCCTCAATCAACTCCAATCTGGCTTCCATTCCATTGTCAAGCTTCTTCTTGACAAATCTGATGGCTTCTACTCCATCCTAATCCTCCTCAATCTCTCAGCTGCCTTCAACATGGTGAACCACCCCCTTCTCCTAGAAACATTATCAAACCTTGGCTTCACTGACACTGTCCTCTTCTGGTTCTCCTGTTATCTTTCTGGCTGCTCCTTCTCAGTCTCTTTCATGGGCTCCTCCTCTGCCTCTAAAGGTTCAGTTCTATGTCCCCTTCTATCCTCCATCTAGCGTCAAGTGCTTGGAGAATTCACTTGCTCCACGGCTTCACCAACATCTCTAAGTGGATAATTTCCAAATTGACCTCTCCAGCCCTGACATCTCTCCTCTACAGTCTTGCATTTCCTCTTGCCTTCAGGATGCCTCTTTTTGGATGTCCTGTCCACACCTAAAGCAAGCTCCTTGGGAATGTGTCTGTCATACTGTTATAATAATAATAATAATAATGGCATTTGTTAAGCGCTTACTATGTGCAAAGCACTGTTCTAAGCGCTGGGGAGGGTGCAAGGTGATCAGGTTGTCCCGATTGCTTAGTACAGTGCTCTACCCACTCAATAAATACGATTACCTGACTGACTTAACATGTCCGAAACACAACTCATCTTCTCACTCAAACCTCATCCTCCCTATGCTTTCTCATCATTGTAGAAAACACCATTATCCTCCCTATCTCAAAAGTTCATAACCTTGGCAGTAATCTCAACTCATCTCTCTCAGTCAACCCACATATTCAATCTATCACCATATCCTGTCAGTTTCACCTTCACAACACCACTAATCAGTCCTTTCATTGCCATCCAAGCCACTACTACACTGATCCAACCACTTAGCATGTCCCGCCTTTAGCCTCCTTGCTGATCTCCCTGTCTCTCCGCACTCTAGCCCATACTTCACTTGACTGTCTGGATCATTTTTCTAAAACAAATGTTCAGTCCACATCACCCCAGTCTGCAAGAATCTCCAGTGATTGCCTACCCATCTCCAAATCACTCAGAAACTCCCTACCACTAGCTTTAAAGCAGTAAATCAACTCACCACCCTCTCCTACCTTACCTCGCTGTTTTCCTATTACAACCCAGTCTGCAAACTTCACTTATTTAATGCTATCATGCTCACTGTACCTCCATCTCATCTATCTTGCCACTGACCCCTTGATGTGTCCTCCCTCTAGCCCAGAAATCCCTGCCCCTTCTTATATGACAGACCACCACTCTCCCCACCTTCAAGGTCCTTTTAAAATTACACAGCTTTCAGAAGCCTTCCCTGATTAAGCTCTCTTTTCCCCTACTCCCTCTCCCTTCACCTATGCACTTGGATTTGTACTCTTAAAGCATTTGATTTTCACCTGACACTCAGCCCCACAGCACTTATGTATATATCCATAATTTATTTCTATTTATGTCTCTCTCTCCAACTATATTATAACCTCTTTGTGAGCAGGGAATGTGTCTGTCAACTCTCCTGAACACTTAGGACAGTGCTCTGCATACAATAAATGCTCAATAAATACCACTGATTAATTGATTGGAAAAAGCAGTGCCTAATCCTTTCCTCCTAACCTGAAGATTCAGTAGTTAAATGGCCTATGGATTAAAGGAAATCCAACTGGTGATCTATGTTCTTTAAGTGCTCTGAGACTTAAAAGACCATGATGTGAACCAGAGGCTGAAATAAACAAAAATTTCATCTTAAAAGTTTTCCAGAGGGTGGTACAGTTTTCCCCTTTATGCTCTCCTCCGCTGTCTCAAGCACAGTAAGCTACCAAAACCAAAGTCCAAAGGGTTGTGTTTTTTAAAAAATCCCCTGAGTACAAAGGTTATCTTTTCACTTAAAGAAACAAAAATAAACCCCACAAAAACCAAGTCCTGCAAAAATGAACCTTCAACCCACACTACTTCTGCAAAATAACACCTATCAAAACAAATCACTATTGCCAAAGTGTCCTCACACTGAGGTTTTATTTTACTTATTTTACCATCATTTTCATGTTTTTCTCCATTGGAAGTCATGAGAACAAGTAAAAATAATCTGAGTTTCCAGGATAAGAGTTAAGGAAGTGTGAAGTGATTGTAAGATTTTCTTTCCCCTTAAGAGGCTGCAGGAATTTAATATTGTAGGACTTGGTCAGGTTTGTTAAAAAAGAGTTACAATCCCTTTGGGAAACGGTGTTCATCCCTGTCTGAACCATCTTCGTCAGTCTAAATTGATACTGACATTTCAGGATCTCAGCTTAAGCTGGCTTTCTCAGACATTTCCTCTCAATCCAAATCCATCATATCCAGCCTTGACTCCTGCATCAGCCTCCTCACTGCCTTCTCTGCCTCCTGTCTTTCCCCTCTCCAGACCATACTTCATTCTGTTGCCTGGTTCATTTTGCTATTAAAACATTCAGTCCATATGTTCCCACTCCTTAAAAGCCTTCTATGGCTACTTAGACTACGAATTGCATATGGATCTAGACTGTAAACCCGGTGCGGGCAGGGATTGTCTCTCTTTATTGCTGAAATGTACTTTCCAAGAGCTTAGTACAGTGCTCTGCACACCGTAAGTGCTCAATAAATACGATTGAATAAATGAATGAATGAATGACAGGGACTTTCTTCAACCTGATTTTCTTGTATCTATCCTAGTGTAGTACAGTGCTTGGCATATAGTAAGTGCTTAACAAGTACCACAGCAACAATAATAATAATGGTGATAATGATGATGATGATGACAATCCACCTTCGCAAACAAACTCTTTACCATCAGCTTTAAGCTACTCATTCAAATCTCCCTCTCCTATCTTTTTTTGCTGATAACCCCTAAACCCAGCCTGCATACTTCCCTCCTCTAACTCCAACCTACTTACTGGACCTTGATCTCACCACTGATCCCTTTCTCACATCTGGTCTCCAGTTCCCTCCCCCTTCATACAAGACAGTCCACTCCTCTCCCCATTTTTAAAGCCCTACTAAAAAATCACATCTCCTCTAAGGGGCCTTCCCTGATTAACCCTTCCTTTCCTCTATTCACCCTCTGTTCTTTATCACCTCTGCACTTGAATCTGAACCTCTCAATATTAATAATAATGATGGCATTTGCTAAGTGCTTACTATGTGCAAAGTTTGGGGGGAATACAAGGTGATCATATTGTCCCACGTGGGGCTCAAAGTCTTAATCCCCATTTTACAGATGAGGTAACTGAGGCTCAGAGAAAGGAAGTGACTTGCCCAAGGTCACACAGCAGACTAGTGGTGGAGCCATGATTCGAACTCCTGACTTCTAACTCCCAAGCCCGTGCTCTTTCCACTGAGCCACGCTGTGCACTTGATAGTCACCCCACCCACAGAACCACAACATTTATAAATTATAAATTAGATCTGCCTCACCCTCTAGATTGTAAGGTTTTTGGGGTAGGGATCATGTCTACAACCCCTTCTAGACTGTGAGCCCACTGTTGGGTAGGGACCATCTCTATATGTTGCCAACTTGTACTTCCCAAGGGCTTAGTACAGTGCTCTGCACACAGTAAGTGCTCAATAAATATGATTGAATGAATGAATGAATGAACTCTATCGTACTGTACCCCAACAAGTGCTAAAAATGGTTCTCTGTATACAGGAAATGCTGAGGAAATACCATTGCTTGATTGAGCAGAATTGATTTTCAACCCTTCCTTCTTCACCCTATCATGTAGAACAATAATACCATTTCAAAAATTACTGGAATTAGAATTTGAAACAAAAACAAAACTGCTTGTGTGTCTGTGCAGGGAAAGACTAGAACCTGGAACCCTTGGACCTTGGAAACATTAACTCATTAGGGGAGGTCCAGCACCTAACTGTCCTTGAAGGTCAACAAGATAAGGAAGCCCCCTTTGAGAACTATTTTCAGTCTTCTTGTCAGACACTGGGATTTGTGGTCATAAAAAAGCCATAAAGAAAGCCTGAAAGCAATCGCTTGTGACTCAAAATATGGGAGCAGTTCCCATATTCTGGTTCAATCCTCATACACCAACAAGATAGACAAGCACAAAATACAGCCTCTCGATCAATCAATCAACTGTATTTATTGAGCACTTACTGTGAACGGAGAACTATACTAAGCACTTGGGAGAGTACAGTACAACAGAGCTGGCAGACTTTAAAGCACTCAATCATCTTGCCCCCTCCTAACCTCTCCTCACTACTCTCCTACTGCAAGCCAGCTTTCACACTTCACTCCTCTAATGCCAACCTTCTCAATGTACCTTGATCTCGTTTATCTCACTGCTGACCTCTGGCCCACATCCTGCCTGGCCTGGAACTTCCTCCCTCCACAAATCCAACAGACAATTACTCTTGTCCACGTCAAAGCTTTCAAAGCCTGGCATGGCCTAGTGGATAAAGGATCGGTCTGGGAGTTAGACCATGGGTTCTAATCCCGGCTCTACCACTTGTTCGCTGTGTGACCCTGGGCAAGTCACTTAACTTCTCTTTGCCTCAGTTACCTCATCTGTAAAATGGGGATCGAGACAGGGAGCCAAACGTGGGACAGGGACTGTGTCCAACACAATTTGCATATATCCACCCAAGGGTTTAGTTCAGTGGCTGGCATATAGTAAGTGCTTAAAAATACCATAATTATCTACTCCAAGAGGCCTTCCCTGACTAAGCCCTCCTTTCTTCTTCTCCCACTCCTTTCTGTGTTGCCCTGACTTACTCCCTTCATTCATCCCCTCCACTCCCAGCTCCACAATACTAAGTACAAACCTGTAATTTATTTATTTATATTAATGTCTGTCTCCCCCTTTGGACTGTAAGCTTGTAGTGGGCAGAGAATTTGTATATTATGTTGAAATGATAAATAATGATAATGGCAAGCACTTCGAGTGCTTACTTTGTGCCAGGCACTGTTCTAAGCACTTGTGGTGGATACAACCAGATCTGGTTAAACACAGTCCCTGTCCCACGTGGGGCTCACAGTCTCAATCCCCATTTTAAAGATGAGGTAACTGAAGCACAGAGAAGTGAAGCAATTTGCCCAAGGTCACACAGCAGACAAGAGGCAGACCCAGGATTAGAACCCATGACCTTCTGTCTCCCTTGCCCATGCTCTATCCACTACACTATGCTGCTTCTCTTGTTAAATTGTATTTTCCCAAGTGCTTAGTACAGTGCTCTGCACACAATAAGAACTCAATAAATACGACTGATTGACTGGCTGACTAAACAAGTTCCTTGCCCACAGTGAGCACTCTCTAGCTCATCCACTTTAAGGAATCCTTTTCTAATTCAGTTTCCTGTATGTTTGGGGCTTGGGGGAGAGGTTAGGAAGAAAGGGTATTTAACATTCATTCATTCATTCAACTGTATTTATTGAGCGCTCACTGTGTGCAGAACACTGTACTAAGGGCTTGGGAAGTACAATTTGGCGAAATATAGAGATGGTCCCTACCCAACAACGGGCTCACAGTCTAGAAGGGGGAGACAGGCAACATAACAAAACATGTGGTCAGATGTCATCAGAATAAGTTGAAGTAAAGCTAGATGCACATCATTAACAAAATAAATAGAATAGTAAATATGTACAAGTAAAATAAATAGAGTGATAAATCTGTACAAACATATATACAGGTGCTGTGGGGAGGGGAAGGAAGTAGGGCGGGGGGATGGGGAGTGGGAGAGGAAAAAGGGAGCTCAGTCTGGGAAGGCCTCCTGGAGGAGGTGAGCTCTCAATAGGGCTTTGAAGGGAGGAACAGAGCTAGCTTGGCAGATGTGTGGAGGGAGGGCATTCCAGGCCAGGGGGAGGATGTGGGCCAGGGGTGGGTGGGAGGACAGGCGAGAACGAGGCACAGTGAGGAGGTTAGCAGCAGAGGAGCGGAGGGTGCGGGCTGGGCTGTAGAAGGAGAGAAGAGAGGTGAGGTAGGAGGGGGCGAGGTGATGGAGAGCCCTGAAGCCGAGAGTGAGGAGTTTTTGCTTGAGATACTTGGGATAGTTTAATTGAAATTAGATATGCCCCCTGCTCTCAAGGATTTTACACTCTCTTCTAGCTCAACCTGATCACAAAAACAGTCTTAGCACTTCCATAGGCTTATTTTAGCTTTGTGGGGGTTGCTCTTTCAACATACAAGGTAAGTCAGGCCTCAGAATACAGCAACAAAGACTTACAGTTGACTAGGACTATATGGCTTCAGTCATATGGCTCTGTTGCTTTGGGGAATGAAACTTAGGCATCCCCAACCCTTCGGAAAACACACAATTCATCGTAGAGTGACAATGATCTAACTGACAGTCTACTGGCCTCAAACTGATTCCTAATGGATATAACCAGACCAAAAGGCCAAAGATTCCATCTTCGGGGTTCATCCCAGGCCCCAGGTTTCTATCCCCATAGTTTCCAGTTAATTGGTTAGCAGTATGATTTATTCTTTTAAAACACTGTGAAGGATGAAATGCCCACGACAAAGGAATCCTAACGTTTTAAATCTTGCCCACTGTGAATAAATGATACTGGGCATATTCATTCGTTCATTCAATTGTATTTATTGAGCGCTTACTGTGTGCAGAGCACTGTACTAAGTGCTTGGGAAGTACAAGTTGGCAACATATAGAGACGGTCCCTACCCAACAGCAGGTTCACAGTCTAAAGCCAGTCACTAGAACTGGTAAAAGATAAGGCTTGGCCTGGATGATGAGCTATCCTACTGTCATACTGCTCCCTTTACCCCCACTGTCTTCCTGGTAACTCTAGCTCCTCTCACATCCTCCCTCAGTTGCTCCTCCATCTTGGAGGTCAAGGTGGCAGCACATCTTGCCTATTAACAAAACAATTGGGGCCAACCTGCAAGCAGGAAGCATACACATTTCCTTACCTATTCTGTTTGGCTCTCTGTGGATCTATGTCCATTTTTTGTGCCCTGAATTATTCTAACTCAGTCATTCAATCAATGGCATTTATTAAGCGCTTGGGGGGTACAGTGCAGGCATTCATAGACATGTTCCTTGCCCACAAGGAGTTTACATTTTAGAGAGGGAAACAGATATTAAGATAAGTTATGGTTATGTACGTAAGTGCTGTGGGGCTGAGGGTGGGGGGAATAGAGGGCTTAAAGGGTACAAATCCAAACGGAAGAGTGACAAAGAAGGGAAAGGAAATGTGGGCTTAGTTGGGGAAAGCCTCTGGGAGATATGCTTTAAATAAGGCTTTGAAAGTGGGGAAAATGCTTGTTTGTTGGATATGAAGAGGGAGGGCATTCCAGGTCACAGACATGTAGGCAAGGAGTCAGAGGTGAGATAGATGAGACTGAGGTACAGTGAGTAGGTTGGCATTAGGGGAGAAAGTGTGTGGGCTAGGTTAGAGCAGGAAATCAGGGAAGTAAGGTGTTGGGGGTTGAGGCGGGGAGCAGGCAAGGTGATCGAGTGCTTTAAGAAGTTTCTGTTCAGTGTGGAGACAGAGCAAGCACTTAACAAATACTATAAAAAGATTGACTGACTCTCTCTCCCCCCATCTTTGCACATCTGTATACCCTAATTTTCCACTTCCTCTGGTTTGGGGACCAACAAGAGGGCACTTACAGTTTTTACTGTCATTATTAGGGTGAGTAAATAACTGGTCCAGAAGAAAACAAAAGATTTTTCCAGTTCTCATTGTAGCTTATTTTTTCCCATATCCAGCAGATGTGAAAGAGGTCATGGGGCTAGTTCAGCAGGGAACTGAAACTAAGTCAAAGCTTATTTGCAAACTTTCATGGACCATCATCCTGATCTCACTTAAAAAAATAAAAATAATTTACTGCCACCCTAAGGGCCTTTTATTTCTTATTATTCTGCTCCTTTCAGAAAGGAGTTCCACTTAAAAGTGCTTTAAACAGGGACAAGAATTGGCACATGAAAATAGCATGAGGAACAGCTGGGCTAATAGCCAACATCAGCAGCCTAGCAATTACTACTGAGGTTTCAGTTTTAACAAACCCTTCTCCCCTGACTCCTGTAAAGTCATCATCATCATCATCAATCGTATTTATTGAGTGCTTACTATGTGCAGAGCACTGTACTAAGCGCTTGGGAAGTACAAATTGGCAACATACAGAGGCAGTCCCTACCCAACAGTGGGCTCACAGTCTAAAAGGGGGAGACAGAGAACAAAACCAAACATACTAACAAAATAAAATAAATAGAATAGATATGTACAAGTAAAATAAATAAATAAATAGAGTAATAAATATGTACAAACATATATACATATATACAGGTCCTGCCACCTAGTCCCATTTCACAATCATGAACTAAGAAGTGAAGGCCGTGATTCGAAAAATGTTTATGAAAAGATGGAAATCACTAGTCAGACAAAGAGAAAGGGCCATAGCGTTTGGTCAAATGCCGGCCTCTACCCAACAACTCTTGGACACAGTTATGCCTCTTGACATTATGCTCTTAAAACCCAAATAAACCTAATGGTCGACAGCAAATGGGAGAGAAGAAAAGGGGAAGGCAGGGAGGAACTGGGCTTACAGAAAGAGATGGGTGGTTTATCTGGGTACATCTGATTGATCCGTGAGCACACCAATGATCCACTGGTGCCAGAGCCAGTTGTCTGGTGGTGATTCTGCCAAAGGCAGACGAGAAGCAGCATGGTATATTGGATAGAGCTGGAGCCTGGGAGTCAGAAGGTCATGGGTTCTAATCCTGGGTCTGCCACTTGTCTGCTGTGTGACCTTGGGCAAGTCACTTCACTTCTCTGTGCCTCAGTTACCTCATCTGCAACATGGGGATTGAGACTGTGAGCCCCACATGGGACATGGACTGTGTACAACCCGATTTGCTTGTATCCACCCAGCATTTAGTACAGTGCTTGCCTGACACATAGTAAGCACTTAACAAATATCAGAATTATTCTTATTATTATTAGAGGCTCTCTCATTGCCAACCAGCAGGGCCAGATTCATGCGGGAGCTCATAAGGCTGAAGTCCTGGGCCCCAATCTAAGGGGTGTTTTCCCCAATACCTCACAATGTAGCCCTCAGTTACAGGAGCTGTTGCAGCTCATATAACCCCTGCTCCTGCCAAATGTCCCCCTGAAGCATGGCCAGATGGAACACACTTTCCCTCCCAATAATTCACCTCTCTCCCTTGGCAGCAGCTCCCTGGACTCATTTCTGCAGCTGGGGCCTGCTGCTGGAAAATGCATGACCCAAATGGAAGGTGCAGCCCCTCAGTGTCCAGGAGCTGGGGGGCATGGGGAGCAGAGAAGGCAGAGCCCCACCCAACCTGACTTAGGAGATCCGGGGCTCATCAGTTTGGGGAAATCAGGAGGAGAGGAAAACCCCAAGATCTGCTTGGAGGATCACCCCCGGCAACCCGTCCTCTGTCCATTCTGCTCCAAAACACATAGACGGGTGCCTCCTACAGCCCTAAGAAAGCCCATCCTCAGCAATCAAGGAGCAGGCTAAGGACCCCAGCCATTTGCATATATTAGTAGCTCTTGATGATGATGGCATTTGTTAAGTGCTTACTATGTGCAAAGCACTGTTTTAAGCGCTGGAAAAGATATTTTCCTGATGATGATGGGCATAAAAGTAATTAGTTAATGCCAATGAGGGATTAGGGAAGCTAATGGTCAGAGCAAAGTGACCAGGTGCACAAGCACAGTTCCTGCTGGGCTTGAAATGTGGCATGAGGTAGCCAACGTGGAGATGAGGGAGTCTCCTCACTGGCTGCAGTTCCCAGAGACCTGCAGCCTCCAGAATGGTTCCTGTGTGGTATTAATAGTATCTATTAAGTGCACACTGGGTGCAGAGCACTATATGCCAGACTGCCCCCCACCCCCACCCATTCACCTCACTTTCAAAGCATTATTAAGGTCACGGCTCCACTAAGAGGCCTTCCCAGATTAAGCCCTCTCCCTCTCTACCTTCTGTGTCCTATGCACTTGGATCTGTGACCTTTGGGTATTTGATATTTGCCCTGTTCTCAACCCCATAGCACTTAGGTTCATGTCTTTAATTTTTATATTATAAATTACTTATTTCTATTAATGTGTGTCTCCCCCTTTGGACTGTAAGCTTACTGTGGGCAGGGACTGTTTCTGCTATCTTTCTTGTACTGCACTCTCCCAAGCACTTAGTACAATGTTCTGCACATAGTAAGCACTCAATAAATACCATTGATTGATTGTACTACTACTAATAATGGTGGTATTTGTTAAGCACTTACTATGTGCAAAGCACTGTTCTAAGCACTTGCGGGGGGGATACAAGGTGATCAGGTTGTCCCACTTGGAGCTCACAGTCTTAATCCCCATTTTACAGATGAGGTAACTGAGGCACAGAGAAGTTAAGTGGCTTGCCCAAAGTCACACAGCTGACAAGTGGCGGAGCCGGGATTCAAACCCATGACCTCTGACTCCCAAGCCTGCGCTCTTTCCACTGAGCCATGCTGCTCTTCTCTTATCTTGTACTAAGTATGTGGAAAGAGTGTACAGTTGAGAATTGGACCCAAACACGTTTGTTCCTTGAGGGGTTCACAAAGGCACTCTCTCTCTCTCTCTCTTTCTCTCTCTCTCTCTTTCACTCTTTCTCCCAGTGAACTACACTGAATCCTAAAGTTGATACATCTACATGGACAGATTTGGGAGGAGATAACTCCCGGGACTAGAATGTATTTGGGATGGGAGTAGGATCAGAGAGAGGTAATGGAGGCAGCTCCAGTGCCATCACAAGCAGTGTGAAGTAATGACATCATATGTCATGTGCAGACCCTGCAAAAATCAATTAGTCTTGGGGCCCATGGGAGTGTGATTTTGGCCCTGTGTCAAGTCTGGCACAGTTCTGAGTGAAAATGCTTAGGAAAGCTACATTATCCCAAGCAGTTGCCACTGGCTCAGTGAGGGAATCCTAGAAGATGTAAAAATCCGTCAGTCTTATTTATTAAGCACTTACTGTGTGCAGAGCACTGTACTAAGCGCTTGGGAGAGTACAATATAATAATATAACATACACATTTCCTGTCCACAATCAGCTTAAAGTTTAGAGGAAGGAAAATATTTGTGTGTTCAATAGTTAGATGGCTCTTTGTGCCCACCTAAACTTGAAAGGGTGTCTCAGGCTTGTCAATGAATCAGAATGACAGCCACTATGTCACATAATATGCTATAGCAATTTTCAACACCCACCATCATCACACTACATCCAAGACAGACGCTAAATCAGAGAGTGTCTCAAAGAAACACCAATCTATGGGATTTACCGAGTGCTTACTGTGTCCAGAGAACTGTACTAAGCCCTTGGGAGAGAACAATACTACAGAATTGGACCATCTGTTCCCTGACCACAAGGAGCTTACAGTCTAGAGATACCATAAATTAACAGTCATAAAACAAGGACACCCAATGATTCTGCATACCAGAAACTTTCATTAACATCAAATTCAATTACTAGGCAACTTTGGTGTAAGAAATGGTAGAGGAGAAAGAAAAAGGAGTGCATAATTCTAAAAGTTTATCTTTCTGAATTCAAAAGAAGTCAACAAACCGAAAGAACATTTCATGTTCCAAGGGGAAAATGAACCAGGAAGCTACGTAAGCCAAATGCAATCATTTTCTAGGTCTTAGACCTCTGTGATAAAGACCGGATTCTCACCACAGGATGAAGGAAAAAAAAGAAAAAGGAAATAATATACAAAGGAAATAAAATAATGGATTTTCCTGACATGAATCCCCTGACCCAAGCCAGAAGGAGATCTGCAGTACCTATAAAGGTGGCGCGTTTCCAAATGAGAATGAAATCAGAATGTCCATGTCTACTCAAATGTTCAGATTCTCCCCCTGAAGTTCAAAAATCTAACCTGTTTCTCCTGATGCTAAAATTTTTACTTATAGAACACCACACTTTCCTTTCAAATCCATTTTTGATGCCAAATTTCAGAGTAGAGACAGGTCAGCACATTTAAACTATAGATTTTATGCTGGTATTCAGAAAGCATAATATTTTTCCTTTAGTCATTTACATTCAAAAATTTCCTAATCAGAACGCCCCCACCTCACCCCAGCAAATATTTTGCTTGTTTGCTCATCTGTGTTCATGTTCCTAGGATACACAACCCTCTGATGCCCCTAGATGGAGTTCAAAAGAAGCCTCTTCTGCTCAGGATCAGGCAGAAAAAGACACAAGCAAAGAATTCTCCCCAATTCTAATTAGGGCCTGGGCTTTGTGAATCCTATTCTTCTGGGAATCCTGGACTCAGGTGGCTCAATTCAGATACTGTTATATTTCCCATGATTGCTAGTGAGCACTTTACTTCTTTAGGTGAAGGTTTATTTTCTGGGTACTAATATTTACGGGAACCAATAATTGCAATTATGGCAAATATACAGAAAAAATATTACAATACCTGTTAGATTACTGCTTCCCCTAAGTGGGTCTCCTACAAAAAAAAATGTGGGGGGGGGGGGGCGGAGGGGAGATTTACTAGGGGAGATGATAAAAAGGTTCAGTAAAATGAACAAATGTGCATGGCTAGTGCTCATCAATCAAGCAATCATATTTATTGAACACTTACTGTATGCAAAGCACTGTACTAAGCACCTGGGAGAGTACAATATAACAGAACATCCCCTCCATGACAATGATTGCAGGGCATTTGGCAGTAAAATATACTGGTGGGGAAAACAATTTAAAGATAATATAACCTCCTTTTCCAGCCTTTATGAAACCAGATGGCAGAAATGTTTAAGTACACTAATTTCTGCAATAAGTGGTTTCAAAACATGCTATGCATGGAAATAAAGGATGGAAATATTAAAGAATGTTCTTTCCACAGCACGAGTCTATTTTGGTATAATACTATTTACAAGCTGATGCAAACAGATTTGTTGTAGGGAGGAACAGCAGTGAGAAGCAGCGTGGCTCAGTGGAAAGAGCACGGGCTTGGGAGTCAGAGGTCATGGGTTCTGATCCCAGCTCTGCCGCTTGTCAGCTGTGTGACTTTGGGCAAGTCATTTAACTTCTCTGTGCCTCAGTTACCTCATCTGTAAAATGGGGATTGAGACTGTGAACCCCATGTGGGACAACCTGATCACCCTGTATCCCCCCAATGCTTAGAACAGTGCTTTGCACATAGTAAGCACTTAACAATACCACCATCATGTGCTCTTGGCTTTGGTCAGAGGGTAGCTTTGCACTCTGCCTCAGTCATACAGTATGGTACTTTACAGTATTTTTTTTTGTATTTAATGTAGTAAAACAATAATGGGCAGCAAGGGTGAAAGCATATCCTAACGACTGCTATGTTACCACTTCTGTGCCACCTAAGCATTTCACAACATCATTAAAATCCACCCTTTCCTCTCCATCCAAACTGCTACCACAGTATTAATCCTATCCCGCTTAAACTACTGCATCAGCCTCCTTGCTGACCGTCTTGCCACCTATCTTTCCCACCTCATCCTTACTTCACTCTGCTGCCCAGATCACTTTTCTACAAAAACGTTCAGTCCATGTCTCCCCACTCCTCAACAACCTCCACTTTGCCCATCCACTTCTGCATCAAATAGAAACTCCTTACCATTGACTTAAAAACACTCAATCATCTTGCCCTCTCCTACCTCACCTCGCTGGTCTCCTACTACAATCCAGCTTGTCTACTTCGCTCCTTTAATGCCAGCCTATTCACTGTACCTCTATCTTATCTATTTGGCTGCCGACCTCTCGCCCACATCCTATCTCTGGCCGGGAACACTCTCCCTCTTCATATCCGATAGATGGTCACTCTCCCCACCTTCAAAGCCTTAATGAAGGCACATCTCCTCCAAGAGGCCTTCCCCAGCTAGGCCCTCATTTCCTCTTCTCCCACTTCCTTCTGCATCACCCTTGCACTTGGATTTGCCCTCTTTACTCACCCATTCCTCAGTCCCACAGCACTTATGTTCATATCTGTAGTTGATGTAATTATATTAACATCTGTCTCCCCCCCCAGACTATAAGCACATTGTAGGCAGAGAACATGTCTACCAACTCTGTTATATTGTACTCTCCCAAGCGCTTTGTACAGCAATAATAACTGTGGTATTTGCTAAGAACTATGTGCCAGGCACTGTACTATGCACCGGGGTAGATACAAAGTAATAAAGTTGGATGCGGTCCATGTCCTACATGGGGTTCACAGTTTCAATCCCCATTATACAGATGAGGTAGCTGAGGCACAGAAGTGAAGTGACTTGCTCAAAGCCACACAGCAGACAAATACTGGAGTTGGGAATAGAACCCACGACCTTCTGACTCCTGGGCCCATGCTCTATCCACTACGCTATACAGTGCTCTGCAGTCAGTGAGCACTCAATAAATACAATTGACTGATAAGCATTTATGTCCCCCAAAGCACAAACATGTATGCAGAGTATTTTCCCACACATTTAGTACAGTGCTCTTAACACAGTCACTAAATTGGAATTACTATGGTATTGGTTAAGCACTTACTAGATGTCAAGCACTGTTCTAAGCACTGGGGTAGATACAATCTTATGGGTTAGACAGTGTTCCTGACCCATGTTGGGTTCACAATCTAAGTATGAGGAAGAACAGATACTGAGCCTCTATGTTACAGATGAAGAAACTGAGGCACAGAGAAGTTAAGTGACTTGCCCACAGCCTCACAGCTGGCAAGATTAGAAACCAGGTCCTCTATCTTTTAGACACATATTCTTTCCATTATGCCAGGCTGCTTTTCAATAAATACTCAAAGAATACCATTGATTGATTGATTCTCGATTGGTTATTCAGGGCCTAAAAGACTTCCCATCCTGGCTGAGATCACATCTCAGTCATGGACCCTTTGCGAGGTAGGACACACTTAGTCAATTTGGGCCTTCAGAGTCACACCTTTACCGTCACAAAAATCATTCGCCACTCACCTCCCCACCTCACTTTTTCTCAAGACTTGCCTCACCAACCTACTTTGTCTCCCACTATCCTCCTACCACCTGACTCAAGGGAAGAACAGGCCCTGTCCCGGGGAGGTGGGGGGTTAGGGCTCAGCCTGCATGATGGGGCTGCTACAGGCACTGAACCCCTACCCTAGGAGGTGACAAAGGTAGGAGGAGGTAGGGTTTTGGCTACTGTGTAAACTGGGGGTGGGTGAGAAGAGTATGTTGGCAGTCACAACTGGGAGTGAGATCTCCAGGCAAGGGAGGTGATGGAAAGCTGCTGTAGGAAAGGTCTAGGGGAAGGGGAGAACCAGAGATGAGTCAGTTTCATCTTTTTTTTTATGGTATATGTTATGCGCTTACTCCATTTTAAGCACTGTTCTAAGCACTGAGGTAGATATCAGTTTTATCAGATTGGACACAGTCCCTGCCCCACACAGGACTCACACTCTAAGTAGGAGTTCCAGTTTCAGATTCATCTGAACCCTCCCTCTTCCTGAGCAGTCCCAGAATTGCTCCATTCTCTCTTGGGATTCACAGATCAGGAAGGGGAGTGCTGCCACTGCAGGGCAGACCTCCACCTTCCAACTCCCCATCTGGAATGGTTGCAGCAGGGGGGGCATTTGGGAACTGGAGGAGTCCCTAAGGTTGCCAAGAGCTCAATCTGAAATCTCATAGCAAGAATTTTAGTTCAAAAACTCTTCTTGTTATATGTTGCCGTCGTGTACTTCCCAAGCGCTTAGTACAGTGCTCTGCACACAGTAAGCGCTCAATAAATATGATTGAATGAATGAATGGGTAGGAGCTTCCAAGCAGGAGGGTCTGTTGGGGCTGGATTATTGCCATTCTGGAGGAGGCCGTGACAAAGAGCCTTATTCAACGCTAGGTATCATGACTCTTTGGAGATATACCCAAGGCATTGGTGAATTGCTCAAGAACAGACTGAAAAGCATATGACCAAAATACATAGTTGCCAATACTGTCCCCCTCCTCCCCCTCTCCATCCCCCCCACCTTACCTCCTTCCCTTCCCCACAGCACCTGTATATACGTATATATGTTGGTACGTATTTATTACTCTATTTATTTTACTTGTACATATTTATTCTACTTATTTTATTTTGTTAATATGTTTTGTTTTGCTCTCTGTCTCCCCCTTCTAGACTGTGAGCCCACTGTTGGGTAGGGACCGTCTCTATATGTTGCCAACTTGTACTTCCCAAGCACTTAGTACAGTACTCTGCACACAGTAAGCTCTCAATAAATACAATTGAATGACTACTGTTGAGTGCTGCCAAAATCCCATATTCAAAATTTGTGTTGTAGGAGTCAACCATGTCTGACAGTGCACACAACAATGCCTTTCGACCCTTCACCATGCTGTACCCAAACAGGCTTGTGTTGTCAGAAGAATGTTTCCTAATTCACCTACAGGTCCTAGCCAAAGCACGTAGCGTTCTGGCAGGACTTGGTGTATTTTATGTGTTCCATGAGGCATAGACATTTAGTTCATTTCAAAAAACAAAAGACCCTAGGACCTTGTCATGATTTGAATCTAAAATGAGTGGGTATTTCAGATGAGGATCTAGCTGGCTTTGTTGTTTATTTGTTTCACTGAATATGGCATTTTAATTTAGAGTTAGGAAAGGAAGTCATAACTAAATGTTTGGGCTGCATCACTAAATTCCTTCCTGGATTTCCTGCTCCTTTTCTGAAGAATAGTGTTAGTTAAATAGTGAGAGTTGTTGGAGCCTGATTCGGAGATTAGCATTTTTATAATGAAAAATCAAATACTTTGGGTTATTTTTAATAGAGATATTTAAATTTCTCATAGGGAATGAAGTCATTTGACACTGATGCATTTTAATTAGTATAAATAAAAATACTCACATCCTTTCTTAATCACTTGTATAGGGAAAGAACCTCTGAGCCTTCTTACATAAGCAGTGGATAAAGCATGGCCCTGGCAGCCAGAGGACCTGGGTTCTAATCCTCAGTCTGTCACTTATCTGCTGTGTGGCCTCGGGCAAGTCACTTCACTTCTCTGTTCCTCACTTACCTCATCAGTAAAGAGGGGATTGAGATTGTAAGCCCTATGTGGGATAGGGATTTGGGTCCAACCCGATTTGCTAGTATCTACCTCAGCACTTAGTACAGTGCCTGGCATATCATAGGCACTTAACAAATATCACAATTATTATTACTTAAGCACTAACTCATGTTCTCTGTGCCTCACTTACCTCACCTATACAACGGGGATTCAGACTGTGAGCTCCATGTGGGACAGGGACTGTGATCAACCTGATTAGCTTATACCTACCCCAGTGCTTCGATCAGTTCCTGGCCCATACAAAGTGCTTAACAAATACCAAAAACACCCCCAAGAAACAAAACAAAACGAAAAAACCAACCAAACACTTGAATGCCAGGTTGTCCTGATCTACCAGTTCCAGAAGCCAAGCACTGGATTTTTTGAAGTCCAAAGGCTGATTCTGGGCCTCATGTTTCCAGCAGTGACCCCTGGCTACTCCCTCCCCTTCAAGCGACCACCCGGGACTCACCCCTTCCAACTCCTGAATCCCATGGTGGGTACCTTGTGCCTGGGAGTGGCTTGAAATGTTCTATGTTAAGGGCCCTCTTCCCCTGCCTTAAAAATTCTTAGAGATACGGGCTAAATGAGCTGGAATGCATTGTCCAAGGCTCATTTCAGAGGGGTTTACCCTGAGCACCACTAGCCACTCTACAGGGGCCAGAGATGCCTTGCTACTCATATGAGTTGCTGACATGTACTTCCCAAGCACTTAGTACAGTGCTCTGCACACAGTAAGCACTCAATAAATACGACATTGAATGAATGAATGAATATGAGATATATTTTTATCTTCTCTGCCACAGTGCACCAGGCTAGGAGAAAGGACATGGAAGTTCTATCCTTAGTTCTGCCCTTGACTTGCTATGTCATTGGTCTTCGGATTTCTGTAAAAGCAGGAGTCAAAGGTCCTGTCCTTCTCTAGCTCACAGGGTTATTCTGAGACATGAGTAAAAACACTGCTTACCCAGGGTTACCTGGGGTGAGCACTCCAGCTCTCTCTTTGAACAACCAACGGGAGCACCATGGATCGGAAAGCCAGTCTGTTCATGACTTCAGCAAAAATAAAAATGTGGGCTTGAAGTAGTAGTCGTAATATTATTTATTAAGTGCTTACTATGTGCAAAATACTATACTATATGTTGGGAAAAAGTACACAGATTAAAAAAAATAGACAAGATCCCTGGTCTTCAAGAAGCTCACAATCTAAAGGGAAGGGAAACATTTTTCTCTTCTATTTTGAAGGAAAACTGGGCTCCTATTGCTCAAGGGATAAGCAAATTAATGATTTGTACATTTCCTAATCCATTCACTCTTTATCTTATCATCTAATCTCTCATTCAACCCACATATTCAATCTGCCACCAAATCCTGTCAGTTCTACCTTCACAACCATTGCTTAAATCTGCCCTTTTCTCTCCATTTGAACTGATCCAAGCACTTATCCTATCCCATTTTGATTACTACATCAGCCTCCTTGCTGACCTCCCAGCTTCCTGTCTCTCCCCACTCTAGTCCAGACTTCATTCTGCTGCCAGGATCATTTTTCTACAAAACTGCTCAGTCCATGTTTCCCCACTCTTTAAGAACTTCCAGGGGTTGCTCACCACCCTCTGCATCAGACAGAAACTTCTTACCATTATTTTTAAAGCACTCGATTATCTTGCCTCCTCATATCTTACCTCTCTGATTTCATACTACTACCCAGTCAACACACTTCCCTCTTCTAATGCCAACATCCTCATTGTACCTCACTCTCGTCTATCTCATCGCTGATCTCTCACCCACTTTCTACCTCTGGCCTAGAATTCCCTCCCTCTTCAAATCCACCAGACGATCACTCTCCCCACTTTCAAAACATTTCTTCCAAGAAGGCTTCCCTGAATAAGCTCATTTTCTCTTTTCCTACTCCCTCCTGTATCACCCTTGAACTTGGATTTGTATCCTTTATTTATCCCACCCTCAGCCCCACAACATTTTCATAATTTATTTATTTATACTAATGCCTGTCTCTCTCTTTAGACTGTACCTTGTGGGCAGGGAACATGTCTCCCAACTCTGTTATACTGTACTCCCCCTAGCGCTTAGTACAATTCTCTTCACACAATAAGCACTCAATAAATATAATTGATCAATCTTAATTATCAGCTCATCACTGGAGCTTGACCTAGTGGAAAGAGCATAGGCCCGGCCTGGGAGTCAGAGGACCTGAGTTCTAATTTCGGCTTTCTCTGCCACTTGTCTGCTGTGTGACCTTGGGCAAGTCACATAACTTCTCTGTGCCTTAGTCACCTCATCTGTAAAATAGGGATTAAGACTGTGAGCTCTATGTGGCACAGGGACTGTGTCCAACCTTATTATCTTCTATCTACCCCAGCACTAAGAACAGAGCCTGGTGCATAATAAGCACTTAACACTCCCCTCTACCCACTACACTGCAAAAAAAAAGGAGCCCGATCCAGTACTGAAACAAACTCTAATTGTTCCTTAATTATAATTAAATATCGACAGTCTTGGGTTCTTTTTTTGAAAACCCATTGCTGAAATATTCTCAATTCTGGAACAGTACTCTATGACCATCTATCTTGGGAGCCAACAACAAACTGTAGTTTTTCTAAGGCTGGTTTAAGCAAATGATATTCAACTGCCAAGCTCTGCTAAGTTAAACATTCCCCAGAGCAGACTGTAAAACTTCCACACCATTCCTCTGGGAACTAGTTCACATAAGGACGAGACATTGAACATCATGGGACAGGGGTTGAGGATGTGGTTCGTTACCATGCTGACCCTGACCTGCATTCTAGTACGAAAGCACACAACTGCATTAGCTTGGAAATTAAACAATAGGAGTTTGCTTTCTCAGACTCTTCCAAGCACTTGGGAATAAAACCACTTGAACTCCCTTTCTACTTATGCACATGCTACACAGAAGATTGGAGGAAAGAACCTCTGCCAGATTTGAACATCCTTCGTCACATTTTTCCTCCCTCCCTCAACCTTCTTCTATTTTCCACTGCTCTTCCATTTCCCAGCTCTTCACTGAAGTTTTATTTTTTTGCTCCAACTAACCCTTTTCCCAACTCATTAGCTGGGAAATAAAAAAAAAAAGCCAGCAAATTTGAGGAAGGACCCCAGCTTGAGATGACACCCAGCTGCTCTCACCTTCAAGCCTTTAGCAAAAATAGACTACACACCAATCTGACAGCCTTTTCACTTCAGGAACACTGCTGTTGAAGTTCAGGGGATCAAGGGAATTTTGACAGCACATTTCACGCCACTGAGATGATTCTGCATATCTTTTCCTGCTCTTTCGTAGTATGAAATCTGAAACAGGTAGCAACACTGAAGCAGTATCCTCTTTAATTACAGCAGTGACTAATATTTTCACCATTGGAGCAGTATGGCATAATGGATAGAGCACTTGCCTCAGAATCAGAAGGACCTGGGTTCTAATACTGGCTCTGCCACATGTCTGCTGTATGACCTTGGACAAGTCACTTAACGTCTCTGGGCCTCAGTTACCTCATCTGTAAAATGGGGATTAAAACTGTGAGCCCCATGTGGGACAGGGATTGTGACCAACTGGATTAACTTGTATCTACCCCAGTGCTTAGAACAGTGCTTGGCACTTAGTAAGTGCTTAACAAGTACAATAATTATTAATTATTATTATTATGTGCGTTGTCCTGTTCAATGAAGTTTCTCCTCTGAAAGCAAGGATGCATGATCCACAAATACAACTCACTAGTGGCAAAAATGCACTGATTATTGGGCTCTGGGCAAAAATCTCTGAAATCTAATCACCACAGCAATTTTCATTACAACAGTTTAAATGCAGTTGGGAGTCAGTCTGTCATGAGTACTTATATGTTCATATACACCTAGAAAGATATACTTTGATATATATACTAAAAGATATATATATACTGAAACATACATTCACAAAATGTTTTTAATTCCTTCAAAAGCCTTGAACCAATGCTTCTAGGTGCATAAGGAAAAAGTAAAGTTCAACTCCTTTCAGAACTTTTTGTGTGCTTCATAAAGATTATATCAAACTGACAAACTTGGTACAGGTTTCAGAGCACATGGGTACTGATACTCAATGTCAATTCAAAATCCCACTTCCATTAGACTGGTGGAGCAGCATACAACTTTACAAAATCTTAAATTTTAAAACTAGCCATAAGGATTCTCATAAAAACTCATTTCTCTTACTGCTCAATATGGATTTTGAAATGATGTCAGTGTTAGGAAAGGGCTGGCCCCATGCTTCCAACTGGCTGCTGGATCTGCTTGGGAAGTCATGAAGATATCAATTAACACCACCAGGAAAAGCATTCCTCTATGGAATTTCCCAAACTAGAAGTGAGCCATTTGCCAACTGATTCCCCAATTTTATATGGTTAGCTTTGCACCTTTCCCTCTTCCAGAAAACCCACGGATATATCTTCCTTGTGGCTTGTGTCCTGGGCAGCTGGGCTTAGAAAGCAGCTCTTCTAGGTGCTTGCTTCCTGGAAGCCCTGAAAAGATCCTCAAGAAACTTAAGTAGAGGCATCTTAAATAGATCATATCCTCCACCTCTTCTGCACTGATCCCACTCTTGGGTCAGGGGAGAAGCGTGAATTAGTACACTAGAGTGGATCTGGGTGGCCCACTTCTACACAAAAATCTGTCTGCTCCAGCTGCAAGGGCTGGCTCTGGGGTATGTCTACCCGTGTCTTTTCCCTAAGGAGCTAACATCTGCTCTTCTCAAAGTGAGGATGTTTAAGTTATGCTACTCCACTATGCCTACCAATGTATTTGTGTTTTATATCTTCTTGGTTTACTCCATAGCACGATAGAAATTTAAACTTTAAAATAAATATTCAGAGTTGCTAAAAATGGAACAGCTGACATGAGGACATTTGAGAACAACTTGTTTTTGAAATCCAGCAACAAGTATGAAACATTAGCAATTGCCTTTACAGTTTGGAGACCATATAGACAAATGTAAACATAAATACACACAAACACACACAAAAACACATACTACACAGTTTTGCAAAAAAAAAAAACCCGAAACAAAAAAAACCCACCCACGACTGTCTTATTCAGACAAAATCCCAAGGACTCTCTTTCATTTTGCTGTTTTCTTTAGTCTAGATTACACACCTTATCTGAGTGTCATCAAGACAAACACAATTTTGGGCCCCAAGTCAAAGAAATCGTGAACAAATTAAGAATGAGAAAAGGGGTCAGGGACTTTTGATGGACTCCTTTGCTGAATTATATGATAAAGTCTCACCTCTGGTAGTAATCAATCAATCAGTGATATTTATTGAGTGATTTTGTGTGCACAGCATGCCAAGTGAGTTTATCTTGACTCTGATAAAAGGGGAAGGGGGAGAAGGAGTTTAAATGTCCTACAGCCTAAACACGGTTTATCTAGGAGGAGCAAGGTGACCAAGAGGAGAGAGTGGATGAAGATAACTGCCAGAGGGCACAAGGGAGATAACAGCAGAGATTCTGTGCAGTGCTATTCTATTGTTCCTACCCACATCTCAGGCAGGGCTGCTTCCACTGAATTTCACAAGCACCAAATAACTGGATGGCTTCTCTCCGGAGTTAAAGTGAATCCTGTGAGTGAGGATTAGGGGAATGTCTGAACCCTTTCAGGTCCCTAAGGTTTTCAGCCTTAGAGTCAACACATCTCCCCAAGTACCCTAGCTTGCTCACAGTGGGGGATTCAGCAATGGGCAGACTAACCCAATAGCTCTGTTGCTTTTTAAGGCTTCCTGGGGTAAGTCTTTCTCCTTAAATAGTATTACTCTATGTAGTTTATTTATGCAGCTGCAGATGCAGCAGTGCCTGAAGGTTCAATCAGGGTATGCTCTTCTCTGCTAGATATTTCTTTCACCTTAATTGGGACAGAGTATATTTTTATTCCACAGCTGCAGAGCAAAGGCTGTCTGAAGACAGCCCGGGGACGCTCCGTAACCTTGGAAAGCATTAAAAGTGTTAGGTTGGGCTGTGTGAGAGTAAGCATTATTTAAGGTGGTAGAATTGGGTAAATTGGGTAAATTGTGAACAACGTAATATCTAATCATTTGCGGGGTGCTTCATTATTTTGTATGGCATTCCAAAAAGGGACTTTTCACTACATAAATTTTACCTTTTACCACTGTGCTGGGGTTTAAAGACAAAGACACATTAAAGACACATCATGATAACGTGACAGCTTTGTCATTCATCAGGACCACCATTTTAGGTGGTCCTACTGAGGCACAGTTGAGCAGAACCCAAGGCCACTCTGGAGATTGTACAGCCTAAAATTTACCCCAAGCTTTGGACAATGATTCCACTGGAGAGCTGTGTTGAAATCTATGTTTTATGTAGTACCTAGCACACTGTGGAGTGTTAAAGTTAAAGGACACCGGCAATTTTCCCACACACTTACACTGTATGTGCTTTGAATGTCAAGCAAGGGCAAAACAATCCTTTTTCATCTTAATTGTTCTATAATGCTACCACAGTTGAGGCAGAAAAGAAAATTCTGGAAGCCTAGGACTGGGTTCTATAGCAGTCGGAGAAAAACCAACTCCCTCCCCCTCTATTGGCTGCCTCACCACCCCCTTCACACACCAGTCATAGATTACAGACCAACCCTACTTAACAGAATGGGGATTTTTTTCACCTCCCCCTATTTCCAAACTGGGGGAGGGTCCCTGGGCATCACCCCAGATCAGAAATGAGATTCAGCCTTCCTCTCCCACTAACTCTGAGGCTGGGACTGCAGCAAATGTGATATCTTGATTTTGTATAGAAACTGTTTTTCTACAGTACTTTCACATCAATTATTTCATTTCCTCTGCACAAGACCCTAGCAAAACAGGGAAAGTCATACAGTGCCTGGGATGCTTTCTTATCCAGAGGTGACGTTCTACGGTCCTCTGGCATTCCAAGCATGACCTAGATATCTCACTTCTCTTGCAACTCTAGACTCAGGTGAGGAGTACTTTTTAGCCTGCCTCAAATCAGAATCCCAAGGTCTAGACAAAGGAGGTAATACCATGGATGACTGACTATATAGCTTAAAATATTCAGGATATTTAATGTTCAGATATGAGGTTTAAAAACCATGTACACAACATACATAATATTCATACATGAATATGTATTTATGTATATGCACCCCCCCTTTATTATCTATTTCTAGACGATAAAGAATAGTAAATTTGGAAACTGCCTGCAAAAGAATAATTTTCAAGGAGATGGGTCAAATTTTCAAGATAGTCTACTTGACTATCAGATCTTATATTATCCTCATATTTAAAAAGTTGATTTTGTGGTGGAGATAAAAATGATGACAGGTTTGGGCTCTCTCTCTCCTCTCTTTACACACACACACACACACACACACACACACACACACACACACACACACACACACACACACATATACCTGCTGAGGTTTCTCTAAACTTGTCACTGGTCTTCTTTTTTCTCCATTTCCAAGGCTTAAAGATTTTGCCTATGGTGGACAGTTTCCCCTTTCTCTTGAAGGGAGGTGTTTGAGAACCTGTTGTGGGTCCGTCTGAGTTTGCGATCGAAGCCTTGTCTAGTCCATCAACTGTAGAAAGAAAGAGGCTAGATCAGGATTGAAATAAAACAGATAAAATATGCATGTATTTTTAATCATTTCCCATAGCTGATTAGCTCAGCATCTGTCTTCCTGGAGTTTCAAATGCTGTCCAGTTAGGCATTAACATTTAATACTTTATTGAAGATGTAACAGTTGAAATGATTTCCTCTCCACAAAAGAAAAATACAGATGAAAGAAGCTTAGCTGCATATTTATACAGTTGAAACACTGTCTTCCATTTTCCATAGATGATACAATTCACTGAGTCACTCGAATTGACAGCATGCGAGAAATCTGGGTATTCCGAGTGAATTTTCAAAGCATAAATATTTTTGGTTCTTCCTAAAGCTATGCCTTCACTACACATTTTGGATATAACATAGCTAGGTCATTGGAGAATGTTCTTCCACCTGCCCTCCATCTGAGCCTCTAACCCCCATCCTTTCTTTTCTTCTAAAAAACTTGAGCCCCCCCTTCTCTCCCTGACTCCTGTCTTTAACTGCTGATTCCCTAATGGCTCTTTCTCCTCTGCTTTCAAAGATACTCATGTCTCCTCTAATCTAAAGAATAATCTTCTCTTGACCCAACTACATTATCAAGCTATCACTACCTCCCTTCTCCAAATCCTGTCCAAACTCCTTGAATAGGTAGAATACACCTTGCTGCCTCCACTTCCTTTTCTCCAGCTCCCTCCTTCACTCTCTGCAATCTGTTTTTTTGCCTTTCACTCTGCTGAAATCACTCTCTCCAAGATCACCAATGACTGCTTTCTGAACCAATCTAATGGACCTTACTGCATTCAGGGTATCCTTTTCTTCTCAATTTACACTCATTCCCTTGGGGAGCTTCCCCCCCCACTGCTTTAGTTATAATAATAATAATAATAATAATATCATTTGTTAAGCACTTACTATGTGCCAAACACTGTTCTAAGCACTGGGATAGATACAAGGTAATCAGGTTGTCCCACATGGGGCTAACAGCCTCAATCCCCATTTTACAGATGGCATAACCGAGGCACAGAAAAGTTAAGTGACTTGCCCAAGGTCACACAGCTGATAAATGTCAGAACCAGGATTAGAACCCATGACCTCTGACTCCCAAGCCCATGCTCTTTCCACTAAGCCATGCTGTTTCTCTTGTGGACAATGTGGACAACTCCCCAAACTACCTTGCTTTTCTGCAAAATCACATTTCACTTTGACTCCACAACAACTTTACACGGATGTCCTGCCGGTACCTTCAGATCAAAATAGCTAAAGCTAGACCTCCCAATTTTTCCTCAACTTGTCTCCTTAACCCCATTTTCCCGTAACAGTTAACACCACTACCAACCTCCCTGTCTCTCAAGCCTGGAATTTTGGCATTATCTTTGTCTTTGACTTCTCCCTGTCTTCCAACCACTACATTCTGGCTTCCAGCTATCGGTTCATCCTCTCCCTATTCCAGAATCCATACCTTTCCATCAGTGAAGCCACCGTGATGGCCCAAGCAGTTGTCACATCCCAGCAATACAGTGCAACAGACTCCTCATTTACCTATCTGCCTGAAGTGCTTCCCCCTTCTTTTCCATACTTCATTATGTTGCTCAGATTATTTTTCTAAAATTTTGTTTTGTATGTCTCCCCACCTCTTCCCATTGATTTTTAAACACTGTCAGCAATCTTTTTCATATTTATTTACTATCTTTTCCCACCACACTTCAGCTCGCACTCTTCATTTCTCTCAAGTTCCACTATTTACTGCGCCCCATTGTCTCTCCCACCACTGACCTCTTGCTCTTCTCCACGGCTGGGAACTCTCTACAGATCATAGTCTTCCCAATTTTCAAAGACACTGCGAGATCACACCTTCTTCAGGAGGCTTTCCCCAAGAAATCTGTAGTCATCTCATCTTATATCCCCCAGTGGCCATTTCAGCTGTCTAATCACTTAAGTTAACAAAGCCCCCATACCACTTACGTACATATTTTGTTTACTCTATTACTCCTCATAACTGTAATTCATATATATATTTATATATATATAAATTAATATATTCAAGCTTTTTAAGTGCACTATGAGCTTAGTATAGTGCTCTGCATACAGTGGGTCTCAATAATTTCTTTAATGGTATTTGTTAAGTGCTTACTCTGTGCCAGGCATTGTAATAAGCAAATCTAGTTGACCACAGTCTATGTGCCATGTGGGGCTCACAGTCTTAATCCCCATTTTACAGACAAGGTAATTGAGGCACAGAGAAGTGAAGTAACTTGCCCAAGGTCACCCAGCAGATAAGTGGCAGAACAAGGATTAGAACCCAGGTCTTTCTCATTCCCAAGCCCTTCCTCTATCCACTAGGCCACATTGCTTCTCTATAAATGCTATTGAGTCTTCCAACAATTACATAGAAAACATAAACAACATTCTGTATAGAGCATGACACAATGTCATAAGACATGGTTGTACAAATACACATGGCGGTGGTCGTGATGTGCCTCATTTTTCCTCACAGGGGAGTTTGTTTTGAATGTACCCCCACATTAGAGGATTACTGACTGTACATAATGAGTTTCTCACTAGAACAGTGAAGGTCACCAATGACCTCCTGCTTGCCAAATCCAACGGCTCATACTCTATCCTAATCCTCCTCGACCTCTCAGCTGCCTTCGACACTGTGGACCACCCCCTTCTCCTCAACACACTAACCAACCTTGGCTTCACAGACTCCGTCCTCTCCTGGTTCTCCTCTTATCTCTCCGTCATTCATTCTCAGTCTCTTTTGCAGGCTCCTCCTCCCCTTCCCATCCCCTTACTGTGGGGGTTCCCCAAGGTTCAGTTCTTGGTCCCCTTCTGTTCTCGATCTACACTCACTCCCTTGGTGACCTCATTTGCTCCCAAGGCTTCAACTATCATCTCTACGCTGATGACACCCAAATCTACATCTCTGCCCCTGCTCTCTCCCCCTCCCTCGAGGCTTGCATCTCCTCCTGACTTGAGGACATCTCCATCTGGATGTCTGCCCGCCACCTAAAACTCAACATGTCCAAGACTGAACTCTTGTCTTCCCTCCCAAACCCTGCCCTCTCCCTGACTTTCCCATCACTGTTGACAGCACTACCATCCTTCCCGTCTCACAAGCCCGCAACCTTGGTGTCATCCTTGACTCTGCTCTCTCATTCACCCCTCACATCCAAGCCACCACCAAAACCTGCCGGTCTCAGTTCCGCAACATTGCCAAGATCCGCCCTTTCCTCTCCATCCAAACCGCTACCCTGCTCGTTCAAGCTCTCATCCTATCCCGTCTGGACTAGTGCATCAGCCTTCTCTCTGATATCCCATCCTTGTGTCTCTCCCCACTTCAATCCATACTTAATGCTGCTGCCCGGATTGTCTTTGTCCAGAAACGCTCTGGGCATGTTACTCCCCTCCTCAAAAATCTCCAGTGGCTACCAATCAATCTGCACATCAGGCAGAAACTCCTCACCCTGGGCTTCAAGGCTGTCCATCACCTCGCCCCCTCCTACCTCACCTCCCTTCTCTCCTTCTACAGCCCAGCCCACACCCTCCGCTCCTGTGCCGCTAACCTCCTCACCGTGCCTCGTTCTCGCCTGTCCCGCTGTCGACCCCCGGCCCACATCATCCCCCTGGCCTGGAATGCCCTCCCTCCGTACATCCACCAAGCTAGCTCTCTTCCTCCCTTCAAGGCCCTACTGAGAGCTCACCTCCTCCAGGAGGCCTTCCCAGACTGAGCCCCCTCCTTCCTCTCCCCCTCGCCCCCATCTCCATTCCCCCATCTTACCTCCTTCCCTTCCCCAAAGCACCTGTATATATGTATATATGTTTGTACATATTTATTACTCTATTTATTTATTTATTTATTTATTTTACTTGTACATATCTATTCTATTTATTTTATTTTGTTAATATGTTTGGTTTTGTTCTCTGTCTCCCCCTTCTAGACTGTGAGCCCACTGTTGGGTAGGGACTGTCTCTATATGTTGCCAACTTGTACTTCCCAAGCGCTTAGTACAGTGCTCTGCATACAGTAAGCACTCAATAAATACAATTGATTGATTGATTGACATCAGAAAAGAGAAATGATATTTGCTTTGTACAGTGGCCTTGTATGGCATCACATGCAAATAAGTGCTTAATAAACACTATGAGATGACGCTGATGACAACTTATCTTCTAGACTATAAGTTCGTCCTCTAGACTGTAAGCTTGTTATGGGCAGGGAATGTGTCTGTTATATTGCACTCTCCCAAGTGTTTAGTACAGTACTTTGCACACAGTAAGTACTCAATAAATACGATTGATTGACTGTGCTAATCTCTTTTATTTAGATAAGTCTGAAAATCCAGGGATCCATTAGTAAGAAAGAAGTATCCTTTAGAGAAGGGATTCCATGGCTTTGAGGTCCCAATATGAGAGCACTTACTCAGAATCCTAGTCCATTCAAAATTTTCCAAAATGCCCAGAACCAAAGTCAGTCTAGATCCCCCAGTTTCTGCATTTATATTAAATTTATCCCAACTGCAGTTCCGATGCCAGGGTCTTATGAATCTCAGAGGTATTCAGGGTCAGATACCAGCTCATGAGGCAAGGAGAAAAGATTTTAGAAAAGCCGCATGAAGCTCTGTATACGATGAGAGGAATGACTCAAGATCTGGGCAGTCTTGATACCGGAGTAGCAGTTGAGCTATATTAAGGCTGACAGGGACCTGAGGATACACATCTGCACTATCATTAAGGGTCAGATTCCAGCCCAGAAGGCCAGATATTGGGACTGCAAACACACTAAATTCAGGCCACCTACTATTCCACTGAAGGATCCTCAAGTCCAGAAACCTGAGAAATCTGGATATGCGGTGACTAGTTGTGGAAGTTGTTACCAGTGATCCAGGGTGACCACTAGGCACATGGCATGCCAGCTGCATTCATTCATTCATTCATTCACTCATTTAATCATATTTATTGAGCGCTTACTGTGTGCAGAGCACTGTACTAGGCGCTTGGGAAGTACAAGTCGGCAACATACAGAGACGGTCCCTACCCAACAACAGGCTTACAGTCTAGCAGGGGGAGACAGACAACAAAACAGAACATGTAGACAGGTGTCAAAATCGTCAGAATAAACAGAATTATAGCTATATGCACATCATTAACAAAATAAATAGAATAGTAAATATGTACAAGTGAAATAAATAAAGTAATAAATCTGAACAAATATATACAAGTGCTATGGGGAGGGGAAGGAGGTAGGGCAAGGGGAGGGGAAAGAGGAAGGGCGAAGGGATGGGGAGGAGAAGAGGAGAAAGGGGGTTCAGTCTGGGAAGGACTCCTGGAGGAGGTGAGCTCTCAGTAGGGCTTTGAAGGGAGGAAGAGAGCTAGTTTGGCAGATGTGTGCAGGGAGGGCATTCCAGGCCAGGGGAAGGACGTGGGCCGGGGGTTGACAGTGGGACAGGCGAGAATGAGGTACAGTGAGGAGGTTAGTGGCAGAGGAGCGGAGGGTGCAGGCTGGGCTGTAGAAGGAGAGAAGGGAGGTGAGGTAGGAGGGGGTGAGGTGATGGAGAGCCTTGAAGCTGGGAGTGAGGAGTTTTTGCTTGATTCGTAGGTTGACAGGCAACCACTGGAAATTTTTGAGGAAGGGGAGTGACATTCTCAGAGTGTTTCTGTACAAAGATAATCCAGGCAGCAGAGTGAAGTATAGACTGAAGTGGGGAGAGACAGGAGGATGGGAGATCAGAGAGGAGGCTGATGCAGTTATCCAGTCGGGATAGGATGAGAGATTGAACCAGAATAACAGCTGCAGAATAAAAGCAGCAACATACACACATCAATCCAGGGCAGACAATGTGGTCATCTCTGGGACTCCTCAGAGAGAATGTTCACACATATTAGCATCAAAACAGAGATCTCTCAAGAAACGAGTTCCCACATACTATCAACCTTCTACAACTCAGACCGCACACTTTGATCCTCTAGTGCTAATCTTCTCGCTGTGCCTCATTCTTGCCTGTCTTGCTGCGGACCCCTAGCCCACGTCCTGCCTCTGGCCTGGAATGCCCACCCTCCTCAAATCTGAAAGACAATTACTCTCCCCTCCTTCAAAGCCTTATTGAAGGTACATCTCCTCCAAGAGGACTTCCCAGATTAAGCCCCATTTTCCCTCATCTCCCACTCCCTTCTTCTTTGTCCTGATTTGCTCCCTTTGCTCTCCCCTCCTCCCAGCCCCACAGCACTTACGTACATATCTGTAATTTTATATATGTGTGTTGATGTCTGCCTCCTCCCTTCTAGACTATAAACTTGTTGTGGGCAGGGACTGTCATTGTTTATTGCTGTGTTGCACTTTCCCAAGTGCTTAGTACAGTGATCTACCCAAGTAAACGCTCAATAAATATGAAAGAATGAATGAATCAATCTATCAACAAAAGGGAGGAATCAGTACTGTTTACATCATCAGGAGAAGAATTTCTTTCAAGAAGAGATTACTTGAGAAGAGACTGCCACATGTTTCCACATACTATTGGCAAAAGAAAGGAGACACTTGCTTAGCATGCAGGACTCTTTGATGGACTGGGAATTAAGAGGAGGAGTCTGGAAAGCATCTGGGAGTTTGAATTTATTTGGCTGTAAGAGGCACAACCCTTCACTATCAGGTGACCATCTTCCAGATTATCCTGAGATGGTGTGCACTCTGGCATGAGAGGAATCAATGGGCCACTCCAATACAGAGGACTTGTCAAAAGAACACCATGATCCCAGTGTGCGGTCCTCTTGATAATGGTTCCTAGCAGGATAGTCCTGTTACCTGAGCAGGTCATTCATTCATTCAATTCAATCAATCAATCATATTTATTGAGTGCTTATTGTGTGCAGAACGGTATACTAAGTGCTTGGAAAAGTACAATACAACAGTAAACAGACACATTCTCTGTCCACAAGGAGCTTACAATCTAGAGGTCAGTGGTAACAGGAATCTTCTTGTATTTCAGTGTTGCCTCTAATACAATTTTAAGAAATGCTCTGACTTCCCTTAATTCCTGAGAAGGAGTAGCTAATTTCAGGGGGCTCTTGTTAATATCCAATTTCAAGATAACCTTATTTCATAGAAAAATATTAAACTGTACTTTAAAATGATTGTTTTTGTGATGACTCAATATTCAATCATTTATCATGGACAATTACACAAACAAACCTAATTACAAATGGGCAGAAAGAAGAGAATATTATCTTAGGAGGCATTTTTCCATATCACATTTCTCTGCCCTACTCTCTCTGGGGGCCAAGAGGCTTTTCCAAATGGAAAGCATTTCTCTCACCATTAAAGATGAAACTTATCAGGGGCAGAGATGGGGGAGATGAACTTTCAAAGGCCTTGCAGTCAGAAGCCCAGACCATACAGCTTCAGTACCACCTATCCTGCCCAGGTGTCCCTTCCCCTCAGTGAATGAACAGGAGCAAATGCCTTCAGAACTTCTAGAATGTTGGGAAGGTTTGGCAGTTAATGGCCAAACTGCACATTGCCCTCCCATGGCCTTGCCCTCCATTCTCACCCTCCTACACATCTCAGTTTCTTCCTCCCCTGACTCCCAAAACATTGCTCTGCAACTCATTATTCCTGTCCCGTGGATCTCCATTCCACGGTGGCCGGTGGAATCCCTGCTACATCGTGGGCACACTATATTTGATCATCAAATTGCTTCTGGCTGCTTCTCTCTCTTTCTCAAGGACTCATCTTCTCCCAGTCCCCTTGTCTCATGAGGACCAGGGAAAGAAAAGTCAACTCCCTTACTCCCTTTTCTCTCTGTTGCTCCTGCATCACAAATCCACAGGCCTGGTCCTCCCCCAAAGTTCGCTTCCTCTGATTCTGCGCTCATGTAGCTGACTGGCAGCTGGCAGTGCAGCCATTTCACCCTGGTATAATTGTGCTATTTGTCCTGATCTATCTGGCTCCTAGTCCCACTATTTGCAATTTCTTTTTGTCTTTGTCCATGTGAAAGCTCCTTGAGGGCAGCAATCACATACCAAGGTCCTGTTAGACCAAGCCCTTACCACAGTGCTTTGCACTCAGTAGATCCTCAACAAATATCACTGATTGACAGGTAGACAGAAGACTATGCTTACTGGGAGAAGGTGCAGGGTAGATACATAGCATAAATTCCAGGAATTGTGGCTGAGATCAGAAGGGTGTGAGGTGACGTTCTACAATCAATTCAGTCTAATTTAGAATAATGAATTCTCTCTAGTAAGAGTGGAGTCTGAACCATGGAGAAAGATTTTGACTCTACTCACTTCTTTCTTTTAACCCAGAGTTTTTGGCTTGGGCAGAAACCAAAGCCCCAACCAGAATGAGACTATGTGTTTTAGTCTTCAAAGTGAAAACTTTTCACACATATTCAAGTGTTAACCTCAGACAAATTAAGCACTTATCTACCACACTAGCCTCCTTGCTGACCTCCCTGCCGCCTGTCTCTCCCCACTCCAATCCTTTATCAATCAATAGTATTTATTGAGCACTTACCATGTGCAGATCACTGTACTAAGCACTTGGGACAGTACAATATATCAGATTTGATAGAAACTTTCCTTGCCCACAGTGAACTTACTTACTTCACTCTCAGATCGTTTTTCTACCAAAACATTCAGTCTGTCTCCCCATTCCTCAAGAACCTCCAGTGGTTGCCCATCCATATGGCATCATATGGAATGCCCCCTCCTCCCTTACCCCATTGACTTTCATTCATTCATTCATTCATTCAATCATATTTATTGAGCACTTACTGTGTGCAGAGCACTGTACTAAGCACTTGGGAAGTACAAGTTGGCAACATATAAAGACGGTCCCTACCCACAGTGGGCTCACAGTCTAGAAGGGGGAGACAGATAACAAAACATATTAACAAAATAAAATAAATAGAATAGTAAATATGTACAAGTAAAATAGAGTAATAAATCTGTACAAACATATATACAGGTGCTGTGGGGAGGGGAAGGGGGGCAACCCAGTTCTCCTACTTGGTTCCTCTAATGCCAACTTACTATGCTTCGATCTTGCTATCCCAACGCTGAGTCCTTGCCCTTGTTCTCCCTCAGGCCTGGAACTCCCCTTCTCCTCCATGTATGACAAATCATCACACTCTGCATCTTCAAAGATCTATTAAAAATCACATCTCCTCCAAAAGGGACTTCCCCAATTAAGGGCACTTTTCCCCTATTCCCTCGCCTTACACATACAGATCTGTATGTATGTTTTAAGAACTTCTTATTCACCCCACCCTCAGCCCACATTACATACCCATAATTTATTTTAACATCTGTCTTCAACTCTAGTCTGTAAAGCTCCTTGTGGGAAGACAATGTGCCTGGCAATTCTGTTGTGTTATCCTCTCCCAAGCACTTAGTGCAGTGCTCTTACATATAGCAAGTGCTCAATAAATACCACTAATTGATTGATAGAAAGGGATTGAGTAGAATGTGTTACAATCAGCTACAGAGACAATTCTTAAACTACAATGCTTAAACTAAGCTAGTTACAAACACCTTTAACATCACAGTTAGCCAGAGAAATAATTTAAGGTTAAAAAAAAGATCAAAAGCAAATAGTAGCCCTACACACATCCTCCTTTCACATGAAATTATTGAGCCACCGAAGAGGAAAACGTTAGTATAACAGCAAATCCGTCTCCTGTATCAGGGGTCACATACTAATTGTCGCCAGATGAAGAACAGGCAGTAGAGGAAAAAATTAGTCTTCAACATTTTTGAACCCTAATTTGAAAGAAATAATTTGTCCCCCTGGAAATGATCTGCTGCTGTACTTACTGAGTGTGAGCTTGAGGATCTGGCCATTTTGTCCACTTCTAGAAACCTTCTGGCCCAAACATCCGTGCCCTAACACATCAGCACCTACCAGCCTTTTACCAGCTGCCTGCACTGGCCATGAAAGCCATTTTGCAAATGGTGGGTGGGCTATTGAGGCTAACAGAATTGCAGTCAGGAAGCAACCACAGTAAAGGAAAATTGGTTAAACGGTTCTGATCTTGTAGCTAAATAAAGGGTGTGATTTCAAATTCAGCTTCTTCAGTAAGATCTGATCATCAACCCTTGAGCATTTAACCTGCATTCTGTGCCTTTCAATCTCAAAATTTCCCAAGAAAAACTCATCTCAGAGTTTGGCTTCTCTAAGAATTTCAAAAACAAACTTGATCATTCTTCACCCATGTACAGAAGACAAAATAGATTACCAAGCCTACCCAGATAGGGGCATAAACTCACTTGTGTTTCTTTACTCTTCTGAATGTTTTTTCTTCATGAGTTACTCAAAAGTAATTGATATTTGACTTCTCCTTATCAAAATCTTCCTTTTCATACTGGCAATAATGATGATTTACTGTGGTATTTTAAAATACTAAAATTCTTAGTGTGAAAGGAAGTGTTACAAAGCCATCAATAAGAACATTCATTTGCGCTGGGGAAGCATTTTTCTTCAAGGTGCCCAAAGTGGTACTGCCAGTCATTTTATTGGTTTAATAAAGCCCCTTTCCTCCAGAAAACTCAAGATCCCACCTCATGTCACCCTTTAGGCAATTAGGAGATCAGGATTGTCTCCATTTCACACCTGCATTCTAATCCTAGCCCCACCATTTATCTGCTGTTACCTCATCTGTAAAATGGGGATTAAGACTGTGAACCTTACATCACCCCCACACCCGGGGCAGGGGGGCATGGACTGTTTCCACCTTGATTAGCTTGTATCTACAACACCGCTTAGTACATTTCCTGGCACATATTAAATGCCTAACAAAGATCATTAAAAAACAGCTAAGTCGACTTAAACATATGTTGACTTGAATGACTGACCCCAAATCGTACCTACACAAATCAGAAACTGCCAATAAAATTAGTCTGAAAACCAATTTATTCCTCTTCTCAAAATATCCCTGTCCACATCCACAATTTCTTTACTTAAATACTTCACAAGTTAGAGTTCAGCCTTTGTTGTTACACTAATTCAATATTTTGATGACCACTGCAAAACATTTTGCTCTGTGATAACCCCATTCATCACTTCAACATTATCATCATTCTTCCTCTTGGCACTGTTAAACTCAGACCACTCTAACAAATTAGCTGGATCCCCTAGGTCCAAAAATAACTTTGGTTACAATTTTTGGCCACTTCAGGCTTAGCAACAATAAAAAATGCACCCCAAAGCACTCTCCCCTTTGAGACAGAAGTGATCTTCATGATCAAAATCAGACTTTCATTCTTTTTCCTGTCTTGATACACTGTATTCAATATGTCTGCAATAGAATATAGCCCTTGAATTCTCTTTTTTTACTTTTATGGTATTTGTTAAGTGCTTACTATGCTCCAAGCACTGAATTAAGCCCAGGGGTGGATACAACTTGACAAGGTTGCACACAAACAAGGTCCCACATGGGGTTCACAGTCTTAATCCCCATTTTACAGATGAGGGAACTGAGGCACAGAGAAGTGAAGCGACTTGCCCAAGGTCACTCAGCAGACAAGTGGTGGAGCTGGTATTAGAACTCATGTTCTTCTGACTCCCAAGGCCCATGCTCTATCCACTAGGCCATGCTGCTTTTTATTTTCATTTTATTGCCTGAAACAGTCAGATAATTGACACTAAACTATATTTTTGGCCTAAACTGACCAAGCAATTGGCCTATGTAGGCCTAAGACAAGACATAAAATATGACAAGGTAATTTAGCATCATTACTAAGTTAATTATACAGTCATCATGGAGCCTCTCTAAACCAGTCAATTCATTCATCATTTGTTTATTAATTACTATACCACTACAGTTGACTGTTTAGGAATAGTTTAGGAATTTAGGAAAGATGGCATCTTTGCCACCTGGAATTTACAATCTAACAATAAGGTAGATACGGAATACAGAGGGGGGAGAAAATACATAGACATTTATAGAAAATTTAAAAACTACATTTTTAAATTTAAATATTTCATTCTAAACAAACAAGAAAAAAGACACTAGTGTACCTACTATTATGACCATTCCAGTACAAAACCCCTCCAATTCCCATAGTCTGCTGAATGGAAAAAAAGAGCTGATTGGATGGGTAAAATCAAGTGTGGGGAGTTTCTGCTGGATGCCTGGAGAAACGTAAAATATAAAGGTTTTTGATGAGTGAGGAGATGTATATGGAAAGCCATTTTAGAAAAATGACTGATAAAGCAGAGCAAAGTAGACTTGAAAATGTGACAGTCTGGAGGCAGGAAGGTCAGCTAAGCGGCTAGTACAGTAGCCAAGCAGACATATGACAGTGCTTTGCATATAGTAAGCGCTTAATAAATGCCATCTTTATTATATGACAAATGACTGGAGGTGCATGGTGGCAATTTGGATATAGACAGATTCTGAAACTGCTAGTAGATGGTATCAGCTTAACCATGGGTGTTGAAAGAGAGGCAAGAGTCAAGGACAATGGCCAAAGTTATGGGCTTGAAAGGCAGGGATCGTAGAACTGTCAATTCTGATGGGAAGATTAAGTGGAGGACAGGCTCTGGGAGAGAAGAGAATACGTTCAGTTTCAGATATATTGAGTTTGAGATAAGCTCCAAAATGTGAATAAAATGAGGAGGGAAGGGGACCCAGAAGAGAACCTTGAGGGTCACTCACAATTAGGGATTGGGAGGCAGAGGAAGAACAGGTGAAAGACCCTGAGAAAGATCAGCCAGAGAGGTGAGGTCAACAGGACAGAAAAAACAAAGTTAGATCATGTTTCCAGGGGAAGGGAATGGTCTGCGGTAAAGGCAACTGAGCTGTCGAGAAGGATTCTGACAGAGTAATGATTGTTTAATTTGGGGAGGAGTAGGAGGTCACTGGTAACCTTTGGAGGGAAGCAGGGGGATGTCAGATTGTAGAGGATCATCTTAAATGGATTTGTGCTATCAGAGTCCATGGGTAGAATCGTGTAGAAACTCAGACCCATTTTCTTCTTTATTTAGGTGGAGATGGCTAGCAGAGGGTAAGGGGGCTAAGAAATGCACCTTCACTGGGATGAGGCTAAAGCGGGGTCTAGCATTTCTTTTTGAACCACTGAAGTTTGTGATATAGTTCATGATATGTGCCTTAAAATTGTAAAAATGAAGGCCATGGGCTTTAATGTTAAAGATACGCTTTCCAGCTTCTCCTTGTACTCTATTTCAAAAGAAAAAAAATACACCTTGGATATGAGACACTATGAAATCCTAACTCTTATTACCTCTATATTTCATTCAATCACCATAGCAGGATTGTTGATTTGTCCTTGGGGAACAAAATACATGAGAAGGATTCAACCTCTAATCTCTACTTGGGACACCTGGTGGGAGTTAGCATTATTGTCATTTACTTTGTGTTACTTCAGTGATTTTTCCCTCATTCTATGGCTTAGTATGTTCTATTTCATTACAGTGCATAAGAGAGGGCTGAAATTTCCAGGACACACACATACAAAAAAAAAAATCTGGTTTCTGATAAGGCATGAAACAGTCACTTTTATCAATTAAATTTAAACTGGAACACAAGAACAGTCCATCTTCTTAGCAATGACTAGCTTACTTCTAGTCAGTTCCCTGACTTCTGGTCAATAAACTCCCTAGTTTTAATTAGACACAGAGCTTAAACAGAAGTGTAGTAACTACCTATTGAAAAAAGAACAAAAAATACGTTTGTCACCTGTAATATTTGCTTTCCAAAAGCAGAAAGCACAACAAATAAAGATGACTAACAATCTGGGTGTAATGAAGTGCAATCGAGGAATACTTTTTTCTATTACTGAAAAATAGGTCTTGCTCTTACAATATCTCTATTCATAATTTCCTCCACACTTGCCAAAGAAACAGAGTTTAAACAGAAGTGTAGTACGTACCTATTGAATAAAGAAAAATATATCTATATTTGTCACCTGTAATATTTGCTCTCCAAAAGCAGAGAGCACAATAGATAAAGATGACTAATAATCTGGCTGCAATGAAGTCAATCGAGGAATACTTTTTTCTACTACTGAAAAATACGTCTTGCTCTTACAATATCTCTATTCATAATTTCCTCCACACAACTTCTATTTTTCATTCATTTTTATTAAAACTTTGAAGTTATCCTAGGATGAGATCAGTGCATCCCATAGCAAGCAAACTGCTACAGGGACAAATTATTAGCAGCATGTACTTGATTACAGCTGAAAATTGACAACTAAACAACTCCTAACCATAGGATTCACGACTCTTCATCAGCTAATTCTCTCATCAATCTGCTCTCTTCTCCTTTCTGTGCTCCAGTTTACATGCTGGCTTAGAGGAAAATGCCCAGGATTGACAGTCAGGAGAACCTGGTCCAACTCCCTACTCTGCCACTAGTCTGCTGTGTGACCTTGGGTAAGTCACTTAACCTTTCTGGGCCTCAATTACCTCATCTGTAAAATAATAAAATAATTGTAGAATTTGTTAAGCATTTAAGTATTAAGTGCTGGGAGTAGGTAAAATATAAGCAGACTAGAGACACTCCATGTGCCACATGCGGCTCAAAGTCTAAGGGGGAAGGAATAACAGGTAATTTAGTCCTTATTTTACAGATGAGGAAACGGAGGCATAGGGAAGTTAGCTGACTTACCTATTGTAACACAACAGGCAAGTGGTAAAGTCAGGATTAGAACCCAAGTCTCTGGTCTCCTAGACCCATGCTCTTTCCATTATGCCATGCTGTTTCTCAAATATAGATTGAAAACCCCATGAAGGACAAGGACTGTGCTCAATCTCATAATCTTGCATATGTCCCAAGGCTCAGCCCAAAGTAAGCAGTGGAAGGAACATGGGCCTGGGAGTGAGGGGAACCGGGTCCTAATTCCACCTGTCATTTGTCTTCTGTGTGATAAGGGGTAAGTTAGTTATCTTCTCTGTGCCTCAGTTTCGTCAATTGTAAAAGGGGGATTAAGACTGTGAGCCCTATGTGGGACATGAACTGTACCCAACCTGATTAGCTTGTACCTACTGCAGGGTTTAGTACAGTGCTTGGAACATAGAAAACACTTAACCAATACTATTAAAAAAAAGAAAATAAATACATGTCATAATTGTTTACCCTCTTCAGTCTTCCAAAAACAACCTCCTAGCTGTATCTCTCTCACATCCGACCACTTGCTCATGTGCTTTTCCCGTGCATACAACTCTATCCAACTTTAGATTTCTCAAACTACACTCCTTCTCTCCTTCAAAGTTCTCCTAAAAGCTCCTCTTTCAAGAAGCATTCTCCAATAGGACCCTTTCCTAATCAATATCATCCCATCAGCCACTTTAGCATATATGCATCAATCTGTTTTAACTTTGATCATTTATATCTATATTCTTAACACTCAACTATTGTATGTTTGCAATTTGTGCCTCCTTCTCTCCCCCATCAAAACTACTTGAGTCCATTTTGTAAAACACACACACACACACACACACACACACACACACGCACATGCGCACACACACCATACACCCCCTCACACATCCCACCCCTCCGCCCAGGTCTCGCAAGCTCTGTTTTTCTCTGTGTTGCATGTACAGAAACAGTTATGTTTAATATTACTTAACAAATCAGTTTTATGGCTATACCCCTACATCTTTTTCCTATCAGTTACACCCCAAAGTGAAAATGTTATCAAAACATTCTAGTGTGTGAAGTCTTCAACCTCCTGTGTGATTGCCTCTGGATTCCAGAGTTTAAACTCCAGGCCTTCAAGTAAGCTGGATCAACATGTTTGTGCAGCTGCACGTTATCCTGACTCACAGACAAGAACAATAACCAATGGACTTGCTACAGGACATTTACCAGACTAAATGAAGTTGCTAATTTCTGGAGGTTAATGGAATTCGGACTGTCTGGGTCCAAAAAAGGCACTTTGCCAACACAGAGTCAATTTAGCATCAGTAAAAGCATCCTGAGATCCCAATATCATTTTCCTATAAAACTAAGTCCAGGGCAAAGGTGTGTTTGGGGTCTGTTAAATGTTGTACAAAACGTTTGCCAGGAAAGGTAAGGAACAATCACATGAGACAGGATGTAGTCTTTCTCTGTGTCCCAGTTCCCCTTCCTCTTTCCTATCTTCCTAGCTGAGAGTTGAGGTGAGAGGAGAGAGAAGAATGAAGATATTCAAATAATTCCTTGGTAGAACCCTGCCAAATGAGATCCGCATTCTAGCCACATTAAAAAAAAAATGAACGGGCCCATTTCTTTGAATTGCCATGGATCTTTTACATTTTTAACTGAGACCAAATGAAAAGTCATATTTTTAGGTAGAGAATTCCCTTCAATCTGGAATTAAGATTCCAGATTATATCCTATACAACACTTTCTGAGAATACAGGAAGAAGGCAGAGAGGCTGCAAAGGAATTTGAAATCGGGAAACCAAGGGCAAGGTGGTAGGCCAAGGACACATTTTAAGACACATTAAACCAGACTCAGACAATGCAGCCTCCTAGCTGTAAACAGAGTTAGTTACTGAGGGTAGACCAGTACATTGCACTCTTATTAAGAAAAGTGAGGCTCTTTCGAATGAAAGTCAAGGAGGCCAAAGAGAAAACAAGACAGGTTGCTGCAAACAAAAGGAAGAACCTTTCTGTGTGCATAATATAGCCAGGCCCGGGGGTCCTACAATGACCTTTTCAGTCACATATACTCATGGTTGAATTTTATTATCAGTGGTGTTTTCTTTGAATATGAGAGTATATATACTAGACAGAGACAGAGAGACAGAGAGAGAGAGAGAGAGAGAGAGAGAGTTTAGATGCTGTTGCAAGTCCCAAGACTTTAATCCTAAGACTTTAATTAGGCAGTTCACAGAAACTATATGAGGAAGTAGATTTCTGACTGTTCCTCAATCTTAATTTAATTACTGAAAATGCAGATTCTTAAGATCCTGTGAACAATCCATACCCAAACTATGCAAATATTCAGCTATCTTTTTACTTGAAACAGGTGTTATATTGGGACACGCAATGGTCAGGTTTATGCTCAGAAAGTAAAGTACTAATACAATTTTACTTGAAATCATTAAGGCTTAGGGTCCTTAATCCTCCATTACACTTGACAAGTGGAGACTTGATTTGGTTTTTATGCAATAAGAATGATGATGGTATTTGTTAAGCGCTTACTATGTGTGAAGCACTGTTCTAAGTGCTGGGGGAATACAAGGTGATCAGGTTGTCCCACGTGGGGCTCACAGTCTTAATCCCCATTTTACAGATGAGGTAACTGAGGCCTAAAGTCATACAGCTGACAAGTGGCAGAGCTGGGATTAGAACCCATGACCTCTGACTCCCAAGCCCGGGCTCTTTCCATTGAGCCATGCTGCTTCTCAAGGATAAAAAACATATCTTCTATTACTCATCGCAATTAGGTTTACCCTCTGGCTCTGCATTTTCTTGTGTTTAGAAATTTAGTGGAATTTGACTTGGTGGCTCAGGGAAGAAATGGGGCCGAGAAATGAACTCCTGACTCTCAGTTTCAATTCTGCCATTATAGAACTTGTCAAAGTGGGGAGACATTTAGCTCAGTTTGGAGAAGAAACTGAGTTTTTGGAGAAGAAACTGAGATCAGCCATGCACGCTCAATAACTGATGTTAGATGCCTACACACGTCACTGATGAAAAGCTTTCTGTCAACGTGAAATTCCTTGGAGTCATTCATAAGAGTCACAGGAAGAATGGATCCATTCCAACAATCTTAACCAAAACACTTATAAGACTAGACTTTATGTCTGGTTTAGGGAGTACAAAATAAAGTCTCAAAAACCTATGGACCAATTCTATGTTTTTGGCTTTACTATTCGGGGGTCTGTTTGCATTGATCATTTAACCTTCCCTGGACCGTATTTAAGGCTAAGGATGTGCTGTGTGCCAGATGTTCTATATTGGCTTCCTCCTATAAAATGGCATCTGGTCAGGCACACATACCAGAGAACAAGCAGTACTGGTATATAACACCTGGAAAATCTCTAAATTCCCTTCCATCACCTTGTGATTTGAACATCTTTCAACAGCAATGCATGGGTGAAGAAAAGGGGCATGCAGACCTGCCGAGGCTGAGGACTATCAAGACCATCACCTGAAGTCCAAAAGCCCAAGATACAATAGACTAGGGGAGGAAGGTGCTATACTTCACTACTGGTTACTCTTTATCAATCAATCAATGGCACTTGTTGAGTCCTTACTGTGTGCAAAACACTGTGCCAAGTGCTTGGGAGAGCACTAAACAAGAGTTGGTAGACACAGTCTCTGCTCACAAAGAGCTTTCAGTCTAAAGTGGGAGAAAGACATTAAAAAAAGTTATAGATAGGGGAATGGCAGGGTGTAAGGTGAGGTACGTAAGTGTTTTGGAGATGAGGAAGGGGTGAATCAAGTGTCGAGGAGATGCAGAAGGGAGCAAGCACACAGACTTTGCATTGCAGAAGTGCGCTTCTGCACTTCTTTACTCTTTCCCAGCGCAAGTTGTGATTCACCCTGTGCAAGTTGGTGAATGGTTACCCCAAAGCAAAGCTAAGGAATGCCCTACCATTTCCATGAGACTTCCATGAGACTCCCATCTCTGTTGACGGCACTATCATCCTTCCCGTCTCACAAGCCCGCAACCTTGGTGTCACCCTCGACTCCGCTCTCTCATTCACCCCTCACATCCAAGCCGTCACCAAAACCTGCCCGTCTCAGCTCCACAACATTGCCAAGATCCGCCCTTTCCTCTCCATCCATACCGCTACCCTGCTCATTCAAGCTCTCATCCTATCCTATCTGGACTACTGCATCAGCCTTCTCTCTGATCTCCCATCCTCGTGTCTCTCTCCACTTCAATCCATACTTCATGCTGCTGCCCGGATTATCTTTGTCCAGAAACGCTCAGGGCATATTACTCCCATCCTCAAAAACCTCCAATGGCTACCAACCAATCTGCGCATCAGGCAGAAACTCCTCACCCTGGGCTTCAAGGCTCTCCATCACCTTGCCCCCTCCTACCTCACCTCCCTTCTCTCCTTCTACAGCCCTGCCCGCACCCTCCGCTCCTCCACTGCTAATCTCCTCACCGTACCTCGTTCTCGCCTGTCCCGCCATCGACCCCCGGCCCACGTCATCCCCCGGGCCTGGAATGCCCTCCCTCTGCCCATCCGCCAAGCTAGCTCTCTTCCTCCCTTCAAGGCCCTACTGAGAGCTCACCTCCTCCAGGAGGCCTTCCCAGACTGAGCCCCTTCCTTCCTCTCCCCCTCGTCCCCCTCTCCATCCCCCCCCCATCTTACCTTCTTCCCTTCCCCACAGCACCTGTATATATGTATATATGCTTGTACATATTTATTAGTCCATTTATTTATTTATTTATTTTACTTGTACATATCTACTCTATTTTATTTTGTTAGTATGTTTGGTTTTCTTCTCTGTCTCCCCCTTTTAGCCTGTGAGCCCACTGTTGGGTACGGACTTTCTCTATATGTTGCCAATTTGTACTTCCTAAATGCTTAGTACAGTGCTCTGCACACAGTAAGCGCTCAATAAGTACGATTGATGATGATGATGATGATAGTCTCTGCCTTTCACCGATATCATTCATCTTTCTTGCTCTCTGCAACTGTAATCACCATAAAACAAAGTGGACCAAACTAGCCCTTGAGTTATCACAGACTCTTTCTAGTCAAAGTGCAACTCTTGGACAGCTTTCAGTTCCCATCTTCCTTCTATCTCTGCCCTTCCCTACAACTACAAATGATCCTCTGGGCCTGGTTCATCCCTCCTGGTCTACCACACTGTATGGTCACCATCTTCAAACTGTAAGGTGGAGGTGCTGGGTACTTTTGAAGTGGTAGCCTGTGGGGAGGGCATGCAAATGTCACGGCTTGTGTTATCCAAGCAACTCTTGTTATTGGACATACATGCTCCCTAGTCTCCAGCAAAAGCCTACCTAATTCAGGGTACTTTCAGGACTTAAGGCCCTTGAGAAAAATGTTTTGTACACCCCCCAAAAAATGCTATTACAGCTTAGTATTCTATCTGGCTTTTGTAGAGCAATGTGACAGTTGTTCTCTTTGAGAGCCAAAAATTATTAATTACAAGGCTGTCATAGGGGCTAGTACATTATTTGGGAAAGAATGCTATTTTAAACTGTGGAAATTGATTCCAGCAGGAGTTTTTCTTTAAAATATAAAACAGAATAAAATCTTAAACCTGAAAACAGTAAATTACCCAAGCCAGCTAAAAGGATGTCTACCTCTTGGAAGAGTGGCAGAAACGGTTTGGATAGCTTCACCATATCACTAACTCACTAGACTCAGATAAGCTGTTAGTCTTTGCTATTGATTAGTGAAATAAAATGAAACCAATCCCTCGAGCATGTCAAAAAATCTTTGGCTCTATATTGAACATTTTGTTTTAAATTGTACTGGTTAGGTGCTTACTATATGTCAAACACTGTACTAAGTGCTGGGGCAGACAAAAGACAATCAAGTTGGACACAGTCCCTGTCCCATATGGGTTTACAGTCCTAAGTAGGAGGGAGTAGGACTTAATCCCCATTTTATAGATGAGGTAACTGAGCCACAGAGAAATTAAGTGATTTGTCCAAGGTCACACCACAGACAAGTGGCAGAGCTGGGATTAGAACACAGGTCCTCTGACTTCCAAGTCCATGCTCCTTCCACTAGGCCACGCTGCTTCCCTGCTTTTAAGAGGACTTCTCCTACCTAATGGGTGAGGGCCAGTGAAACACTCTGCTGAACAGATGTTTCACAGACTCTCAAATGCTCCCCGGGCATAACCCATTCTTAACCTCCCAGAAGCTGGCAACCATGGTACGGCTCTGCTCATGGTAGGAGCCCACCTTGGGCACTCAGTGCCAAACCTTCTCAGCACTTCCTGAAATTCTAGTTCCTAAATTTATCCCGCCCCCAACAAGGAATCTTGAGGTGGCAGTCTTACCACACAAACTGGAAACAGGAGAAGGACAAATGTGAAGCCTTTCAAAACCATTTAAACCCCATCCTGTTCAGTCAGTCAAACTAACAACATTTCTACCTTTGCACCTACTGCTTATGTAACCTTATTTTCCAGTATCTGGTTTCCAAGCCCATTCAGAAAAAGTCATTCAAGAAAAAACATACTGATTTAAAGAATACGGTAAACATATTTTTTACCTTGGGATAGATTTTTTTTCCCACTGTTCAACATTACTACATATCCTTCATCAAAGACTGATCTTGCTCACATTGCTCACTATATTAGTGACCCACATTAGTGAGTCTTCTCTGTTGGCTGAAGGTGGCTGATTATACATCCTGAGTGAACAGGCCAAATACATAATAATGATGATGGTATTTGTTAAGCGCTATTAATTATTAATAATGCAGAAACTATTAACATAGTTAACACTCTGTGTCAAATAGTGTTCTAAACGCTGGGGTAGATATAAACTAATCAGGTTGGACACAGTCCCTGTCCCACATGAGGCTCACAGTCTTAATCCCCATTTTGCAGATGAGGTAACTGAGGCACAGAGAAGTTAAGTGACTTGCCCAAGGTCACACAGCAGACAAGTGGCAGAATGGGATTAGAACCCTGGGCCTTCTGACTCCCATGCCCGTGCTCTATCCACTAGACCATGCTGCTTCCCTAATGTACCCTGCTTATTTTCTAGCCTGCACTATAGAAGACTGGAGCAGCAAGAAGTGATTACTCAGATGTAAACAAAATGCAGCTTCTCTTCTTACTCAAATCAGTTACCTGGTGAATAACTATTAGCACTAGTGAATACCTTTCATCTGACCCCAGTAAAGCTTTCTCTGATCTAGTGATAGTCAACGATAAGCAGAGAAGCAGCATGGCTTAGGGGTAAGAGCCTGGACTTGGGAGTCAGAGGTTGAGGGTTCTAATCCCGGCTCTGCCACTTACCAGCTGTGTGATTTTTGGGCAAGTCACTTAACTTCTCAGTGCCTCAGTTACATCATCTGTAAAATGGGGATTAAGGCCGTGAGCCCCATATGGGACAACCTGATTACCTTGTATCTACCCCAGTGCTTAGAACAGTGCTTGGCACATAGTAAGCCCTTAACAAATACCATTATAAGAATGGATGGCTGCCTGGGATTGAGACTAACAATGCTCCCAGAGCAGAAAAGCAATGTGGGGGGTTTTTTTGTATGCTTTGTACTATGCAGGAGCACAATGTGAGTGCTCAAACTGTGAAAAAAGTCCAGTCAATCAATGCCTGCACGTAGGATGCAGCAAAAAGCAAAAAAACAAAAAAGAAAAAGAGGTCACTTACACAGAGCGGGTCACCTTGGGGGCTGGCAGGGATAGGAGGATGGGATACTACGACAACAGCTCTTGAGACAAGCATTTTTCCAGCAGCAGTCACGGACGAGAAAGGGGTTGAGGAAGGGGAGGGAAAGCGGACTCCTTTTACAGCCTCCTGAACACCCAGTGTTACTGGGCTTGCAGTCACCTGCCACTAACACTGAGACCAGTTGCCATGCTATGCAAACAACTGGCACCCAGCAGATGAACCCTCTCTACCAATTGCTTGCTGCTTAACTTTGGGCAAGTCACTTAATTTATCTGTGCTTCCACTTCCTCAGCTGTAAATGGGGACTAATTATCTGTTCTCCCTCCTACATAGATTGTGAGCCCTTTGTGGGACAGGGATTGTGTTCAACCTGATAAACTTGTATTTACCCCAGTGCTTAGAATAGTGCTTGACACATAATAAGCACTTATCAAATACCATTAAAAAAATTAAGTCAAGAAAGAAGGGGCTAGAGAAGGAAAGATGTGGCTCCTCTTTATGATAGGATGAAGCTGCCAAGGGTAAAGATGGTACAATTCTATTTCCCAAGTGTAGACAACAATTTTTGAGATCTCAATTGCAACAGCAAACCAACACATATGGAGGAATAAATAATTTGGAAGACACAGATGGACGATCACTCATGGCATTACAATTGGGAGTTCCTTCCCTAACAAAATGCAAACAGCTTAAATAATCAGTTTTATTGTTGATATGTTTATTAAGCTCCTTCTTTGTGCAAAGTCCTGCACAGGGCATTAGCAGAAAAAAAAGCAAGAATGAATTTAATATGATTCTTGACTAAAGGTTACTTAAACATAAGGGAAAAACTCACACTTTATCAATGGAAGAATCACAAGCAAGAATTGAGTGGCAGATCTTGAGTTCCAGTTTCTCACACTCAATAATAATAATACTGATGATGATGATAAACAGTAATTGTGGTATTTGTTAAGTGCTTACTATATGCCAAGCAGTGTATTAAGCTCTGGGGTAGATACAGGATAATCAGGTCAATCAGGCCCCACACGAGCCTCATAAACTAAGTAGGAGGGAGAACAGGTACTGACTGAATCCCCAATTTGCAGATGAGGGGACTGAGGCACAGAGAAGTGAAGTGACTTGCCCCAGGTCATAGAGTGAGTAAATGGCAGAGCCAGGATTAGAACCCAAGTCCTCCTCTGACATCTAGGCCCATATTCCTTCCACTTGGTCATGCTGCTTTCCAATTTTCATCTTACTAGAGCAGATAGACATGCCCCCAGTGTTCTAAAAAAATCTACAAAGCTTGAAGGCTACAGTGATGGTAAGTCTTGAGCTGAAAGGAGACATATTACAAAATGCTTGCAATTTGACCACCGGTTACAAAACTGTCAACGGATGGTCAGGTCACTGGTTTCGTTTTTTGTTGGGTGTGAGGTTTTCTAACTTTAAAAAAAAAAATCTTGGGTATGCTTGCTGCATTGCTACAGATAAATCTGTCAAGCAGAGGAAGTTGCAGTTCATTGCCGTTTCTAAACATACGTTCTGTCAAAACCAGAAGGGGAAAAAAGTTCCTTTTCCTGGCTCTGACCACCCTAGGCCCATTACTGAAGAGCCCAAAGGCACTGGGGTAAAATGCTCCACAGAGTTCTTGTTTATTACAAATAGTTTATCCAGCCCAGTGGCTCTGCAATGATTAGAAAAGGTCCTCTGTTTATTTTATATATATATTATTTAACTCACTCAAAAATGTTGTGCTCTTTCTGCTTGACCTCTGTGCTTAGGTAAACAGTAATAAAAATGAGGCTTGAGTGCACCCTCCAAAGTAAGCAATGATTAAACCTTTTTCTGCATTATGCATTGGGCCAAGCAGGTCTCCATAATGTGCAATTCTGGAATCAATAAAAGTTCTTCTGCCCTACGCATCAGGGTCTCGAATTAAAGTGAAGTCCTCTCCCCCGAATGCCAAGAAATTCAGGATTAGTTTTGTCCAGCATCATGCCTCATGACTTTCAACCTCCCTTATTGCGTGTTAAGAGGTTGTCCCATAATGCTCATCCCCTTTCGATTTCATGAGTCAGTGCTTCTGAGCAGCTTAACCTGACCACTGTTTCCTAGTTTTCTTGCAAATCAACATTAGGGAAAAAAGGAGCTCACTTTATCGCAAACAGCCAAATTCTTTGAATAAATAAGGTGACAGTTGGTTGCCTCTTTTGGATCCTTTCCACTTGCCAGATGCAGGGAAATCTGATTTTGAGATAAACTTGGAGGCAATAGATGGCAAAAGCTGCCTGCTGTCATTCCACACCCAAGGGAGCAGGCCAGGTTTAATGAGGATGGAGCAAGGGAGAAGGGGAGGAGAGGCCTTTCCAGAGGGCCTTTAGGCCTGCAGGTCATTTATATATAATAATAATAATGGAAATGATGGTACTTGTTAAGTGCTTACTATGTGTCAAGCACTGTACTAAACACTGTGGTAGGTACAAACTAATCAGGTTGGACACAGTCCCTGTCCCACATGGGGCTCATAGTCTTAATCCCCCTTCTAGATTGTGATCCCATTGTTGGGTAGGGACTGTCTCTATATGTTGCCAACTTGTACTTCCCAAGCGCTTAGTACAGTGCTCTGCACACTGTAAGTACTCAGTAAATATGATTGAATGAATCCCCATTTTACAGATGCTGTAACTGAGGCACAGAGAAGTGAAGTGACTTGCCCAAGGTCACACTGCAGACAAGTGTGCAGACAAGACTCAGGATTAGAACCCAGGTCCTTTTGACTCCCAGGCTTGTACTCTACCCACTAGGCCAAGCTCTTCCTGTATATATTCACACCTAGAATGCGAGCTCCAACTCTATAGTATCGAGCTCTTCTGAGCACTTAGTATGGTGCTCTGCACAGAGTAAGCACTCAATAAATACCATTGACAGTTTGATACCTTCTGTAGCACCTTGGTGCACTTTAGCTTTCACCCTCTTGCACATTCATTCATTCATTCAATCGTATTTATTGAGTGCTTACTGTGTGCAGAGCACTGTACTAAGCGCTTGGAAAGTATAAATCAGCAGCCTATAGAGACGGTCCCTACCCAACAATGGGCTCACAGTCTAGAAGGGGGAGACAGACAACAAGACAAAATACGTAGACAGGCACTCACTCCTTTACATATCCACTCTTGCTTCTTTCTCCTTTCTGAAACTTATTTGAGTGGACCTAACCCAGTAAATTATGAACTCCTTGAGGACAGGGACCTAGTCTACTCACTCTTTGTACTCTCCCAAGTTCTCTGCCCAGAGTAACGAACACTACTGATGGATCAAGCTTTAGACAAGCTGCATTATCCAAGCCCACCCCAATCCAGCCCGAGTGGAGGTTTGGAACCCTGGTGTCTGAATTCAGATCTGGGCTAGGCAAGGTCACTCAATTCTAACAGCCTGCAGAGGAGTCCCTGGCCCATGAATGTTAAGCTCACGACATACACATGGCAGCAGTCTCAACACTCCAGCCTCCCACCAAAAATTGGCCCTAAAAAGGGAGCAAAGTGGGGGAAGGGACACATTGGGGCCAGCTGGGCCCATCCCAATCTATACTGGATTTGGGGGAGACCAACCTCACTCAGGTTAATCAGACTCTGGATCATCAAGCCAAGTATGGTCCATGCAGGGCTCCTCCAGGCCATTCTTCAATGAAGGGGCCCTATAACAGGCTGTGTCGTCAGCTCCCTGGGAAGTATAACCATTCTAGGGAGGTCTTGGGGTGGATAATGAAATTTTGAAACAAAATAACCTCTCCACCTGCAAGGTCTACTCTAGAACAGACCCAAACCTTCAATCCAACTTGAGCCCTAGATCTCTTAAATGACCACCTCTACATGGATGAGATAGTATGAAGGAAGATGTGTTAGGACTTAGTCAGACTGAACATGCAGGTTGAATAAGAAAGCTGAGGCAAGGATAATGACAAGGTTTATGGACTTATGAGACAGAGGGGACAGTGGTGTTGTCTACTGTGATGGGCAAGTCAAGGGAAGGCCAGTATTTGGGGAAGGAAGATCTATTAGTATTTATCAGACTGAACATGTAGGTTGAATGAGAAAGCTGAGTCGAGGCTAATGACAAGGTTTATGGGCTTGTGAGACAGAGGGGATAGTGGTGTTGTCTACAGTGTTGGGAAAGTCAAGGGAAGGCCAGGGTTTAGGCAGAAAGAATTCCATTTTGGATATGTTTAATTTGATATTTCAGTGGATCGTTTGAGAAGAGATACCCTGATGGCAGGAGGAAATGTGAGACTGCAGAGAAAAACAGAGGTCAAGGCTGGAGAGGTAGGATTCAAGAATTATCTGCAAAGGGATGGTAGTAGAAGCCTTGAGAGCGGATGAATTCCAAAGGAGTGGTTGTAAATGGAGAATAGAAGGGGACCCAGAACTAAACCTTTGAAGTACCCTGACTGTTAAGGAGGCAGAGGAGGAGCTGGTGAAAGAGGCTGTGAAGGAGCGGTGGAAGAGATAGGAGGAGAGCCAGGAAAGCACAATGCCAATGAAGCTGAGGTTAGAAGAGCCAGTGGATGAGAGGAAGGAGCCAGAGGAGCAGGAAAAGCTACACGGCCTAGTGAAAAGAGCATGGGTCTGGGAGTCAAAGAACCTGGGTTCTAATCCTGACATACTCTTGCTTGCTGGGTGACCTTGGTCAAGTTAATTGACTTTTCTGTGCCTCACTTTCCTCAACTGTTAGATGGGGATTAAACACCTGTTCTCCCTCCTTCTTAGACCATGAATTCCCTGGGGGACTGGGGCTGTATCCAATCTTCACGTAGCGTATCTTCACCAGCACTAACTTCAGTACTTGATACATAGTGAGCGCTTAACAAGGACCACAATTTTTATTATTACCATAAGCAAAACTGAGGCCTGAAAGTGTTTCAGGGAGGAGGAAGTCATCCACAGGGACAAAGGCAGTCAAGGGGCCGAGGAGGATTAAAACAGAGTAGAAACCATTGGATTTGGCTACCATGTGATTTTGGATGGGAAAGAACCCAAATTATTTTTTAAACAGAAAGAGAATTGTAGGCACTGGGTGGAACTTGGTCTGAGAAGTTTGTGTGAAATCAATACTTGGTATTAAAAAAATCTGCTTTCTAGTTATGTTGAATAATGGACATGATTTGACCAATAAAACTTGGTAAGGTGGGACTGTTAATGCTCACAACATAAAGAAAGCTTCAATGTTTTATCTTATTTGAACCATTTCTAAGTCACCAACAGCATTCAGAAAGACAACCCAGCTCCCTATGATTTTACTTTGACAGGCGCCCTAACAAGACCACTTTTATTAGCATATTGCTATTCACTTTATTCTTATTTTAGCAGCACTCTGTGTGGGAATATATCACTCTGCTTGACATTCAACAAATTGAAGACAATGAAAGCATGAGAGGAAATGAAACAAATCACAGAAAGGGAAGAAATGTGTAGGAAGTGACATTTAGAAACAAAAACATGTCTTCAGATATAGTGCTTTCCGACCAAGGATTTCAAAGACCTTCAGAAACACTGTTAGATGGCAATTACTATTATAACCCACACAGTTGGTGGTAGAGTTGGAAATAGAATCCAGGATTTCTGACCTCAGCTTAGCATTTCTATAGCCCACTGTTGGGTAGGGACTGTCTCTATATGTTGCCAACTTGTACTTCCCAAGCGCTTAGTACAGTGCTCTGCACACAGTAAGCGCTCAATAAATACGATTGATGATGATGATAGTCTCTTATATAAACCCAACCAACTTAATATCCTAGTCATATGTTCATTATTTCTTGTTCAGTGTTTGGTAGAAAGCCAGAAACTCTTTGACCAAACACTGTGATACTCCATACACTCTGCTTGGGCCATTTTAAACATTATCAAAAAGTTGGACTGATAGTGACATTTCAAATTTAGCTCAATCCTCTAAAATCTGTTCTGTATTACCCCCACACTTCAAGTCTCCCCACTAACTGTTAGTCAGTCAACTGTATTTACTGAGTGCTTACTGTGTGCAGACCACTATACTAAGTTCATTCATTCATTCAATCGTATTTATTGAGCACTTACTGTGTGCAGAGCACTGTACTAAGCACTTCGGAAGTAGAAGTTAGCAACATATAGAGACGGTCCCTACCCAACAGCGGGCTCATAGTCTAGAAGGGGAGACAGACAACAAAACAAAACATATTGACAAAATAAAATAAATAGAATAGTAAATATGTATAAGTAAAATAGAGTAATAAATCTGTACAAACATATATACAGATGCTGTGGGGAGGGAAAGGAGGTAAGGCAGGGGGATGGGGAGGGGGAGGAGGGGGAAAGGAAGGAGGGGGCTCAGTCTGGGAAGGCCTCCTGGAGGAGGTGAGCTCTCAGTAGGGCTTTGAAGGGAGGAAGAGAGCTAGCTTGGCGGATGTTCGGAGGGAGGGCATTCCAGGCCAGGGGGAGGACGTGGGCTGGGGGTTGATGGCAGGACAGGCGAGAACGAGGCACAGTGAGGAGGTTAGTGGCAGAGGAGCAGAGGGTGCAGGCTGGGCTGTAGAAGGAAAGAAGGGAGGTGAGGTAGGAGGGGGCAAGGTGATGGAGAGCCTTGAAGCCGAGAATGAGGAGTTTTTGCCTGATGCGTAGGTTGACTAGTAGCCACTGGAGATTTTTGAGGAGGGGAGTAACATGCCCAGAGCGTTTCTGCACAAAGATGATCTGGGCAGCAGCGTAAAGTATAGACTGAAGTGGGGAGAGACATGAGAATGGGAGATAAGAGAGGAAGCTGATGCAGTAATCCAGTCGGGATAGGATGAGAGATTGAACCAGCAGGGTAGCGGTTTGGATGGAGAGGAAAGGGAGGATCTTGGCGATGTTGCAGAGGTGAGACCGGCAGGTTTTGGTGACGGATTGGATGTGAGGGGTGAACGAGAGAGCGGAGTCAAGGATCAATCGTATTTATTGAGCACTTACTGTGTGCAGAGCACTGTACTAAGTGCTTGGGAAGTACAAGTTGGCAACATATAGAGACAGTCACAACCCAACAGTGGGCTCACAGTCTAGAAGAGTGGGCTCACAGTCTAGAAGGATTACACCAAGGTTGTGGGCTTGTGATATGGGAAGGATGGTAGTGCCATCTACAGTGATGGGAAAGTCAGGGAGAGGGCAGGGTTTGCGAGGGAAGATAAGGAGTTCAGTCGTGGACAGATTGAGTTTTAGATGGTGGGCAGACATCCAGATGGAGATGTCTTGAAGGCAGGAGGAGACATGAGCCTGAAGGGAGGAAGGGATAGCGGGGGCAGAGATGTAGATTTGGGTGTCATCAGCGTAGAGACGATAGTTGAAGCCATGGGAGTGAATGAGTTCACCAAGGGAGTGAGTGTAGATAGAGAACAGAAGGGGACCAAGAACTGACCCTTGAGGAACCCCTACAGTAAGGGGATGGGAGGGGGAGGAGGAGCCCGCAAAGGAGAATGAGAATGAACAGCCGGAGAGATAAGAGGAGAACCAGGAGAGGACAGAGTCTGTGAAGCCAAGGTTGGATAGCGTGTTGAGGAGAAGGGGGTGGTCCACAGTGTCGAAGGCAGCTGAGAGGTCGAGGAGGATTAGGATAGAGTAGGAGCAGTTGGATTTGGCAAGCAGGAGGTCATTGGTGACCTTTGAGAGGGCAGTTACTTACTCTCCTAAGTGCTTAGGAGAGTATAATATAACACTATAACAGACATATTCCCTGCCACTAATGTGTTTAACTGATCCTCTTCTGACCCTCACCCTACTTTTTAATGGTATTTGTTAAGCATTTACCATGTGCGTAACACTGTACTAGCACTGGGGTAGATACATGGATACAAGCAAATCAGGTTGGACACAGTCCATGTCCCACAAGGGTAGGACTCATGGTTTTATTCCCCATTCTATAGATGAGGTAACTGAGGCATAGAGAAGTTAAGTGACTTGGCCAAGGTCACACAGCAGACAAGTAGCAGAGCCAGAATTAGAACCCAGGTCCTTCTGACTCCCAGGCCCGTGGCCTTTCCCCTGACACATCTGCCTGTGGTTTCCTCTGCAGCCAAGCTAATCTATTCTTCATCCCACACATTTGACACCACATACACCATTTCTTCCACACTATGCCATGGCCATGCCATTTCCCAGGCCAGGAATTCTCTTTAAAGTCCTTTTAAAATCTGCCACAAAAGGCTGACTTTCCCCAGAAAGTCTTCCCAGATGAACTCGACCTGGCACTGAACAATTAATCACTCCTGTCCTCTGCTTTCGGTTACCTAAATAACAAGACCTAAGGGATGCATTAATTCAAGGACATACTTACAGTATGTGTGTGCTTCTAACCTGGTTGGGCTGTCTGTATGTTTCTTGGGTTCTGCACTTCTTTCACCAGTTATCTTTCTCTCCCTGAATGTATGTGTTTGCCCCATAGAATAATCCTCCATTAGACTACAAATTCCAGTCAATCAACAGATATTTATTGAGCACTTACTGCATAAAGAGCACTGTACTAAGCACTTGGGAGAGTACAACAGAATTAGGAAACATGATTCCTGTCCTCAAGGAGCTTAAAATCTAGCAGAGCAAGTAGAGTGGTAGAAGGTCTTTTGTTCTCCTATGTAACTTATCTACAGTACCTAATACAGTAATCAAAACGCTGTGGGTAAACAATCAATCAATGGAATTTATTGAGCACTTATTGTGCAGAAGGTACTATATTAAATACTTGGGAGAATACAATTCAACACTGTTCCCTCTCCACAACAAGCTTACAATCTAGAAGGGGAGGCAGACATTAATATAAAGAAATAATTTATAGATATGAATGTAAGTGAATGTAAGCCCACATGGGCTGAAGGTGGGGTCAATACCAAATGCCGCAAGGTTCCGTGTCCAAGTGCAGAGACGAGACACAGAATGCAAAAAATAAATCATTTTGACAGAATATATCCAAACTAAGCTGGATGGCTATTAACATACCTCTCTTCAGACAATGAGTGAGATCCATAAAATGATCAAACGCAGGCATACGCCATGATGCAACTGGGATAAGGTCCTTGAAATTGTGACTGTTTCATGAATGGATGTATGTTGTATCATGGGGTATGTTTCCTCAAAGAACTTAAGGAGACTAGGATCTAGTCCAGATACTCTCAAAACTGAAATTCTTTACATGTAGTATACTGCAGAGAAGCAGCATGGTGTAGTGGATACAGCACAGGCCTCGGAGTCAGAAGGTCATGGGTTCTAATCCTAGCTCTGCCACTTGTCTGCTGTGTGACCTCGGGCAAGTCACTTTGCTTCTATGGACCTCAGTTACCTCATCTGTAAAATGGGGATTGAGACTGTGAGCCCTATGTGGGACAGGCACTGTGTCTACCCCAATTTGCTTGTATCCACCCCAGCACTTAGTATGGAGTACTTAACATGCAGTATGCACTTAACAAATACCATAATTATATTATTATTATTGTTATTATTATGTCACTAAACTATTAAAGTAAATCTTGACACAACATACTGTTACATGTGAGCTCCCCTCTAGACTGTAAGCATGTTGTGGGCAGGAATGTGTCTGTTGTTATAGTCTACTCTCCCAAGCACTTAGTACAGTGCTTTGCACACAGTAAACACTCAATAAATGTGATTGAATGAATGAATGAGTTGTGACAGGGTTATGAGTTTGCTGGAGGCTGCAGCAACCAAAGGATATTCTGCTGACTGTGGTAAGTGGTTTTCCGACTTTGTGAAAAAAACTGGTCTAACAGATTCAACAACAGTCTACTTCTTCCCTTCTTACAGCTCCTTGCAGTAGGTTAACTCCTCTGAGAATTTCAGCACACTTTTCAACTCCTCTCTCCATTATCATTTTCGTCAATCACATTTACAAATTCATCCACTTTCTTGGAAATGAAGCCAACACTTTTTCATCCCAAGATTTGGCGGATGGTTGAGAAATCATAACATCTTCTGCATCTGGTTTGCATCTTGAAATGATGCACTGGATTGCTGAAGTTCAATGGGGTCCAGGGACAGCAAGTCCTCTGAATGAGATGAAATTAACTTTCTGACACCTGCAACCTCCATTTTTAGCTGCCTCCCCAGTTCAACAACTTTTTTGGTTGTTTGCTTAGGGGTCTCTTCAAAGTCTTAAAAATCTGACACATCAGAAAGACGGGCTTCCTTCTGATCTGTTTATTGTTGACTGCTTAATTTCAGCACAGGAGGGGGATGGAGGAATAAAATTTACTCACCTTCTTACTTTATTTACTCTCCATCCAAACAACTACTACCGATCCAAGCACTTATCCTATCCCACATTGACTTTTGCATCAGTTCCCTTGCTGACCTCCCAGCCTCCTGTCTCTCCCTACCCCAACACATGCTTCACTCTGCTTCCCAAATCATTTTTCTAAAAACAAAAATATTCCGTCCACATCACCCCACTCCTCAAGAACCTCCAGTGGTTGCCCCTCCACCTCTATATTAAAAAGAAACTCCTTAAGATTGGCTCAACCAGCTCGCCCCCTTCTAATTTACCTCACTGATCTACTACAGCCCAGCCCGCACAATTCGCTCCACTAGTAACAGCTTTCTCCCTGTGCCCCAATCTCATCTAGCGTGGCATAGTGGATAGAGCACGGGCCTGGGCATCAGAAGGTCATGAATTCTAAACCTGGCTCTGCCATTTGCCACCTGTGCTTCAGACCCCATTCCCTCTCATCTCATGAAATCTCTCGCTCCATCCCTTCTCCCCTCCTTAACTTCCATCTTCAACCACTCACTCTCCACTGGTTCCTTCCCCTCTGCCTTCAAACATGCCCATGTCTCTCCCATCCTAAAAAAACCCTCTCTTGACCCCACCTCACCTTCTAGTTATCGCCCCATATCCCTCCTACCATTCCTTTCCAAGCTCCTTGAACGAGTTGTCTACACGCACTGCCTTGACTTCCTCAACACCAACTTTCTCCTCGACCCCCTCCAGTCTGGCTTCCGTCCCCTACCACGGAAACTGCCCTCTCAAAGGTCACCAATGACCTCCTGCTTGCCAAATCCAATGGCTCTTACTCTATCCTAATCCTCCTCGACCTCTCAGCTGCCTTCGACACTGTGGACCACCCCCTTCTCCTCAACATGCTATCCGACCTTGGCTCACAGACTCTGTCCTCTCCTGATTCTCCTCATATCTCTCCGGTGGTTCATTCTCAGTCTCTTTTGCCGGCTCCTCCTCCCCCTCCCATCCCCTTACTGTGGGGGTTCCCCAAGGTTCAGTGCTTGGTCCCCTTCTGTTCTCGATCTACACACACTTCCTTGGTGACCTCATTCGCTCCCACGGCTTCAACTATCATCTCTACGCTGATGACACCCAGATCTACATCTCTGCCCCTGCTCTCTCCCCCTCTCTCCAGGCTCGCATCTCCTCCTGCCTTCAGGACATCTCCATCTGGATGTCTGCCCGCCACCTAAAACTCAACATGTCCAAGACTGAACTCCTTGTTTTCCCTCCCAAACCCTGCCCTCTCCCTGACTTTCCCATCTCTGTTGACGGCACTACCATCCTTCCCATCTCACAAGCCCGCAACCTTGGTGTCATCCTCGACTCTGCTCTTTCATTCACCCCTCACATCCAAGCCATCACCAAAACCTGCCGGTCTCAGCTCTGCAACATTGCCAAGATCTGCCCTTTCCTCTCCATCCAAACCGCTACCCTGATCGTTCAAGCTCTCATCCTATACCGTCTGGACTACTGCATCAGCCTTCTCTCTGATCTCCCATCCTCGTGTCTCTCCCCACTTCAGTCCATACTTCATGCTGCTGCCCGGATTGTCTTTGTCCAGAAATGCTCTGGGCATGTTACCCCCCTCCTCAAAAATCTCCAGTGGCTACCAATCTGCGCATCAGGCAGAAACTCCTCACCCTCAGCTTCAAGGCTCTCCATCCCCTTGCCCCCTCCAACCTCACCCCCCTTCTCTCCTTCTACAGCTCACCCCGCACCCTCCACTCCTCCGCAGCTAATCTCCTCACCGTGCCTCGTTCTCACCTGTCCCGCCATCGACCCCCAGCCCACGTCATCCACCGGGCCTGGAATGCCCTCCCTCTGCCTATCCGCCAAGCTAGCTCTCTTCCTCCCTTCAAGGCCCTGCTGAGAGCTCACCTCCTCCAGGATGCCTTCCCAGACTGAGCCCCTTCCTTCCTCTCCCCCTCGTCCCCCTCTCCATTCCCCCATCTTACCTCCTTCCCTTCCCCACAGCACCTGTAGATATGTATATATGTTTGTACATATTTATTACTCTATTTATTTATTTATTTATTTATCTTACTTGTACATATCTATTCTATTTATTTTATTTTATTAGTATGTTTGGTTTTGTTCTCTGTCTCCCCCTTCTAGACTGTGAGCCCGCTGTTGGGTAGGGACTGTCTCTACGTGTTGCCGACTTGTACTTCCCAAGCGCTTAGTACAGTGCTCTGCACACAGTAAGTGCTTAATAAATACGATTGATTGATTGATTGCTGGGTGACCTTGGGCATGTCACTTCACTTCTCTGGGCCTCAGTTCCCTCATCTGCAAAATGGGAGTTGAAACTGTGAGCCCCACGTGGGACAGGACTGTGTCCAGCCCAATTTGCTTGTATGCACCCCAGGGCTTAGTACAGTGCTTGGCACATATTAAGTGCTTAACAAATGCCATAATCATTATTATTATTATCTATCTCTCCACTGACCCTTTTCCCTTGTCCTCCCTCTAGTCTGAAACTCCCTCCATATACACTAGACCACCACTCTTCCCCCTTCAAAGTCTTATTAATCAATCAATTGATAGTATTTATTGAGTGCTATTTATTGAGTGCTTACTGTGTGCAGAGAATTGTAGTAAGTGATTGTGCGAATACAATACAACTGAGTTGGTAGACACAACCCCTACCAACAGCAAGCTTTCAGTCTAGAAAGGGAGACAGATATTAATATAAATAAATAAGGTTACATCTCCAAAAGGTCTTCCTCGATTAGGCTCTCTTTAGCCAACTCCTCCCTTCTGCATCATCTATGCACTTCGATCTGTGCCCTTTGAGCACTTTCGGCTCAACTGACCCTTAGCCCCACAGCACTTGGGTAATCTGTAATATATTTATATTAATGTCCATTCATTCAATTGTATTTATTGAGCATTTACTGTGTGCAAAGCACTGCACTAAGCTCTTGGGAGAGTACAATATAATAATAGACACATTCCCTGCCTACAACGAGTTTATGGTCTATCTCTCCCTCTAGACTGTAAACTCGTAGACAGGGAACAGTTGTAACAACTTTGCTGTATTCATTCATTCATTCATTCAATTGTACGTATTGAGTGCTTACTATGTTTAGAGCCCTGTACTAAGCACCTGGGACACATTCCCTGCCCACAGGAGCTGTCTGTCTCCCCATACTGTACTCTCCCAAGTGCTTAATAAAGTGTTTGCACACTATAAGCACTCTGTAAATACCACTTGATTACCTATTGTGCTCAGCCAGAATGTCAGGGCCAGTTTTTTTGTTTGTTTCTTTTTATGGTATTTGTTAAGCACTTACTATGTGCCATGCACTGTTTGTTTGTTTGATGGTACTTGTTAAGCGATTACTATGTGTCAACACTGTTTTGGTAGAAATAAGTCAAGTTGGACACAGCTCCTGTTGGGCATAGGGATCACAGTCTGTTCTAAGCACCGGGGAAGATACAACATAATCAAGTTAGACACAGTCCATGTCCCACAGTCTTAATCCCCATATTACAGATGAGGTGACATGCACAGAGAAGTTAATTTCTTGCCCAAGGTCACACGGCAGACAAGTGGTAGAGACAGGATTAGAACCCAGGTCCTTCTGACACCCAGGCCCATGTTATCTACTAGTCCACACTGTTCTAATCCCAGCTCTGCCACTTGTCAGCTGTGTGACTTTGGGCAAATCACTTCACTTCTCTGGGACTCAGTTACCTCATCTGTAAAATGAGGATTAATCAATCAATCATATTTATTGAGCGCTTACTGTGTGCAGAGCACTGTACTAAGCACTTGGGAAGTACAAGTTGGCAACACATAGAGATAGTCCCTACCCAACAGCGGGCTCACAGTCTAGAAGGATTAAGACACTGAGCCCCACGTGGGATAACCTCATAACCTTGTATCTCCCCCAGCACTTGGAACAGTGCTTGGCACATAGTAAGTGCTTAACAAATGCCATTATTATTATTATCATTATTATCATTATTATTCTCAGAGTTGGTTCTCTGCATGGGGTAATGTATCTCACAATACAGATGGCATCGCAAGGGTGGGCTGGGTGTAACCTGGAGTCTACCTGTCTGCTACAGAGCAGATTTCGATACCTTAAAGGCTCCACTAAGCAGCACAGTACAGGGCAGCAGTTTCAAACCACTGTTTAAAATCAAATTAGCCTAGAACTGTGGAACTGGGACATATACTAGTTAATGCCTGGGAGGATTTTTCATTATCTGATGCTAGTGGGAAAATGAACACATCACTTTCCACTAAAATTGGAAGGGAGGGAAGGGCAGGGAAAGGGGGCAAACCGAGTCCGTCACTTGGAGACAGAAGTTTTGATTTACTTTCCCCTATTGGGAAGGATACAGCTAGACACGGCAGCCGACACTGAATTTTCAAAAACATCATGCTTAATGCTTTATTTCATCCTTTCCCCCCCCCACCTCAAAATGGTTATCAAATGTTTTCCAAGAGAGGGAACACTATGTGATGACGTGTGTAATGCCATTTCCAAGGGCCCTGGGAAAATGAGCTGCAGCTCAGACAGGCCCATAGGGAGAGACCACAAGCTCTTGTTAGCTCATTTTGGCCAACCCTGAGTTTCCACCCTCTCCCCCATCCTCTGTGTCAACAGCCTCCCAGGTCATCACAAGTTAACCGCGCAGATGCTAAAGAGATTTTTAAGAAATCAGACAGTTTCCATAAATAGAGCAAATTGGGAATACCAACCCCGAGCCATTTTAATACAGTACTCTCCCTGGGTATGGCCTTAAATGTATCATTTTTTTTAATACTAGAAGGAGGGTAGGCTTTCCACCCTGTGCTACTGCTGGAGAAAAGAACCTCAGGTAATAAACTGCAGCTGCTCCAGGTCTGACATAAAGAAACTCTTTGTAGAAAATGCTGTTTAAGGATCCCTAATTAAAGCTAAATACAATCCATTTCACACCGTGGAATATGTTGCTCACTGTGAACAAAGCTCACATGAACTGTTCAGGTTTGGAAGAAAATGAAAGGCTGTTCATTTTCCAAAAGGGAACATTTGAAGATCATTTTTAAACAAACAATTTCTCCCTTCCAAGGCGCTCAGTTGCTGCTGGTGATATTTCTAAAATGGAAAGGGTTCGACCCCTTTTCATTTGTACTTTACTAAATTTCTGCAATTCTTTTAATTTTCTTCCCACTGGCACTGTAAGACACACAAACACACATTCACTTTGTACCCTTCTTGTTGGCTTTGCTTTCCAGTTAAGCCATTATACATGCAGTGCCTGAGCTCAAACTCATGAGAAGCGCCTGGGAATTAGATATAACTCTTCTCCCAATAGAACACCACCATTCTATCGAAAGCCTCTTCCCCTCAAACTCAACTACGATTCAGCACATTTCAGCACTCTAAGGTATAAGCATAAAAATGACATTGTTATGACATTTTTCCTTCTGAAACCATAACAAAACGGTGCCTTCTAGATGTGAGGACAAAACAATTTAAATATCACAGAACTTCATCATGCCAAAACTGGTACTTTTAACACAGAAAAGTTCAACATGAAAAAATGTTAATGACCTAACCTAGCAAAATCCCCAGATAGGCAGAACTCTGGGAAATGTGCTAAAGTTGATTTTGCTCTAGCTAATTCTCATTCAAGTCAGGAGGGTATAGGCATCAGTAAGAGGATTAAGATTTCAGCAACCTAGACTGACCAACTCTGGGGAGGTAGAATCAGAAAGCATTCAGAACCGCTACAGTTCAATGCCCCAGGGAGTCTTTCCAGGGCCCTAAATGAAGACTTTCAAAGGGAAAGTGAGACATATATGATGATGATGATGATGGTATTTGCTACGTGCTTACTATGTGCCAGACACTGTACTAAGCGCTTGCCTGGAAAATCCAAAAACTTGGGTTCTGGTCCCAGCCAGCTCTTTCTCCGAGCTGCTGCGGGGCTTTGGGCAACATGTCAGTTGATTTCTCTTTGCTTCAGTTTCCTTTACCTGCAAAATACGAATCATTCCTGTCTCACCCTACCTCACAACGATGTTAGGGGAGTAAAGTGAGATAAAAGATGTGAAAATATTGGGTTGGGGAGAGTGTTTGTGCACTCTTTAATTTTAATTTGTATGCACAGAGAGAGGATGAAATACTTGGATGATTAGGCAGGTAATAACAAAGGTGACACAGAAAGGAACCTAAAAAACTTAATGCCATGGTCCTAACCTCATAAACATAAACAGTGTTTATGAGCATGTGCTGTGGGTGGAATTCTAATCAAGTCTATTGTAGTGTGAAAAATATCAAAATCCCTTATTAGACTGTAAACCCTTAATGGGCAGGGACCAGTAACTTGTGCTTCCCAAGCGCTTAGTACAGTGCTTTGCACACAGTAAGTGCTCAATTAATACAGTTGAATGAATGAATGTGCTTCTCATGCACTCTCATATCTATCAATCAATCAATGGCAGAGCATTCTACGAAGGACCTGGAAGAGTACAATACAATAGACTTGATTAGAATTCCACCCACAGGTTGGAACAATAAATAAATAAATAACAACAATAAATAACTCCTTTCCTGAAACCTATTACAAAAGAAAATGTTTAAAAAGTTTGTCAGATATTTCTCTACTGGATCCAGGAGGAAAATAGCACATTCTGCCAAGAAACCAAGAGACTGAAGAATTTCCAACTTGGTTTAGGATGTAAAAGTATTTCCCCATTTTACAAGCTGTATTTTGTCATTTATAAAGCTTGAACTTTAAATTTGTTATTTATAAAATTAAGCCCAAATTTTCGAGATAAAATGTTTGGTAGAGGTAGCAGCAAAATCGACTTTTGGTTCGAAGATGACACTCCTGGCAGTGAGACTGCATTCATAAGTGAAAGTATCTTCAAAAGAGGATCTTCTCAACACTAACACACTGTCTATGAAAATACAAGACTGCACCACTTCAGGCTCCTTGCCAACGGGGAGATCATTGCTCGGATGCCACTAGTTAGAAGGGGAAAAGCACTTGAGTTGCTTTTGTGGTATATTCTCTGTCTCAGTCACTAACTGCTGACCCAGTGAGGGAAATATACAGTTAATTTTGAGGAACTGATATTGAAATTATGCCATGATAACTCTTAAAATCCCTATTATAACTTATTGCCATCAAAATTGCGCATGAAAATTTATTCCTTAGCTGTTTCATGGTGACTTTACAGTGGGTCTTATTCTATTTTGCATCACAACTGATCAAAATATTTTGCTCAAGAAAAGTCTTTAAAAGTGGTACAAGAGCTAAAAACTGGGGTATGAGGAAGATGATGCAATACTGGAATTTTAAGAAATATAAGATTTTTTTGTGGGGGGGGAAGGGTAGAAATCCAAAGAAATCCTAATCCAATGCTCCAAATGATCCCAAACTGAATTTAAATAGGGAAGTATTTAATCTTTATGCAAACACACCAAGTAACGTTACACATGGAAAACATGAAGCTTCTCTTATATGTTTCTGGATGCACAAACCTACAGGAAGAGGACCTGTGTGTTAATATATAGGTAGTCTTGGCAAAGCCCTCTGCAGACTAGCTATTTTCAAAATATCCATGGGACTTTGCTATGTGCCAACCACTTGGTTAGGTACTGGGGTAGATTTAGGATAATCAAAATAGATGCAGTCCCCATCCCACTCAAGATTCACATGCTAAAAGGGAGAAGTGGTAATTGTATCTCCATTTTACACTATCTAACCTTGGCTTCACTGATACTGTCTTCTACGGGTTCTCCTCCGACCTCTATCTGGCTGCTCCTTCTAAGCATCTTTCACAGGCTCCTCTTCTGACTTCCACCCTTCAACAGTGAGAGTCCCTCAAGACTCAATTCTGGGTCCTCATCTATTCCTCATTTGCACTCACTCCCTTGGAGAACTTATTCGTTCCTATGACTTCAAAGACCATCTCTTGGGGTACGGTTCCCAAATAAACATTTCCAGCCCTGACCTCTCCTTCTCTAAAATCTTGCATTTCCTCCTGCCTTCAGGACACCTGTACCTGGATGTATCGTTGTGGTCTCAAACTAAATTTATCTAAAACTCTTTATCTTCCCACCCAAACCTTGTCTTGTCCAGTGCTTAGAACAGTGCTTTGCACATAGTAGGCACTTAACAAATGCCATTATTATTATTATTATTATTGTCTTCCCCAAGACTTTCCCATTACCATAAACACCACTATCCACCTTGTCTCACAAGCCCATAATCTTGGCAGTAATCTCGACTCATCTCTCTCATTCAACCTCACAATAATCTGTCACCTAGTCCTCCTATCAGTTCTATTATCCCAATATATCTTAAATCTGCTCCTTCCTCTCCACCAAAACTGTAACCTGCGGATCTAAGCACTTATATGCATCCTTGAATATTGTGTCAGCCTCCCCACTGACTTATCCTCCTGCCTCTCCCATTTCCAGTCAATACTCCACTCTGCTGCATGGATCAGTTTTTCTAAAAGAAAAACCCAACTCTATCCACAACTCCCCTCTCTTCAAAAAACCTCCAATTTCATTTCCAGTTTCCTCAACTGTAAAATGGAGATTCAATACTTAAAGACTGTGAGCCTTATGTGGGACAAGGACTGTGGCTGACCTGATGATCTTGTATCTACCCCTTAGCTTAGAACAGTGCTTGACACATAGTAAGCCCTTACCCAATATCATTAAAAAAAATTCTCCTCTAAGAGGCCTTACCCAATCAAGCCCTCACTTTCCTCTTCTGCGTCACCTATACACTTAGATTTGTTTACCTGATTTTCACCCCTTCTCCACCCCCTTCCCCAGCATTTACACCTTGTAACCTCCCCAGGGCTTAGAACAGTGCTTTGTACATAGTAAGTGCTTAATAAATGCCATTATTATTATTACACACATCTGTAATTTATTTTAACATCTGTTGAGCGCCGGTCTGTAAGCTCCTTAGGGACAGGGATGACCTATACCTACTCTTTTGAAGTTCCCAAGTGCTTGGTACAGTGCTCTGGACATATTAACGGCTAAATAAATACCATTCATTGATTTTACAGATGAGGAACCTTAAGGCATTGAGAGGTTAAGTGAATTGTCCAAGGTCACACAGCAGGCAAGTGGCAGAGCTGGGTTTCCTAGTATTTGTTAATCACTTACTATATGTCACAGGTGCTGTACTAAGCACTGGGGTAGATAGAAGCTAATCAGGTTGAACACAGTCCATGTCCCACAAAGGAGCTCACAGCTTTAGTCCTCATTTTACAGAAGAAGTAACTGAGGTACAGAGAAGGTAAGTGACTTGCCCAAGGACACAGCACCAACTGGTGTAGCCAGTAGTAGAACCCAGATCCTATGATTCCCAATCCCATACTCTTAAACACTAGGACATGCTGCTTCTTATGAAAAAAGGCTATTGTCCAGTCCCCACTCATATCTTCTCACAGCAAAAAGAAAAGATAGGAATACTCCAAGATGGGCTTAGACATGCTTGAGAAAAGACATGAACAGGATGGCTGGGCCCTGAAAAATGTTTTTCTTCACACAGTAATTTGGTCACCCCTACCCAACAAATGAACATATTGGAAGCAGAAAGGTGTCCACTAATTCCCTTTTGTTTGTTAAGGTGTCCCTTCCAGCTCTGTTTTTTACACCTTAAAGTTACTTATATCCAGCTAATCCTTATGAAATAAGAAGCCTTCCTCAAGGGGAGGGGGTGAGCACATACTTTCTCCATATAATGATAACTAGTATTTGGTAAGTTCTTACTATGTGCCAGACATTGTACAAAGCGCTGGGGTGAAGAGAAGCAAATTGGGTTGGGCATAGTCCCTGTCTCACATGGGGCTCACAGTCTCAGACCCCATTTTACAGATGAGATAACTGAGGCCCAGAGAAATGAAGTGACTTGTCCAAGGTCACACAGCAGTCAGACAAGCAGCGTGGCTCAGAGGAAACAGCACGGGCTTGGGAGTCAGAGGTCATGGGTTCTAATCCCGACTCTGCTACTTGTCTGCTGTGTGACTTCGGGCAAGTCACTTAACTTCTCTGCACCTCAGTTCCCTCATCTGGAAAATGGGGATTAAGACTGTGAGCCCCATGTGGGACAACCTGATTACCTTGTATCGCCCCAGTGCTTAAAACAGTGTTTGGCACATAGTAAGCGCTTAACAAATGCCATTATTATTATTATTATTAAGAGTCAGATCTGGGATTAGAACCTAAGACCTTCTGGCTCCCAGGCCCGTTCTCTATCCACTACGCCATGCTGCTGCTTCTCAATAATAATGGTATTTGTTAAGCATTTACTATGAGCCAGGCTGGGTGGATACAAACAAATCAGGTTGGAAACAGTCCCTGTCCCACATGGTGCTCCATATCCAAAAAGGCACTGTTAGCAAATAGTAATCTTTCCTGTTCTGTCCATCCTGCTTTAGACAACCTGAGCTTTGCACCTTGGCTTCAATGATGACCCATAAATGAAATTTCAAGTTCTGAAATTTAGGTCCAAGATCCTAAAATTCAGGAATAAGTCTCCTAACAATCATACCTCTAGCAAACTGAAACTGACATTCAAACACATGGATTGTCAATGATACCAAATAAAGCCATTCTTAGGTCAAATTCTACTGTTCCCAGAACCTTCATCAATATTCATTTTGTAAAATGTCACAATTGAAGAGTTTCGGAGTATAGCAGCGTAGCCTAATGGGTAGATACAGCATAGCCTAGTGGGTAGTACGGTCCCAAGAGTCAGAAGGACTTGGGTTCTAACCTCAGCTCGGCCACTTGTGACCTTGGTAAGTCACTTAACTTCTCTGTGCCTCAGTTACCTCATCTGTAAAATGGGAATGAAGACTGTGAGCCCCATGTGAGACACGTGTCCAATCTGATCACCTTGCATCTACCCCATTGCTTAGTACAGTGTCTGGAACATAGCAAGCACACAGAAAATACCACCATTATTATTATTACCGTTCAACTGCTATAACATGTTTCCATTTGCAACCTTTAGATAAAATCTGATCTAACAAATAGGGATTTTTCTTAACCCATACAAGTCTGTTCTGGTATAACACAATCCAAAAGTTGATGCAAATAGACTCAATGTAGGAAGAAATGATTGTGCATACACACACATGTGGTGTTGCTCAAGACAAAATGCTGCGACACTTTCCGCCTGAGCCTTATGTCTTGTAAGGGATTTTGTGTTTCAACAACTTTACTGTATTTAATACAATAAAATTACAGGGAGGGGCAAGGGGGTAAAGCATTCTGTTATCCGTGGACATAACATAGAAATTTATATCAAAAACGTTCTATCTTTGAACTATCCAACCCCTAGTCCATTAATCCTCGTTAAATCAAATTACTAAAACAAGAGTTTCATATGAGTTTCTTTAAAACAGAATTTGTGGGTTATAAGGAGAATTCACTGTACTGCCAAACATTCTTATGGGGTAATAATAATCACTGTGATATTTGTTAAGAACTTACTATGTGCCAAGCACTGTACTAAGCACTGGGATAGATACAAGATGACCAGGTTCCACATGGGGCTCACAGTCTAAGTAGGAGGGAGAAAAGGTATTAAACCCCCTCCTATTCTCCATCCACACCCACTCCCTTGGAGAATTTATTCGCTCAAGTAGCTTCATCTTCCACTCTGTGTGGATGACACCCAAATCTACCTCTCCAGCCCTGATTTCTCTCCCTCTCTGCAGTCTCACATTTCCTCCTGCCTTCAAGACATCTCTACTTGGATGTCCTCTTGTCACCTCAAATTTATCATGTGTAAAAACAGAACATCTTCCCCCTCAAACCCTGTCCTCCAACTGACTTTCACATCACTGTAGCCAGCACCAACAACTTCCTGTCTCACAAACCTGTAACCTTATGGTGTTATCCTTGACTCCTCTTTCTCATTCAACCCACATACTCAATCCATCACTAAATCCTGTTGGTTCCACCTTCACAGCATTGCTAAAATCCACCCTTTCCTCTCCATAATAATAATAATAATAATAATAATGGTACTTGTTAAGCGCTTACTATGTGTCAAGCACTGTTCTAAGTGCTGGGGTAAATACAAGGTAATCAGGTTGTCCCACGTGGGGCTCACAGTCTTAATTCCCATTTTACAGATGAAGTAACCAATGCACAGAGAACTTAAGCTACTTGCCAGAAGTCACACAGCTAAGTGGTGGATCCAGGATTAGAACTCATGACCTCTGACTCCCAAGCCGGGCTCTTTCCACTAAGCCAGACTGCTACCATGTTAATACAATCACTTATTCTACCCCACCCTGATTACTGTATCAGCCTCCTTACATACCTCCCTGCCTTCTGTCTCTTCCCACTCCAGTCCACACTTCACTCTGCTACTCGGATCACTGTTCTACAAAAACGTTTAGTCCATGTTTCCTCACTCCTCAAGAACCTCCAATGGTTGCTCATCCACCTCTGCATCAAACAGAAACTCCTTACCATCGGGTTTAAAGCACTCAATCACCTGGCCCCCTCATACCTCAACTTGCTACTCTCCTACTACAACCCAACTGCACACTTCACTCCTCTAATCTTAACCTTCTCTTTGTACCTTGATCTTGTCTATCTCACCGCTGACCTCTTGCCCTCATCCTGCCTCTGACCTGAAACACCCTCCCTTCTCAAATCCGACAGACAATTACTCTCCCGGCCTTCAAAGCCTTATTGAAAGCACATCTCCTCCAAGAGGCCTTCCCTAAGCCTTCTTTTCCTTTTCTTCAACTCCCTGACCTGCTCCCATTATTCATCCCCTCTCCCAGACCCACAGCACTTATGTATATATCTGTAATTTATTTATTTATATTAATGTCTAGCTGCCCCCCACACTATAGACTCACTGTGGGCAGGGAATGTGTCTGTTACATTGTTATAGTGTATACTCCCAAGCGCTTAGTACAGTGCTTTGCACACAGAGAGTGCTCAATAAATATGATGGATTGACTGAATCCCCATTTTACAGATGAGGGAACTCAAGCCCAGTGAAGTGAAATGTAGTGACTTTGGACAAGTGAAGTGACTTGCCCAAAGTCACAATAGGCCACTGACAGAACAGGGACTCAATCCCAGGTCTCCTGTCTCATAGCCCTGTGCTCTTTCCACTAGGCCCCACTGTCTCCCCAGTAGCCCGGTAATATGCCTGGCAAAGACCTTGTAAATCACCATCCGCAGGGAGACATTGATGCTCAGCTGTTTTAGAACATCAAGAATCTCTGTTCAGGTCTGTAGAAGTCTCCCAAGCACTTAGTACAGTGCTCTGCACCCAGTAAGAGCTCAATAAATATGACTGAATGAATAAATGAATAAATACCACTGACTGAAAGATTGGCAAAACAAAATGAAAAAATGGCCACCTGAATTTATTAGAGAAGCAGTGTGGCTTAGTGGAAAGAGCAGAGGCTTGGAAGTCAGAGGACGATGAGTTCTAATCCTGGCTCCATCACTTGACTGCTGTGTGACCCTGGGCAAGCCACTTAACTTTTCTGTTCCTCAGTTACCTCATCTGCAAAATGGGGATTAAGACTGTGAGCCCCAAGTGGGACAACCTGATTACCCTATATCTACCCAAAGCTTAGAATAGTGTTTGGCGTATAGTAAGTACTTAACAAATACCATGATTATTGCTATTATAATCATTTATTACTCACTTTTTTGACATTGGAAAGTGCTATTTTTCTAGTGCACAGGTTTTTTTGCAAGCAACAAGCTAGTATCTTTATTCCTCTAGATTCTTTCGAAAGCTCTTTTTAAAAAAGATAAAACTGAAGTAGACTCAGCAAAGCCAATCACCTGAGTCTTAGAGTCTGCCCACCTATTTAGGAAAGAAGCAGGAAGTGATTTGTAAGTTCTCCGCCAGACATCCTACCTGCCTACTGGGGAGGCAGTGGAACCCAGTGGAAAGAGGGCAAGACCACGAGACAGGAGACCTGGGGCGCATGTCTCAGTTCTGTTAGTGGCTTACTGTGTGGCCCTGGGCAAGTCACTTAACCTCTCTAGGCCTCAGTCTCCTCATTTGCACACTGAGGATAAGATAGTATGAAAGCCCACTGAGGAACTGGGAAGTATTCAAACTCATAACTTTTAAGCTCCACCTTAATGAGTGCCATAATTATTAATATTATCAAGAGTGTTGGCCTGTAATAATAATAATAATAATGATGATGGTATTTGTTAAACGCTTACTATGTGCAAAGCACTGTTCTAAGCGCTTGGGGGATACAAAGTAATCAAGTTGTCCCACGTGGGACTCACAGTCTTAATCCCCATTTTACAGAAGAGGGAACTGAGGCCCAGAGAAGTTAAGTGGCTTGCCCAAGGTCACACAGCTGACAAGTGGCAGAGCCAGGAAGCCACTAATAGGCAACTAGCCAATATCCTACAGCATTAAGAGTTGAAAACCAGTTATTGTCTTTCTAGTCTTTGTAGGGTATGTTGTTATTTTAATTTTCTTGTCACTGACAGCTAATTGTCTCATAACAAACTCAAGAATAACAACAGCCATAAGAACAAAAGCTCACAAGATTTCGGAGCCTTAAATTCTAACCTCAGGCTGGTCAAGGCTGGGTGTGTCCTTGAGCAAGTAACTTCCCTTCTGCTTTTCTTCTCAGTAAAATGGGGGCATGGTGAGACCAACTGCATACCAGAACAAGGCAGGTCCCAGCTCATGGGGCAGGGCAAGGCTTGAACCAGAAATCACTCATCCAGAGAAGCAGTTTAGCCTAGTGGAAAGAGTACATGCCTGGGACTCAGAGAACTTGGGTTCTAATCCTGGCTCCGTCAATTGTCTGCTATGTGACCCTGGGCAAGCCAAATAACTTCTCTGTGCCTCTGTTACCTCATCTGTAAAATGGGGATTAAGATTGTGAGCCCTACGTGGGACAGGGACTGTCTCAAACCAAATTACCTTTTATAACAACAATAATAATAATTGTGGTATTTGTTAAGTACTTACTATGTGCCAGGCACTGCTCCTAAGCGCTGAGATTATTATTACTAAGCAGGGCCATGCTCTATCCACTAGACCATGCTGCTTCTCCAGCACTTAGTACAGTGCCTAGCATATACTAAGTGCTTAATAAAGACAATTAAAATATATCAAGGCCATAGTTGTCATCCCAAGTAAAGGCTTTACAGGACTAAGGGCAATTGTAATTGTACACCCATTTCAGAAAAACTATACACCAGCCAGTTGCTCTGTCAGGTGACAGGGGAAGCCCATTCTTTATTTATATAACATCTCCCTCTAGACTGTAAGCTTATTATGGGCAGGGAACACATCTACCAACTCTTTTACATTGTACTCTCCCAAGCACTTAGTACAGTGCTCTACACATAGTAAGCACACAATAAATACAATTGATTGACTGAAGATCACCAACACAAGGTCCTGGAAGACACTAGCCTAGACGCAGTTGTCCCAGCAACACTGCTTTTCAGGGTGGGACTTGTGAGGAGAATGGATGATAAGTGAGCAGTTGCTGAAACACCATACAGAATGGGTGATATACTTCTATACATTATGTATTATAAATGATCTGTCTTCCCCTATACTCTGCTAGCTACCTGAGGGCAGGAAAAGTGTCTACCAGCTCTGTTATATTTTACTCTCCCAATAGCTTAATACAGTGCTCTGCACACAAAAAGTGCTCAATAAATATCACTGATTGATTGAGCAATGGTGTAAAATATGCCAAGGGAAATACCAAGGAGAATAGGCAGTTCACCCACTGTTTCTATTTCCTCTCCTCCAACTCACTCCTTGGCCATCTTCAATCCAGCTTCCATTCCTCCTACCCCACTGAAACTGCTCTCTCCAAAGTCACTGATTATCTTTTTCTCACCAAACCTAATGGATTCTCTTCTGCCCTAATCTTCCCCGACCTCTCGACTGCTTATGGCACTGAAGAAACAGCATAGCCTAGTGGAAAGAGTCCGGGCCTTGAGTCAGAGGACCTGTGTTCTAATCCCTGCTCTGCCATCTGTCTGCTGTGTGACCTTGAATAAAGCACTATTCTAGTGCTTAAAAAAGTACTTGGAAAATAGTAAGTGCTTAACAAGTACCAACATTGGTATTAATTTAGTACTTACTAAGTGCTGAACCCTGTACTAAGAGATTGGGAGAGTATGATACAACAGAATTAGCAGATACGTTCCCAATTTACAGTCCTTTCCTGGTTCTCCTCCTTGCTGGTACCTCTTCCACAGTCTGCTCCACTGGCTCCTCCTCTAATAATAATAATAGTAATAATTCTGGTATTTGTTAAGTGCTCCTTCTGTGCCAGGCACTGTACTAAGCGCTGGGGTAGACAGAAGGTCATTGGATTGGACACAGTCTCTGTCCCACATCACTAAGAACAGTGCTTGGCACATAGTAAGCGCTTAGCAAATCCCATCATCATCAATCGTATTTATTGAGTGCTTACTATGTGCAGAGCACTGTACTAAGCGCTTGGGAAGTACAAATTGGCAACATATAGAGACAGTCCCTACCCAACATTGGGCTCACAGTCTAAAAGGGGGAGACAGAGAACAAAACCAAACATACTAACAAAATAAAATAAATAGAATAGATATGTACAAGTAAAATAAATAAATAAATAGAGTAATAAATATGTACAAACACATATACATATATACAGGTGCTGTGGGGAAGGGAAGGAGGTAAGATGGGGGGATGGAGGGGGGATGAGGGGGAGAGGAAGGAAGGGACTCAGTCTAAAAATATGGAATGCTTCACGAATTTGCGTGTCATCCTTGCGCAGGGGCCATGCTAATCTTCTCTGTATCGTTCCAATTTTAGTATATGTGCTGCCGAAGCGAGCATTATTATTGTTATTATCTCTACTTCCCATTCCCTTGTGTGGGTCCTTCAAGGTTTAGTTCTGGATCCCCATCTATTCTCCATTATACACCCACTTCCTGGGGGAGGTCATTTGTTTCGAGGTGTCAACTATTAACTCTATGCAGATGATTTCCAAAACTACCTACCACATTAGGCTAGCCATGACCTCTCTCTTTCTCTGCAATCTAGGCATCTCCTCCTGCCTCCAGAACATCTGAACATGAATGGCCATCCCATGGTACCTCAAACAAAATATCCAAAAGTGAACTTGTTATCTTCTCCCCTAAATACTCTTATTCCCCAGGCTTTCCCATTACATCACCCCATCCCAGTCCCTCAAGCTTGCAATCTTGGAATTATCCATGACTCCTCTCTCTCTTTCAAACCACATACTCAGTCTATCACCAAATCCCATCAGGTTTTCTTTCACAACATTTCCAGAATCTTTTCTTTTCTCTTACCCAAACTACCACCACACTGGTCCAAGCACTTAGCATAATCCAACTCAATTACCACATTGGCCCAGTTGCCTCCTGTCTCTGCCCTCTCCAGGTCCATATTACACTTAAGCACTTGGATACTCACATACCACTAGCAATTATGTACATATTTTTGTACTCTATTTTTCCCTCTTCCAGTAATGCGTTGTAGTGTCTGACTCCAGCTAACTTGCAAGCTTCTTTTACCTTATGGTACTCAATAAGCACTTTCTATGCATCAAACACTGTTCTAAGCACTGGGATAAATTAATCAGGCTGTGTACAGTTTCTGTCCAACACGAGGCTCACAGTCAAATAGGAAGGAGAACAGTTATTGAATACCCATTTCACAGTTGAGGAAACTGGGATACACAGAAGCTAAATGATGTGCCCAAATTCACACAGCAGGCAAATAGTAGAACAGGGATTAGAACCCATGTACTCTGGCTCCAAGGCCCAAGCTTTATCCCCCAGGCTACACTGCTTCCCCTGCTTCTTGAGGCCAGGGTTCATGACTACTATGGTGTAGTGGACAGAGTACGGGTTTGGGAGTCAGAAGGTTCATAGGTTCTAATTCTGGCTCCATCATTTGTCTGTTGTGTAATCTTGGCCAAGTCACTTTACTTCTCTGTGCCTCAGTTACCTCATCTGTAAAATGGGGATTCAAACTGTGAGCCTGACATAGGGCAGGGACTGTGTCCAACCTGATTTGCTTGTATCCACCCAGCACTTAGTACAGGCCTGGCACATAGTAAGCTCTTAGCAAATATCACAGCTATCATTATTATTATCATTATTGATCACTTAGTAGAGTGTTCTGTGCAGAGTTAGCTCTCAATAACTATGTTTGAGTGACTGATTGACTGTGTCTCTCCATTTTCTTTAAGTGCAGAACAGTTTTACCTTCACATCAGAACAATGGCATTCTATAGTCAGAATAATTATTGGTACACAGGTAACATAATTAAATCAGAATCCCTTTATTCCCCTAGAACCTGTAGGAAAAATTACTGGGTAAATAAACAAGAAGCCCCAAACCCCAAGAGAGTTTAAAGCAAGCAAACTGAGTTCAAGTTAGTTAACTCTTGACCTTTGATATCTTCTAAAATGCCTAATTCAAATATTAGATTCCAAGACCTATTGCTGTTATTTTAGTGCACTATTTATTCCTTAAAACAATTATTTTTTGTTGCCAAGAAACTTAAAAGATTAACTCCACAATCCCTGCCAGGCCATAGGTTAAAACATAGGGTAGTTGATGGGCAGTTTGTTACTGCAAGAAAGATTCTCATTTAAATTAAATTGCCCCAAAATATAATGAGAACAACAAAAAGACACTATATGTGTATATTTTATAAGCACAGGCCCACACACATTTGGTCCAGGAGCATTTTTATTTAACCTTTCAGGGCAGAGCTTCAAAGAAATGGAACAATTGGAATACAGTATTGGGTATATTTTCACCTGGACATAAAGAGAAAAGTGCTGAAAGCCACAAACATATTCTAAAAGTAGACACTGTGAGACTATTTATTGGAGAAGACTATCTGAGAATCTATCTGATTAAATGATTAAATGAAAAAAGTCTATATATTCCATGGAAGAGAGATAAGAACTTGGAGAGATGCAATTGAGAGAGAACATAGCTGTTTTGAAAGCCATCATCTGCATAATAAGCATGCATCACTTTTCAATTTATTTTTTGTTAAGTTATATTTTCATCTGTAGTGGTGAATGGAATATTTCCTGCGGTTCTGGCCAGCAGAATCCAACCTTGTAGATGATTGAGGAAAAATAGGCCCAACACAATATTTGGGATTTATTTTTAATAATCACTCAATCACAGGGACAGAGAGAAGCTGAAACTGTTCCAATCAATCACAGACACTGACTGAGTGCTTAATGTGTGTGCTTACATTGCACTAAGTCTTTGGGGGAGTACAATATAACAGAGTTGGTAGACATGATTCCTGCCCACAAGGAGCTACAGTCTAGAGGGGGAGACACACAATAAAACAAATTAAATTTTGGGGAAAAGACAGAGTATAAGGAAACAGAAACTTCTCACCATTGGCTTTAAAGCACTTAGTCCCTTTGACCGCTCCTACTTCACCTCACTCCCCTCTCAGGGTCGCATCTAGAGAGTTTCCAGTACTCTATCGTCTCGACTACGGGAGGGAAGATCAAGCAGAGGCCTGTCCATTCCATTCCTAGCTTGGGCAGTGGCTAGCAAGTGGAAGGCAATCTGATGATAATAATAATGATAATGATGGCATTTGTTAAGGGCTCACTGTTCTAAGTGCTGGTGTGGGGGGAATACAAGGTAATAAGATTGTCCCACCTGAGGCTCACAGTCTTCATCCCCATTTTACAGATGAGGTAACTGAGGCCCAGAGAAGTAAAGTGACTTTCCCAAGGTCACACAGCTGAAAAGTGGCGGAGCTGGAATTAGAACCCATGACTTCTGACTCCCAAGCCAGGGCTCTTTCAAACTCACCTTTGCTGGGTAGCAGCAGTATGGGAGAGAGTCAAGGGTGGAGACTCTAGTTTACTGCACGGAAGGAGGCAATTGTAAATCACTTCTGTATTTTTACCAAGAAAAATCTATGGATACACTACCAGAACAATTTCAGATGGAGGAGGGGCATTAGACTGTGAACCCGTTGCTGGGTAGGGACCATTTCTATATGTTGCCAACTTGTATTTCCCAAGTGCTTAGCACAGTGCTCTGCACACAGTAAATGCTCAATAAATACTACTGAATGAATGAATGTGTCCATGGCATTACTATAGGTTGGAGATGACTCGACGGCATAAGACAAGACCTCACCTCACTACTCTCCTACCCCAACCATGACACAAATTTCACTCCTGTTATGCCAACCTACTCTCTATACCTCAATCTCACCTATCTTGCCGACAACCTCTTGCCCACATCTGTCTCAGGCCTGGAACACCCTTCCCTCTTCATATCGGACAATTACTCTCCCCACATTCAAAGTCTTATTGATGGCACATCTCCTCCAAGAAGCCTTCCCTGACTAAACCCTCCTCTCCTCTTCTCCCAATCCCTTCTGTATCATACTTACACTTGGATTTGCTCCCTTTTACCAATCTCCCTCAACCCCACAGCACTTACATACATGTCCATGATTTATTTAGTTATATTGTCTTCTTCTCTCCTCTCTCTATTTATATTAATGTCTCCATGCTTTGAACAGTGAGCGTTCAATAAATACAATTGATTGATATGATATGCATATGATAAGTGCATAAAGTGCTGTGGAGCTGGGAATGAGGTATCAAGAGTTTAAGGGGTACTCACCCAAGATAATGTAATTTTGTAGAATAATAATAAAAACCAAATTGTACTGCTCAGTACTTAGAATTGTAGCCACATCTTGGAATGAAGTTTTACTTAGGAAGTTTCTCCGTGGGCAAAAATTAACACTTGATACACCTGCTATTATTGAATACTAATTTAATTTCACGGTCTGTTTGATGTTGGGTGAGATTAAAGAGAACTATAACCCACTTTCTTTTAAGATTCAGGATTAAGAAGCAATGAGAGCTCTAATGCATTTAACTTAAACAAAGGAAATGAAGGTTTTCTTTGCCCTGATAATTTTACTAAATTCAAAGGAATAGTAAACAAAACCCTTCTTTGATGTCTCCCGGACACTGTAAATCAAATCAAACAGGGCAGATGGATCATCTTTTTGATACCACCTCTTCTCTCACAGAGGGCTCACCCCTTCATAGGAGTAATATAAACTAGAAGGAAAGAGTTTAAATGATCCAGGTTATTGAGCTTTTCTCCAGCAATATGACCATCAAATACAAGGGGAGAGGAATGTGCAGAAAAAACCGCTCTTATTTTGTGTATAGGAATCTAAAAGGTTTGTTTCAGTCTCATTGGTATTATGAGATTGTGTCCTGTCCTCTTACTGTCAACAGAATCTGGCTAATCAGTTTAGCCGGTAAATGGAATCTCAAACTCTCTTAAGCATTTAGTAAGAACAAGTTTCTAGCATAGTAAGTGTACACTTATTTCACCGTTTGCTTATGTACCACTGCAAAACAATCGCAAAGATGTTTTTCCCTGATGCTGCGGAAATGCCAGAGGTGCCTTCCTTCCCTTTTCTGTTACCGAAAAAAAAGTCAAGAAAAAGAAACCACAACCCTGCAACATAATTCAGAACTGCCGTGCAAGTTTTCATCCAAACTAAATTTAAGCCTCAGCTGTTAAGACTGCCCCCAAAACCTGAAAGGCGGGGTGGGGGAACACGACTCTTTTTTTTTTAACAGCTTGTGTGTCATGTAAACAAAATATATTATTTGAGACCTTTCAATGTTTTCAGTACCAAATTCTCAACCGTTTCTATTTCAGCCCCCAAATCGAAGAACGCAATAAGCGTTGTTCCGACCCTAAATGACACCCCACCATCAGTTGACAAGTTTGGGGCAAGAGGAATTCAGTTTTACACTGCTCCGGGACAAGAGTGGGAAAGGCAGAAATCAAAATCGGATACCTCTTTCCTGTTCTCCAGTTCGGGGCTTAGAAAAAGTACAGAGAGTCTGAGAAAGCCCCGTGGCTGGAAGGGCCAACAGATGGTCATCACTCGGAGCGATTCAGCCCCAGCCCGCGGGGAGCCCCATTCTGGGGGGCCGGGAGGGGGGAGGGGGTGACTTTAAGACCCAGTCCACTAACGCCCCCCCAAAAGTCATTCAACCTGTGCTGGTCTTTACCGAGGCGTTCAGCGCAGCCAGACCGGGCGAGTCCATAATTATTATTATAATAATTATTATTATCTAGGGGAATCGGTGGACCCGCGCCAAAGCCCGCGGGGGAGAGGCAGACAGGGAAAGAGGAAGAGAGAGACAGAGAGGGAGAGGGGAAGGGGAGAGAGGGAAAGAGAGAGAGCGGGAAAGAGGGAGACGAAAAAAGGGATAGGGGATGACAGAGGGAGAGATAAAGAGAGGGAGTGGCAAAGAGGGAGAGGAAAGAGAGAGAAAAGGAAAGAGTGAGAGAAAGAGAGGGAGTGGGAAAGAGGGAAAAGGAAAGAGTGAGAGAAAGAGAGGGAGTGGGAAAGAGGGAGAAGGAAAGAGGGAGAGGGACAGAGGGTGAAGGAATGAGAGTAAGCGGGAGAGAGAGGGAAAAAGAGGGAGAGGGAAAGAGGGAGGGAAAGAAAGGGGGAGAGAGGGAGAGAGAAAGAGAGGGAGCAGGAGAGGGAAAGAGAGAGGGACATAGGGAGAGAAGGAGAGGGAGAGGGGTAGAGGAGAGGGAAAGAGAGAGGGAAATAGGGAGAGAAGGAGAGGGAGAGGGGTAGAGGAGAGGGAAAGAGAGAGGGAAATAGGGAGAGAAGGAGAGGGAGAGGGGTAGAGGAGAGGGAAAGAGAGAGGGAGAGGGAAAGAGAGAGGGAGAGGAAAGGAGAAGGAGAGGGAAGGAGAGAGGGAGAGAAAAAAAGAGGGAGAAAGAGAGGGAGAGGGAAATTGACGGAGAGGGAAAGAGAGGGAGAGAAAGAGAGGGCGAAGGAAAGATAATGAAAGGAAGCGGGAAAGAGAAAGAGGAGAGGGGAAAAAGAGTAAGAGAATGACAGGGGGAGAAGTGTCCATTTGAGGCTGAAAGTAGTCGAAAGCCCAAGTGGCTTTCTGGGGGGGTCTGTCTGTCCGGCTGTCGACTCACCGGCCGGGGGCTGGTGGGCCAGCGTGGAGACCGAGGTCTGGCCCATGGCTTCGGGCCGCGGCGGGCCGGCGGCCGGCGACCGAGGGGGCGATCATGCCAGCCTGCGGGGCCCCCGCCCGGACGGCCGGGGGGCCATTTCGGAGAGACCCCCGGGGGCGGGGGGAGGCAGGGGCAGACGCCGGGGGGCTCGGGACACCTGGGGCCGCAGCGGCTCCGCTGTCGGTGCTGCCGCTCGGCCGGCCCGCCGAATGCCTGTCATTCCTCTACGCTGATTAGCCGGGGGCAGAGGTCACGGGGAGGGCGTCCCTAACTGGTACAAGCCCCGCACCGCCCCCTCCGCGGACACCCGCACTATAATAATGATCGTGATGACGGCTTATAATCAATCAATCATCAATCAATCATCATCAATCGTATTTATTGAGCACTTACTGTGTGCAGAGCACTGTACTAAGGGCTTGGGAAGTACAAGTTGGCAACATATAGAGACAGTCCCTACCCATAATAATGATAATGATATTTGTTAAGCACTTACTACGTGCAAAGCCCTGTCCTAAGCGCTGTGGGGGGATACAAGGTGATCAGGTTGCCCCACGGGGGGCTCACCGTCTTCATCCCCATTTTACAGATGAGGGAACTGAGGCTCAGAGAAGTTAAGTGACTTGCCCAGGGTCACACAGCAGACGTGGCGGAGACGGTTTTAGAACCCATGACCTCTGACTCCCAAGCCCGGCCTATTCCACTGAGCCCCGCTGTTTCTCTTGCATTTATTAAGCGCTTATAATGCGCAAAGCATTGGGAAGATACAAGGTGATCAGGTTGTTCCACGTGGGGCTCACAGTCTTCATCCCCATTTTACAGATGAGGTTGCTGAGGCTCAGAGAAGTTAAGTGACTTGCCCAAGGTCACACAGCAGACATGTGGCAGAGCCGGTATTAGAACCCATGCCCTCTGACTCCCAAGCCCGGCCTCTTTCCACTGAGCCACGCTGATTCTCTGGCATTTGTTAAGCACTTACTATGTGCTAAGCAGTATTTTAAGCACTGGGGGGGGGAATACAAGGTGATCAGGTTGCCCCACGGGGGGCTCACCATCTTCATCCCCATTTTACAGATGAGGGAACTGAGGCTCAGAGAAGTTAAGTGACTTGCCCAGGGTCACACAGCAGACGTGGTGGAGACGATATTAGAACCCATAACCTCTGACTCCCAAGCCCGGCCTCATTCCACTGAGCCCTGCTGCTTCTCTGGCATCTATTAAGCGCTTATAATGCGCAAAGCATTGGGAAGATACAAGGTGATCAGGTTGTTCCACGTGGGGCTCACAGTCTTCATCCCCATTTTACAGATGAGGTTGCTGAGGCTCAGAGAAGTTAAGTGACTTGCCCAAGGTCACACAACAGACATGTGGCGGAGCCGGTATTAGAACCCATGACCTCTGACTCCCAAGCCTGGCTCTTTCCACTGAGCCACGCTGATTCTCTGGCATTTGTTAAGCACTTACTATGTGCAAAGCACTGTTTTAAGCGCTGGGGGGGCAGATACAAGGTGATCAGGTTGCCCCACGGGGGGCTCACAGTCTTCGTCCCCATTTTACAGATGAGGTAACTGAGGCTCAGAGAAGTTAAGTCACTTGTCCAGGGTCACACAGCAGACATGTGGCAGAGCCAGTATTAGAACCCATGACCTCTGACTCCCAAGCCCGGCCTCTTTCCACTGAGCCATGCTGCTTCTCAGGCATTTGTTATGCACTTACTATGTGCAAAGCACTGAGAAGATACAAGGTGATCAGATTGTCCCATGTGGGGCTCACAGTAGCGTGGTATAGTGGAAAGAGCAATGGCTTAGGAGTCAGAGGTCTTGGGTTCTAATCCCAGCTCCGCCACTGATCAGCTGTGACAAGTCACTTCTCTGTGCCTCAGTTACCTCATCTGTAAAATGGGGATTAAGACTGTGAGCCCCACGTGGGATAACCTGATTACCTTGTATCTACCCCAGTACTTAAAATAGTGTTTGGCACATAGTAAACACTTAACAAATGCCATTATTATTATTATTCATTCATTCATTCATTCATTCAGTCGTATTTATTGAGTGGTAACTGTGTGCAGAGCACTGGACTAAGTGCTTAGGAAGTACAAATCAGCAACATATAGAGACGGTCCCTACCCAACAACGGGCTCACAGGCTAGAAGATAATGATGGTATTTGTTAAGCACTTACTATGTGCCAAGCACTGTTCTAAGCACTGTGGTAGATACAAGGTCATCAGATTGTCCCATGTGGAGCACATAGTCTTAAATCCCCATTTTTACGGATTAGATCACTGAGGCACAGAGAAGCGAAGTGACTTGCCCACAGTTCCACAGCTGATAAATGGCGGAACCAGGATTAGAACCTACAACCTCTGACTCCCAAACCCGGGCTCTTTCAATCAATCAATCAATCAATCAATCAATCGTATTTATTGAGCACTTACTGTGTGCAGAGCACTGTACTAAGCACTTGGGAAGTACAAGTTGGCAACATATAGAGACAGTCCCTACCCAACAGTGGGCTCACAGTCTAAGAGGGGGAGACAGAGAACAAAATCAAACATACTAACAAAATAAAATAAATAGAATAGATATGTACAAGTAAAATAAATAAATAGAGTAATAAATATGTACAAACACATATACATATATACAGGTGCTGTGGGGAAGGGAAGGAGGTAAGATGAGGGGGATGGGGAGGGGGATGAGGGGAAGAGGAAGGAAGGGGCTCAGTCTGGAAAGGCCTCCTGGAGGAGGTGAGCTCTCAGTAGGGCCTTGAAGGGAGGAAGAGAGCTAGCTTGGCGGATGGGCAGAGGGAGGGCATTCCAGGCCCAGGTGATGACGTGGGCCGGGGGTCGAAGGCGGGACAGGCGAGAACGAGGCACGGTGAGGAGATTAGCGGCAGAGGAGCGGAGGGTGCGGGGTGGGCTGTAGAAGGAGAGAAGGGAGGTGAGGTAGGAGGGGGCGAGGTGATGAAGAGCCTTGAAGCCCGGGGTGAGGAGTTTCTGCCTGATGCGCAGATTGATTGGTGGCCACTGGAGATTTTTGAGGAGGGGAGTAACATGCCCAGAGCGTTTCTGGACAGTGACAATCCAGGCAGTGGCGTGAAGTATGGATTGAAGTGGGGAGAGACATGAGGATGGGAGATCAGAGAGGAGGCTGATGCAGTAGTCCAGACGGGATAGGATGAGAGCTTGAACGAGCAGGGTAGCGGTTTGGATGGAGAGGAAAGGGCGGATCTTGGCAATGTTGCGGAGCTGAGACCGGCAGGTTTTGGTGACGGCTTGGATGTGAGGGGTGAATGAGAGAGCGGTGTCGAGGATGACACCAAGGTTGCAGGCTTGTGAGACGGGAAGGATGGTAGTGCCGTCAACAGAGATGGGAAAGTCAGGGAGAGGGCAGGGTTTGGGAGGGAAGACAAGGTTCTTGGGACATGAGCCTGCTCTATCGGGACTTAGGCACCATCCTTAACTTGAACAAAGTCTGCCTGTTTTCATGAGGTTTTGGGTTTTTTTTTTTTCCTTTTGGTTTGGTTTGGTTTTGTTTCATTGGTTTTTTTTTTTCGTTTTTTTACGGCTCTCATTCCCGCTTCTTAAATGACCCTTTCCCCAACAGCTCTCCTCTTCGAAGAATGAAGTTTTCTCACCCTAGGACCATCATGAAGTACCTCTGGCCTGGAATGCCCTCCCTCCTCACGCCCGCCAAACTAGCACACTTTCCCCCTTCAAAGCCCTACTGAAAGCTCACCTCCTCCAGGAGGCCTTCTCAGACTGAGGCCCCCTTTTCCTCTGCTCCTCCTTCCCTCCCCATCGCCCCCACTCCCTCCCTCTGCTCTAACCCCCTTCCACTCCACAGCACTTGTGCATATATGTACATATTTATTATTCTATTTATTTTATTAATGATGTATATATATCTATAATTCTATTTCTTTACATTGTTGCTATTGATGCCTGTCCACTTGTTTTGTTTTGTTATCTGTCTTCCCCCTTCTAAACTGTGAGCCCATTGGGTAGGGATTGTCTCTACTTGTTTCTGAATTGTACTTTCCAAGTGCTTAGTACAGTGCTCTGCACACAGTAAGCACTCAATAAATACGATTGATTGAATGACTATATTAGTGCTTTGGAAATACACACACTCTGGCAAACACATCATGGTTTTTCTTATCCTTCAATGCAGAAAACTTCAGGAAAATACAGCTCACTGCACACAGAGAGCACTTAATACTATTACCATTACTAATACTTTTAAAAGGTCTCTGGAAATTACCCTCAACCGAAATTATTTTATCACACATATCATTTCCAATCGACTAATTTTGGGGAATGTATTTCCGCTCATATCCCCCGGCCAATTTAAAAATGCCCCCCTTAAAAAGCAGGGGAAGTGTTGTCCATCTAGCCTCTGATGGTCTAAGCAGAGTTGGGAGAGGTCATTGAAGTCCCCCTCCAGACTGCAAGCATCTTGAGGGCAGGGAACAGGTCTACCAACTCTATTATCTCCCAGTTGCTTAGTTTGGTGCTTTGCACAAAGTAAGTGCTCAATAAATACCACTGTTTGACTGGTGGATTGATTGATGGAGAGATGTGCTTTGCTTCTCAATTGCAACCATAGCTACTTATATCCCTTTCATCAAGCCTCTTATGGACCAGTACAGTTTGGCCTGGAATGCCCTCCCTTCTCATGTCCAAAAGACAATTACTCTCCCTCCCTTCAAAGTCTTATTGAAGGCACACCTCCTCCAAGAGGCCTTCCCTGACAAAGTCCTCCTTTCTTCCTCTCCCTTCTGCATTGCCCTGACTTGCTCCCTTCATTCATCCCCCTGACCCAATCTCACAGCCCGTAAGTACATATCTGTAATTTACTTATCTGTAGTAGTGTCTGTCTCCCCCTTTAGACTGTAAGCTCATTTGGGGCAGGGAATGTGTCTGTTTATCGTTATATTGTACTCTCCCAAGTGCTTAGTACAGTGCTCTGCACACAGTAAGCCCTCTATAAATACAATTGACTGAATGAATGAATTACTTCTGGTCCAATGAGAGATGAAATCTCTCGCTCCATCCCTTCTCCCCTCCTTAACTTCCATCTTCAACCGCTCACTCTCCACTGGTTCCTTCCCCTCTGCCTTCAAACATGCCCATGTCTCTCCCATCCTAAAAAAACCCTCTCTTGACCCCACCTCACCTTCTAGTTATCGTCCCATATCCCTCCTACCATTCCTTTCCAAACTCCTTGAACGAGTTGTCTACACGCGCTGCCTAGAATTCCTCAACAACAACTCTCTCCTCGACCCCCTCCAGTCTGGCTTCCGTCCCCTTCATTCCACGGAAACTGCGCTCTCAAAGGTCACCAATGACCTCCTGCTTGCCAAATCCAACGGCTCATACTCTGTCCTAATCCTCCTCGACCTCTCAGCTGCCTTTGACACTGTGGACCACCCCCTTCTCCTCAACACGTTATCTGACCTTGGCTTCACAGACTCCGTCCTCTCCTGGTTCTCCTCTTATCTCTCCGGTCGTTCTTTCTCAGTCTCTTTTGCAGGCTCCTCCTCCCCCTCCCATCCTCTTACTGTGGGAGTTCCCCAAGGTTCAGTGCTTGGTCCCCTTCTGTTCTCAATCTACACTCACTCCCTTGGTGACCTCATTCGCTCCCACGGCTTCAACTATCACCTCTACGCTGATGACACCCAGATCTACATCTCTGCCCCTGCTCTCTCCCCCTCCCTCCAGGCTCGCATCTCCTCCTGCCTTCAGGACATCTCCATCTGGATGTCCACCCGCCACCTAAAGCTCAACATGTCGAAGACTGAGCTCCTTGTCTTCCCTCCCAAACCTTGTCCTCTCCCTGACTTTCCCATCTCTGTTGACGGCACTACCATCCTTCCCGTCTCACATGCCCGCAACCTTGGTGTCATCCTCGACTCCGCTCTCTCATTCACCCCTCACATCCAAGCCGTCACCAAAACCTGCCGGTCTCAGCTCCGCAACATTGCCAAGATCCGCCCTTTCCTCTCCATCCGAACCGCTACCCTGCTCATTCAAGCTCTCATCCTATCCCGTCTGGACTACTGCACTAGCCTTCTCTCTGATCTCCCATCCTCGTGTCTCTCTCCACTTCAATCCATACTTCATGCTGCTGCCCGGATTATCTTTGTCCAGAAACGCTCTGGACATATCACTCCCCTCCTCAAAAACCTCCAATGGCTACCGATCAATCTGCGCATCAGGCAGAAACTCCTCACCCTGGGCTTCAAGGCTCTCCATCACCTCGCCCCCTCCGACCTCACCTCCCTTCTCTCCTTCTACTGCCCAGCCCGCACCCTCCGCTCCTCCACCACTAATCTCCTCACTGTACCTCGCTCTCGCCTGTCCCGCCATCGACCCCCGGCCCACGTCATCCCCCGGGCCTGGAATGCCCTCCCTCTGCCCATCCGCCAAGCTAGCTCTCTTCCTCCCTTCAAGGCCCTGCTGAGAGCTCACCTCCTCCAGGAGGCCTTCCCAGATTGAGCCCCTTCTTTCCTCTCCCCCTCGTCCCCCTCTCCATCCCCCCGCCTTACCGCCTTCCCCTCCCCACAGCACCTGTATATATGTATATATGGTTGTACATATTTATTACTCTGTTTATTTATTTATTTATTTATTTTACTTGTACATTTCTATCCTACTTATTTTATTTTGTTGGTATGTTTGGTTCTGTTCTCTGTCTCCCCCTTTTAGACTGTGAGCCCACTATCGGGTAGGGACTGTCTCTATGTGATGCCAATTTGTACTTCCCAAGCGCTTAGTACAGTGCTCTGCACATAGTAAGCGCTCAATAAATACGATTGATTGATTGATTGATTGATAGAACAGGGCCCAAAGACATTGCAGCTGACCCAGCCCCGCCTCATTCCAGTCACCCAACCTTCATTTGGGCAAGCCCTCTGCCCATCACCTCCCACCCCAACATGTTATATATGACATAAGCCCCCTACATGCTGCAAATTCACCTTCTGATTCCTACTTTTGAGAACACAATGTGCAATAACTATCAAATATGGCAGGGTAAAAATGAGGCTCAGTAATGAGTCATCAACCACTGGTACAAACATGCCCAAATGCACATTCAATTGGAATATTACGCCTGCCAGAGCAGTAATTTCTTACTGAATTGAACCATAATCTGCAATCTGGCACTGATTAACCTCCTCCTCTTGTGGGCAAATACATTGATGTTTACATATTGCAAATAACTGGAATTTGGAGGAAAAGGACAGGGCAAAATTTAATTTTTGGTATGGTAGCATAACACTAGAAAACCTAGAGAAATTGCCATTTTCACAGACCACATTGCCCAATTCTCCACAACCCTACCCTGCCCCCATCTCCACTTCCTCTACCTCTTCCTTGAGGAATGCTAGCCAACTGTTCAAGCCTCTTCTATATTTGGATGGAGAGGTGATGAGAGAGATAAGGAGCCTCCATGGGATGGCCAGATGAAAAAGATTGAGAACCACTATACTGCTGGGTGACTTCCTCTTATCTCCATCCTCTCCTGTTTCTCCTCTTATCTCTCTTGCCTTCATTCTCAGTCTCCTTCTTTGGCTCCTCCTCTCCCTCCCATCTCCTGACTGTAGTGGTTCCTTAAGAGTCAGTTCTTGGTCCCCTTCTGTTCTCCATCTATACTCACTCCCTTGGTGAAATCATTTGCTCCCACGGCTTCAACTATCATCTCTACGCAGATGACAAACAAATCTACATCTCCTCCCTTGTTCTCTCTCCCTCCCTCCAGGCTCATATCTCCTCCTGCCTTCAGGACATCTCCACCTGGGTGTCTGCCCGCCACCTAAAACTCAACATGTCTAAGACTGAGCTCCTTATCTTCCCTCCCAAACCCTGTCCTGTCCCTGACTTTCCTGTCACTGTGGATGGCACTACCATCCTTCCCATCTCACAAGCCCACAACCTTGGTGTCATCCTTGACTCCGCTCTCTCATTCACCCCACACACCCAATCCATCATCAAAATCTGCCAGTCTCACCTTCACAATATCACCGAGATCCACCCTTTCCTCTCCATCCAAACTGCTACCTTGTTGGTACAATCTCTCATTATATCCCAACTGGATTACTGCATCAGCATCCTTTCTCATCTCCCAACTTCCTGTCTCCCCCCGTCTTCAGTCTATACTTCACTAGGCTACCCAGATTATCTTTCTACAGAAACGCTCTGGGCATGTCAAACCAATCTCTAGTGGTTGCCTATCAACCTTTGCATGAAGCAAAAACTCCTTACTATTGGCTTCAAAGCTCTTCATCACATTGCCCCCTCCTACCTCGCCTCCCTTCTCACCTTCTCCATCCCAGCCTGCACACTCTGCTCCTCTGCCGCTAACCTCCTCACTGTGCCTTGTTCTCGCCTGTCCCGCCATCGAGCCCTGGCCCACGTCCTACCTCTGTCCTGGAATGCCATCCCTCCTCACATCCACCAAACTAGCTCTCTTCCCTGCTTCAAAGCCCTACTGAGAGCTCACCTCCTCTAGGAGGCCTTCCCAGACTGAAGGACTTTCCTTCCTCTGCTCCTCCTCCCCTCCCCATCCCCCCACTCCCTCCCTCTGCCCTATCTCCTTCCCCTCCCCACAGCACTTGTGTATATTTGTACATATTTATTATTCTATTCATTTTATTCATGATGTGTATATATCTATAATTCTATTTATCTATTTTGATGCTATTGATGCCTGTCTACTGGTTTTGTTTTGTTGCCCGTCTCCCCCTCTAGACTGTGAGCCCATTGTTGGGTAGGGATTCTCTCTATCTGTTGCCGGACTGTACTTTCATTCAATCGTATTTATTGAGCGCTTACTGTGTGTAGAGCACTATACTAAGTGCTTGGGAAGTACAAGTCGGCTTAGTCCAGTGCTCTGCACACACTAACCGCTCAATACATACGATTGAATGAATGAATGAAAGTAAGTGCTCAATAAATACGATTGACTGACTGACTCCTCATTAGGGCTGAAGTCACTGCAGCCGATGCTTTGCCGGTGCAGTGTCATAGCACCAGGAAACAGCAGCCACTGCAGTCTTTGCCTGTTTGCTCCCTAGAGAAGCAGTGTGGCTCAGTGGAAAGAGCATGGGCTTGGGAGTCAGAAGTTATGGGTTCTAATCCCGGCTCTGCCACTTGTCACCTGTGTGACTTTGGGCAAGTCACATCACTTCTCTGTGCCTCAGTTCCCTCATCTGTAAAATGGGGATGAAGACTGTGAGCCCCACAGGGGACAACCTGATCACCTTGTATCCTCCCCAGCACTTAGAACAGTGCTTTGCACGTAGTAAGTGCTTAACAAATGCCATTATTGTTTTCCCCCTTCTAGACTGTGAGCCCGTTGTTGGATAGGGACCGTCTCTATACGTTGCCAACTTGTACTTCCCAAGAGCTTAGTTCCGTGTTCTGCACATAGTAAGTACTCAAGAAATATGACTGAATGAATACCATCCCCTGAACTCCCCCAAGTCTGAGCCAGACATTGTCATGGTAAGGAATGAAACAGCTAGGAGTAGGTGAATATCTGATGGGGCTGATGTCTGTTGTCTGATGCCAACATTTAAAAATCCATGGAAGAAAGGATAAAGATGGACATGGTTAAATGAAATTCACAGATAATTTCAAATCCACATTCTGGGCAAAGATTTCAATGTCCTCTCTCACCAAACCTTGGCAGCACTGCCAGAAACAAGTGAAATGGGCAGATTTTAAATTTCATGTTTTCCTCCTTCCTCTTTTCTGGAAGGAGTAGCTAAAAACAAAAAAGAAAGGAATGGAAGAGCCATTACTAATCCTCAAACAGAAGAACCAGCTCCTAAATCAAGAGCTGCTTGAATAGAATCTGAGTTGGAAAACAGAAACACTTTGTGTTGTGCAAGACATCTAAGAGGCCAGTTCCTTCTATTTATGAATTTTTTTTGTCAAACCAATGTTTTTTAAAAGTTGATATTGCCCCCTCTGTGGGAACTCCTTTGTAAACAATTCCACCAAGCCATGAAAGGAACTGGCCTGAAGAAACATTAGCATCTCTACTGTCTTCAAAGTAAGCTGAAAGCTGGCTCTCTGATAAAAGCTGCAGTAGAAACAAATGTTTGCTGCTACTGTACTTAGGTTTAAGTTGAGAAGCAGCACAACCTACTTAAAAAAGAACAGGTCTGGAGTTCAGAAGCCCTGGGTTCTAATTTGGACTCTGCCACGTATCTGCTGTGAGACCTTGGGTATGTCACTTAACTTCTCTGTGCTTCAGTTCCTTCATCTGCCAAATGGGAATTCAATACCTTCTGACTCCCAGCCTGCGCTCTTTCCACTAGGCCACGCAGCTCTCCAGCCCTTTGAAGAATCCAAATTACCTCTCTGGGATTGAACAAACTCATCTCAAATGATCCTAATGTCACTGCAGGGGTAATAGGGGAGCACCAGGAGTTTCAAATTTAGGGTAGATGGTAAGCTGCTCTCTAGACTGTAAACTCATCTCTAGATTTTATGCTTGGGTCTACCAACTCTGTTATATTGTTCTCTCCTAGAGCTTAATACAGACCTCTGCACAGTCAGTACTCAATTAGGGGAAGCAGCGTGGCCCAGTGGAAAGAGCACAGGCTTTGGAGTCAGAGGTCATGGGTTCAGATCCCAGCTCCGCCGCTTGTCAGCTGTGTGACTTTGGACAAGTCACTTGACTTCTCTTTGCCTCAGTTACTTCATCTGTAGAATGGATATTAAGACTGTGAGCCCCATGTGGGACAACATGATCACCTTGTAACCTCCCAAGTGCTTATAACAGAGCTCGGCACATAGTAACCGCTTAATACATGCCATTTGTATTCTTCTTATTATAAATACCATTGATTAATTGATTGATTTTGGGCAACTACTGCTCTGAAAAAAGGAAAGTCCCCATGCTTAGATACCTAGCATATGCATATCCAGAAAACTGGGTTACCAAATTTTTGGTTGTGATAAACATTTAGAGGGGTGTGCTATTTATATTCAAGTCACTATGTATATATGCTTGTACATATTTATTACTCTATTTATTAATTTATTTTACTTGTACATATTTATTCTATTTATTTTATTTTGTTAATATGTTTTGTTGTCTGTCTCCCCCTTCTAGACTGTGAGCCTGCTGTTGGGTAGGGACCGTCTCTATATGTTGCCAACTTGTACTTCCCAAGCGCTTAGTACAGTGCTCTGCCCACAGTAAGCTCTCAATAAATACGATTGAATGAATGAATGAATGAATACCTGCTCTCCCTCCTACTTAGACTTTGAGCCCCATGTTTGGACCTGATTACCTTGATTCTACTCTAGTGTTTAATACAGTGTTTGGCATATAGTAAGCTCTTAACAAATACCACAGTTATTATACTTGTCCTGTGGAGAAACCATCAAATAAAATGAGGGCTGCCTTGTTTCACTTTATCAGGGCTGACATTCTTGATTTATAGAAAAGAGATGAGGGAAATTTTCAGTTTCATGTCAACTGACTTGGCCTGAGAGATGTCAGTTATGTGCTTGCTGAGGTACTCCAAAAGCTCCCAACAAGTGATCAAGTGACCAGTCCCCAGGAGGCCACAGCTCCAATAACCAATCGGTGATATTTATTGAGAGCTTAACATACTGCCACTTTAGACAACACACAGGGCTTCTGTAGTCCAAGCCCCACCGCAGTTTCAGGTGCTAGACTATAAGCTCCTCTCTGTACTGAAAGCTCCTTGTGGGAAGAGAATGTGTCTACCAACTCTGTTATACTCGCCCAAGCACTTAGTACAGTGCTCCACATGCTCAATAAATACCACTGATTGGTTGACTGAGCTCTTCTAAACTGTAAGCCCCTCTAGACTGAAAGCTCCTTGTGGGTAGGGATCATGTCTTACCAACTTAGTACAGTGCTCTGCACATAGTAAGCCCTCAATAAATACCACTAATTGCTTGCTTGCTTGATAACCTTAAAGGAGATGGTGAGGAGTTTCTGCTTGATGCGGAGAGGGATGTACAACCAGTGGAGATTTTTGAAGAGTGGGGAGATGTCCTCAGAACGTTTTTTCCAGAAAAATGATCCAGGCAGCAAGGTGAAGTATGGACTGGAGTGCGGAGAGACAAGAGGCAGGGAGATCAGTGAAGAGGCAGATGCAGTAGTCGAACAAGTTCCTGATGTTCTTTTGGGGGAATCGGGCAATTTGGGGATACAGCGCCAGGTAACATCCCCATCCCCAAACTGTGTTTCATCGTATTTGATAAGGAAATAAAGGATGGCTAAATATATATCTGTAGATGGGGCTATTTTTCAGTCCCCCTAACTAGTTTATCCATGATGATAAACTAGTCAGATGCTGAAAAACACTGCTAAAGGGGAAAATTTGATATCCTTAACGTTCAGATTATTTTAGACCTTTGAGGAAGAAAAAAACCACATTCCACATGAATTAGACAGCAGAGGAGGCAGACCTGTAAAGCTGGCTTTTGTTTCCTTTGTTTCAGAATGTTTTGTATAAGTGCCCAGAATGGAAGCCTACTTTGTTTTGTAGCTTTCTTAATTTTGTTTACCGAGTTTTCCTCCTGCTGCTCGCTCCAGCTGAAAGGACTGAAAGGATCCCTTATTCTTCACTGACTCTTTCTGTGTGTTTCATTCTGGGGGATGTAGTGTTAGTGCAGGCTTTAGTGTTTCACCTCAGAATTTAAAGATTAATTTAAAAACAAGGCTCTTGAGAGGGAGCATCCTAATGCCCTCATCCAAGAATCTTTTGAGGGAAAATCAATGCATTGAGGAGTAATCATCTACAGGAGTAATTTTCCCCTGAGCTTCATTTCATAGGAAAAAAAAATCCTCGGAATCACTGTTGCATATAAATTGGAGCAACCTCTTCAAGACTTCCTCGATATGAATTGCTGCTTAAAAAGAAAAAAGTTACAGAACAGCTGGATTGAATAGAGCCAGAGGTTGAAACAAGAAGTTTGACACTTCGCTCTTATGGGCACCAACCGAGAAGATGAAATTTTGAAATTTGAAGGAAATGCCATTTTTCTACATTATTTGTTGAAAAAAGCATGGTACTAGGATCAGAAGGGAGTTGTCAAAGAAAAATAAGGTGAGCCCTGTCCTCAAGAAGTTTACAACTGAATGAGGGAGGCAAGTGAACACAGAGGAACAAGACCTTACAATCGGACAGAAAGTGGCTGTGTAAATAAGAGAAATATGCTTAATGATAAATGCAAGGAGAGTGGTAGCTGGTAATATGCTTAAAATCCCTGACTGGAAAGGAGCTTAAATCAAATAAATCTTCCTGCAGGAGGCCTTGAGGGAGAGGAGGGATCTGAGAAGCAACATGGCTCAGAGGAAAAAGCACAGGCTTGGGAGTCAGAGGTCATGGGTTCTAATCCCTGCTTTGCCACTTGTCAGCTGTGTGACCTCAGGCAAGTCTCTTAACTTCTCTGTGCCTCAGTTCCCTCATCTGGAAAGTGGGGATTAAGACTGTGAGCCCCATGTGGGACAACCTGATTACCTTGTATCCCCCCAGCACTTAGAACAGTGCTTGGCACATAGTAAGTGCTTAACAAATGCCATTATTATTATTATTATTATTATTATCTGGATGGCTCAGCAATTGAAGGAAAGAGCACTTCTAAGCAGGGAAATCAATCGTATTTAGTGAGCACTTATTATAAGCAGCACACTGTACTAAGCACTTGGGAAAATACAATACAACTTAATTAGCAGACACATTCCCTGTCCATAATGAGCTTGTAGCATAGATGGAACCACAAGGGCTCAGAACTAGAAGGGATAGTGAAGGCAAGAAAAGAGGGCAGTGAGGCTGTGAGCTTCTTGTGGGCAGGGAGCGTGCCTACCAACTCTATTTTATTTCACTTTCCCAAATGCTTAGAACAGTGTTTTGCACAAAGTAAGTGCTCAAACACCATTGATGGATTGATTGATTGACTCTACAGGTAGAACAGAGATGGGGACACATCAGTCAGGGCAGCATCTCTTTCAGGAGAGGAGAAAAGATGTTTCAAGAGAAGGACTAACAGAGGGAGCAGACCAGCGCTGTTGGGACCTTAAGCCTGCTGGCTCTGCTGCTCTGTCCTGTTCTCTCTGAGTTGGGCTGGATCAGCTGGTAGACCCCATTCTCCCACATGGAGGGGTGGGTCCCCTCAAAAAACGTAAGCTCATCCCCTAGACTGTAAGTTCACTGTGGGCAGGGAACGTGTCTCTCCCAAGCACTCAGCAAGATGATTTTGACTACGGATGACAAATCTGGACCCAGCAAGGGAATCATAGCAAGGGAGTTGACTAGTACCCACAATGCTTAATTCCTGTTGCATTAAGTTCAAACTGGCAAAAACTAATGTTTTACAATCCCCAACAAAGCTCGGGGACATTCTGCCACCATGAAACAGGTAAAAAAGAATAGCTGATCCGTGTTCAGTAAGGTGTCGTTATCTTGTGCTGTGTGCGTGCTCAACATGAGATGAGCTCATTGTTGGGTAGGGATTGACTCTGTTGCCAAATTGTACTTTCCAAGCACTTAGTACAGTGCTCTGCATTCAGTAAGCACTCAATCAATATGATTGAATTAATGAATGAATGAGATAATATCTATGCAACATTTTGCAGAAGAACATTTTGCCCCTCCACCCCCGCAGCTGCCCCTCAACCAAGGGGAACCTCAGCCCATGAGACTCCAATTTATGCCCTACTGGCAGATCATTCTCCTTCCACATCTCTGAGAGAAGCCAGGAGGCCACTTTGCGGCCTCCTCCTCCGGCTTTGCTCTCTTCGTGAATGATTTGACTTTGCCGACCAGAAGTAATCTGATTATTTGTGCTGATCAAACTCATTGCATTTGGGGCACAACCACATATTTTTAGCCCCAAATGTTGTGAATTTGATTAGGCCAAATCTCACATCATACTTTGATTTACTCTGCTGGGGTCAATTGAGTATTTTCATTGATTGCACAGCTGAAGAGTGTGAGCAATGAATTTGAGACAAGAGAGTTGAAGGTCACACGCAATAGCAAAGTTCTCTAGAGAGGAGCACAGCATGTAGGTTGGAGATTTGTGGGTGAAACTTGACCATTCCAGTGGTGGCAGAACTATTCATTCATTTAATTCAATCGTTCAAACTATGAACTGCTGGTTCTAGGTGTGCTGATACTGAGCCTGGAAAAATGGCACAAACTAAGCATTAATTTCCAACTTTGTATTATCTTCCAGTGCTTAGTACAGGGATCTGCACCCAGTAATTGCTTAATAAACACTATTTTTTTAATGACATTTGTTAAGCACTTTCTATGTGCCAAGTACTGTACTAAGTGCTGGGATAAATACAAACTAATCAGGTTAGATACAGTCCATGTCTCACATGAGGCTCACAATCTCCATTTTACAGATGAGGTAACTGATGCACAGGGAAGTTAAGTGACTTACCCAAGGTCACACAGCAGACAAGTGGTGGAACCAGGATTAGAACCTCTGACTCCCAGACCCATGTTCTATCCACTATGACATGCCACTTCTCTATCATTGCTACTACTGGACAGTGAAACTTAAAAGTTAAAAAAAATATCTTTGCCTTTCCATCTATATACCTCTAAATATTACTAAACTCCATAGCACGGAACAACTTTAAACAATCATAAAACATGCATTCAGCCTTTATTTTGTTTTCCAGTTTGTGGAATGGTAAACATCTACTTTCAAAGTTTTAAACCTGAGTTAAGGAGCCATAAATGTAATCCCTAAACCAATCAGTCACTCAATTAACGATATTCACTGAGTGCTTACTACGCATAAGCAGTGTGGGAAGGAGCAGGGGCTGTGTGGGAAGGAGCAGGGGTGTGGGGGAAGCAACGTGTTTCAGTGGAAAGAGCATGGGTTTTGGAGTCAGAGGTCATGTGTTCAAATCCCTGCTCCACCAATTGTCAGCTGTGTGACTTTGGGCAAGTCACTTAACTTCTCTGGGCCTCAGTTACCTCATCTTTAAAATGTGGATTAAGACTATGAGCACCCCCATGGGACAACCTGATCACTTTGTAACCTCCCCAGCACTTAGAACAGTGCTTTGCACAGAGTAAGCACTTAATAAATGCCATCATTATTATTATTGTACAGATCACTGTACTACGTGCATGTGCTTGAAAGAACACAATATGAAAGAGTAGGAAGAGATGTTCCTGGCCCACAGGGAGCTCACAGACTAGAGGAGGAGACAGGCATTGAAATAAACTGCAGGTAAGGGAAATGTACATAAGTGGTGTGGGGCTGGATGAGGGGTGAATATCAAAGTGCTTCAGGGGAACAAGCCCAAGTGCATGACACAGAAGGGAGAGCTAAGACAGGAATGTGAGGGCCTGGCTGGGGAGGCTTCTTGGAGGAGAGGTGATTTTAGAAGGGCTTTGAAGACTGGGTAAGTGTGGTTTGTCGGTTATGAAGGGGGACGGTCTTCCAAGCTGGAGGGATGACATGGGGTGGGCAAGTGGTGACAACAAGAAAGATGAGATCAGGGTAAAGTGAGATGGTTGGTTTTAGAGGAGCTAAGTATGTGGTTGTAGTAGGAGATCAGTGAGGTAAAGTTAGCAGGGGGAGGGCTAATGGAGTACTTTCAAGCCAAATGTTTCATTCTTGATAGAACAAAACCCAGTGTAATCATCCTATATTCTTTCAACCTCCAAATCCTTTTGCCAAAAATCAAACTGCAAAGTTAGCTGTTCAGTTATAACCCATATCTACTGTTAAATAGACAACTTACAGGAATAGCTGCTCCTGTTCATGATGGAGAAGTTTTAGGCATTTAAATTGGTTTTAGAAACTTGAAATTACATTGCGATAAAAATAGGCTGACAAATTTTCCAAACGGCTGAGTGGGTGAAAAGCAGTTTGCAGGTGTTCCCTTTTAATCTTTCAACAAAACATGATTTAGTCAGGAAGAAACGGTATAATCACCTAATTTTTAAAAACAGCATTCAAAATGATTTTGGAATTGTGTCCCTCCAAATCCTCCCACTTATCCAAAGCAGGAACACTTCCTTATTTAATGCTTCCTATTTTTTTAACTTCTAAATGAAACGTTTTTGAATATCAGAGTGCAACAGGGAGGAAAAAAAAAATCCAAACCCTGACAAGTCATACGGTTGTTCACTTTTGGTGCATCCAAATAAAAAAAAATGAAGCCAGTTCAGGAAGCAGTTTATTTATTCCTGAAAGGAAGAAGAGGTGTGTTAATTCAGAAAATGCTTCAACCAGAAATGGCATGAGGAAGAAAGGATACTGCTCGAAATTTTATATTAAGATATCTGTCTTCAGGAAAATCAATCTGAGGAAAGCTCAAGAATACGCTCTTTTACTGGCTCTGGGTGACTCTGAATGTAACCTTTCAATTCTCATTAAACTTCGTACATTTGTGAAATATGGATGACACATGTATCATTCCACTCCTCACACCAGACCAGACCACCAATGTCCCCACCTTCAGAGCATTATGAAGGTCACATCTCCTCCAAGCAGCTTTCCTAAATTTAGCCCTCTTCTCAATCAATCAATCAATCAATCGTATTTATTGAGCGCTTACTATGTGCAGAGCACTTTACTAAGCGCTTAAGCGCTTCTCCCTAGCTCCTTCTCCCCTCTGTGATCCCCAATCCCATACCACTTATACGCATATCTTTAAATTATATATTATAAATGATTTATTTATATTAATGTCTGTCTCCCCTCTGGACTGTAAGCTTGTTGTAGGCAGGGAACATATACTTTTCTGCAGGTTTAGTACAGTGCTGGGCAGTTAGTAAGAGTTCAATAAATACCACTGAAACAACTTGGAACATATATGAAATATAGATGACATAGGTATTCCCTGAATTCATAGAAACACTATGTACTTGTTCAATACATATTTCCTCATGATTCAAACAATACAACATTAATTTTCATGGACAAGTTCATTCATTCAATCATTATTTATTAAGCACTTACTGTGAGCAGAGCACTGTACTAAATGCTTGGGAAAGAACAATACAACAACAAACAGTGACAATAATAATGATGGCATTTGTTAAGCACTTACTATGTGCAAAGACAATCCCTGCCCACAAAGAGCTCACAGTCTGGAGTGGGGGAGACAGACATCAATACAAATAAATAAAATGACAGAAATATACATAAGTGCTAATGTAAAATTAGAGTACAAGTTTGTAACTTCAATAGGCCATGATAATATTAATACCTATTTTCAAATTTACCTTTATTACCTTTGGCACTACTGTTTTTACACCTTTCCATAGCACTTATTTACTTTATATTCATTTTATACCTCGTTATCCTTTCATTTTTCTGCTGTCAATAGCTATAGTGTTGTCCCATTATTTACAGATAATTTACCTCTGTCTTCCTCCCAAATTAGATTAGAAGCACCTTGAGATTAGGGACACTGTCTTTCATCCCTTGTACATACTCAGGTGCTCAGAACAGTGCTATTTCTCACTCCAGTGCTTAGAACAGTGCTTGCCACATAGTAAGCGCTTAACAAACACCATCATTATTACTACAAGCCTGGGAGTCGAAGGACCTGGAATCTAATCCCAGCTCTGCCACTTGTCTGCTGTGTGACTTGGGTCAAGTCGTTAATTCCTCTGTGCCTCAGTTACCTCATCTGTAAAATGGAGATTAAGACTGTGAGCCCTTTGTGGGACAGAGACTGTATCCAACCTAATTAGCTTGTACTTGCTCTTGGCACAAAGCAAGTGCTTAACGAATACTATAAAAACAATAAACAAATAAATACTTTTGACTACATGCCAGAATCCCCACTCAGTATCACACCTGGAGAGTTTCCAGTACTCTACCAGTCTCGTCTATAGGAGGGAAAGCTAGGTAGAGGCATACCCATTCCATTCCTAGCTTGGACAGTGGGTAGCGAGTGGGAGGCAATCCGCAATCTTTTAGACTGTGAACCCACTGTTGGGTAGGGACTGTCTCTATATGTTGCCAATTTGTACTTCCCAAGCGCTTAGTACAGTGCTCTGCACATAGTAAGTGCTCAATAAATACGATTGATTGATTGATTGATTGATTGATTGCTACAAGTCAAAACTCACCATTGCTGGGCAGCAGTGGCATGGGAGAGAGTTGAAGGCAGAGACTCAAGCTTACTGCCCAAAAGAAGGCAATGGTTAAACTATGTCCGTATTTTTACCAAGAAAACTATCTGAATACACTACCAGAATGATTGCAGATGGAGGTGGGGTATTTGGGAGAGATGTGTCCATGGAGTCGCCATGGGTCAGAAATGATTGGACATTGTAAGACAAGACATCCCAGGACAAATATTTTAGCCATGTTCTCTTGTTTCTTGATTGCTAAAGTGGCAAACTTCTTACTTTAAACCATTAGAATTGACTATTTAGCATCTGGCTCTTAAGATGTTGAGACAAGGATCGACTGCAAAATTAAATTTCTAGATAGACTTTCCATCCTCATTCAAAATCCGAATTTAATTTCAGAATCTACCAGTAGTTGACTCAAACATACATGCTTTCCATCTGTATACGTGATCTGAACAGCCTTGGGAGATTTGGGAGAGGAGATCCAACTTGCTGTGGGCAGGGAATGTGTCTGTTATATTGTTAGCTTGTTCTCTCCCAAGGATTTAGTACAGTGCTCTGCTCTCTAAGTGCTCAATAAATATGACTGTGACTGAAATGCTCAGAAGACCAGCCCCGCCAACTGTAGATGAAGCTGTGGCCTCCATAATATTAGGGGCAGAATATTTACCAGAGTGAGTAAAGGTGATTACTCAGAGTAAAGATCTCTACTTATTCAGCTTCAGCTCCAACAGTGAAGGAAACTGTATTCCCTAAAATTTCAACCCAAGAAAACATATTTTCTTTTGCCCCAAACAGACAATATTGTGAGCTGATACTAGCCAACATCTCTCAAACAGATACTGATTCAGGGAATACTGGGGTATTTTTTCTTTAATAAAAGGTCTATTTCTTTATATGCTAAGAATTGTAACTAGCACTATTTATGCATATGTTAAGCCCTGAAAATAATTAGGCTCTTTGGGAAACTGTGTTGTCTTCCAGTAAAATACTGTGACAAATATAAAGCAATAAGGACTGACAATTAACCGGAAGGAACTGTCTGGTTGGGCCCAAGGTTACATCTGACGAGTCTCATACACAGCCAAGGATTTCAACTACTGAGTGGTACCACCACTATCTGCTATCTTGGCAGTGAGGCTAGACAAAGAAAACATTAGATGCTTTTGGGAGATTGATATGGAACTTGTTTTAGTTTGAGGCATCAAACTGAAAACCAAAATGAAGGTTTATAGATACCACATCTGAATTCTAGAGTACTTTTACTAATGTCACCCACATGTTCTACTAGCAAATGGCAAGCTCTTCCCCACGACTGTGTCATATCACACTCTGCTATTCAGGAAAAATGACAAGAATTGATAGCAACACACTTCCAAACAACTTTGAAATGGTGAGCTGAAGAACTGCAGAAATATTTTAAACACAATGAAACAAAACCTCAACTCAGGAAGCTCAGCTGTGGTCAGCTAGGAAAGAGAAGTCCGATGCAGAGAAATTAGAAATGTGATGAGGAGGCTTTCTTAGGAACGGAAGCTTCAAAAGGAAGGTATGAAAATGGTGCCAAGAACCCTTGGTTGCGTATGGTGTAAGTCAGCATGGAGATCATGTTTACACTCATTCAGTGCATACAGGATTGCACCACACATACTTACTGATACAATCTTACTGTCAGTAGTGTTTTCTTTGAGCCCTGCAGGATGGCTCATTCTCCCGTTCTCCCTGAAGATACACTCAAACACATACATATATATATATATATATATACACACAAATATTCCCTAAACCCGGGGTCAGGAACCTTCTATGCAGAACAGCCAAACCAAATGAAATCTTCCAACAGTTAGGATCCAGAGCCTTACAATTTGTGGCATGTGACATCATACACAGCGGATGTGATGACCATTGCACCAGGTGACTTGTTTATAGCAACAGCTGTTGCTGCCATCAGGTATGGGAAAGGGGAGGAGAGAGAAGGGGAGGAGAGAAAAAGGGAATGATGAGAGGAGAGGAGAAAATAGGAGGGGGAAGAAAAAAGAAGAGGGAGGAGGAGATGTGAAGAGAGGAGGGGGGAAGGGAGGAGAAGAACAGAAGGGAAAGGAGGACAGGAAGAGAAAGAGGAAGGAGAAAAGGGGATAAGTAAGAAGTGGGGGAGGGGGAAGGAGAGGGGTGGATAAGAAAAGGAGGTGAGAAGAAGAGGGAAAGAGAGGAAGAAGAAGGAGAGGGGAGAAGGGAGAAAGAGCAAGAGAAAGGACAGAAGAAGAGAGGGGAAACTGTGGTCTGGAGGGGGGTGAAGAAGAGAGGTGGGGGTCTGCAAGCTGGTTCTTTCCCCTACTCCTGCCTTAACATAGGCAGAAGAAGCCCAATTGTGAAGGTGCAGGGGGGCTTGGTAAAAAGATTTTATGTTTTTCCTGCCAATGAGGAGGAGAATGAGGAAAGGGAGAGAAGTGTTGAGGGGTGGGAGAGACAGAGACAGACAGAGAGAGAGAGAGAGATGGGAGATAGAAAAACTTAGTTTTTTTATGGTACTTGTTAAGAACTTACTATGTGCACTGTGCACTGGGATAAATACAAGATAAAAAGGTTGGACACAGTCCCTGTCTCGCATAGGGCTCACAGTCTTAATCCCCGTTTTAAAGATGAGGTAACTGAGGCACAGAGAAGTTAAGTGTCTTGCCCAAGGTTACACAATCACTCTCCCCCATTTTAAAGCCCTACTGAAGGCACACCTCCTCCAAGAGGCCTTCCCAGACTAAGCCCCACTTTTCCTCATCTCCCACTCCCTTCCATGTCACCCTGACTCACTCCCTTTGTTCATCCCTCCTCTCCCCACCCCTCAGCACTTATATATCTATAATTTTATTTATATTGATACCTGTTTACTTGTATTGATGTCTGTGTCCCACCCCGCACCAGACTGTGAGCTCGCTGTGGACAGGGACTCTCTCTCTTTACTGCTGTCTTGTACTTTCCAAGTGCTTGGTACAGTGCTCTGCACACAGTAAGTGCTCAATAAATACGACTGAATGAACAGCAGACAAGTGGCAGAGCTGGGATTAGAACCCAGGTCCTCTGACTCCCAGACCTGTGTTCTTTCCACTAGGCCAGGCTGCTTCTCAATTATTATTTGATTGTTTTCTTCCTTCTCCTCTTCTTCCTCCTCCTTTGAACTGCTGTTTAAATGCTGCTATAGCTGGTACACATGGGGGCCAGAGATAAGTGGTTGCAACACTCAGCACTTCCCTTCCTGGCATGGGTCTGCCTACTCTTGTTGTATTGTATTCTCCCAAGCACTTATTACAGTACTCTGCACCCAGTATCTGCTCAATATATACCATTAACTGATGTCTACCAACTATTATAATCTCCCAAGAACTTAGTACAGTGCTTCCTTGCTCCCTTCATTCACTCTCCCTCCCAGCCCCACAGTACATATGTATATATCTCTAATTTATCTATTAATTTATATATATATATATATATATATTAATGTCTGTACCCCCATCTAGACTGTGAGATCACTGTGGGCAGGGAATGTGTCTGTTTGTTGTTGTACTCTCCCAAACACTTAAAACAGTGCTTTTCACACAGTAAGTGCTCAACAAATACGACTGAATGAATGCTCTTAGAATAGTAATCGCTCAGTAAATACTAGTGATTGCAAAATTCAACTTGCTATCTGCAGGTTAATTTATAGCAGCTCAGATGTGTCTTCTGTGTTGGAAGAGTAGGCTGTGAACTTCATACAAGTATATGGGTACGGATGAAAGAACTGATGTGTGATTGGCAGTCCCCCATCTCACTGGGAATCAATAATGTTTTTATTGAACTCATGGTGGCATTTATTATTTATAGCACCTTGTGGTGTTTTGATGTTCTCCTCTTTGTATTACAATCTTCTGGGGGGCTCGGTTCAAGGAGAACCCCTGCTATTCCTGCATGTGATTCAATGGTCTTGTCCTGTCAGCTAACTCCTGCTGTCTACCAATAGTCTGGCTGTGCTGCAGTGTTTGGGTTCCTGACCTATTGGGTCTTCAAAGACCTCATCCTGTCTTGGCAACTAATTGTCGTGGTGGTTAACCCTTTTCAGTTCATGTCTCTACAGATTACTGACATGGTGGACAGCAATTGAGGCTGTAGGATAAAACCTTCTCCCAGCAAGGGGTCTGCTTATGCTCTAAACTACTTCAATGCAGCCCACCTAAGAAAAATAGATCAAGTCTTGCTGTAGCAAAATAGCAGGGTACATGCACAGACCACCTCTTGTCTTCCATCACCATCATCATAAATGGTATTTATTGAGCACTTACTATGCACAGAGCACTGTACTAAGTGTTTGGGAAAGCACAGTACAACTGAGTTCAGAGACATGATGAGCTTACAGTCTAGAGGGGAAGACAGATATTAATAGAAGTAAATGATTTGTAATATACCATTTAAAGATATGTACATAAGCGATGTGCAGTTGAGGGTGGGGTGAATAACAAATGTCCAAAGGTCACTGATCCAAGTGCAACCAATCAATGGTATTTATTGAACACTTACTATGTGCAGCTCTCCTATGAATTGACGAATTATTGTGGCAAGAAAGTTTGCATCGACTGATGAGGCTTAGAGTTATGCCATAAAGGGTTGCCCATAATGGAAAGGTCTAAGCCAAAGTGTGAGACAAAGTTGATTCACCTGTGGTGGGCAGCAGCGTCATGGGAAAAAGTCAATGGTGGATGATCAAGTCATCAAAACGTTGATCAAAGACAATGGCAGAGACTCAAGTTTTTCACTGCGCAGAAGAAGGGAATGGTAAACCACTTCTTTGTCTTTACCTAGAAAATTTATGGATACACATACCAAAATGACTTTATGGCAGAAGATAGGACATTCTGGAGAGGGTGTGTCCATGGAGTCATATGTATCAAACACGATTAGAAGGCATTTGAAGAAGACTATGTGCAGAACACTGTATAAAGCTCTTGGGAGAATACAATACAACAGAGTCAGTAGACATGTTCTCTGCTCAAAACGAGCTTACAGACTAACAACCTTCACAAGAAGCAGTACCTTGATCCCAAATCCCCCTGAATCCTGGTGGGGGTGGAGGGCCAGGTACCCATGGGGCCTGAAGAGTTTAGGATGTGGGAGCCAGAGTCCTCCTATCTATTGCTGGCCCTGAGAGAAGACCAAAAAGAACAGGGCAGCTCCTATAAAACTGCTCACAGTATCTGATACTTAAAAACCACAGCTCGCTCCTGAGTTTAAGTAGGCAGTAGAAGAATTTTAAAGAGCATGCATTGATTCAGATTTACCACTTACTTCCAAAGAATAATCTAGGTATTAGGGAAACTGCATTAATGCTTCTGGGCCATTTATTATGTCACCTAGGAAAATGCCTTTCTCTTCTGCCCAAACCATAACCTAAGATGGTGAGAGCAGCAATGGTGAGATGCACATTTTCTTTAAGCTGGCAATTGGCAGAATCTAGAAACAGAATGAATATGAGAAGTGAAAGAGCACAGATTCAAAGGTTACTAAAGGTTACGGGCTCTGGAGATTGGAAGGATGGTAATGTTGTCAACTATGATGGGAAAGTTAAAGGGAGGGAGAAGTATATTTCCTCAGGAAGATACGTTTAGGCATATTGAGCTTGTGGGCCCAGAAGGACATAATAATAATAATAATAATAGTATTTGTTAAGTGCTTCCTCTGTGCCAGGCACTGTACTAAGCACTAGGGTTAATACAAGAAAATTGGGTTGGACACTGTCCCTGTCCCATGTAGAGTTCACCATCTTCATCCCCATTTTGCAGATGAGGTAACTGAGGCACAAAGAAGTGACTTGCCCAAGGTCACACAGCAGACAAGAGGAAGAGCCAGGATTATAACCTATGACCTTCTGACTCCTAGGCCCATTGTCTATCCACTATGACGTGCTGCTCCACATCCATGTGGTGATGCTCTGGAGGCATGAAGATTTGCAAAGGGGGGTGAGAGAACTACCAACTCTATTGTATTGTATTCTCCCAAGTGCTTAGTACAGTGCTATGCACACAATAAGCAATCAATAAAGATAAGAAGCAGTGTGACCTAGTAGATAGAGCACGGGCCTGGGAGTCAGAATAATAATAATAATAATAATAATAATAATAATAATAATAATAATAATAATAATGGCATTTGTTAAGCGCTTACTATGTGCAAAGCACTGTTCTAAGTGCTGGGGGATACAAGGTGATCAGGTTGTCTTATGTTGGGCTCACAGTCTCAATCCCCATTTTACAGATGAGGTAACTGAGGGTAACTAATTTGCCCAAGGTCACACAGCAGACATTTGGCGGGGCCGGGATTAATCAATCAATCAATCATATTTATTGAGTACTTACTGTGTGCAGAGCACTGTACTAAGCGCTTGGGAAGTACAAGTTGGCAACATATAGAGACAGTCCCTACCCAACAGTGGGCTCACAGCCTAAACAGGGGAGACAGAGAACAAAACCAAACACACTAACAAAATAAAATAAATAGAATAGATATGTACAAGTAAAATAAATAAATAGAGTAATAAATATGTACAAACATATATACATATATACAGGTGCTATGGGGAATGGAAGGAGATAAGATGGGGGGATGGGGAGGGGGACGAGGGGGAGAGGAAGGAAGGGGCTCAGCCTGGGAAGGCCTCCAGGAGGAGGTGAATTCTCAGTAGGGCCTTGAAGGGAGGAAGAGAGCTTGAAGGGAGCCTTGAAGGGAGCTTGGCGGATGTTGGGAGGGAGGGTATTCCAGACCAGGGGGATGACGCGGGCCGGGGGTTGACGGCAGGACAGGCGAGAACAAGGCACGGTGAGGAGATTAGTGGCACAGGAGTGGAGGGTGCGGGCTGGGATGTAGAAAGAGAGAAGGGAGGTGAGGTAGGAGGGGGCGAGGTGATGGGGAGCCTTGAAGCCGAGGGTGAGGAGTTTCTGCCTGATGCGCAGATTGATTGGTAGCCACTAGAGATTTTTGAGGAGGGGGGTAACATGCCCAGAGCGTTTCTGGACAAAGACAATCCGGGCAGCAGCATGAAATATGGATTGAAGTGGGGAGAGACACGAGGATGGGAAATCAGAGAGAAGGCTGGTGCAGTAGTCCAGATGGGATAGGATGAGAGCTTGAACGAGCAGGGTAGTGGTTTGGATGGAGAGGAAAAGGTGGATCTTGGCAATGTTGCGGAGCTGATACCAGCAGGTTTTGGTGATGGCTTGGTTGTGAGGGATGAATGAGAGAGCGGAGTCGAGGATGATACCAAGTTTACGGGCTTGTGAGATGGGAAGGATGGTAGTGCCGTCATCAGGGATGGGAAAGTCAGGGATAGGGCACGGTTTGGGAGGGAAGACAAGGAGTTCAGTCTTGGACATGTTGAGTTTTAGGTGGCGGGCAGACATCCAGATGGAGATGTCCTGAAGGCAGAAGGAGATGTGAGCCTGGAGAGAGGGGGAGAGAGCAGGGGCAGAGATGTAGATTTGGGTGTCATCAGCGTAGAGATGATAGTTGAAGCCGTGGGACCGAATGAGGTCACCAAGGGAGTGAGTGTAGATCGAGAACAGAAGGGGACCAAGCACTGAACCTTGGGGAACCCCCACAGTAAGGGGATGGGAGGGGGAGGAGGAGCCTCCAAAAGAGACTGAGAATGAACGACCGGAGAGATAAGAGGAGAACCAGGAGAGGACGGAGTCTGTGAAGCCAAGGTCGGATAGCATGTTGAGGAGAAGGGGGTGGTCCACAGTGTCGAAGGCAGCTGAGAGGTCGAGGAGGATTAGGATAGAGTAGGAGCCGTTGGATTTGGCAAGCAGGAGGTCATTGGTGACCTTTGAGAGGGCAGTTTCCGTGGAATGTAGGGGACGGAAGCCAGACTGGAGGGGGTCGAGGAGAGAGTTGGTGTTGAGGAATTCGAGGCAGTGTGTGTAGACAACTCGTTCAAGGAGTTTGGAAAGGAATGGTAGGAGGGAGATGGGATGATAACTAGAAGGTGAGGTGGGGTCAAGAGAGAGTTTTTTAGGATGGGAGAGACATGGGCATGTTTGAAGGCAGAGGGGAAGGAACCAGTGGAGAGTGAGCGGTTGAAGATGGAAGTTAAGGAGGGGAGAAGGGACGGAGCGAGAGATTTCATGAGATGATAGGGTATGGGGTCAGAAGCGCAGGTGGCCGGAGAGCACTTGAGAGGAGGGAGGAGAGCTCCTCTGAGGATACTGCTGGGAAGGATGGGAGAGTAGCAGAGAGCATTGAGAGCTGGGGGGTTGGAGAAGTGGGGGGAGTGACTTTGGGGAGGTTGGACCTGATGGATTTAATTTTATTAATGAAGTAGGAGGCCAGATCATTGGGGGTGAGGGAAGGAGGAGGGGGAGGAACCGGGGGCCTAAGAAGGGAGTTGAATGTACGGAAGAGCTGATGGGGATGATGGGCATGGGTATCAATAAGGGAGGAGAAATAGTTTTGTCTGGCAGAGGAGAGAGCTGAGCTAAGGCAGGAAAGGATAAACTTGAAGTGAACGAGGTTGGCATGGTGTTTAGACTTTCGCCAGCAGCGTTCGGCAGCTCGAGCATAAGAGCGAAGGAGGCGGACAGTGGCAGTGATCCAGGGCTGTGGGTTAGTGGTACGAGAGTGGCAGAGGGAAAGGGGAGTGAGTGAGTCTAGCTGAGTAGAAAGGGAAGAGTTGAGAGCAGTAATCTGATCATCAAGACTGGGTAGAAAGGAGAGGGAGGCGAGGTGGGGTGTGAGGTGCTCAGAAAGATGGATGGGGTCAAGAGAGTGGAGATCTCTGTGAGGGAGTGATATGGATTTACAGGGGAAAGGAGTGTGAGTGAGTAGGCAGGTGAGAAGATTATGATCAGAGAGAGGGATTTCAGAGTTGGTGAGGGTGGACACAGTGCAGCGGTAGGAGATGATGAGGTCGAGGGTATGACCAAGTTGGTGAGTGGGTGAGGTGGGGTGGAGCAAGAGGTTCGCAGCGTCAAGGAGAGATAGAAGGCGGGCGGCAGAGGAGTCATGAGGGATATCTATGGGATGTTGAAGTCTCCGAGGATCAGAGTGGGCATGGAAAAGGAGAGAAGGAAGGTGAGGAAGGGGTCAAAATCGTTAAAGAAGTTGGTGGTGGGGCCGGGGCTGTGGTAGATGATGGCTACAAGAATCTGGAGGGGATGGTAGAAGCGAATAATGTGGGCTTCAATGGAAAGGAAGGAAAGGGAAGGGGGAGGAGGGATACTGTGAAAGCAACATTGGGGGGCAAGAAGGAAACTGACACCTCCTCCTTTTCCGGTGAGTCTGGGGGATTGGGAGAAGAAGAGGCCTCCACTAGAGAGAGCAGCAGAAGAGACCGTGTCGTCCGGAGAGAACCATGTTTCAGTTAGGGCGAGGAGGAATAGAGAGCTGGAAAGGAGTAGGTCCGACATGAAAGGGATCTTACTTAAAATGGAGCGGGGGTTCCAGAGGCCACACTTGGCAGTAGCTGTCGAGGGAGGGGAGAGAGGGGGAAGGGTGCGAGGGGTGGGGAGGGTTTGGATTGGGATGAGTTGGCAGGGGCCTATGCGGGGAGAGTGGGAAGAGGGGTGGCGATGGGAAAGGCGAACTGGGATGGGGTGGGGGCGGGGAGGAGGGGAGGGAGGGGGCTGGGAGGGAGGAGTGGAGGATTGGCGCTGGTACAGAGGGATCCTTGGTAGGGGGTGAGGGGGAGTGGTCTTGGTGGGGGAGAGGGAGGGAAAAAGCTGGGTGGGAGAGGGGAAGGGGAAGGTGAGGAATGGGAATGGCAGTTGGGAGCAAGGGAATTGAAAGTTCATGGTGAGGTCAGCAGGGCGAGTGACAGTACAGCAGGAGGTTAACAACTGAGATGCAGAAGCGATAAGAAGCGATGCAGAAGCGAAGGTCTTGGGATTAGAACCCAAGACCTCTGACTCCCAAACCCGGGCTCTTTCCACTGAGCCACGCTGCATGGGTTATAATCCTGGCTCTGCTACTTGCCTGCTGTGTGACTTGGGCACATCACGTCACTTCTTTGGGCCTCAGTTACCTTATCTGTAAAATGGGGACTAAGACTGTGAGCCCCATGTGGGACATGGACTGTGTCCAGCCTGTTTAGCTTGTATCTACCCAAGTGCTTAGAACGGTGGCTGTCATATAGTAAGCACTTAATAAATATCATTTAAAAAAGAGTTTAGAATAGTGCTTGTCACATAGTAAGCGCTTAACAAATACCATAAGAAAACATTTAAAAACCTTAAAGATTTTGTTGCTTGACAAATGGCTCCCAGACTAAATATGGTAGGAAATAAATCAAACACTCTTTCCCCTATCTTCACCCCACTTTATAACAATTTGTTTTTGTACCAGGTCCAAACTATTCATATGACACACCACATTGCTAATTTGCATATGCTCTCACTTTGGGAGAGTGGCAGTTAGAGCAGAGACCTCATTCTATCATATCCAAAATATGTGTCTATTAAGCTCACAGCCTCATGACAGCCCCAAGGCACTAATGTCATTTTTCCAGATTGATTAAACCTCACAGATTCCTCAAGAAATCTGCAGCTCTAGCTAACCAGTTTTCCCTCTAGTCTGCAGAACAGATGGACTCTTAAAGCTTTAAGCTTTATAACCAGAACCGAAGGGTGGTTCTGGCTTGGGACAATCTAAATCTATAGAGTGGGAGGCATGGAAAATACCCATATGCACACACCCACACACAAACACTGGCAGATACAGTTCCACCTCATAAAAATAAAAGCTTAAGAGAAGTTTTCATTTAAGAAATGCCAGAAGTGGCCACCAACTGCGCAGAGTGTGATTCTTCTCTCTTATTTAGGGGTTGAAAGTTCAGGTTCATAGTGTCATGGAGGGGCCAAAATAGTCCTGAAGTAGAACTTAGCGGTGATTTGTGGATGTTTTTACAAGGCCTCTAGCCGTTCAATCACAGAGCTTAATTTATACCCTTTTAAAAGGGTATAGGTAGAGTGGGTAGGATTGAGCGGGGGAGAGAGGTGAATCAAGTTCCTTGTTTTTAATAGATTTAAAGGAACATTAAAAAGGAAAAAGAAAAAATAATTGGTCCAGTTTCCTAAATGTGGTTGGTTGAGTCCAGTTCTATTCTTACAAGGGCTTTAAATTTTTTTCCTATGAGTTCTAGAACCTAAAAACAAATATTACCAGTTGTGCACAATGATTATATTTCCAGAATTTAAACTGCAATTCTTTTATTAGAGTCCATTATAAATGAAACAGAAATTGACCTGTCATTATCAATCAGTGGTATTTATTGAGCACTTACCGTGTGCAAGACATTGTACTAAGCATTTGAGGGAATACAATATATGTAATAGACACATTCCCTCTTCACAAAGAGCTTACTGTCTAGAGGAGGAGTGACATGAATATAAATAAATAAATTATGGATCTGTACATAAGGGCTGTGAGTGGGGCTGACAGTGGGGTGAATATCAAGTGCTTAAAGGGGTATAGATACCAGTACAAAGGTGACACTGAAGGGAAAGGGAGTACAGGGAAATGGGGCTGAATCAGGGAAGACCTCCTGGAGGAGATGTGATTTTAAAAGAGCTTTCAAGATGGGGAGAGTGGTTGTACATGGAGGGGGAAGAAGTTCCAGGTCAGAGGGAGGATGTGGCCAAGGAGTCAGTGGAGAGATTGATGAGAATGAGGTACAGTGAGTAAATTGGTGTCAGAGGAGCAAAGTGAGTGGGGTGGGTAGTAATTGGAAATCAGCCAGGTAAGATAGGCGAGGGGAAGCTGATTAAGTGTCTTAAGGAGTTTCTGTTTGATGTGGAGCTGGATGGGCAACCACTAGAGGTCCTTGAGGAGTGGGGAGATGAGAAAACTGAACTTTTTTTGAGAATAATAATGTGGGCAACAGAGTGAAGTATGGACTGAACCAGGAGACAGGAGGAATGTTTTGGCAAACCTGGGAAGATCCAAAAGCTTTTGTCACTAGGAGGGCCAACCTCTTCCTTTAGGATGTTATCAGCAAACCTGAAACAGCAAGTCTCTGTTTAACCACTAGAACTGTGACCTTGAGATTCTTTAGCTACGGAACAAACATTTCTCAGTTTATATGACTTCTTTCTTGGATTTATGTGCTTGGAAAGAATGTTGGAGTTTTAAAGGGTCAATCCCAGTGGTAAAATCAAAATAATCATTTTTAACTGAAGAGACATTGGGCCACCACCTGCCTTCTTAAAAATAACTACAGAGTTCTATAATTGTAGCTAAGCTCTGACTGCGGTCTGAAGATAACTTTCAAGCCTCACATTTTACTTATGACTTCTCTCCCACTTCTTAAACAGTGCCTCTCCTTGTACAAAGCAATTGCTCCTCAAGCACCGTGATGAAGCAGAACACTGATATAACTTAGATATAATGCCACTTCTCTGCTACGTGATTTTGGGCAAGCCATTCCACTTCTCTGTGGCTCAGTTACCTCATCTGTAAAATGGGGATTAAGACTGTGAGTACATGTCCAACCTGATTAGCTGGAATCTGCTCCTTTGTTTAGAACTGTGCCTGGCACAGAGTAAGCACTTAACAAATACCATTAAAAACAAAACAAAACAAAACTTAGGTTCCCTCTCATCCTGTACATTTTTGGTCATTTTAAAGAGCAATGCCCTCTTCCAGATCATCAAAGAGTATATTCAGCTCTGACTTTTCACCCTTTTCATCTTTCCCATATCTAAATGGCTTCTGCTCTTCCTTTTACAGTGGTTTTCAACCAGTTTTCTTTAATGGTATTCATTCATTCATCCATTCAATCGTATTTATTGAACGTTTACTATATGCAGAGCATTGTACTAAGCACTTGGATAGTACAATTCGGCAACAGATTGGTTAAGTGCTTACTATGTGACAGGCACTATACTAAAGTGGTGGGGTAGATACAAGCTAATCAGGTTGGCCACAAGCCATGGGCTACATGGGGCTCACAGTCTTAATCCCCACTTTGCAGATGAGGGAACCGAGTTCCAGAGAACTTAAGTGACTTTCTCAAGGTCACACAGCAGACAAGTAGCAAAGCTTGGATTAGAACCCAGGTCCTCCTGACTCCCACAACCATGCTCTATCTAGCAGGTCACGCTGCTTTCTCTCCCTGTGAAGTCAGTAGTTTGTGCTTTGGCTTTCTTTCCCCTTAGATTCTATAATGCTTTCTTCGCTGTTCTTCCTACTTCTTGCCTTTGCCACAATAAAGCTACTGGGTCAGAGGAGATAAAACAAGAGCCCCCCCACACCCACACTCCACTTTTCAAACAATGAAGGCCTGTTCTAAAGGCACAGAAACATATAGTTGCCATCCCTTAGCTCTGCCAGCAGGTAGAGAGAAGTGCCCTGTCCAGTGCTGCTTAGTACAAAAACTTTTGGAGACCTATGCTATTTAAAGAGCATCTGGAGAAAACTGTTTTGGTAGGGAATTCAAGAATATTGTTGGTTTGGCTAGGCATCACAGATAAATCCAGAGTAAAAGTCACTGGCCATGGTCTAGTACTTTGTTGCAGGTGATCCTCATTTGCCCTTTGATGGTTATGTCACAAAGGTGATGCTGATGAAACTGTGCAAGGAATAGGTTGTGATGTCTGCAAACGGCCCAAAGTTCAACTCTCTTCAAGGCCACCAATGGCATCTTCTACTTCTGCTCTACCTCCTCCAGACCACTACTGCTGAGCTCTGGACCCCAGCTCTTGGTAATGCGGGTGAAATAAAAGTTAGGGCATGCTGTCTCTCAGTTATCTCCGCAGTTTATTTGTTCTTATGTATGTCTATCATTTTTTGTTTTCCCTCTAAAGGAAGCAGCTTGCCCTAGTGGAAAGAGAATGCGCCTGGGAGTCAAAGGACCTGGGTTCTAATTCCAGCTCTGCCATTTGTCTGCTGTGTGACCTTGGGCAAGCACTTAACTTCTCTGGACCTCAGTTATCTCATCTGCAAAATGGGGATTAACACTGTGAGTCCCATGTGGGGCATGGACTGTGTCTAACCTGATTAACTTGTATCTACCCCAGTACTTAGTGCAGTGGCCGGAACATAGTAAGTGCTTAATAAATACCATTTTTTAAGATTACATATTACAACTTATGCTCACTATCTTGCTCATTAGATTGTGAGCTTCTTAAGGGTAAGAACCACATCTTTTCTTCTTTTTTATGTTCCCAGAACACTTAATGCAAGGCTATGTTAGTAGGCACTCAATGCATATGAGGCTGAAACTGATTATATATTAAGGCCAACCAAAGCCCTGGAATGAGTTCATGCTTTGAAACCCTGTAGGGAAGGGGATGGCCTGGGTATCTTTTACTTCCTCTGCCCAGTGAGATCAGGAAAAGGGGGTTGGAGTTTCTCAATAAACCATATACAACTGAGTCTTTCTCTTTTATTGTTATTTGTTATCCTTTCTCTTTTAGTGTTATTTGTTATCACTCTGACGGCCCTAAAGGCCATGTATGGGGGTGAAAGGAAAAACAGGTAGATTCCTTCAGACATGAAGCTGTTTTCATTACTCTATTAAGTCATAGTACTTTAGTACTAAAAGAGATATATCTGACATATATATTCAGTCAGTCTTCTCTTAAAGGCCTGTCACTCATTATAATAGATGCCAGGGAGCTCTTTAATTTGGTTTATTAGAAAGGGCCAATATTCTTAAGGATTTATGCTATAATGTTAATGTTGGCTAATGGTTTAAATGGTAAAGAGGTTTTTAAGATGGGCGTGTTTTTATAAACCTAAATATATATCTTGGCTGGCATTGATGCTGCAGCAAGAAGCATAAAACATAACTGTATGCATTTAGATGTGAAATGGAGTTTTCCTGATCATCCTTATTACCTTGAATATTGGACCTAAATTTCCCAAAGCCACCTGACACTGAAGCTTGAATGCTTACCTCTGCTTATTGTTAAATCTACTTGTGAAAATGAAGCTGAAGCAGGTGCCTTTAATTTTCTCTGATATTTAAAAAAGGAAACAGTTTCTTTCCTGCACTTTAGCTGCCAGTAAATTCTGTTTCAGTTGTAGGAGGGCAAGTGTAAGTGATGACCAGGCAGCTATGGTGTAATCATACCTGGAAAAATTTTTTATTGACCAAAGAAACTCAGTTTTTAAGGTGTCCACATCACCATGGAAAGTTTGTGGCTAGATGAAACTGAATGAAGTGAACACTTGGACAGAAGAGTCAAAATAGAATACCCCAAATTAGAACCCCTATTATTGGAATATACAAAATGTACATGCGCACAGACACACACACACACATACATATAAATATCCTGGTGAAAACTAAGAGATAATAAAAGACAGACAGTAATGAACCGCAAGTCACATAATCTGCATGAGAGGCTGTCTTCTTGCCAATACCATGTTTAATGCTGTTTTTCAAGTTGCCTTATCAGCTCACATAATTGTCCCCACTTTTTTGCATAATTTTTCAAGACAAAAACAGTGGTGAAATTGTGGTGAGTGATGAGATCAATGCATGGTCATATAAGATTTAAGTCTAGCAATAAAGAGAGTAGGAGAAAAGAAAAAGGAGGAGGAGGAAAAGTGAGAAGGAAAAGGCACTTGAGACTGCATCGCTTACTTCTACTGCAGTCTCCTGAGTGCTGCCTAAAATAGGCACTCAACAAACTAATCTCCTTCCCACCCTCAGTTCTCCTCTTCCTTCCCCAGACTGCACCCGCATCAAAGAAGAAGCCCTCCATCCTGCGAGTGAGCCTGTCTTTGCTGCATTATCATGTTCTGACCCTTCTCCTTTTCCCACCCCAGAGATGCTTGCTATCACTGCTCACAATTTTATTTCTCAGAAATAATTTTTTATGTCCTTCAAAACTGGGATAAAGACATTGTGCAGTGGGTATAATTATGAGTAAATACACTCTACTTGGTAGGGATAGGTGCCAATTCTAGATAATAATAATAATAATTATAATGGTATTTGTAAAGCGCTTACTATTTGCCAAGCACTGTTCTATGCCCTGGGATAGATACAAGGTAATTAGGTTGTCCCACATGGGGCTCACAGTCTTAATCCCCATTTTACAGATGAGCTAACTGAGGCACAGAGAAGTTAAATGGCTTGCCCAAGGTCATGCAGCAGACAAGTGGCGGAGCTGAGATTAGAACCCATGTCCTCTGACTCCCAAGCCCGTGCTTTTCCCACTAAGCCACGCTGCTGTGACTTCTACAAGTTTCCAGCTGTGGAGAAAGAGCAGTGTTTTAACTCCCATAATTTTTTCAGTTGGATTTGCAGCTTCACTCATCTCAAGTCCTTGACAAGATCTGAGCATTTCCAAGCTGGGCTGCAAAGAGTGAAGACTTTCCAAGGTGACCCAAAATAGGATTTTGCTTACCAGTTGACCCTTTGAAGCTTGCCTGTCATTCCCAAGGCCTTTTTCTCACATTCCTTCTCAAAGTCCAGCCTTGTACTCAGAGTGACTAGTTAACCTGGATGTCCACAAGTAGGAGTTTATCTCTAAAGCCTTACATCACACAGTTCCTGATGGGGATATAAGTCACCAACCTTCTTCATACCTCATGATTTCCTGTGAATACATTTCAGGGAAACCTAGCCTAGCCTGAGAAGCAGCATGGCTATAAGAAGTAGCATGGCCTAGTGGAAAGAGCACAGGCCTGGAAGTCAGAAGGACCTGGGTTCTAATCCCGGCTCTGTTACTTGTCTGCTGGATGACCCTGGGCAATTCACTTCACTTCTCTGTGCCTCAGTTACCTCATCTGTAAAAGGGGATTAAGACTGCAAGCCCCATGTGGGACATGGACTGTGTCCAACTTGCTTAACTAGTATCTACCCCAGTACTTAGTACAGTTCCTGGCACATAGTAAGCACTTAATGAATACCATCAAAAAAACCCTAACAAATTTTCCCTGTAAAATTTTGGTGTCTAATTCTTAGATGAACAATCGAATATTTTCAAATCTTCCTGTTTGGTCTATTGAATTTACTGGGAAAAAGTTTGTTCAAATGGAGGCTCTGGGCTGTTTCTAAACCAGGGATGCGAATGTGCTACCTATCAAGGACAGTCCCTGACCATAGAATGTGCCCGGTCTCCCCCACCAGCCATTTGGCCAAGTGCGCCACTGGGGACAGGGGTACCGGGCCAAAGACTGTGGATGCTATTGATGCCTGTTTACTTGTTTTGATGTCTCTCACCCCGCTTCTAGACTGTAAGCCCGCTGTGAGTAGGGATTGTCTCTATTTCTGAACTGTACCTTTCAAGTGTTTAGTACAGAGCTTGCACACAGTAAGCGCTCAATAAATACGATTGAATGAATGAATGAATCCATGCAAATTATCACCATGACTGCCAAAACAACTCAAGGGCTAGTGCTCCTCGCAGTAAGATATACCTTTCCCCTCTTTCATTCATTCAATTCAATCATATTTATTGAGTGCATAGTGTGTGCAGAGCAATGTACTAAGTGCTTCTGGCTACTGGTATCAGAGCACTGCACATCCAAGGGTCAAGGAGCCAGAAAAGTGGAGGGCACTACTGTATTTTCTCTCAAGCACTTCTCTCTCAAGGTATTTACATTCAGGAATGTCATCTATCAGCACTGTCATCTTCAAACCAAAAGACAATTATATTACTACTACTACTACTACTACTACTAATACTACTACTAGCGGGAAGCCCTTTGAAATCCCACAAAATCAACACCCAGAAGGTACTTTTAATCATCATCATCATCATCAATCGTATTTATTGAGCATTTACTATGTGCAGAGCACTGTACTAAGCGCTTGGGAAGTACAAATTGGCAACATATAGAGCCAGTCCCTACCCAACATTGGGCTCACAGTCTAAAAGGGGGAGGCAGAGAACAAAACCAAACATACTAACAAAATAAAATAAATAGAATAGATATGTACAAGTAAAATAAATAAATAAATAGAGTAATAAATATGTACAAACATATATACATATATACAGGTGCTGTGGGGAAGGGAAGGAGGTAAGATGGGGGGATGGAGAGGGGGACGAGCGGGAGAGGAAGGAAGGGGCTCAGTCTGGGAAGGCCTCCTGGAGGAGGTGAGCTCTCAGCAGGGCCTTGAAGGGAGGAAGAGAGCTAGCTTGGCGGATGGGCAGAGGGAGGGCATTCCAGGCCCGGGGGATGACGTGGGCCGGGGGTCGATGGCGGGACAGGCGAGAACGAGGTACGGTGAGGAGATTAGCGGTGGAGGAGCGGAGGGTGCGGGCTGGGCTGTAGAAGGAGAGAAGGGAGGTGAGGTAGGAGGGGGTGAGGTGATGGAGAGCCTTGAAGCCCAGGGTGAGGAGTTTCTGCCTGATGCACAGATTGATTGGTAGCCACTGGAGATTTTTGAGGAGGGGAGTAATATGCCCAGAGCAATTCTGGACAAAGATAATCCGGGCAGCAGCATGAAGTATGGATTGAAGTGGAGAGAGACACGAGGATGGGAGATCAGAAAGAAGGCTGATGCAGTAGTCCAGACGGGATGGGATGAGAGCTTGAATGAGCAGGGTAGCGGTGTGGATGGAGAGGAAAGGGCGGATCTTGGCAATGTTGCGAAGCTGAGAACAGCAGGTTTTGGTGACGGCTTGGATGTGATGACGGCTTGGATGTGAATGAATGGATTTCATTCATTCATTAAATGAAATTAAACACACTAAAGAAGTGGGAGAAGCAAACTGCATAGTGAACTCTTGAACAAAACATGTTTTCTTTCTTTTTCTCGTAATCTTTATTTAGTGCTTACAAACAATCAATCACTGATATTTATTGAGCACTTACTATGTGCAGAGCTCTGTACTAAGTGCTTGGGAGAGTACAATACAACAGAATTAGCAGACCCATTCCCTGTCCATAACAAGTTTACGGTCTAGAAATGGTTACTATTTGTCAGGCACTGTTATAAGCACTGGGTAGATGCAAGGTAATCAGACAGGATACAGTGCCTGTCCCACATAGGGCTCACAGACTTAATCCCCATTTTACAGATGAGGGAACTGAGGCACAGAGAAGTTCAGTGACTTGCCCCAGGTCACATGGCAGACAAGCAAAGTTTCCCATTATGAGAAATGATTATGATGAGAGGTAGGTACTGTTTGATCATGAGTTCCGAATTTATATTTAAGGAGATATACACCTTGAGAGAACAGATATGTCATCTAGCCCATAGGTGATTCCATCAGATACTACACACATCCTGACATCTACTATTAAAACCTGACTCCTACTCAGAGCATAGAATTAGAGAGTGGGCCATTAACTCCAGAAGTGATTTAGGCATTGAAATAAATTATCCAAGACTAATGGGTAATTCTATTCTTAAAGATCTGTAATGGTTTTAGAGTTGTTACCAACAGGAAGTGTTTCAGGCAGAAAACAACCAGAGGTACCTACTCCTGTCCTGCTACCCAGTGATCAGCTAAATGGCAGTGGCACAGGCAGAGAGGGAGGGTAAAAGGTGAGATAGTGAAATGCAGTAGGTGGGCACTAGGTGGTCTCCTGCCTTCTCTCAAAAAGTCACCTGTGCATCCAACCCCATTCCTTCACACCTCAGCAAAACACTCACCCCCTCCCTTCTTCCCCCTCAAATACCATCTTCAACTGTTCACTCTCTGCACTGCTTTTAAACATGTCCATATCTCTCCTATCCTTAAATAAAACCCTCCCTCGATCCCATGGCTCCCTCCAATTATCTCCCCATATCCCTCTACCACTCCTCTCCAAAATGTTTGAGAGAGCTGTCTATATCTGCTGCCTCAAATTCCTCTCCTCCAATTCTCTCCTTGACCTCCTCCAATCTAGGTTCCGTCTCCTTCGCTCCAAAGAAACCACCATCTCGAAGGCGGACACAGTCCATGTTCCACATGGCACTACAGTGTTTATCATCATCATCATCAATCGTATTTATTGAGCGCTTACTATGTGCAGAGCACTGTACTAAGTGCTTGGGAAGTACAAATTGGCAACATATAGAGACAGTCCCTACCCAACAGTGGGCTCACAGTCTAAAAGATCCCCATTTTAAGACTGGGTATGTCACTTCACTTCTCTGTGCCTCAGTTACCTCATCTTTTTTTAATGTTACTGTTAAAAGCTTACTATGTATCAAACCCTGTTCTAAGCAATGGGGTAGATACAAGTTTATCAGGTTGGACATGTTCCCTGTCCCACATGGGGCTTTACAGTCTAAGTTTAAAATGGGCATAAAAATTCCTCTTCTCCCTCCCTATTCGTCTGAGAGCCCCATGTAAACAAGGGAGTGTGTCAAAAACTAATTGCATTGTATCTACCTCAGTGCTTAGTACAATACTTGGCACACAGTCAGTGCTTAATCAATCAACCAGAGGTATTTACTGAGTGTTTACTATGTGCAGAAAACTGTCCCTACTTGGAAGTGTACAATAAAAAGAGTTAGCAGAAAAGTTCCCTGCCCACAACGAGCTTAGTCTAGAGACTGTACTAAACATGTTATATCATTATTATTATTATTATTGTTCCCTGAAGCATACCTGCCTCAAATGAAGAATAAGAGTAGGGGCAGAGAGAGGCTGCTTCCCTTTTCAAGACTCCTGAGGCTGTTCAATGACAATTACCACACAATGTGTATGTTCTATTTATCTATTTTTGATGCTATTATGCCTGTCTACTTGTTTTGTTTGGTTGCCTGTCTTCCCCTTCTAGACTGTGAGCCAGTTGTTGGGTAAGGATTTTCTCTATCTGTTGCCGAATTGTACTTTCAAAGCACTTAGTACAGTGCTCTGCACACAGTAAGTGCACAATAAATACAATTGAATGAATGAATGAATGAAATATTTTAGGGTTCCATTTTTGCTGAAGAAAAGATTTCAGGGTTAGCTTACTTAAAAAAAAGTTCTCCCTCACATGCTGGAGTAGAAAAGGTAAACCAAAAGTATACCTATCAAATGCTTTCTATCTCTATTAGACACTCAGCTGCCACAGTCAATTGATACTACCGCCCAATATGTCCAAGTGTTTACCAATACACTTTTGATGGCAGTGATTCCTGGACATACTAAGCAATATCAGAAATGGATAAGAATCCATCACTATTGTCAAAGATAGAGCCTCTTTAAAAGACATAATAAAGATTAAAGAATTCAAAATCAGCATAAAATTTCACAAACATCACAATCTAGCCCTGAAGCATAACTGCAGAACATATGTTTTCAAGACTGTGAGCCCCACGTAGGACAACCTGATCACCTTGTAACCTCCCCAGTGCTTAGAACAGTGCTTTGCACATAGTAAGTACTTAATAAATGCCATTATTATTACTATTATTATTATAAGGCAAATTTCACCAATTTCCACTTGTGGTGTCAACTTAGTTTCATATAAATCAGGTATATTTACCTTTAATAATAATAATTGATAATTATGGTACTTGATAAGTGCCAAGCACTGTTCTAAGTACTGGGATAGATACAAGGTAATCAGGTTTCCCCATGTGGGGCTCACAGTCTTAATCCCCACTTTACAGATAAGGTAACTGAGGCACAGAGAAATTAAGTGGCTTACTCAAGGTCACACAGCAGACAAGTGGCAGAGCTGGGATTAGACCTCACATCCTTTGATTCCCAAGCCCATGCTCTTTCCACTAAGCCATACTGCTTCCCTAGCTTTGTTATAATGGATAACAATTGAGAAGCAGCATGACCTAGTGGAAAAAGCACGGGTCTGAAAGTCAGGGGGTTCTAATCCCACTCCCGCCACTTATCTGCTCTGTGACCTTGGGTATGTCACTTCACTTCAGTTACCTCATCTGTAAAATGGGGATTAAGACTGTGAGGCCATGTGGGACCGGGACTGTGTCCAACCTGATTAATAGTATCTGGTCCAGGGCTTAGAATAGTGTCCGGCACATAGTAAGTGGTTAACAAATACCATTAAAAAATTGGCTTCCACATATACAATGCAACCATTAAAGATAAAGCTATAACAAGCAGGAAAATACAAAACGCATTTTTATTTATCCCGTAATACTGTGGGGCTTTGAGCTCCAACTGAACTACCCTTTGCAAATATACCCTGAACCAGAGAAACTCTCCCTAACCCTTAGCACTTATATTCATAACTTTATCCTGTAATCTGTAATTTGTGTCTCCCCTACTAGACTGTCAACTAGTTGAGGACAGGAATCATGTCTATTTAGCCTTTGTATCTCCAAGGCTCTCAATACAATGTGTTAAAAAAATATCATTGAAAGACTGACTGATAGAGTAATATTAAATAAATCTTCCTGAGCAAAGACATGAAGGAAATATTTGTTTTTAGAGACCAACAAAAAGGAGTCCCCTCAGGATGGTCCATGTGTGTAAATTAAGGGATCTATTATAAGGGACATTTTGACAGAGAAGCTGGCATTTATTTTTACATATACAATGAATTGTACTGAAAGAGCACATTTAATAGCATGATGTCAATCAATTGCTAGCTTCTATTTTGCAGTCATAATTCTGTTGAGTTATTTTTGGATTAAAGAAAAGGGAAAAACTTATGCTGGCAGTTTCTTTTTCTTTTACCTTGAACCCATGCTGCCTACAATCCTTTTTGATATCCAGCAAGCAGCGTGACATGAGGTACATATCAAGTTATTTTCAGGGTGTTCTAAATCACATTTGCGCATTTTATCACAGGATCTCAAACAAAGGAAAAAGGAGCTGAGCCATATTAGTTCTTTCTAATGCCCCATTTAATCAAACACAATCAGGGAGAGCGTCACAGGATTTGAACACAAAACTTTAATTTGTAAGCCAACTGAGCATTTCAAATTACACTGCTCCCATTGCTATTTGAGACCAAATTAAAGGTACATGGAGAAAATGTGGCCTAGTGAAAAAAGCACGGACCTGGAAATTCTGACCTGAACTGTAATCCTAGTTCTAACCACTTGCCTACTGTGTATAACCTTGGGGAAGTCACTTAACTGATCTGTGTATTATAGAAGAACTGGTTGTAAGGGAAACTCCACCATTACATTCATTCGATCGTATTTATTAAGTGCTTACTGTGTGCAGAGCACTGTACTAAATGCTTGGAACAGTACAATACAACTATAAACAATGACTAATAATAATAATAATAATGGCATTTATTAAGCACTTACTATGTGCAAAGCACTGTTCTAAGTGCTGGGGAGGTTACAAGGTGATCAGGTTGTCCCTCGGGGGGGCTCAGAGTCTTAATCCCCAATGCCCTACCCACAGTGAGATTTGCTTTTGTCATTTGCTCTTCCTTTTCCACTAACTGTAATTGTTCTTATCTTTGCTGGGGATGATGGGACAGAGGGATGGGAGGAAAGATTTGTGTGAGGGGAGGTGGGTGCTTATATGGATTGGGAGGAAATAATAGGCTGGGAGGATAGAGATGCAAAACTTTGAACCTACAGGGAGTCCAGTTTCTCAACCTGCATAATTTAACCGGGCTTCTGGATTCCCTGGGACATTTCACTGCTTCTCAACACCTCCTTAAACAGGATAAAGAAAAGAATCAAATCAGCCAGTTCCTTTACTTGCAGCTTTTGGTAGAAAGGAAGGCTGAATTATCAATATGAAAATTATCTGTGGATTTCATTTTTTCATGCTATCATGTTTCTGTATTAACAGGAATAATTGAGAGTTGGCAAGACCTTAATCCAAAGCTTTTAAAGGACTTTGGAGCAAGGCTGCTTTAAATTCTGACACTATCAAAGAACCACTTCCCCAAAAATGAGGAAATAATTTGTTATCTAAGTATTTCTGTGGCGCCTACCAACATAGTATCTAGGTGCTCAGACACACTTTGGGCTAAAAACAAACACATATGTAGGTTATGAGTCAACCACTGTTAAAATAGTTACATGCATCAAAACTTTGGTATTCCTTCTGAATTTTTAAGGACAAGTCAAAAGAACGAAATGTCCCCTGAGTGGTAATGATGAGAAAGGACTGTCCAGAGTGTCCTAGAATGTTTCCCCCTTGCTGTTTGTTTTTTTTTTTAATTCAAATACCTCCCAATTTCCAACTGTTTGGCAGGGAATAGTCAGCAAATGAAAACTGAAATACTAAAGTGGTTTCATGTGTACTAAATCTGGTGCAGTCAATCAATTAATGTATGTATTGAGTGCTTACTGGGTGACTGTGTACTAAGAGCTTGGGATATTACAACACAACAGAGTTGATAGATGTGTTCCCTGCTCACAACAAGATTACAGTCTACAAGAAGAATCTCAAGAGTTTCAGCTCTGTCCTTTCCTTTCATAAAAACTACTCAGATTTATTCATTCATTCATTTAATTGTATTTACTGAGCGCTTACTGTATGCAGAGCACTGTACTAAGCACTTGGGAAGTACAAGTCGGCAACATATAGAGATGGTACCTACCCAACAACGGGCTCACAGTCTAGAAGGGGGAGACAGATAATAAAAAAAACATGTAGACAGGTGTCAAAATTGTCAGAACAAATAGAATTAAGGCTATATGCACATCACTAACAAAATAAATAGAATAGTAAATATGTACAAGTAAAATAGAGTAATAAATCTGTACAAAAATATATACAAGTGCTGTGTGGAGGGGAAGGAGGTAGGGCGGGGGGATGGGGAGGAGAGGAAAAAGGGGGCTCAGTCTGGGAAGGCTTCCTGGAGGAGGTGAGCTCTCAGTAGGGCTTTGAAGGGAAGAAGAGACCTGGCTTGGCAGATGTGTGGAGAGAGGGCATTCCAGGCCAGGGGAAGGATGTGGGCCAGGGGTCAATGGTGGGACAGGCAAGAATGAAGTACAGTGAGGAGGTTAGCAGCAGAGGAGCAGAGGGTGCGGGCTGGGCTGTAGAAGGAGAAAAGGTCGGGGAGGAGGCCAGAAGTAAATCTCCTAATAACGATGACCTGGGTGAACTGGGGCTACGTAGCTTGAGAAATATTATTATTATTATTGTTGTGGTGTTTAAGTGCTTACTGTGTGCCAGGCACTGTACTAAGTGCCAGGGTGGATACAAGCAAATCACGTTGGGTGCAGTCCCTATCCCGCATGGGGCTCACAGTCTTAATCCACATTTTACAGATGAGGTAGCTGAGGCCCAGAGAAGTGAAGTGACTTGCCCAAGGCCACACATCAGACAAGTGGCAGAGCTGGGATTAGAACCCATGATCTTCCATGCTCTATCTGCTATGCCATGCTGGTAAGGGAGAGACCTTGTGGCCTAGTGAAAGAGTGAGCTCATGTGGGAAGGGAATGTGTCTGTTATATTGTTCTCTCCCAAGCATTTAGTACAGTGCTTTGCACACAGTAAGCACTCAATAAATACCATTGATTGACTGAATGATTGACAGACCATCCAAGCTCAGCACAGAGAGGCAACCAAACTCTGGGACAGACTATGGGTTTTCAGAGAATACTGCACAGAGGGGAAACTGCATGTTTGATAGACTTTTCTGCTCTCCTGGAAGCAACACAGCACAAGCCATCTTCTTCCACTTGGTGTTGGTATCCAGGGGAAGGCAATGTTACCTTCAGGCCTGAGAAGAACTCAGGTCAGGGGCAAAGCAGGTTTAGAGTGGAGGTCGAGGGATGGAGAGGTGGGACAAGATGAAAATGCACATTCCCACATACGAAAGAAGCGCAGAGTAGCTCAGAACAGAGGCCTTCTCACCTTGTTACTGTCTCATTGCTGAGCCCTCCAAATAATAATAATAATAATGATGGCATTTGTTAAGCGCTTATTATGTGCAAAGCACTGTTCTAAGCGCTGGGGAGGATGCAAGGTGATCAGGTTATCCCACATGGGGCTCACAGTCTTAATCCCCATTTTACAGATGGGATAACTGAGACACAGAGAAGTTAAGTGACTAGCCCAAGGTCACACAGCTGACAATTGGCAGAGCCAGAATTTGAACCCATGACCTCTGACTTCCAAGCTCGTGCACTTTCCATTGAGCCATGCTGCTTCTCTGTAAGCAGCTACTGCACAGATTTCCCCGAAGTTTTCCCTATTTCATTCATTCATTCATTCAATCGTATTTATTGTGTGCTTACTGTGTGCAGAGCACTGTAATAAACTCTTAGAAGAGTACAGTACAGCAATAAACAGACACATTCCCTGCCCACAATGAGCTTACAGTCTACAGTCAATTTCATAACCCAACTTGATTTCTAGCCGTATGGGAGAGATCTGGAGAGGTCATGATTTTGGAGGTAGTGACACTCACAGATGTTATGTGGGATGAAGAAAATCTGGGCTAGGAGAAGGAACTGGAAAAATGAATTACAATTTTAAATTGTATCCACAATTGGGATAACTTGAGGTTTAAATGACTATTAATTTGGGTAACGCCTGACCTTGTAGAGTGAGCAGTAAGAAAATTGATTAATTTTTTAAGGTTCCAAATAAATTGCTGATAGCTATAAAAAGAAAGCCTCGTTCCACTTCTCATTTCTCCCAACTCTGACCTCTATCTTATGCTGCCCTCCAGCCTGAAAGTCCCCTCCCCACCAAATCTGCTCGATCACACAGCTTACTAAGTGCAGAGCATTGCACTAAGTGCTTGGGAGAAAACAATACAATAGAATGGGTACTAGACACTATCCCTTCCCACAGAGAGCTTATAGACTAGAGGGGAAGACAACTCTCTTCCTTAAAACCTAGGTGGTCTTCCTCTCCATCATCATAATCACCTTCACCACCAAATGAGTGCGCACTGTGTGCAGAGCACTGTGCTAATGCCTGGGAGAGTACAATACTACAGGTTGGTAGAGTTGTTCCCTGCTCACAGTGAGCTTATTTTACTTGTACATATTTACTATTCTATTTATTTTGTTCTGACAATTTTGACACCTATCTACATGTTTTGTTTTGTTGTCTGTCTCCCCCTTCTAGACTGTGAGCCCGTTGTTGGGTAGGGGCCGTCTCTCTATGTTGCCGACTTGTACTTCCCAAGCGCTTAGTACAGTGCTCTGCACACAGTAAGCGCTTAATAAATAAGATTGAATGAATGAATGAATGAATATACAGTCTAGAGGGACCTTCTCTAATTGATTCCAACAACGCAGTTGTATCAGATCAAAACCCAACCTAAGCACTTATATACTTTAATCTTCCCTAGATGGGGCCAGTGGCACAATGGATAACGCGACTGACTACGGATCAGAAGATTCTAGGTTCGACTCCTGGCTGGCTCGACTCCGTTCTCTTTAGAAGCAGCGTGGTTCAGTGGAAAGAGCACGGGCTTGGGAGTCAGAGGTCATGGGTTCTAATCCCAGCTCCACCAGTTGTCAGCTGTGTGACTTTGGGCAAGTCACTTAACTTCTCTGGGCCTCAGTTCCCTCATCTGTAAAATGGGGATTCAGGCTGTGAGCCCCACGTGGGACAACCTGATCACCTTGTATCTCCCCTAGTGCTTAGAACAGTGCTTGGCACATAATAAGTGCTTAACAAATACCATCATCATTATTATTATTATCCCCAGACATCATGTATACATGCATATTTTTATTTGTAATATTACATTAAATGTATTTTTATGTATTTACCAGCATATTCAATTACTTGTCTAGCTACTCTGTTCCAAAGTGCTTTTTCCTACTTTATGCTTCCTTGGTTTTCACCAAAATAATGATGGTATTTATTGAGTTCTTTCTATGTGCCCAATCACTTCTAATTGCCGACTTGTACTTCCAAGTGCTTAGTACAGTGCTCTGCACACAGTAAGCGCTCAATAAATATGATTGAATGAATGACTGTTTAATCTATGTGCTCAATATGAGATAATATGATTGGACACAGTCCTTGTCTCACACAGGGCTCACATTGTTAAAGGGAGGGTGAACAGGTATTTTATCCTCATTTTACAGATGAGGAAACTGAGGCACAGGAAGATCTAATAACTAGTCTAAAATCACATAGCAAGGGGATGGCAGTTGCCCCAAATCACACAAAAGGCAAATGGCAGAGTTAGGATTAGTATCCAGGTCTCCTGTCTCTGAATCCCTTGCTCTTTCCACTACTCCATACCGCCTCAAACATTGGCATAAGGGTGAGCCCAGAATCAGCCAGGTTTTTTTGTCTCCACCATTGGAATGCACAATTCTTGAAGGTGGGAAACGGATGTTTTGCTATTGTTGTACTCTTCTAAGGATTTGGTATAATGCTTGGCCTTCAGTGAGGACTCCTTACCTCCTTCCCCTCCCCACAGCACCTGGATATATGTTTGTACCTACTTATTACTCTATTTTACTTGTACATATTTATTCTATTTATCTCAACTTGTACTTCCCAAGCGCTTAGTCCAGTGCTCTGCATTCATTCATTCATTCAATTGTATTTATTGAGCACTTACTGTGTGCAGAGCACTGTACTAACTGCTTGGGAAGTACAACTTGACAATGGATAGAGACGGTTCCTACCCAACAGTGGGCTCGCAGTCTAGAAGCTCTCCCCATCCCCATCCCCCCGGCCTTATCTCCTTCCCCTCCCCACAGCACCTGGATATGTGTTTGTACGTACTTATTACTCTATTTTACTTGTACATATTTATTCTATTTATCTCAACTTGTACTTCCCAAGCGTTTAGTACAGTGCTCTGCACACAGTAAGCTCTCAATAAATACCAATGAATGAATGAATTTAATAAATGACGCTGACTAATGATTCTAGAATTTGAACCAGAGAACAAGCCATCATGTTTACTATCGCACGCTGTTCTTCTCTGGAATAGTTCACATTAGTTATACGTTTTGCTTAGAAATTTTGACATATCATGAATATGATGAAAAACATTATTCAATCCAGAATCCCTTTTTCTGCCTCTCAAACGCACTGCTTGCTGGAATTTTAACAGAATCACATAAAATGCGGTATAACAAGTAGAAAAGTCAAGTGGATAGAGCACAGGCCTGGGAGCCAGAAGGACCTGGGCTCTAATCCGGGCTCTTCCACTTGTCTGCCATGTGAGCTTCAGCAAGCCACTTCACTTCTCTGGGTCTCTGTTACCTCATCTGTAAAATGGGGATTAAGACTCTGAACCCCATGTGGGACAAGGACTGTGTTCAACCTGATTAGCTTTTATCTATCCCAGCACATAGAACCATTTGCAGGTTCTAATTTTGCATTTCAATTGTAGGTCCTGAAAAGCGAAGAGTATCCACGAGTAATTCTCAGATCATAATCTTCAAAATGATATCTTCATTTGAAAGATGAATGAAAATATATGAAGACTAAATTATAGCATTTAAAGGGGGATTACATATCTTTACTTGGGGATTCTTTAAGCTACCCTAATGTGCTATGAAACTCTTTTACCTTTCAGTTGTTGGTCTCAATTTAAAAAAAGCTGTGCCACATTGATGTGATAAAATCAAACGACAATTTCAATTTAATTTTTAGCATTCATGAATGTATTAATCTGCTAACTCTATTAATTTTGGTCATTGTTATTGTAAAACATTTTTGTGTTTGTCACTTTATTATTTGGTACTTCCCAAATGCCTGGTGGAGTGCCCTGCACTAAGTGCTCGGAGAAGCAGCACTTAGCAGCACTTGAAGTCAGAGGACCTGGGTTCTAATCCCAGTTCTGGCCCTTGTCTGCTGTGTGATTTGGGCAAGTCACTTAAATTCGTTATGCCTCAGTTACCTCCTCTGTAAAATGGAAGTTAAGACTGTGAGTCCTATGTGAGAAAGGGGCTGTGCCCAATCTGATTGTCTTGTATCTACCCCAGCACTTAGAACAGTGTTAGCGTTTAACAAATAACTTTTAAAAAAAGCTGCAACTGCTGCTGCTGCTGCTGCTGCTGCTGCTGCTACTACTGCTACTACTACTACTACTACTACATACAGACATTAAACATATTCTTCAATAAATATATGCACAGTTTTGGTGCCATCTACATACCTTCCCCTATAGACTGGAAGCTTGTTGTGGGTAGGGAATGTTTCTACCAACTTTCTTGTATTGTACTCTGCAAAGTGCTTAATACAGTGCTCTGCACACAGTAAGTGTTCAATACCATTGATATATTGTCCTCTGTAAAAGATGACAACATTAATTTCTATCTACGAGGAAGACGAAAAAAGGCGAATGCATCAACAAAACACTCATCAAGTTTACTGATTAGCCTTTGGCTATTATTTGCAGTCATCATCATCATCATCAATCATATTTATTGAGCGCTTACTGTGTGTAGAGCACTGTACTAAGCGCTTGGGAAGTACAAGTTGGCAACATATAGAGACAGTCCCTACCCAACAGTGGGCTCACAGTCTAAAAGGTAGTCACAAGGTTCCTGCTGCATAGGGATGGGGCATGGGCCTGGGAGTCACAAGGTTTGCTGCCATTTATCTGCTGCATGGGGTTAGGGCACGGGCCTGGGAGTCATCATCATCAATCGTATTTATTGAGCGGTTACTGTGTGCAGAGCACTGTACTAAGCGCTTGGGAAGTACAACTTGGCAACATGTAGAGAAAGTCCCTACCCAACAGTGGGCTCACAGTCTAAAAGGTAGTCACAAAGTTTCTGCTGCATATGGATGGGGCATGGGCCTGGGAGTCACAGGGTTTGCTGCCATTTGTCTGCTGCATAGGGTTGGGCCACGGGCCTGGTAGTCATCATCATCAATCGTATTTATTGAGCGCTTACTGTGTGCAGAGCATTGTACTAAGCGCTTGGGAAGTACAACTTGGCAACATATAGAGACAGTCCCTACCCAGCAGCGGGCTCACAGTCTAAAAGATAGTCACAAGGTTTCTGCTGCATAGGGACGGGGCATGGGCCTGGGAGTCACAAGGTTTGCTGCCATTTGTCTGCTGCATGGATGGGGCACAGGCCTGATAGTCAGCATCATCAATCGTATTTATTGAGCGCTTACTGTGTGCAGAGCACTGTACTAAGTGCTTAGGAAGTACAAGTTGGCAACATATAGAGAAAGTCCCTACCCAACAGTGGGCTCACAGTCTAAAAGGTAGTCACAAGGTTTCTGCTGCATAGGGACGGGGCATGGGCCTTGGAGTCACAAGGTTTGCTGCCATTTGTCTGCTGCATGGGGTTGGGGCATGGGCCTGGGAGTCATCATCATCAATCGTATTTATTGAGCACTTACTGTGTGCAGAGCACTGTACTAAGCGCTTGGGAAGTACAACTTGGCAACATATAGAGAAAGTCCTTACCCAACAGTGGGCTCAGAGTCTAAAAGGTAGTCACAAGGTTTCTGCTGCATAGGGACGGTGCATGGGCCTGGTAGTCATCATCATCAATCGTATTTATTGAGCACTTACTGTGTGCAGAGCACTGTACTAAGCGCTTGGGAAGTACAAGTTGGCAACATATAGAGAAAGTCCCTACCCAACAGTGGGCTCACAGTCTAAAAGGTAGTCACAAGGTTTCTGCTGCATAGGGACGGGGCATGGGCCTGGTAGTCATCATCATCAATCGTATTTATTGAGCGCTTACTGTGTGCAGAGCACTGTACTAAGTGCTTGGGAAGTACAACTTGGCAACATACAGAGAAAGTCCCTACCCAACAGTGGGTTCACAGTCTAAAAGGTAGTCACAAGGTTTCTGCTGCATAGGGATGGGGCATGGGCCTTGGAGTCACAAGGTTTGCTGCCATTTGTCTGCTGCATGGGGTTGGGGCATGGGCCTGGGAGTCATCATCATCAATCGTATTTATTGGGAGCTTACTGTGTGCAGAGCACTGTACTAAGCGCTTGGGAAGTACAACTTGGCAACATATAGAGAAAGGCCCTACCCAACAGTGGGCTCACAGTCTAAAAGGTAGTCACAAGATTTCTGCTGCATAGGGATGGGGCATGGGCCTGGGAGTCACAAGGTTTGCTGCCATTTGTCTGCTGCATGGGGTTGGGGCACGGACCTGGTAGTCATCATCATCAATCGTATTTATTGGGAGCTTACTGTGTGCAGAGCACTGTACTAAGCGCTTGGGAAGTACAACTTGGCAACATATAGAGAAAGTCCCTACCCAACAGTGGGCTCACAGTCTAAAAGGTAGTCACAAGGTTTCTGCTGCATAGGGAAGGGGCATGGGCATGGGCCTGGGAGTCACAAGGTTTGCTGCCATTTGTCTGCTGCATGGGGTTGGGGCACGGGCCTGGTAGTCATCATCATCAATCGTATTTATTGAGCGCTTACTGTGTGCAGAGCACTGTACTAAGCGCTTGGGAAGTACAACTTGGCAACATATAGAGAAAGTCCCTACCCAAGAGTGGGCTCACAGTCTAAAAGGTAGTCACAAGGTTTCTGCTGCATAGGGACAGGGCATGGGCCTGGGAGTCACAAGGTTTGCTGCCATTGGTCTACTGCATGGGGTTGGGGCACGGGCCTGGTAGTCATCATCATCAATCGTATTTATTGAGCGCTTACTGTGTGCAGAGCACTGTACAAAGCGCTTAGGAAGTACAAGTTGGCAACATATAGAGAAAGTCCCTACCCAGCAGTGGGCTCACAGTCGAAAAGGCAGTCACAAGGTTTCTGCTGAATAGGGATGGGGCATGGGCCTGGGAGTCACAAGGTTTGCTGCCATTAGTCTGCTGCATGGGGTTAGGGCATGGGCCTGGTAGTCATCATCATCAAACGTATTTATTGAGTGCTTACTGTGTGCAGAGCACTGTACTAAGCGCTTGGGAAGTACAAGATGGCAACATATAGAGACTGCCCCTACCCAACAGTGGGCTCACAGTCTAAAAGGTAGTCACAAGGTTTCTGCTGCATAGGGACGGGGCATGGGCCTGGTAGTCATCACCATCAATCATATTTATTGAGCGCTTACTGTGTGCAGAGCACTGTACTAAGTGCTTGGGAAGTACAAGTTGGCAACATATAGAGAAAGTCCCTACCCAACAGTGGGCTCACAGTCTAAAAGGTAGTCACAAGGTTTCTGCTGCATAGGGACGGGGCATGGGCCTGGGAGTCACAAGGTTTGCTGCCATTTGTCTGCTGCATGGGGTTGGGGCACGGGCCTGGTAGTCATCATCATCAATCGTATTTATTGAGCACTTACTGTGTGCAGAGCACTGTACTAAGCGCTTAGGAAGTACAACTTGGCAACATATAGACACAGTCCCTACCCAACAGTGGGCTCACAGTCTAAAATGTAGTCATAAGGTTTCTGCTGCATAGGGACGGGGCACGGGCCTGGGAGTCACAAGGTTTGCTGCCATTTGTCTGCTGCATAGGGTTGGGGCACGGGCCTGGTAGTCATCATCATCAATCGTATTTATTGAGCGCTTACTGTGTGCAGAGCACTGTACTAAGTGCTTAGGAAGTACAAGTTGGCAACATATAGGCACAGTCCCTACCCAACAGTGGGCTCACAGTCTAAAATGTAGTCATAAGGTTTCTGCTGCATAGGGACGGGGCACGGGCCTGGGAGTCACAAGGTTTGCTGCCATTTGTCTGCTGCATAGGGTTGGGGCACGGGCCTGGTAGTCATCATCATTAATCGTATTTATTGAGCGCTTACTGTGTGCAGAGCACTGTACTAAGCGCTTGGGAAGTACAACTTGGCAACATATAGAGAAAGTCCCTACCCAAGAGTGGGCTCACAGTCTAAAAGATAGTCACAAGGTTTCTGCTGCATAGGGACAGGGCATGGGCCTGGGAGTCACAAGGTTTGCTGCCATTAGTCTGCTGCATGGGGTTAGGGCATGGGCCTGGTAGTCATCATCATCAAACGTATTTATTCAGTGCTTACTGTGTGCAAAGCACTGTACTAAGCACTTGGGAAGTACAAGTTGGCAACATATAGAGACAGTCCCTACCCAACAGTGGGCTCACGGTCTAAAAGGTAGTCACAAGGTTTCTGCTGCATAGGGACAGGGCACGGGCCTGGTAGTCATCATCATCAATCGTATTTATTGAGCGCTTACTGTGTGCAGAGCACTGTACTAAGCACTTGGGAAGTACAAGTTGGCAACATATAGAGAAAGTCCCTACCCAACAGTGGGCTCACAGTCTAAAATGTAGTCACAAGGTTTCTGCTGCATAGGGATGGGGCATGGGCCTGGGAGTCACAAGGTTTGCTGCCATTTGTCTGCTGCATAGGGTTGGGGCACGGGCCTGGTAGTCATCATCATCAATCGTATTTATTGAGCGCTTACTGTGTGCAGAGCACTGTACTAAGCGCTTGGGAAGTACAAGTTGGCAACACATAGAGAATGTCCCTACCCAACAGTGGGCTCACAGTCTAAAAGGTAGTCACAGAGTTTCTGCTGCATATGGATGGGGCATGGGCCTGGGAGTCACAAGGTTTGCTGCCATTTGTCTGCTGCATAGGGTTGGGGCACGGGCCTGGTAGTCATCATCATCAGTCGTATTTATTGAGCGCTTACTGTGTGCAGAGCACTGTACTAAGCGCTTGGGAAGTACAACTTGGCAACATATAGACACAGTCCCTACCCAACAGTGGGCTCACAGTCTAAAATGTAGTCATAAGGTTTCTGCTGCATAGGGACGGGGCATGGGCCTGGGAGTCACAAGGTTTGCTGCCATTAGTCTGCTGCATAGGGTTGGGGCACGGGCCTGGTAGTCATCATCATCAATCGCATTTATTGAGCACTTACTGTGTGCAGAGCACTGTACTAAGCGCTTGGGAAGTACAAGTTGGCAACATACAGAGAAAGTCCCTACCCAAGAGTGGGCTCACAGTCTAAAAGGTAGTCACAAGGTTTCTGCTGCATAGGGATGGGGCATGGGCCTGGGAGTCACAAGGTTTGCTGCCATTTGTCTGCTGCATGGGGTTGGGGCACGGGCCTGGTAGTAATCATCATCAATCGTATTTACTGAGCGATTACTGTGTGCAGAGCACTGTACTAAGCGCTTGGGAAGTACAAGTTGGCAACATATAGAGACAGTCCCTACCCAACAGTGGGCTCACAGTCTAAAATGTAGTCATAAGGTTTCTGCTGCATAGGGACGGGGCACGGGCCTGGGAGTCACAAGGTTTGCTGCCATTTGTCTGCTGCATAGGGTTGGGGCACGGGCCTGGTAGTCATCATCATCAATCGTATTTATTGAGCGCTTACTGTGTGCAGAGCACTGTACTAAGCGCTTAGGAAGTATAAGTTGGCAACATATAGAGAAAGTCCCTACCCAACAGTGGGCTCACAGTCTAAAAGGTAGTCACAAGGTTTCTGCTGAATAGGGGCGGGGCATGGGCCTGGGAGTCACAAGGTTTGCTGCCATTAGTCTGCTGCATGGGGTTAGGGCATGGGCCTGGTAGTCATCATCATCAAAGGTATTTATTGAGTGCTTACTGTGTGCAGAGCACTGTACTAAGCACTTGGGAAGTACAAGTTGGCAATATATAGAGACAGTCCCTACCCAACAGTGGGCTCACAGTCTAAAAGGTAGTAACAAGGTTTCTGCTGCATAGGGACGGGGCACGGGCCTGGTAGTCATCATCATCAATCGTATTTATTGAGCGCTTACTGTGTGCAGAGCACTGTACTAAGCGCTTGGGAAGTACAAGTTGGCAACATATAGAGACAGTCCCTACCCAACAGTGGGCTCACAGTCTAAAATGTAGTCACAAGGTTTCTGCTGCATAGGGATGGGGCATGGGCCTGGGAGTCACAAGGTTTGCTGCCATTTGTCTGCTGCATGGGGTTGGGGCACGGGCCTGGGAGTCATCATCATCATCAATCGCATTTATTGAGCGCTTACTGTGTGCAGAGCACTGTACTAAGCGCTTGGGAAGTACAAGTTGGCAACATATAAAGTCCCTACCCAACAGTGGGCTCACAGTCTAAAAGGTAGTCACAAGGCTTCTGCTGCATAGGGACGGGGCATGGGCCTGGGAGTCATCATCATCAATCGTATTTATTGAGCACTTACTGTGTGCAGAGCACTGTACTAAGCGCTTGGGAAGTACAACTTGGCAAATATAGAGAAAGTCCCTACCCAACAGTGGGCTCACAGTCTAAAAGGTAGTCACAAGGTTTCTGCTGCATAGGGATGGGGCATGGGCCTGGGAGTCACAAGGTTTGCTGCCATTTGTCTGCTGCTTGGGGTTGGGGCACGGGCCTGGTAGTCATCATCATTAATCGTATTTATTGAGCGCTTACTGTGTGCAGAGCACTGTACTAAGCACTTGGGAAGTACAACTTGGCCACATATAAAGTCCCTACCCAAGAGTGGGCTCACAGTATAAAAGGTAGTCACAAGGTTTCTGCTGCATAGGGATGGGGCATGGGCCTGGGGGTCACAAGGTTTGCTGCCATTGGTCTGCTGCATGGGGTTGGGGCACGGGCCTGGTAGTCATCATCATCAATCGTATTTATTGAGCGCTTACCGTGTGCAGAGCACTGTACTAAGCGCTTGGGAAGTACAAGTTGGCAACATATAGAGATGGTCCCTACCCAACAGCGGGCTCACAGTCTAGAAGGGGGAGACAGACAACAAAACAAAACATATTAACAAAATAAAAGAGAATAAATATGTACAAATAAAATAAATAAATAAATAAATAGAGTAATAAATACGTACAAATGTATATGCATATATACAGGTGCTGTGGGGAGGGGAAGGAGGTAAGGCAGGGGGAATGGGGAGCGGGAGGTGGGAGAGAGGAAGGAGGGGGCTAATTAATTAAGTGACCTGCCCAAGATCACACAGCAGATGTGGCAAAGCCAGGATTAGAACTCAGGTCCTCTGACTCCCAGATCCATGCTCTAGGTCAGCTGCTCCTCAAACATTCCTTCATGCTGCTAGACTGACTATATTTTCTGATTTTCTTTTCTTAACTGTATTTGTTAAGTGCTTACTGTGTGCCAGGCACTGGACTAAGTGCTGTGGTAGATACCAACTAATCTGGTTGGACAAAGTCCATGTCCTACATGGGGCTCACAGTCATAATTCCCATTTTACAGATTAGGATCTTTGTGATTCTGTCATCATATAATGCTGAGAATAACTCATGGCTGATGGAGTAGTAGTTGTAGTAATAGGAGGAGGAGGAGAAGAAGTAGAAAGAGTATTTAATGAGCACCCACTTGGTGCAGTGCATTGTACTAGGTGTTTAGGAAGTTCAGAATAAAGAAGTGGCATGTTCCCTGGCCATAGGAGCTCACACTCTAAAGAGCAAGACACACAAATATATTTATAAGAGTAGTCAAAATAAATAATTGAATGCAAAATTAATTAGAACTATATACCCAGGTGCTGAGGATAGATATAAATGCATTCCTAATAAGTTAGAATTAGCTGATAACAATAACAGTAATAATAGTGATGAATGGTATTTGTTAAATGCTTACCAGGTGCCAAGCACTGTTCTAGCACTGGGGGAGGTTACAAGGCAAACAGGTTGTTCCACATCAGGCTCAGGGTCTTAATCCCCATTTTACAGATGAGGTAACTGAGGCACAGAGAAGTTAAGTGACTTGCCCAAAGTCACACAGCAGACAAGTGGTGGAGACGGGATTAGGACCCACGAACTCTGTCTCTCAAACCCGTGCTCTTTCCACTGGGCCATGCTGCTTAGGGTGGTGGGAAATAAATTGAGGCAGGCATGTTGGAGGTGGCTGACTCTTAGGAGGGCTGATTTAAGGAGGGAGGGAGTACCAGGCTGGGGCAACAGTGTGATAGAAAGGATGGAGGTGGAAGAGTTGAAAGCAAAGAACAGCTAGAAGGTTAATTTGGGAGGATGGAAGAAAGCATGTTGGAGAACACTAGGTGAAGACAGCAGATAGGTAAAGAGGAGCAGCGCAGTCTAATGGAAAGGGCATGGGCCTAAGAGTCAGAGCACCTGGGTTCTAATCCCAGCTCTACCACTTGTCTGCTGTGAGACCTTGTGCAAGTCACTTAAATTCTCTGCACCCCAGTTACCTCATCTGCAAAATGGGGATTTTAGGCCTGTGAGTCTTATGTGGGACAAGGACTGTGTCCAAGCTGATTGTTTTGTACCTACTCCAGAACTCAGGACATTGCTTGACACAAAGTAAGTGCTCAACAAATATTGTTAACAAACAACCACAAAGGTAAGTAAGGTCGATCAGGCTGGAGAAAAACCTGACAGCTAACTGTGAGGTGTTTGATGAGGAGTAACATCGAAAGCCAGGAGAAGGTTATTAGGAAAAGAGATGCATGATCCAAGTAACAGTTTAAGAAGATGACCTGTACAGCCCCCAGGAGTGCAGACTGACAGTGGGGAGAGGCTTGAAGAAGGGACAGTGGTGAGGAGGCCGCTGCAATAGTCAAACTGCGCCATGACCAGAACTTTTCCCAGGCTGGTAGCTGTTTAGGAGAAAAGGAAGGGGTGGATCCAGGAGATGTTGTGTAGGAAGGATCAGCAGGCTTTGGCAGTAGACTGAATGTGATAGTTGAAAGTCAGGAGGGAGTCAAGGATAACCTCATCTGGGTTAGCACAACTCCAGTCCCTGAACTCTGACTCTTCCTTCTTCTTCTTCAGTCGTATTTATTGAGCACTTACTGTGTGCAGAATACTGTACTATGTGCTAGGGAGAGTATAATATAACAGATTTGGCAGACACGTTCCCTGCCCATAACGAGCTTACAATCTGCTTAGCTGCCTGAAGGAGGCATGAAAAAAGGCAGTTTTCTGATGGAGTTTCTGATGTTGCCTGGATGCTCACTAGTCCCTTGAAAATATACCACTACCAACATATATAGGCAAGGGCTGCTCTGGTGATCAGAGTGACATCACTGATTTAAAGAATTCACTTTCCAGAATGTCAGCCCCTTTAATTGCACATAGTAAGCGCTTAACAAATACCATCATTATTATTATTATGACTGACAATGAATCTATCAATCAATGGTATTTATTGAGGGCTTACTGTGTGCACAGCACTGTACTAAGCTCTTAGGAAAGTACAATATAACAGAGTTGGTAGACACATTCCCTACCCACAAAGAGCTTACAGCCTAGAGGACTTTAAATTGCACTGCCACTTGTGCAAGTGGTGAAGAGAGTTCATTTGAGGTACTTCTGAGATATCCCATTTGGAAATCTGTAGATGATGTACCTATATCTAAATCTAGTCGAGAAACAAAAGTGCTGTGGAAATGGGAACTTGGCCACTTCAACATATTTGGATCCAGTACTGCCTTAGCTCTGCTTTTCTCTGATTGTCAATGTGAAGAGCCCTAGAGGAAAGTTATTTTGAAAGAGTGTTACAGTTGGGATAAATGAGTTTTGCTTCGCTTGTCTAAACCAAATGGGCTCAGGAATCAAACTGTCCTCACATTTGCAGAGGTGAAATACATTCTCTACATGTCACGGTAGACAGAGAACAAGAAACTTGGGTTTTAATCTTCCCCTTCCCCTGCCCCACTGAATCTGTCAGACTTTATGCAAGTCACTAAATTTCAGTTTCTCCCTCAGTAAAATGGAGATAATAACATCAGTTCCTCTTTATCTAAAAAGATATTGTGATGAGAATATCTGGGAAAATGCTTGGGGCTCTCTAGTATTATTATTAGTAAGAGAGTGAGAAGAAACATTTGGCCCTTTCATACTGTTCTATAGGTAAACAATATTTCTATTTCCAAGACTGGTTTCTCTGATAATAGGACTTCAAAAATTGAGACCAAGATTTGGGAAGAACACTTCTGGATTTTCCTTATTTATGGATAGACAATGCTACATCACAGCAGCAAGTGTGTGACCTTGGGCAAGTCACTTAACTTCCCTGGGCCTCAGCTACCTCATCTGTAAAATGAGGATTAAGAGTTTAAGCCCTACATGGGGCATGAACTATGTAGCTCTCCAATGGCTGCCTCACTATTATCGGATGTATTTGCTTTGAATCTCCAAATGATGACCACGAGCTGATCAGCAATATGAGTCTCATCTAGCACGGAGAGCTCACGGATGAAACAACACTAACCACCCTTCAGTTCATTAAGGGAGCGTGTATATAGATAATTTTCATTCATTCATTCATTTAATCATATTTATTGAGTGCTTACTGTGTGCAGAGCACTGTACCAAGTGCTTGGAAAGTACAGTTCAGCAATAAAGAGAAACAATCCCTGCCCAGAATTATTATTATTATTATTATTATTATTTTGTATCTACCCTTAGTACAGTGCCCGACACATAGCAAGCTTAGAGAAGCAACATGGCCTAGTGAATAGAGCATGGGCCTGGGAAGTCAGAAGGACCTAGCATCTAATTCCAGCTCTGTCATGTCTGCTGTGAGACCTTGAACAAGTCACTTCACTTCTCTGTGCCCCAGTTACCTCACTTGTAAAATGGGGATTAAGACTATGCGCACCATGTGGGACATGGACTGTGTCCACCTTGATTAACTTGCATCTACCCCAGCACTTAGAACAGAGTCTGGCACACTGTAAACATTTAATAAAT